>NC_087295.1:13807546-14527312 GCF_015220805.1 Pogoniulus pusillus
AGAGATTGCATAAAGGAGAAGCTGGATTGCACATCTTCTTTTTCCACTGCATGTAATGTTCCTATAAGTACTGCAGCCACAGCTTCAGTCAGAAAGTGCACTTAAGTGTTTAGCTGGAAGAAGATGCAGACATTTTTCTTTCCATCCTTAATGCTAAGAACATTCTTGAAAACTTAATTGCATTTTTTTATAACTCCACTTTAACATTTTAGTTTACTATAAACAGAAATTTGTTCCTGGGAGTTAAACATTAAGGCTGGGATCTATCCTGAGTAACTGAGGAGCCATGGTTTCACCGTGTGGCCAGGGAGAAGAAGGCTACCCAATTGTGTCCTAAGTGGGCTGCTGCACCTTTGCAAGCACCTCTCTCTCCACTGATTGCATCAGCTACTTGCCTAACTTAAGTACTTTGACCTTAAAGTTAAAGATGAATGCAAGCCTGAGGAAGGTGCCAATTTTAGTTGATGAGCACAGGTAAAATGCTTGCAGTGCCACCAAATGCTTTCCATTCCTTTCTTTGCTGCTCTGGCTGGCTGTGGATGTCTCTCTTCCTTTCTATTAATGAATACAGATGTGCAACTGCCTGCACCCATCTGCCTTTGTTCAGTAAATGTGCAGGCACAGATGTTTAAATCAAATATTGATAAATACAGTCTTTAATGTGTAGATCTGTCTTGGGAACAGAACTGCCTGGTTTGTTCCTCATGGAGAGGCATTTTTGCTGTGGTGATACTTCTTTTGGTTGCCATTGTGCTGTCTACCTCAGCACCTGCATTAATGCTTCAGAGGGGGTAAAAATAGTTCCTGAAATAGATCTGGGGAGAGGAATAAAAGAGGTAGAATTAATTATTTGGACATAATAATTCTCCTTCCATCTCAATAGCATCTCCTCCCTCATCCAAATGCATTTCCAACGATCAGAGACTTAATGTGCAAAGTGAGAAACCTTAAATGGCCCCAAATAAGATCTGCAGGGTTGCCAGACAGAAGAGATGCACCTGAATGTGTACACAGGTGGCAGAGTGAGTAAGAATAACAACTCCTAGCTTTCAACATTTGTTAACACTCGAGGTGAGGAGAAAGTTCTTCCCTGAGAGAGTCATTGGACACTGGAATGGGCTGCCCGGGGAGGTGGTGGAGTCGCCGTCCCTGGAGCTGTTCAAGGCAGGACTGGACGTGGCACTTGGTGCCATGGTCTGGCCTTGAGCTCTGTGGTAAAGGGTTGGACTTGATGATCTGTGAGGTCTCTTCCAACCCTGATGATACTGGGATACTGTGTAACTAAGGCCTTGCTAATAGGTTTGGCAGCTCCTTAATGGGGTTTTTAAAGTAAGGGAAAGCCTAGCCAAAGGTTAGAGCAGTCCTTTCTCTTTCATAGTCGTTTGTGATCACTTATCACATTTGGTGTTAATTCTAAGCCCTTCAGGACCTGTGATTTCAAGGAACCTTTTACTTTCTCCCTCCCCTTCCTTTGAAAAGTCTACTGGGAAAGCAGGAAGGAGTCAGATTTGATATTCTCAGGAGAAAGCAGCAAATATGTATGACTGTAAAGGAGAGAAGACTGTTGTATGGGTGTTTGTGCTAGATTGAAGCTAGCTGGAATATTTTGGTGAGAAGAATCAGATGCTAGGCTGTGAAAAGGAAATAATGGTGAAGTCTGCTGCACTCATAGGCTTGCTGAGATGGGTAAGAACAACATAAATATAGATAACAGAGTTGCTCTCTGGCTCTGGCTGTGTGCACTTTTCTCCCTAACCTGCTGTCTGTGTAACTAATCCTTCTGCTTTCTACCCCCCCCCAACTGATCCTCCAAACTCACCTTGAGCATAAGGCAAAGTCTAGGGCAAGGCAGAGGGGTGGAAAGGAGGTGGAAGGGTGGTTGGGAGCCCCTCCTGGGGACTCAGGTTTCTGGCAGGGCTGTTGTGTTTCTGTATTACCTTTTAACTTGTCTATTTCTGTCTGTAGCTGCCTAGATTGTAAATACCTGCTTGTGTATTGTGCTAAAGCTTCATTCTTCAATTTCCAGCTCGGCTGAGTCTAGTCTGGGTGATATTCTTAAGTGTGGGGGGGCAGGGGACTCCCAAACCACCACAAGGGTTCAAGAAGGATGTGCTGAACACATTGCATGACTGTGCATGCCTTTCTCCACTTCTCCTCTTCTGACTTCTGCCATCTTTTATTTCATAGAATCATAGAATCAACCAGGTTGGAAGAGACCTCCAAGATCATCCAGGCCAACCTAGCACCCAGCCCAGTCCAGTCAACCCGACCATGGCACTAAGTGCCCCAGCCAGGCTTTGCTTGAACATTTCCAGGCACAGCGACTCCACCACCTCCCTGGGCAGCCCATTCCAATGCCAATCACTCTCTCTGACAACAACTTCCTCCTAACATCCAGCCTAGACCTGCTCTGGCACAACTTGAGACTGTGTCCCCTTGTTCTGTTGCTGCTTGCCTGGTAGAAGAGCCCAACCCCACCTGGCTACAGCCTCCCTTCAGGGAGTTGCAGACAGCAATGAGCTCTGCCCTGAGCCTCCTCTTCTGCAGGCTGCACACCCCCAGCTCCCTCAGCCTCTCCTCACAGGGCTGTGCTCCAGGCCCCTCCCCAGCTTTGTTGCCCTTCTCTGGACACCTTCCAGCACCTCAACATCTCTCTTGAATTGAGGAGCCCAGAACTGGACACAGCACTCAAGGTGTGGCCTGACCAGTGCTGAGCACAGGGGAAGAATAACCTCCCTTGTCCTGCTGGCCACACTGCTCCTGATGCAGGCCAGGATGCCATTGGCTCTCTTGGCCACCTGGGCACACTGCTGCCTCATCTTCAGCCTCCTATCTACCAGCACCACCAGGTCCCTTTTCTCCTGGCTGCTTTCCAGCCACTCTGTCCCCAGCTTGTAGTGCTGCTTGGGGTTGTTGTGGCCAAAGTGCAGAACCCTGCACTTGGCCTTGTTCAGTCTCATCCCATTGGCCCCTGCCCACCCATCCAGCCTGGCCAGGTCCCTCTGCAGGGCTCTCCTACCTTCCAACAGCTCCACAGCTGCTCCTAGCTTGGTGTCATCTGCAAACTTACTGATGCTGGACTCAATCCCCTGGTCCAGATCTTCAGTAAAGGTGTTGAACAGGACTGGGGCACATCACTGGTGCCAGCTGCCAACTGGCTGTGGCACCATTCACCACCACTCTCTGGGCCCAGCCCTGCAGCCAGTTCTTGTCCCATATCAGAGTGAATCTGTCCAAGCCAGGAGCTGCCAGCTTGGCCAGGAGCTTCTTGTGGCAGACAGTGTCAAAAAGCCTTTGCTGAAGTCCAGGTAGACTCCATCCACAGCCTGCCCCACATTCACCAGGCAGGGAATCTGTTCATAAAAGGAGATCAGGTTGTCACTAAATAGTAGCCATGAGCAGCTTGAAAGCTTATGGGTAGGAATTGCAGACTGGGACAACAAAGAGAGCCTTGTGGTAGGAGTCTATTACAGGCCACTCGATCCAGCAGAGGCAATTGATGAAGCTTTCTTACTCCAGCTTCAGGAGACATTGCTATCACAGGCTCTCACCCTGCTGGGGAATTGTAACCACCCAGACACCTGCTGGAGAAGAAGCATGACTAGCTATAGGCAACCAAGGAGGCTCTTGAAGTGACCAGATGACAACTTAAGCCAGGAAATTAACAGCCCTACCTGAGGGGATGTGTTGTTGGAGCTGTCGCTCACAAATGCAAGTGGAGAGATGTCATAGCCGAAGGCAGCCTGGGCTGCAGCGATTATGTGCTAGTGCAGTTCACTGTCCTGAGGGGTATGAAGCTGATAAGAAGAAGTTAGGACTCTAAATTTCAGGAAAGCAGTCATCCAGCTCTTCAAGCAGCTGGTAAATAGGACCCTGTGGGAAACTGCCCTTAGAGACAAGGAAGCGGAACAGAGCTGTCATGGTTAGGGGACAGGAGGGCATGGCTGATGAGGAGAGGCTGAGGGACCTGGGGCTGCTTAGTCTGGAGAAGAGAAGACTTAGAGGGGGTTTGATAAATGTTTATAAATAGCTGAGGGCTGCCAGGAGTGGGGGACAGGCTCTGCTCACTGCTGCCTGGGATAGGACAAGCAGCAACGGGTGTAAGTTGCAGCAAAAGAGGTTCTGCCTCAACACAAGGGGGAACTTCTTTACTGGAAGGGTCCCAGAGCACTGGCACAGGCTGCCCAGAGAGGTTGTGGAGTCTCCTTCTCTGGAACCTTTCAAGGCCTGTCTGGAGCCTTTCAAGGCCTGTGTGGATGTGTTCCTCTGTGCTCTGTGTTACATAGGATTGTCCTGCTGTGGCAGGGGGGTTGGACTCGATGATCTCTTTGGGTCCCTTCCAACCCCTAACATCCTGTGAGCCTGTGATCTTTAAGGATGCTTTCCACAGAGTGCAAGAGATCTCAATCCTCAGGGTATCAAATCAAGCAAGGAAGACAGGAGACCATCGTGGCTGAGTCAAGACCTGCTGGTGAAACTAAAGGACAAGATGGGACTACACAAGCAGTCTCTCTCCATAGAGGAGATGCTCGAGTCCCCCAGTCATCCTTGTGGCTCTCCACTGGACTCTCTCCAGCAGGTCTCTGTCTCTCTTTGAACTTGGGACCCCAAACTGGACGCAGCATTCCAGGTGTGGTCTCACCAGAGTAGAGTAGAGGGAGAGAAGAACCTCCCTGGCCCTGCTGGCCACACTTTTCCTGATGCACCCCAGGATGCCATTGGCTTTCTTGGCCACAAGGGCACATTGCTGGCCACCAGCATTCTAAGGTCTTTCTTCCTGAAGCTGCTTTCCAGCAGGCCAGCCCCCACCTGCTGTTACTCCTCCCCAGGTGCAGGACCCTGCACTTGTCCTTATTGAACTTCATAAGGTTTGCCTTTACCCAGCTCTCAGCCTGGGACTCAGCTTTCTGGGAGGGCTGTTGTGTTTCTGCATTACCTTTTAACTTGTCTATTTCTGTCTACAGCTGCATGGATTGTAACTACCTGCTTGCATTTTGTGCTAAGCTGTAAATATAAAGCTTCATTCTTCAATTTCCAGCTCAGCTGAGTCTTGTCTGGGGGATTTTCTTAAGTGGGGGCAGGGGGCAGTTCTCGTTGGATGGCAGCACAGCCTGACAGGCAGTTGGCCACACACCCCCTCCCCCCCAGTTTTGTATGATCAGTGACTTGCTGAGGGTGCACTCAATGCCCTCATCTAGGTCGTCCATAAAGATACTGAACTAAACTGCATCCAATGATGCAGCCCCAGAAATCTGGAGATACTAATTTTGTGAGTAAATATTCCAGGCAGCCTCTCTGTAATTAAAAGTTCTTTGATTTGGTTCTGTTTACACTGTGACTCTGCCTGCTGACTCAGCAGAAAGGAGCCTCTGGAGCTCACCTCGAGGGCAAGCAGCATATTGCACTGCAAGAACCTGTTCCCAAAAGCTTCTTGTTTGAATTTTGCTAATTTTGCTAAATTGTTTGGAATTGTTTGGTACTGCCCCTTGCATCGTACATGTTCTGTGATCTATTTGCACAAGGGAGCATTAAAGACCCTGTAAATAAGTTAAGATTATTTTTTTTTTGGATGAATGCACAATAATTCATAACTCCATTCATCAAACTATACTGCTTCATATTTTTATCAGTGAGATAGACAGCAGGATTGAGTGCACCATCAGCAAGTTTGCAGATGACACCAAGCTGAGTGGTGGTGTTGGTATGCCAAAGGGACAGGAGGTCATCCAGAGGGACCTGGACAAGCTGGAGAGGTGGGCCCAGGTGAACCTCATGAGGTTCAGCAAGACCCCATGCAGAATCTTGCACCTGAGCTGGCACAATCCTCACTATCCATACATAGTAGGGGATGAAGTGATAGAAAGTCCTGTTGGTTGGTGAAAAGCTCCACAGGAGCCTGCAGTGTGAGTGCAGCCCAGACAGCAACCCTGTGCTGGGTGCAGCAAGAGCAGTGTGGGCAGCAGGGCAAGGGAGGGGATTCTGCCCCTTGGCTCTGCTCTCCTCAGACCCCACCTGCAGTCCTGGGGGCAGTTCTGGAGCCCCCAGCACAAGAAGAACATGGAAGTTTTGGAGCCAGTCCAGAGGAGGCCACAAAGATGCTCAGAGGGCTGCAGCAGCTCTGCTATGAGGACAGGCTACAAGAGTTGGGGCTCTGCAGCCTGGAGAAGAGAAGGCTTTGAGCTGTCTCCTTGCGCTCCTGGTGGAGTCTTTTTGTTGCAGATGTCTGAAACAGGGTGACTGTTCATTCAAAATCATAAACAAAACTGATACCACAGTCAAAAATGGTGATAAGTAAATAAAAAACCCTGCAAGACTCACAGAATTGCTCAGATTGGCAAAGCCCTTCAAGCTCCTTGAGTCCAAGCAGTAGTTTCACACTGACAAGTCCTTGACTAAACCAAATCCCTCAGCACAACATCTCATCACTGTGAATTGTTATGGTTGCAAAGGACCACCAGCATCAGCCAGCCCAACCTTCATCCCAGCAGCCTTCATCACCAGACCATAGCCTCAAGCACCACAGCCACTCTCCTTTTAAACACCTCCAGGGATGGGGACTCCAGCACCTCCCTGGGCAGCCTGTGCCAGTGCCTGACCACCTGCTCAGGAAAGAACTTCCTCCCAACAGCCAACCTGAACCTGCCCTGATGCAACTTGAGGCCATTTCCTCTTGTCCTATCATTAGTAACTGGGAGAAGAGACCAGCTCCAGCCTCACTGCAACCTCCTTTCAGGTGGTTGTAGAGGGCAATAAGGTCCCCTCTCAGCCACCTCTTCTTCAGACTAAACACCCCCAGCTCCCTCAGCTGCTCCTCACAGGCCATGTTTGCCAGACCTCTCCCCATCCTCGTTGCCCTTCTCTGCACCTGCTCCAGCACCTCAGTGTCCCTCCTGTACTGTGCTGACCCAAACTGGACACAGTACTGGAGGTGTGGTCTCACGAGTGCTGAGCACAGGGGCATGAGCACCTCCCTACCCCTGCTGGTCACAGCATTGCTGATCCAGGCCAGGATGCTGTTGGCTTTCATATGAAAGACATCTGGCTTCTGCCAAACAGGGCAGGAGTTTCATTGTTCATTTGTTTAGTTCATACAGAAACTCATAGATATTTTTTACCCCTGTTCTTACAGTAGCAAACCCCTATGTTTGTCAGGACCTTTCCTTTGAATCAAGTGTACATGTTAGGCAGACTAATTTATCAGCAAACTATGTGTTTCAGATAGTATTTGGGTTCCATTCTGAGCATACTGTGCCTCTGTCTCATGCATCCTCCTTTTGTTGGAGTGAATCGTTCTGGAGGTGTTGTGTTCTGCTCCTCCAAGCATCCTCCTTGAAGCTACACTCTTCTTTCACCTTGCACATAATTAATGGCATGCAGTGCTGTTTGCAAAACAAAAGGACT
This sequence comes from Pogoniulus pusillus, assembly GCF_015220805.1. Lineage (NCBI taxonomy): Eukaryota > Metazoa > Chordata > Aves > Piciformes > Lybiidae > Pogoniulus > Pogoniulus pusillus. The sequence goes on from NC_087295.1 coordinate 13,814,948, forward strand.
CTTGAGTTCACCTTAACTGGTTTTTGCTGTCACCCAGTTGCTTTATTTCATGATCCATTTTGCAACACAATGTCTGTGGGTGTGATCATGTGGAAAAACCTACTGGTCACCGTTTTTAGGTGGTGTGTGAGTTCTTGTGCATCGTGTTCACTTGTCCTTCTTCTGCAGCTTATGCCAGTGGGCACAGGAGAAAATGGGTACACCCTCTTGGGATCTCATCCCTGAGAGATGAGACAGTTAGTGACTTCTGAAGCTTTTGGCTGAACACTACTAATCCAACTTGCATTTCTGCATTCCTGAGGCTACTGCTATGATGGGCAATGTTGCTTCTTTCTGCTTCTTCATAGTTAAGGTCCTACCTTATTGTCTTGGGGCCATTCAAGGATACTCACTAGTCCTCTTGCAAGCAAATAAGTTAATAAAAGGACTCCTTGGGACAGGACAAGGAGCAATGGATGGAAGCTGTAGCACAGGAGGTTCCACCTCAACACAAGGGGGAACTTCTTGACTGGAAGGGTCCCAGAGCCCTGGCACAGGCTGCCCAGAGAGGCTGTGGAGTCTCCTTTTCTGGAGCCTTTCAAGGCCTGTCTGGATGTGTTCCTGTGTGACCTGAGCTAGATTGTGTAGTCCTGCTCTGGCAGGGGGATTGGACTCGATGACCTCTTTGGGTCCCTTCCAAGCCCTGACATCCTGTTGCCTGTTCTCTACATTGTTTTATAAAGAAATCACATTAGACTTGAAAGTGTGTGCTTCAGAAATGTCATCTGATTATTTATCATTTGCTTTCCTTTGTACCTGCACCAGATCCTCATGACTTTGTAACCTGAATAATCTTTCCCGCACGCTGAAAGCTCATTTGCTGCGGTTGACTTAATTCAAGTACATGCTTTAAAGGCTTTGCTGCAGCATGACCTCAGTCACCAATGGCTTGAGAGATTCATTAGTTAAGTTCTTTAAATATCATAAAAAAACCTGTCAGAAAGACTATCTGTGGTTTGGCCAGGAGGAGGTCATCTCTTTAAGTTTGTGGAAGTGTTTTCCACTGCCCTTGAAAGGAGTTTTCTGAATTCCTCTGAGCTCCCTTAATGCCCTTTGCTGCTGGTTTGGTGACACTTCAAAAAGCTCTGGTTTGTGAAATTGCTAGTTGGAAGTCACATGCTTATTTCTGTTTCAAATTAATGGGAATCAGAATCAGATTTGGTTTATGTCAGATATGTCCTGCACCAGCGAGACTACAGGAGCTTGTTTTGTGACAGTCTGGTTTATGCTGACGTTTCACCCTGAGGTAGGAGTGGGTATATGATCTGCCACTAAGCAGCCACAAAACAAAATCCAAGAATTTTTACTCTTCTTGCTCATGTCCACTCTCCCACAACTAATTTCAGTTAATTAAAGATTCCAGTAGGACAAGGGAGGTTATTCTTCCCCTGTACTCAGCGCTGCTCAGGCCACACCTTGAGTATGGTGTCCAGTTCTGGGCCCCTCAATTCAAGAGAGATGTTGAGGTGCTGGAACATGTCCAGAGAAGGGCAACAAAGCTGGTGAGGGGCCTGGAACACAAACCCTATGAGGAGAGGCTGAGGGAGCTGGGGGTGTGCAGCCTGCAGAAGAGGAGGCTCAGGGGTGATCTTATTACTGTCTACAACTACCTGAAAGGACACTGTAGCCAGGTGGGGGGTGGCCTCTTCTCCCAGGCAACCAACAATAGAAGAAGGGGACACAGTCTCAAGTTGTGCTGGGGGAAGTATAGGCTGGATGTTAGGAGGAAGTTGTTGGCAGAGAGAGTGATTGGCATTGGAATGGGCTGCCCAAGGAGGTGGTGGAGTTGCCATGCCTGAAGGTGTTCAAGAAAAGCCTGGCTGAGGCACTTAGTGCCATGGTCTGGTTGACTGGACAGGGCTGGGTGCAAGGTTGGACTGGATGATCTTGGAGGTCTCTTCCAACCTGCTTGATTCTATGATTCTATGGCAAACTTTTTTTTTTAACCATCTCCACATTGTATTTAACCAATCCATATTGTGGTAGTTTTATTCATGTTAAGCAGGTCTTCCTCTGAAGAAAACCTTGCATCTGAATGTGTTTGTGGGCAGTGACTTTAGAAAAACAGGCTGTCTTGGAAAAAAAACCCATTTGCCAGTGTTGTGCATTGGAAAGTGATTTTTCCATCTTACCACTTATCCCAGGATGTTAGGGGTTGGAAGCGACCCAAAGAGATCACTGAGTCCAACACCTCTGGTGGAGCAGGACAATCCTATCTAACACAGATCACACAGGAACACATCCAGACAGGCCTTGAAAGGCTCCAGAGAAGGAGACTCCACAACCTCTCTGGGCAGCCTGTGCCAGGGCTCTGGGACCCTTCCAGTCAAGAAGTTCCCCCTTGTGTTGAGGTGGAACCTCCTGTACTGCATCTTACACCCATTGCTCCTTGTCCTATCCCAGCGAGCAGTGAGCAGAGCCTGCCCCCCCCTCCTGGCCAGCCCTCAGCTATTTATAAACATTTATCAAATCCCCTCTCAATCTTCTCTTTTTCAGACTAAAAAGTCCCAAGTCTCTCATCCTCTCCTCATCAGCCATGCCCTCCTGTCCCCTCATCATCCTCCTAGCCCTCTGCTGGACTCTCTCCAGCAGATCCCTGTCCGTCTTAAAACTGGGGAGCCCAAAACTGAACACAGTACTCAAGATGAGGTCTCACTTATATTCCAGTACTGATGAAAACAACAGCTATTAAGTTAGCCTGCTTTGTCTCAGCTCAGCTATCATTGTGCTGCTAGTTTGCCACCAGATCAAAGGAAAATACAGGAAGAATCTACTAACATTTTACTGCTAAAAGAAGCAAGGACGTTCATCCTGGAAAAAGTGACTTTTGCATGTTGCTATGCATCAACCAAAATTTCCTCCATGTTATGAAGGGGAAATTAATTAATGTGAGATGATATTTTTTTCCAAAATTAATATTGTTTATCACTGTTGCTATTCAGAACTCTTCCCCCCCCACCACTAATTTTATTAATATTTAGGTTCTTACACAATCATGGAAACATTTTGTGGATAATATCTACATCGAGTAATAACCAGCAAAAGATTTAAACACTAATTGGGCTGGAAGAGAAGATTCCTGCTGTCAAATGCTGCTTGTGGTCAGTGTGCTGCTTGCCCACTAGATGGACTCAAGGAGCTCTTTCTGCTTATGGCAGAAGGCAGTGGAGAATTACAGAGGCTTTTAAGTATTTACTCACACAATTATAGCCCAACTCACGGGGCTAGCCACAGTCCCAAATGCTTTCAGGGGACTGTCTTGTCATCTGTTGAGACTTGATTCTTCCCAGGCTTCTTGGTAAAGGAGGCAGACACAATCCCGGGATTGTGTCACAGCAGTGCCCAATATTCAGGTCTTGGTGAAGCTGGAATCTGTCCTGGCTTGCAGGGGAATGATAAGGTGTTCCCAGTCTCTGGAGTAAACAAGATTTCTCTGACCTTCTCCCCTGGAGAGAAGTGGTCTCTGCCTTGATGCTGTTGCTTCTTCTGGATGCCGTGTCCAGGGATGATCAGCTGGCAGGATTTCCAGGTGCAGGAGAAGGATTTTTCTGTGCAGCTTTTAGCTTCTGACACGGTTGTCTCACAGCTACCAGGCTGTGTTTGTAGGTTAGCAGGCAGTCTGAAGGTCTGCTGGGCCTGGATCTTTCCAGACTTACAGAACAGCTGATAAGCAGTACATGCTGGGCAAGCAGGGTCTGCTGGGCTGCAGGGAGGCTTGAGCTCTGTAGCTAAATGCAAGGCAGCAAGGTAGTGTGTACAGCTGCTCTAGGCTTAGGCAGGGGGCTCTCAGCTCCCCATACATGTACCAAGTGCAGGCGTGCAGGCGCTGTGCTGCTCAAAGGGTTCGCAGACAGCTTCACTGCGCCTTGAGATCAATGCAAGAGGGCTGAGCCTCAGTAATGTTTGCAACATGTTTGCAACAGACCTGATCCTGTGTCTAGGCCATGCAAGCAGGTCTGTGCTGCTATGTGGATCAGAGAGCTGAGCTTGGTCCTCTGAGTCTGGAAGCTCTGAATGCTCTGAACTTCTGAACACGTGGTGCACCTTTGCACCCCTCTTTATAGACTCTGAGCCGAGATTTGTGGCTCATTTGGCCATCTAAGGTGACCAATCCTTACCTTAATAGGCAGTAGATGTTTGCCTGGACCCTCCCAATCGGGGATCACCGGGGTGGACCCCAGGGGTACACGGACTGGGCGTGTGTGTGTTACACAACCTGTTTACTGCCTCGTGGGTCCTGGCAGAAGAACATGTCCAGGCATGTAGAGGCATAGGGAAGCCTCAGTTTTGGGGCTGCTGCCCCTCCACCACAAGACTTTACAGTCTCTCAAGGCAGACTGTTCCTTTGCTTCATCATTCTCATCATTCCTGATGCTTAGATGGAGCTTCCTGTGTTCTAATTTGTGCCCTTTATCCATCACTGGGTACCAGTGAAGAGCCTGACCCTATCCTCTTTCCCCCAGTTTTTTTAGATATTGATGAGTACTGATAAGCTCCTATCTCAATCTGCTTCTCTCCAAGCTAAACAGCCCCAGGTTGCCAGGCTAAACAGCCCTAATAGTTTTGCAAAACCCAAGCCACTGTCTGTGATGTGATGCCCTTACATTCTGCAAGTTTCAACTCTACTTGGGTTGCAGTGAGTCTTCTTCAGTCTGTAACACAGATGAAGCATCTGTAATACAGATATTTTGCTTCAGTGAAGGGGTGAGTCACTTTCAAAAAGAAGACTTTTTTTTACAGTAAGATGTAAAGGCTTTTAAAGTCTTACATTTTGAACTTAAGAATCCTTTAATATTAACAAAAATTGTATGGCAACTTCAGAAATAACTGTGCTTCAAAGAAGTGATTGCTTGATTTGTGCTGGGAGGTGAACTTTTCCTCACTCTACCTCCTTCATTCCTTCTCTTCTGATTTTAGACTTGTTCCAAGTGGAGAGAAGAGAGGTTTTTTTCCCCCTGCAGCATCTGCAATGTTTAAAGATGACTTCTTTGCTCATTTCTTTTCTTTTTGTGAAGAACTTATTCTAAAACTTAACTTTGCTTTGGTTGCTATAATTAATATTCCTGAATGGATCAGGTGTCCAGAGAAGGGCAACAAAGCTGGTGAGGGGCCTGGAACACAAACCCAATGAGGAGAGGCTGAGGGAACTGGGGGTGTGCAGCCTGCAGCAGAGGAGGCTCAGGGCAGAGCTCATTGCTGTCTACAACTACCTGCAGGGAGGCTGTAGCCAGGTGGGGGTGGCCTCTTTTCCCAGGCACCCAGCACCAGAACAAGGGGACACAGTCTCAAGTTGTGCCAGGGCAGGTCTAGGCTGGATGTTAGGAGGAAGTTCCTGCCAGAGAGAGTGATTGGCATTGGAATGGGCTGCCCAGGGAGGTGGTGGAGGGACCATCCCTGGAGGTGTTGAAGCAAAGCCTGGCTGAGGCACTTAGTGCCATGGTCTGGTTGAGTGGCTAGGGCTGGGTGCTGGGTTGGAGTGGATGAGCTTGGAGTTCTCTTCCAGCCTGCTTGATTCTATGATTCTATGATATTCAAGTTTACACATTGATGACTTAAACATCCATAATGCTGTTTCCTGGAATGTCACCATGTATAAGCATCAGCAGTTTAAGGACCTTTCTTTGGTTGTTTGTAAATATAGTTAGTATTTCTCGAACTTTTTGCCTTCAGTTGGCAAACTTTGTCCATTCCTAACAAAGCAGGTCAACCCTGTTGTGGCTGACAACAGTGCTAGAAATAGTATCACAGAATCAACCAGGTTGGAAGAGACCTCCAAGATCAGCCAGTCCAACCTAGCACCCAGCCCTAACCAGTCAACCAGACCATGGCACTAAGTGCCTCAGCCAGGCTTTTCTTGAACCCCTCCAGGCATGGCAACTCCACCACCTCCTTGGGCAGGCCATTCCAATGCCAATCACTCTCTTTGCCAAGAACTTCCTCCTAACATCCAGCCTAGATCTCCCCTGGTACAGCTTGAGACTGTGTCCCCTTGTTCTGTTGCTGTTTGCTTGGCAGAAGAGATGAACCCCACCTGGCTACAACCTCTCTGGAGGTGTTCAAGGTCAGGTTGAATGAGGCCTTGAGCAACCTGTTCTAGTGGGAGGTGTCCCTGCCTATGGTGGGGAGTTGGAACTGGATGAGCTTTGAGGTCCCTTCCAACCTAAACCATTCTATGATTCTACAAACCATTTCCCTGACTTCAGTGAAAGTTTTGCCTCCCATCTGGTTCTATTGCTACCTTTGGTCTCTTGACAAAGTACAACAGCGAAGAAATGTTTTCATTTTACAAAATGATTACTAAATATGAAGCATTTCTTTCCCCCCAGAATGGCCATAAGGATAGGCAATTTCATTGAAGGAGACCCTAGAAATGAATTTGAAAATGCAGCCTTCCAAAATTGCTAGGTTGTTCCACAAATAATGGCAGGGAAATAAATAGAGGTAAGAAAAATGAAGCAAACTAACCTCTAAGTTACTGTCTAAAATTAAATTCTCAGCTTGAGTAAATCAAAACTGCCCTGCTGAAGTGATATAATCTGTTCTCACTTTAAACTAGTCTTTCTAAATCAGCATAAATGTGCTATTTGTGCCAGCTGGCTAGCAGGGCATTACAGAGACTGTCCTAAGAAAAACACCTACCTTTTTGATTCAATGATGGAGCTTAAATGCTTGGAAACTAAAATTACCTGAGTGGATGATGTTAAAGTTGCTCAGTTGGTTCCTGCTCACAGTGAAGGAAGACAAATGAAAGAAGGCTGGCAAAACCAACTTCTGCATTCCAGTATTTTGGCTCCAGAGCTCTGGGTTGGAGTGATAGGCAATTTTCTTTCTGTTGAAAACATACTGAACCTATTTCCTGAAAAAGGAGGAGCAGGGTGACAGAGCCTCTGAAGTTCTCTTGATAGTGGTATTTGACCTTCACATGGGAACTTCTGGGAACACAAGCCCTATGAGGAGAGGCTGAGGGAGCTGGGGGTGTGCAGCCTAGAGAAGAGGAGGCTCAGGGCAGAGCTCATTGCTGTCTACAACTACCTGAAGGGAGGCTGTAGCCAGGTGGGGTTGGTCTTTTCTCCCAGGCAACCAGCAATAGAACAAGGGGACACAGTCTCAAGTTGTGCCAGGGGAAATGTAGGCTGGATGTTAGGAGGAAGTTCTTCACAGAGAGTGATTGGCATTGGAATGGGCTGCCCAGGGAGGTGGTGGAGTCATCATCCCTGGAGGTGTTCAAGAAGAGACTGGATGAGGCACTTGGTGCCATAGTCTAGTTGGCTGAATAGGGCTGGGTGCTAGGTTGGACTACCTGAATGGAGATTGTAACCAGGTGGGGGGTGGTCTTTTCTCCCAGGCAACCACCAATAGAATGAGAGGACACAGCCTCAAGCTACACCAGGGGAAATTTAGGCTGGAGGTGAGGAGAAAGTTCTTCCCTGAGAGAGTCATTGGACACTGGAATGGGCTGCCCGGGGAGGTGGTGGAGTCGCCGTCCCTGGAGCTGTTCAAGGCAGGATTGGACGTGGCACTTGGTGCCATGGTCTGGTCTTGAGCTCTGTGGTAAAGGGTTGGACTTGATGATCTGTGAGGTCTCTTCCAACCTTGGTGATCCTGAGATACTGTGATACTGTGATCTTGGAGGTCTCTTCCAACCTGGTCTATTCTATTCTAACTTAAGTGGGTTAATTCCTCGTTCAAATGAAGAGGAGCTTTCCAAGCTGCTGTAAATAAAAACCAAAGCATCAAAAGAATCAAGCTACAGCAGTATAAACTGTCTGCTTTATACCTCTTTGTATTGATTACATCATTCTCTAAACCTGTGGGGATTTGACACCTCCATTGGCTTTCCCAAGTTGCATATATATTTTGGTTTGGTTTTTGTCATAACTCCCAGCGTGGATACAATACAAAGATAGAAAGATGAAACAGCAAAAATACTAGAAAGGCTTTACAATTTACTTCTGGGTCACTAAGTCCTTCGATATTTCCTTTTCCTCTTTCTGCATGGGCCATTAAATTCCCTGAAAGGACATAGTATGTTCACATGAATGAAGTAGTGATAACATGGGCCCATTGCTTAGCTCTGTTAACTAGTTTAAAACAAACCCAAATGACAAACCCCAAACACACCAACTACTGACCCAGGGCTACTTCTACATGAGTAGTTGTGCTAGTTTGAAGCAGGCTAGAATGTTTTGGTGAGAAGAATTAGATTACAGGCTGTGAAAGGAAAACAATGGTGATGCCTACTTCACCCATAGGCTTGCTGAGATGTATAAAAACAAAAAGCAAAACATAGATAACCACTTCTGCTGGGGAAGTGGCTCAGCTGCATCTCTAACCTCACCCCTCTCTGCTGTTTCTTTTCTAATCCACTTTGCTTCCTAACCCCCTGGCCAAACCTCCATCCTTCCTTGGGATTGGGGTAAGGTTGAGAGGGGTAAGGGGAAGGTGAAGGGGTGGTTGGGAGCCCCTCCTAGGGACTCAGGTTTCTGGGAGGGCTGTTGTGTTTCTGTATTACCTTTTACCTTGTCTATTTCTGTCTATAACTGTCTATACTGTAACCATCCTAGTTGGAACTAGATGATCCTTGTGGTGCCTTCCAACCCTGACTGATTCTATGATTCTCTCTGAAGGGAGGCTGTAACCAGGTGGGGTTGGTCTCTTCTCCCAAGCAACCAGTGACAGAACAAGAGGACACAGTCTCAAGCTGCACCAGGGAAGGTTTAGGCTGGATGTTAGGAGGAAGTTCTTCACAGAGATTGATTGGCATTGGAATGGGCTGCCCAGGGAGGTGATGGGTCACTGTCCCTGGAGGTATCACAGTATCCCAGTATCATCAGGGTTGGAAGAGACCTCACAGATCATCAAGTCCAACCCTTTACCACACAGCTCAAGGCTAGACCATGGCACCAAGTGCCATGTCCAATCCTGCCTTGAACAGCCCCAGGGACAGCGACTCCATCACCTCCCTGGGCAGCAGGTGTTTCAAAGGAGACTGGATAAGACATTTAGTGCCATGGTTTATTTAATTAGAAGGTGTTAGGTGATAGATTGGACTCGATGATCTCAAAGGTCTTTTCCAACCTGCTTAATTCTGTGATTTTGTGACTCCATGATTATCTAGTGAAAATGCTTGATTCAAGGAAACTGCAAGACAGAACTAATTCCTAAGCAAAACTATTTTCCCTTGTTTCTCACTCCTGCAGTCCCAACTTATTTTCATTCTGGTTTTGTTGCTTTTGTTTTTTTCCAGCTAAATTTCTTCTTTCCCTTCTAAATCTCCCTTCCTTCTGCCCACAGTGTCTTTTTATTTGTTAATTGATAACTAAAACATGAGCTGAACAAGGAATAAAAAAATCTGTGTAAGAGGCTTGAAGAAGAAAAGGCTTTCAGGCAATCTTATCAATAAATAGTCAATTTTATTCATAGTGCAGTCAGGATAAAGGAAAAGGAGAATGAAAAATTCTTCATTTGCCTTAGTTTGTCTTCTCCTGTATTGATAATATTTATTAAGATAATAACTTTTTCCTCACTGTCCTGTCCCAAATGGTATTTTGGCTGGGTAGTTGGTGTGGGTTTGGTAGCTTTAGAAATCATCATCATCATAGAATCATCATAGAATCAACCAGGTTGGAAGAGACTTCCAAGATCATCCAGTCCAACCTATCCTGCTACTTTGTTTATTTATTGTGATACTTATCTATGAATCCCTTAGTTCACAGATATTTTATGTAGGTAATGATGAAGGAGTCTGGTTTTCACCTGACTGGCTACATAGTCCTCTGTTGTGTCACTGTATCCCAGTATCATCAGGGTTGGAAGAGACCTCACAGATCATCAAGTCCAACCCTTTACCACAGAGCTCAAGGCTAGACCATGGCACCAAGTGCCCTGAGGAGGTCTTCTGCACCCTGTTGTAATCCCATAGTAGAGACTTGCTCTCACGAGTAACTTCCCTTGAGTGTTTTTCCCTTAGATGACTGTCTTGGAACCCAATGAAAGGAACTGATGTATAGAATTCCAGCTCCATAATCCAAGCATAATCTGATGAGCTCTCACAGTCTCTAGGTGAATTGAATGAAACAGAGAAGCTCTCAGGAAAATATGGTTGGACACAGTACTCAAGAGAGATGTTGAGGTGTTTGTGTTTGGCATCAAAAGAGGTACCTGCCTTGCTTCTTCAGAGCTTGGAATTTCAGGCAACACAGAACTTGCAATGGTTGCATGCAAACTGAAAAAGATGTCTGCAGAGATTAGTTTGCTCCATTAAATGCTTCCATTACCTATTTCTTTCTGAGTCGTAGAGCTTCTTGCTTAGTAGTCATACCTGGCATGCTGTTTCTGATACACCTGTTTGCAGCCATCAAAGACTGGAATCAGCAAGACCTAACTGTGCTGCCACAGGACTTGACAGAGTGAAGCAGCAGGATATGAGGGCCTGTGGTTGAACCACTCTGGCAAAGCTCAATTCAGGGAAACCCTATTTCAGCAGAACTAGGTGGAATACGAGGCTGTTACCAGGAATAATCACAGTGCATGTTCTCTTGCTGCCCTGGGTACTATTTCCTTGTTATGGTTAGTTTTGACTTGTCACTCGAGCAAGCAACCAAGATCTTTTCCTGTTACAGCTGTGCATGATCAAGCAGGTAAGAAGACTTGTGATTGTATGTTGCAGAGGAATCACACAGAGAAGGGTTTTTCAATATCCATTGTGTCAGCCAGTTGTAACACAAGAGTCTAAGCAGCAGGGAAAGACTAGCTATGCTGTTTAGGCTTTGGGATAGGCAATGCAGCAGGGAAAGGCTAGCTATGCTGTTTAGGCTCTTGGGTAGGCAATGCAGCAGGGAAAGGCTAGCTATGCTGTTTAGGCTCTTGGGTAGGCAATGCAGCAGGGAAAGGCTAGCTATGCTGTTTAGGCTCTTGGGATAGGCAATGCAGCAGGGAAAGGCTAGCTATGCTGTTTAGGCTCTGGGATAGGCAATGCAGCAGGGAAAGACTAGCTATGCTGTTTAGGCTCTTGGGTAGGCAATGCAGCAGGGAAAGGCTAGTTATGCTGTTTAGGCTCTGGGATAGGCAATGCAGCAGGGAAAGGCTAGTTATGCTGTTTAGGCTCTTGGGTAGGCAATGTAGCAGGGAAAGGCTAGTTATGCTGTTTAGGCTGTTGGAGAGGCAATGCAGCAGGGAAAGGCTAGTTATGCTGTTTAGGCTCTTGGATAGGCAATGCAGCAGGGAAAGACTAGCTATGCTGTTTAGGCTCTTGGGTAGGCAATGCAGCAGGGAAAGGCTAGTTATGCTGTTTAGGCTCTTGGGTAGGCAATGCAGCAGGGAAAGGCTAGTTATGCTGTTTAGGCTCTTGGGTAGGCAATGTAGCAGGGAAAGGCTAGCTATGCTGTTTAGGCTCTTGGAGAGGCAATGCAGCAGGGAAAGGCTAGTTATGCTGTTTAGGCTCTTGGGTAGGCAATGCAGCAGGGAAAGGCTAGCTATGCTGTTTAGGCTCTTGGGTAGGCAATGCAGCAGGGAAAGGCTAGTTATGCTGTTTGGGCTCTTGGGTAGGCAATGCAGCAGGGAAAGGCTAGTTATGCTGTTTAGGCTCTTGGGTAGGCAATGCAGCAGGGAAAGGCTAGTTATGCTGTTTAGGCTCTTGGGTAGGCAATGCAGCAGGGAAAGGCTAGTTATGCTGTTTAGGCTCTTGGGTAGGCAATGTAGCAGGGAAAGGCTAGTTATGCTGTTTAGGCTCTTGGGTAGGCAATGTAGCAGGGAAAGGCTAGTTATGCTGTTTAGGCTGTTGGAGAGGCAATGCAGCAGGGAAAGGCTAGTTATGCTGTTTAGGCTTTGGGATAGGCAATGCAGCAGGGAAAGGCTAGTTATGCTGTTTAGGCTCTTGGGTAGGCAATGTAGCAGGGAAAGGCTAGTTATGCTGTTTAGGCTGTTGGAGAGGCAATGCAGCAGGGAAAGGCTAGTTATGCTGTTTAGGCTTTGGGATAGGCAATGCAGCAGGGAAAGGCTAGTTATGCTGTTTAGGCTTTGGGATAGGCAATGCAGCAGGGAAAGGCTAGTTATGCTGTTTAGGCTTTGGGATAGGCAATGCAGCAGGGAAAGGCTAGTTATGCTTTTTAGGCTCTTGGAGAGGCAATGCAGCAGGGAAAGGCTAACTATGCTTTTTAGGCTCTTGGGTAGGCAATGCAGCAGGGAAAGGCTAGTTATGCTGTTTAGGCTCTTGGGTAGGCAATGCAGCAGGGAAAGGCTAGTTATACTGTTTAGGCTCTTGGGTAGGCAATCCATCAGGGAAAGGCTAGTTATGCTGTTTAGGCTCTTGGAGAGGCAATGCAGCAGGGAAAGGCTAGTTATGCTGTTTAGGCTCTTGGGTAGGCAATGCAGCAGGGAAAGGCTAGTTATGCTGTTTAGGCTCTTGGGTAGGCAATGCAGCAGGGAAAGGCTAGTTATACTGTTTAGGCTCTTGGGTAGGCAATCCATCAGGGAAAGGCTAGCTATGCTGTTTAGGCTCTTGGAGAGGCAAAGCAGCTGAGAAAATTACCAAATCTGGCTTTTCAGGGAGATGAACTGTGATTTGCCACACTTATGTGAAAACCTTGTAGAGCAGACTCTAGGGTTCTGTTAGGCATTGAATAGAGGCTTGCACTTGATTATAAGAAAGAAGGATGTTAATATAAAAGGACTTTCCTTTATAGAAGCATGGACAGCAATGCTCTGAAATACATGAGACTCAGAGATACTTACTGTGTAGAATGAACAGAGAAAAGGACCAAAGATGGGCTTGCTTTAGAATGCTTTTGTAGGGTAGAGTTTCTAATCAAAAGCTGTTTGAGTTGAGGAAGGCCTGGTGAGAATTGTTGACTTCCTTGACAGAGGTTGTTAAGACTAACTGAAATGTAATTTCTCCTGTGTTACAAATAAAAGAAGTCCAAAGGAATACTTATGGGCCATTACCTCTAAATCTCATAGAGAAGAAAAATCATATTCATAACTTTCAAGTGAAGAACAATGTGTAGTGCTCATCAAATATTTGGAATTGTATCTCTCTGTGGAATGAAGCCAGGTTAGCCCAAATGGTCTGGGGGCAGTGGAAAGAATAGAGTCAGACAAGCCTTCTGCCAATATTCAATTACCTAGGAAAATATTATTTTATATGATTGTCAGACTTTGGAATTTTTTCTTTCTCAGAAGTATGTATATACTGCTTTTCAGAAGGAAATAGGAATTTTCCCTAGCTCCTGGTGTCGTAGAGGCAGAAATTAACATGTCTGAGTCAGGAAATAAAAAAAACAAACAGAATTAGAATCATAGAATCATAGAACCAACCAGGTTGGAAGAGAGCTCCAAGCTCATCCAGCCCAACCTAGCACCCAGCCCTGGCCAATCAACCAGACCATGGCACTAAGTGCCTCATCCAGGCTTTCCTTGAACACCTCCAGGGACGGCGACTCCACCACCTCCCTGGGCAGCCCATTCCAATGCCAATCACTCTCTCTGACAACAACTTCCTCCTAACATCCAGCCTAGATCTCCCATGCCACAACTTGAGACTGTGTCCCCTTGTTCTATTGCTGCTTGCCTTGCAGAAGAGACCAACCCCACCCGGCTACAACCTCCCTTCAAGTAGTTGTAGACAGCAATGAGGTCACCCCTGAGCCTCCTCTTCTCTTCTTCGCTCTTCCCTTCCCTTCCCTTCCCTTCCCTTCCCTTCCCTTCCCTTCCCTTCCCTTCCCTTCCCTTCCCCTCTCTTTCTCGCTTGGGCGTGTCCAGAGAAGGGCAACGAGGCTGGGGAGAGGCCTTGAGCACAGCCCTACGAGGAGAGGCTGAGGGAGCTGGGATTGGTTAGCCTGGAGAAGAGGAGGCTCAGGGGTGACCTTATTGCTGTCTGCAACTACCTGAGGGGAGGTTGTGGCCAGGAGGAGGTTGCTCTCTTCTCTCAGGTGGCCAGCACCAGAACAAGAGGACACAGCCTCAGGCTGTGCCAGGGGAGATTTAGGCTGGAGGTGAGGAGAAAGTTCTTCCCTGAGAGAGTCATTGGACACTGGAATGGGCTGCCCGGGGAGGTGGTGGAGTCGCCGTCCCTGGAGCTGTTCAAGGCAGGATTGGACGTGGCACTTGGTGCCATGGTCTGGCCTTGAGCTCTGTGGTAAAGGGTTGGACTTGATGATCTGTGAGGTCTCTTCCAACCTTGGTGGTACTGGGATATGTGAAATGTAAATGCAAACAACTGGACTGGGTCCTAATTCCATGGAGTGAGTGGGAAATCACCATTGGCACAGCTTCAGGAACAATTTGTCTAACAAAAAAACCCCAACATTCTAATATGCAGCATCCCTCCAATGGCTTCACCAAACTGCTTGAAACTCTCCATCTGATAGGGGTAGGGTGAGCTACCCTGCTCTTGGGTAGGGTGTCCCTGCCCATGGCAGAGGGGTTGGAAATAGATGATCCTTGTGGTCCCTTCCAACCCTGACTGATTGATTCTATGATTCTATGATTGTATGAAAAATCCAAAGCTGCAGTTCAGGCACAAATACTCACAATGTAATGGTTCCCTGGGTATGTTGCCCACATAAAGACACTTCCAAAACTGCAACTATGATCCCAGGGGTAAAAATGCTGGTGAGAGGCCTCGAGCACAAGCCCTATGAGGAGAGGCTGAGGGAGCTGGGGTTGTTTAGCCTGGAGAAGAGGAGGCTCAGGGGTGACCTTATTGCTGTCTACAACTACCTGAAGGGTGGTTGTGGCCAGGGGGAGGTTGCTCTCTTCTCTCAGGTGGCCAGCACCAGAACGAGAGGACACAGCCTCAGGCTGTGCCAGGGGAAATTTAGGCTGGAGGTGAGGAGAAAGTTCTTCACTGAGAGAGTCATTGGGCACTGGAATGGGCTGCCCGGGGAGGTGGTGGAGTCGTCGTCCCTGGGGCAGTTCAAGGCAAGGTTGGATGTGGCACTTGGTGCCATGGTCTAGCCTTGGGCACTGTGGTAAAGGGTTGGACTTGAGGATCTGTGAGGTCTCTTCCAACCTTGGTGATACTGTGATACTGTGATACTGTGATACTGTGATTCCAGGCAGAGAGAAGAAGAACTGAGTTTGATGCAAGCTGCAAACACGTGGCCACTGTGATTCCCAGTTAAAGGATCCGGGAATGGGGTGCTCCTTGGGTGGAGAGTCAGCACTGCAAGGTCTGGCTGCTAAATCATATGACTGATTCTATGATTTTATGATTCTATGATCTCCTTAGGACTTGTAGGATAAACAAGTGCAAGAAAAGATGTCCAAGCCATACTCTGGTTAACACAAGGTTAAATTCATATAGTTCCAATTTGCTACAGGAACTATTTTAGCTCTCACTAAACCTCACAGCACACAGATTTTGCCTTTTAATTCTCCTGCTGGGTCTAGCTGAGGACTGAGCTCCATGGCTGGATTCTGAATATCCTTAAAGTTATGGATCACAAATTGTAACAGATGTCCCTGCTGTGCAGGGAGTTTTGTTTAAAGGTCTATCTGCCTGCAGACTGAAATCTGGGATTCTTTGTTCCCATTCTGCAAAACCAGATCTTTCAGTCCAGTCACCATAACATGCAGGATCATTCTGAGGGGTAATGAAGCCCAATATGCTGCATGCATTCCTCCCTCTAAAAAGGAGAATCTGAGACCAAATCAAGATGTGGCAGGACACAATCTTATTTGTGTTGATGTTGCTTACACAGAACCAGTCACCTGCTGCAAAGGAAATTAATGGATGCAGCTATGACTTTTTTCTTTAAACCCCACAAATGAGACTTCAGTGCCCTCCAGTTCTGGGGTGTGGGGAGGGACGTTGTCACCTCCACATGGCTAGATAGGGTACATGGGGCAAAGAGTGGAACAAAGGGTTCAGACTATCATATTATAGAAATGCACAAACTACAGCCCTGGTTATGTAGATTTTTCCCAAATCAGAGCAAAAGAAGACAGGACAGATGAAATGAGGATGGGAGAGAAGTGAGAGACTATGAAGGGATGAAAATCAGGAGAAAATAATAGAAAGGGGACATATGGAAAGAGAAGGAAAAGGTATTTACTGTGCAATTCGATTTCATGCATGGAAGCACTCAGTTCCTTCCTCTGTGCAGCTTACAGTACCACTTTTCAGAAGGAACCCTCCACACTCCCCATGACATAGGAAGGGGGAAGGGCTTCTTCATCCCTGTCAGGTTCCACTGTGCTTTTCCAGGTTCTTCTATTAGATCACTGCATTTTGGGTTTTGGAGGAGAAACTTGCAGGAGTAAATGGGATACTTGTACTTGAGCACAGCCAACCTCAGCCCTAGGAGCTTTCTGTTCAGGCACTCATGATACCACTGGGAAAAGAGGCCCCAGTTTCCCCCTTTGGCTTCTCAGCTTATTTTCAGCCCAGCAGATCTATGTTTCTTTACTGAAGTATCACCTCACAGCGGGCAGAGCCACAGGCTTGAGAAGAGACTGCACAGGCAGCCAAGGAATTGTTAACATTTTCTCAATAGTCTCAAGTGTTGTTTATACTTAGGGCAGATCTCCCTAAAAATACTCCTTCTTGCCCTTCCTTTCACTTCTCTACCAAACCATGCACTATCTCTGCAGCTTCCTTCCTGCACACGCATCCATGTCCAACACAAGCTGCCTCCCTGTTCCCTTCCCCTGCTCAAGATATGAAGCCATGAATGATATATCAATTTGGTAAAATTAACCAGAAGTCATAGGTTAGGAAAATCTCCCCTTACTTGACACTGGCTGTTGAGTGTTCTTGTGTCTTCAGGTGTTCACTATTTCATGATTGGTGCATTCTACCTACACTTATCACAGAATTGCTTAGATTGGCAAAGCCCTTCAAGCTCCTCGAGTCCAACCAGCAGTTTCACACTGACAAGTCCTTGACCAAACCAAATCCTTCAGCACAACACCTCATCACTGTGAATTGCTGTGGTTGGAAAGGATCACCAGCATCAGCCAGCCCAACCTTCATCCCAGCAGCCTTCATCACCAGACCATAGCCTCAAGCACCACAGCCACTCTCCTTTTAAACACCTCCAGGGATGGTGACTCCAGCACCTCCCTGGGCAGCCTGTGCCAGTGCCTGAGCACCTGCTCAGGAAAGAACTTCCTCCCAACAGCCAACCTGAACCTGCCCTGATGCAACTTGAGGCCATTTCCTCTTGTCCTATCATTAGTAACTGGGAGAAGAGACCAGCTCCAGCCTCACTGCAACCTCCCTTTAGGTAGTTGTAGAGGGCAATAAGGTCCCCTCTCAACCTTTTCTTCTCCAGACTAAACACCCCCAGCTCCTTCAGCCACTCCTCACAGGCCATGTTTGCCAGACCTCTCCCCAGCCTCATCACCCTTCTCTGCCCCTGCTCCAGCACCTCAATGTCCCTCCTATACTGTGACAACTAAAACTGGACACAGTACTGGAGGTGTGGTCTCACGAGTGCTGAGTACAGGGGCATGAGCACCTCCCTACTCCTGCTGCTCACACCATTGCTGATCCAGGCCAGGATGCTGTTGGCCTTCTTGGCCACCTGGGCACACTGCTGGCTCATGTTCAGCCAGCTGGCCACCAATACCCCCAGGTCTCTTTCCACCAAGCAGCTCTCCAGCCACTCCTCCCCTAGCCTGTAGGGCTGCTGGAGGTTGTTGTGGCCAAAGTGCATGACCTGGCACTTGTCCTTGTTAAACCTCATGCAATTGGCCTCAGCCCATGGCTTCAGCCTGTCCAAATCCCTCTTATCAGCCAAAGGAAGTCAAAGAGTGCATCTTGCAGCTAATTGAGCAAGCACTCAGCAAGAGGAAATAGATTTTTTTTCCAGACAATTATGGTAAATGTTTGCCATTGTTTAATAATCTAGCATCCTGCTCACCAGTTTAGGTGCAATCTATCAGAAAACTTGTAAAACAATGAGTATCAAACAGCTGGAAAGCTATCAGTAGATACTTCATTTCCAGATACATTTATATCTTGAAACTTTTTTTTTATATATATATTTAAATCTTTGTAAAGTGTGAGGGTACCAGACATAATAACCCCAATGTGGCTATGATTAGTATTTCCCTGCAGAAGTACCACAGATTTGGTGTTTTCCAGAAGAAAAAAAACACCATTGTTTTTATGGCATCTGTGCTAGTTTGAAGCTAGCTAGAATGTTTTGGTGAGAGGAACTAGATTACAGGCTGTGAAAGGGAAACAATGGTGATGTCTACTGCACTCATAGGCTTGTGGAGGTGTATAAGAATAAGAATCAAAACATAAATAACTCACTCAGCACTTCTGCTGGGGAACTGACTGAGCTGCATCTCTAACCTCACCCCTCTCTGCCATTTCTTTGACTAATCCACTTTGTTTCTTAGCCCCCTGGCCAAACCTCCATTCTTCCTTGGGACTGGGGTAAGGTTGAGAGGGGTAGGGGGAAGTTGAAGGGGCAGCTGGGAGCCCCTGCTGGGGACTCAGGTTTCTGGGAGGGCTGTTGTGTTTCTGTATTACCTTTTACCTTGTCTATTTCTGTCTATAAATGTATATACTGTAAAATATCTGCCTGTGTATTCTGCAAAACTCCTTTTCAGCATCGTTCTGTCATTTTATCAGACATCTATAATGTTCTCTTGTACACATTTGAAAGAAATGGAAGTTCTTTACAGTTTGCCCTTTTTTCATCCTGGGCAATTCAATAATGACTCTTCACATTAAATTCATGTGCATATTTGTCAACATTTATTGAAAGACTTTTTACACTGGAAGTCTGTTGGTGGCAGACATTCTCTATTCTTCCACTTAAGCTATTTGATTTTAATCACTGATGTTTACCCAACAAGGTCTTTTACTGCCTATCTGTAACTGTACCTCCTAAATACTGTGTACCTTCTCCTGTGTTTAGTAGTAGTAGTATAGTAGAAGTAGTATCATCAGAGTTGGAAGAGACCTCACAGATCATCAAGTCCAACCCTTTACCACAGAGCTCAAGGCCAGACCATGGCACCAAGTGCCACGTCCAGTCCTGCCTTGAACAGCTCCAGGGACGGCGACTCCACCTCCCCGGGCAGCCCATTCCAGTGTCCAATGACTCTCTCAGGGAAGAACTTTCTCCTCACCTCCAGCCTAAATCTCCCCTGGCACAGCCTGAGGCTGTGTCCTCTCCTTCTGGTGCTGGCCACCTGAGAGAAGAGAGCAACCTCCTCCTGGCCACAACCTCCCCTCAGGTAGTTGTAGACAGCAATAAGGTCTGCCCTGAGCCTCCTCTTCTCCAGGCTAACCAATCCCAGCTCCCTCAGCCTCTCCTCGTAGGGCTGTGCTCAAGGCCTCTCCCCAGCCTCGTTGCCCTTCTCTGGACACGCTCAAGCATCTCAATGTCCCTCCTAAACTGGGGGCCCAGAACTGAACACAGTACTCAAGGTGAGGTCTAACCAGTGCAGAGTACAGGGGCAGAATGACTTCCCTGCTCCTGCTGGCCACACCATTCCTGATGCAGGCCAGGATGCCACTGGCTCTCTTGGCCACCTGGGCACACTGCTGGCTCATGTTCAGGCACCTTCTGTTGCGATTTAAAGGGTACCAAATAATTCCTGCTACCAGCATCCAGTGTTAGATGTTGGAGACTGTAGAAGTCTTAGTGCTCTGCTTTAAAATAGGCTTATTAGCTGGTGTCTGATACCTATTTAGGACAAACATAGTTTCCTTTTATGTGCTGGGAGCTCATTTATTCGATACGTCTTTAACGGGTTTTAAGGTTGTCTGGAAAAATGATCTGACACTTTTAATTGCATTGGTTACTTCTGATGGACCTTCCAGCATTTGTGCAGACATTATGGGATGCTTGAAAATGTTAATTAGTGGTTTGGATTCTTTTTATTCTGTAAATGGTTAGTATTAATAGAGGACAAAGGCCACTAAAGACATGAGTGATGTACTTTGCCTTATTTGTCACTCATTAAATGCATATGGTTTCTTTGCATGAGCTTCATCCTTTCAGCAAATACCAAGAGAGCCAATGGCATCCTGGCCTGCATCAGCAACAGTGTGGCCAGTAGGACAAGGGAGGCTATAGGGAGGCTATTCTGCCCCTATACTCAACACTGGTCAGGCCACACCTTGAGTACTGTGTCCAGTTCTGGGCTCCTCAAATCAAGAGAGATGTTGAGGTGCTGGAACGTGTCCAGAGAAGGGTGATGAAGCTGGTGAGGGGCCTGGAACACAAACCCTATGAGGAGAGGCTGAGGGAGCTGGGGGTGTGCTGCCTGGAGAAGAGGAGGCTCAGGGCAGACCTCACTGCTGTCTACAACTACTTGAAGGGAGGCTGTAGCCAGGTGGGGGTCGTCTCTTCTGCAAGGCAGCCACCAATAGAACAAGGGGACACAGTCTCAAGTTGTGCCGGGGGAAGTATAGGCTGGATGTTAGGAGGAAGTTGTTGTCAGAGAGAGTGATTGGCATTGGAATGGGCTGCCCAGGGAGGTGGTGGAGGCACCGTCCCTGGAGGTGTTGAAGAAAAGACTGGATGAGACACTTAGTGCCATGGTCTAGTTGACTGAATAGGGCTGGGTGCTAGGTTGGACTGGATGATCTTGGAGGTCTCTTCCAACCTGGTTGATTCTATGATTCTACGATTCATCTGCATTCCTTGCAAACATCAGGCAAGGGATTCAAGAGGCTTTGGTTAGATTCACACAATGTGTTCTGCTTGGACAGATAGGACAAACATAAAATTCATGGGACTGTGTTTTTGGCACACCATATGCTGCTGTATCTTAAAAGAACTCTATCTTTAGCCTCCCTGTTCCTGACGCTTTTAGGCATGAATTAGTGTTTTGTTTATAGAAGTTCTGAACTAATGTCTTTGAATATTTTCCCAAAAAATCCAGAGGGTGCAAACTCAAATGCAAGCAGAGCCAAAGTGATTTCTATTTTTCTTCTTTCAGCAAATATTTAGGAGAAATATTTAGATATTTACATTCTGCTTGACAAGTTTTCCTTATTTCTTGGATTCTGCTATCCCTAACTGCTGATGTCACTGTTCTGCAATAGTGCTCATGCCAACAGATTCTTGTGAAATCCATTTGTAATTCAAAACTTGATCTTGAAATTCATTTCACATGGTATGTTGCAAAGCACCCTGGTTTTGCTCAGGTGTTGCAGAACCCTGATTAGCTTGCTGTGGGAAACATGATCAACGCCCCACAGATCAGTGTGATCGAAGGCAAAGCCACCTGGCCTCCAGATGATTCAATGTGAATTATGCCAGAGACCTTTATTGATCATTCATCTCTCAATAAACACCATCAGGGCCAAAAGGTACAGGCCTACACATTAGCATAATTAGTCAAGGACAACCCTCTCCATCAGCATAAACCATGCCTTGTTTTCCTCATTAACGAGGTGTTCGTTATCTTTCCCTTCTGAGATAAGGTAGCCATCAGCTGGTGGGAACCAAGGTCAGCATCTGCTTCTTATTATCCTTCTTCACTCCATTCCCACATCCTTCTTCACTTTGCATTCCCACAAGTTAGTATTTTGTTTATAGAAGTTCTGAACTAATATCTCTGAATATTTTCCCAAAAAATCCAGAGGGTGCAAACTCAAATGCAAGCAGAGCCAAAGTGATTTCTATTTTTTTTCTTCTTTCAGCAAATATTTAGGAGAAATATTTAGATATTTCAGTTCTGCTTAACAAGTTTTCCTTATTTCTTGGATTCTGCTATCGCTGCCTGCTGATGTCACAGTTCTGCAATAGTGCTCAGGCCAACAAATTCTTGGGAAATCCATTTGTAATTCAAAACTTGATCTTGAAATTCATTTCACATGGTATACCTGGCAAGAAGTCAAAAGTGCTTCATTTTGTGATCTTTCCACTCTCTGCACTACACAATATGACTATAGTTCTTCTAGCTCTCCATTCAGTGGTTGCCTTCCCACCACCCCAATCTGTCTTCACATGACCTGACCTTTTTCATTCTGGTGTAGAAATGTGGAACTACAGTCTGATTATTAATTTAGCCATTGAACTTTTGTTGTCCAGCTACAACATGCTTTCTCAACACAAAAGGCAAAACTAATTGATTTAGCATCTCCTTGTATCCAATTGATACTTCATTGCATCCCTCAGAAGAAAAAGTGAAAATGCAGATCTTCTACATAGCTCCTTCTATTTATTCCTAAGTTTGGAGTAAAATTAAAAGGAAGAAACTTCTGTGGTTTTGATAATACACTCAGAGTCCTTTGGCTGTTTTATGACCTTTAGGGAACATTCAATAGATGAAACTTACCAATTTTCACTGTGTGGTGGTTTGGGTGTTCCCTGCCCCCCCCCCCCACACACACTTTGGAAATCACCCAGACTAGACTCAGCCAGTTCTGGAAATTTGAATGAAGCTTATATTTACAGATTAGCAGAATATACAAGCAGATAGTTGCAGCATAGACAGTCATAGATAGAAATAGACAAGGGAAAAGGTAATACAGAAACACAACAGCCCTCCCAGAAACCTGAGTCCCCAGCAGGGGCTCCCAACCACCCTTCCACCTTCTGCCACTCCCCTACCTTACCCCAGATGTTGCCTTGTGCCCCAAGGAAGAGTGGAGGTTTGGCCAGGGGGGTTAGGAAGCAAAGTGGATTAATCAGAGAGATGGAGGGTGAGGTTAGAGAGAAATGCAACCCAGAGCCCAGACAAAGAGCGACTCCCTTATCTATGTTTGGATTCTTGCTCTTATACCTCTCAGCAAGCCTATGAGTGCAGTAGACATCACCATTGTTTCCCTTTCACAGCCTATAATCTAGATCTTCTCACCAAAACATTCTAGCCTGCTTCAAACTAGCACACCCTGTGATGGATTATGCAAAATTAATTATCTGTATTAATTTTGATGTCCAGGTGAAGATTGTTAATAACTATGAAAACTGTTTATTAACATTAAAACTCACCAGAAACTTATTCACAAGGTTCAATACGCAGGGTTTCGAAATCTATAAAGGGAACAGGCAAAACTAGAACACTTGTTTTCTTAAAGTGGCAAATGCAAACATTATACTGGAAGAGAAGATTCTTGTGGTTAATTATACTGCCTATCCATTAGATGGACACAGGAAGCACCTTTCTGCTTATGGCAGAAGGCAATCAGTGAATTACAAGAGGCTTTAAGTATTTACTCACAAAATATTGTCAGACAGTACCCAAAGCACATGGAAGAGCTGCTATCAGTGGTCTCAAAGCTGTTAGAGGCTTTGGAGTTTTCCAGGCTCTGTTCCCAGAAGCTGCAAGTCTATAGCATAGTCTCTGACCTGGTTCCTCTTGATTCCCAATTCAGCAGAAGCCTTGCAGAGGGGCAGGCAGGATGTGATGTGATGTGCAGTCTTGGCATGAGGTCACTCTGGCTGTGCAGGCTGATCATTTGCAGGGATTTAGAGCCTGTTCCTGGTAAACTCTAGGCAGTGGAGTTTCCAGGCAGTTCAGGATGCAATGAGGCAGCAGCAGCAGCTCACCACACTACCTGCTTATCCCTTTTTAGCAATACAACCTGAGACTAATGGGCCTTTGGACATAGATTAGCCAATCAGAATGGCACTTTGCCAAGCTTGACCACATTAGGTGAAGTCAGGGCTTTTGTTTTTCTTTCCTGCAGTTGCTTCCCCCAGTGCAGAAGGACAGGGAGCAGTGAAACATGTCTGGACAAGCCAGAGTCCTTAGACTCAATGTCTCCAAGTTCTCTGTCCTCTTTCCTGTGGTTGCTTTTCCCCACAGCAGAAGGGGGGAAGAGCAGAAAAACCTGCCTGGGCAAGCCAGGGCATGGATAAGCCCATTTTTAGCCTATTAGGCCTACAACAACAGACCCATAGTGAGTTTTATCCACTGAATAGTTATCATTAGGCGGATTGTCCCCTGACTGCATAGCTCTCAGTATTGCTTAATGTTATTCCTAGGATAGTGTTTCTCTCCTTGCAATCTTTGCATAAGAAAGTCCCTCTGGAAGCATTCCCAGTTGTTTTCCATTAATTTTCAAAGTTTCACCCTGGTTTAGCCACCTGTGGATTTTTTTTTGCCCTTACCACCTCTTCCTTCACTGATACTTGAACAAATGGTGACAAACTCACATTGCTCTTTGTAGACTTTGAATTGTACTGGTAAGCAGGAAAGCCCTAGACTATGCATCCATTGGGAAAGCTGCCAATTAGTAAATGGAAGGGGGTCTACCCTTGGGCTTTTTTCTATTTGCCAAGTTGAAACAAGAGGTCTTTTACTATGGAAATACAAAACTCTTATTAGATCCTAATAGAGTGTGCTTGCAAAAATGAACTTGAGAGTAAGTAGCAGTACTTTTGTAGGGACAAAGAAGCAGATGGCTTTGTCTTTGTAACTCTTTTTAAAGTGCTGCTGCTCAGCATAGGACTTCACCATGAAGTCTTGTTCCCCAGTTAACCTCTCTCATCCTTCCAAATGGGACAATCTTTCAACTGTTTTGCTTTCCTTTAATAATAATAGTAATAATAATAGCAATAATGATAAAAAACCAAATAAAACATAAATGACAATAATAAAAATAATATTTATTCTAAGTAACAATTATAATATTATAATAATTATAATGATAAAAAGCAAATTGAGCCTTAGGGAAACTAGGCTACAGAGTATACATTCCAGTTTCACTAATGTAGAACAAAAAAATCTACAATTTTTCTTCTCAACAATGTTGGAAACTTATGGATATCTAGCTCCACATAACTCAATTTATATCAACTCTTAAAATCAGTAGACATGTTTGGGCTCCTTACTGGAGGCACTTAATAAAAGTAAGATTTCCTCAGGTATTTTTTGCCATTATAAACCTCAGACTTTTTTGTTACCCTTATAATATTGTCCTTCAAGTTGCTAGTTTCTTGTGTGTCAACCTATAAAAGTACACATCTTCAGATTGATATTATCACATATTCACATCATTTAAAACTCTTTACAATATCTAAAACCGAGAGAAGTGTTGTGGTTTAAGTGCTACCAGGTGGGTGGGTGGAAACATGACCTCCTGGGGGAGGGGTCCCTGGGTCATAGAAATCATAGAATCAACCAGGTTGGAAGAGACCTCCAAGATCATCCAGGCCAACCTAGCACCCAGCCCTAGCCAGTCAACCAGACCATGGCACTAAGTGCCTCAGCCAGGCTTTTCTTGAAGACCCCCAGGGACAGTGCCTCCACCACCTCCCTGGGCAGCCCATTCCAATGCCAATCACTCTCTCTGTGAAGAACTTCTTCCTAATATCCAGCCTATACCTACCCTGGCACAACTTGAGACTGTGTCCCCTTGTTCTATTGCTGGTTGCCTGGCAGAAGAGGCCACCCCCCCACCTGGCTACAATGCCCCTTCAGGGAGTTGTAGACAGTAATAAGATCACCCCTGAGCCTCCTCTTCTCCAGGCTAAACAGCCCCAGCTCCCTCAACCTCTCCTCATAGGATTTGTGCTCCAGGCCCCTCACCAGCTTTGTTGCCCTTCTCTGGACATGTTCCAGCACCTCAACATCTTTCTTGAATTGAGGGGCCCAGAACTGGACACAGTACTCAAGGTGTGGCCTGACCAGTGCTGAGTACAGGGGAAGAATAACCCATTCTGTCCCGTGAGTTGGAGCCTTGGGAACTCAAACAGCAACAGAAGAATCGGCGGGCAGTTTCTAAAAGCATGGAGCTTTTGAGTACAAAACAGTATTTCTTGGTTTGGGAGCAAAGAATTAGAAGTTAAAATGAGAATACCCTGCAGCCCCTGGTGTTTCAAGGCTTGGGTTGTCTCTTTTTTAACCAGCTTGTTTCCTATTTGTCTTAACATGTATTTTGGATGGCTGTGGATGGGGGCCTGAGCCAGTGAAACTCTGAATGTATTTCATGGGTGCTGTCAGAAGGGGGAATTTTTCTGATCATGTTTATTTTGAGTTTGGCCACCTGGAGGCGAATGGTCCTGGGGAGAAATGGTATTTTATAGCATTTTTTTCCCTATGCTTGAATGTAATTCAAGCCATGGTTATAGTTGTGTGGATTGTAGCCATGTGGCACAGGACACACAGTGATCCTTAAGGGCTACCCCCCCACAGCTGGCAGAGGCAGAGCAGGCGGTGCTGGTGTTGTGCTTTTAAGAGCTCCCTTTGCCAGCACTGGATGCAGCAGTCTGGCTCAAGCACCACTCCTGGAAAGGTAAACCACGCCAGAAGTGCATGGAGGCAGAGCTGCCACCAGAGCCATGCAAACTCTGGCTGCTGTGGCAGCAGCCCAGCTCCAGCAGTGGTGTGGCTCCAACCTGGCGCTGCTTCAGCAGTGGTGGCCCCAGTCCTGGCTGCAGCCACTCCAGCAGCTTGCCTGGCCCCTATCACTACCTGTAGGAAGAAAAACTACAAAAAAAAGATCAGCTGATCCCAGACTCAGACAAGAAGGCAGAAGGTACCTCTGCAGGGCCAAGCACTTTTCACAAAGCGCCAGCAGATGGCAGTGATTCTGACACTGAGGTAGTAATAAGCTCCATGCCTAGGAAAGAGCTGAGACGTCCAAACAGGTTACACACGGGGCAATGATGAATTCTTTATGGCTTGGCTGTTGAGATGATGGGACAGAGGTGCCAAACCCCTAGAATTAGAGGACAAAGAGGCTAAGCAGCTGGGATCCATGTCCACAGATGGGGGGATTGATAAACACCTAGGGTGGCTTGATGGTACCCACACCCTCTGGGCACATCTCCTTTCTGCGGTAAAACACTGTTACCCCTCCAAAGACAGTATAATCTGGCATCCTTCAAAGTAGACCACTATGGGGCAGGGAATTAAGTGTTTAAGACAGATGGCCATGAGAGAAATAATTTATGGAAACAGCCAAACCCCTCTGGACCCTGATGAGGTACCGATGCAGCAGCCTCTTGTAGAGAAACTTATTCAGTGTGCTCCTACATATGCACATACACTGGAGAGATGATCTGGGAGGAGATGGTGCAAACCTCCCAACTGTCAGCAAATTTGCCAACCAACTAAGGCAATTCAAAGACAGTGTCTCACACTCTGTTTTGGTCTCAGCCATAGAGACTCTGGCTGAAGACATAAAGGAGCTTAAAGTATCCAAGTCCAAATTGGAGAAAGGGAATAACACCTCCTCTTCTCCTTCTGAATGGCTTCGTGTCTCAGCCATCAGAAATAGACATCCTCCCTCTCCTAGGATATCAGCTGAAGCTAGAGAGGGGCAAACATGAGGGTCACTGTGGAGAACCTTATGTGACCACAGTGAGAACATGGATAGGCAGCATGGCCAACCTGCCTCTGCTCTCTGGGCAAGAGTACAGGAACTGCAAGGTGACAAGAACGGAAATGATTTTTCCAGGAGAGTGGCTGGTTCAGTTTCCCAAAGAGATTCTGCTTGTCCAAGAGTTGGCTTTGCCAGTAACAGAAGTTTGTGTGATTAGTATGGATGCTACGCTCAATGTCAGATGGGCTCTGCCTCCAGCCAGATGGACAAGGGGAACAACAGTCTTCTGGGATGTATTTGTTAGATGGCCTGGTGCCTTAGAAGCAGAAAAGTACCATGCCCTGGTGAAAACAGGTGCACAATGCATCCTGATACCACTGAGTTATAGAGGGGAAGAACTCATAGCCATTTCAGGAGTTCTAAGAGTTGACTACATTGTGGGCTGAAATGAGCCTGCCCAGGAATGACTGGGAGAAACACACCGTAGCGACTGGCTTAAGATGCTCCTTGTATCCTCAGAAGTGACTATCTGTGGGAGGGATAACATCTACATCTAGTAATAACCAGCAAAATATATCAACATTAATTGAACTGGCAGAGAAGATTCCTGCGGTCAAATGCCGCTTGTGGTCAGTGTGCTGCTTGCCCACTAGATGGGTTCAAGGAGCTCTTTCTGCTTGTGGCAGAAGGCAGTGGAGAATTGCAAAGAGGCATTTAAGTATTTACTCACACAATTATTATTACCCATTCACAGGGGCCGGCCACAGTCCAGACAGTGACCAAATGCTTTCAGGGGCCTATGTCTTATTGGATGTTGAGACTTGAAACTTCCCAGCTTCTGGGGAAAGGAGGCAGACAATCTCTGACAATCTGTGTATATGTCCAGGGATTCTAGGCAGGACCTTCAGGTGCAGAGGCAGATGTGGTGCAGTCTCAGCACGATGTCAGGCTGGCCACACAGGCCAATCACATGCAGGCATCCAGGGTCTGCTCCTGCTAACTCGCAGCAGTGGAGTTTAGCAGGCAAGCAATAAGGCAGTGTGCAATAGCATCAGGGCTGAGCACAGCAGAGAGAGCAGCCACAGAGCAGGGGAGCAATGCAAGGAAGCAAAAGCAGGTTGTTCACCTGCCTATCTCCTTTTATCAATGTGGGCCGAGATTAACTGCCCTTTGGACACAGAACAGCCAATCAGGATGGCAGTTAGCCAAACTTTACCATATTAGGCAAAGCCACAGGCTCACTGCTCCCTAATTTGGGAAAAGCACAGGCCTTGCACTAGGCAGACACAAGCTAAGTGTGTGTACCTTACCACAGGGCCCTGGGCAGGCCAGACTCTGTGGATCCAGGTTCTTTTGTGTCCATTTCCCTCACTTACCTCTCTGGCGGAGCAGGAAAACATGCCTAGGCAAGGCATGACATATATAAGCCTATTTTGGGCCTATCAGGCCTACCACAACAGACTGAAGGCAAAGATCAACCATCTACTAGGCCCAACATTTCAGATGACCCTTTTAGGGCCTGCATGAGGTGCAGGATGTGACGGTACCAATTGTTTCTTGTAGGGTGCACCTCAGGCAGTACCATACATCAGCTGATCTGTCAACTAGAGAGGCCTGTGGAATGTGATGGTGACCATGCTGCCACTGCACTCCCAGAAACTGTATTTCACTGGCAGGTCCTTTGACCTTGTCTCTCTTAATGGCAAAACCTGCTTGCAACAGAATGTCAATGATTTTGTTACCTTTCTCGAAGACCTCCTCAGCAGTTTGGCCCCACACAATGATGTCGTCGATGAACTGGATGTGCTCTGGAGCTTTACCTTTCTCCAGTGCGTTGTGGATGACTGAGTGACAGATGGTTGAGCTGTGTTTCCACCCCTGAGGCAAACGGTTGAAATGGTACTGGACTCCTCTCCAGGTGAATGCAAACTGAGGCCTGCACTCCTTTGCTATGGGAATAGAGAAGAAAGCATTAGCAATGTCTATGGTTGCATACCACTTAGCCTCCTTCGATTCCAGCTCGTACTGGAGCTCCAGCATGTCCGGCACAGCTGCGCTCATGGGTGGCGTCACCTCGTTGAGGGCATGAAAATCAACTGTCAGCCTCCAGTCTCCGTTAGGCTTGTGCACAGGCCAGATGGGACTGTTGAAAGGTGAATGAGCTTTCTCCATGACAGCCTGACTCTCCAGTTGATGAATCAGCTGATGAATGGGCAACAAAGAGTCACGGTTAGTTCTGTACTGCCTGTTGGTGCACAGTTTGAGTAGCAATTGGCACTTCCAGATCCTCTATGTCATAATGTCCCACAACTGCAGATTCAGCTTAAAGTTCAAGTCCAATAGACCTGAATAGACAGCTTCAATTTACTATTCCTTCAGAAGCTTAATTCCCTGCTCAATTGTGGTCCACTTCCTAGCTGCCCACAGCAAGTCATCTCGGGAAGGGTATCTCATTGCCCAGTAATTCACACATATATATATACAGGTAAGCATTAAAAGAAATAAAGAAGAACACAGACAAAATACAGAGAATATTTCTAATCACATCTAAATGTATTGCCAAAGTAATTTTTCAAGGAAGCAAATCCCACACCCATGAATTAGGTGGATTTAAGAGAGCTAAAGCACCTCCAAAAGCAAAGATAGAGGAAAGCAGTTTTGAGGAGATGAATGACAATAATAGTGCTTTGCTCCATCTCATTTACCTGAAGGGAGGCTGTAGGCAGGTGGGGTTGGGCTCTTCTGCCAGGCAATCAGCAGAACAGAACAAGGGGACACAGTCTCAAGTTGTGCCAGGGGAGGTCTAGGCTGGATGTTAGGAGGAAGTTGTTGGCAGAGAGAGTGATTGGCATTGGAATGGGCTGCCCAGGGAGGTGGTGGAGTTGCTGACCCTGGAGGTGTTGAAGAAAAGCCTGGATGAGGCACTTAGTGCCATGGTCTGGTTGATTGGACAGGGATGGGTGCTAGGTTGGACTGGATGAGCTTGGAGGTCTCTTTCAACCTGGTTGATTCTATGACTCTATGATTCTACCAGAACCAACATGAGGTGTGTCCACAATCTACCCCCACCGAGAGGGCCTGCTATGTATTTGTCAATTCCACTCTCTTTTCTAAGTGGCCTTAGCTGCTTTGCAGACTTGTCTTCTACCTATAGGACATTTGCACCTATAGCACAGCATCTCCCTATCAGGTTAGGATTGGTTTTCCTGTTTCCCTTCAATATTCCTTTCTAATTTCCCTGATCTCTCAGAGGCTCACTGGAACTCTGGATATCATCATTTTGCTCTTCCTGATTGGTCCTTGACCTGGAAGTAAAAGTCTTTAAAGAACATTCTTACACTCCTCAGAGCCATCCTTCTTGAGTGCTGCTTTCACATCACTTTTGCTATCACCATCATCACTATACTGGAGCTTTGATACTTTAGCAAAATCCCTAAGACTGTATTTCTCTTCCTCTTCTTCCATTGTGCCAGAAGTGCCTCTTGCAAATCACTCCTTAACCAAATTTTAGTTATTCCTTGTGCCTTTGTTAGTGCTAAAAAAGCCTTGGAGGTCTCCTCCAAAGGGTCTACATTATTTGGGGTCTCTGCTGCTGAATTGAGATTTGAACTAGGATCAGAATTAGAAACAGGAGAAATTTGAGCTGCTTGAGTAGATAGAAGCCTTTTGGCTGTCTGCCATGTTATTGTCAACAACCAAAACTGGCAGGTTTCCCAGAATCTGCAGTAGCTGAATCCCCCTTCTCTCCTCCCACAGGGTTCTGAGAGCTGTTTAGAGAAGGAGATCGTTTGGCTTTTGCGTGACCCTGAATTTCTAGTCCTATCGCTGTTTCAGGAAGTTGTTTGCATATACTGTGAGCTATGTTTTCTTTCCTTAGACAGTTGCTTTCTTAGAGCAGAGAGATATGAATCTGTTACACAGAGCTCAAATTAGTTCTAAAACTAAAATGATTAGAACTAAAATTACACATGAAAGACAGATGACTGCGCTACGTGCGTGGAACTCGCTACAGGGCTCTGGAACGTGACTCACAGACAATATTATCCTCACAAGACTGAAAGACACTCTAGCATTATCTGACTTAGTAACAGTGGAACTGGTAGTGTGTACAGGGTTAACCTTCCTGGGGGGAGTGATCTTGAATCTGACCCTGGGTGGTCTTGACCCCTCCCCAGGGGTGGGTCTGAACACTACCAGGCGATGGTTAGTCCACTCCTCCTTCCTGTCTAAAGATCCATAAAAGCAGTGGGGACTTCCTGTTCTCTTTCTCTTCCTCCCTGCCTGCTCATGAGAAATCACCATTCCTGTTTCCTGCTCTTTGTCTTACCATGTGGCCATCATCACATCAACCATCTGTTGAAGGTCCTGGCCATACTTGGTGGGTAAATCCAGTGTGTCCCACAAAGGAATTTAATGATTCAATTCCAGAACATGTAATATAAATTAACGTGTAATAGTTATAAGTTGCTGTAAGTTTCTTTTCTAGATAGAACATAGCATCCAGAAGAATCCAGGATAAACCCACAACACACAAGCATGAACCCAGCATCACCTGAGGAACCCCATATCATCTCATCTAATTTTCTCCAGCAAGATACTGTTTCCTGGTTCCATCTAGAGAAAGACTGTTTTGTGGTTTCCTGATTTCTTCCTCTTTCCTTTGCTGCTTGAATACCACCTGCACCAACTTGCACTGGAGAGACAGACAGGCTGAAAAACTGACCTGCAACCTGGACTCTACTACTCACTATACAGAGACACGTTCTGGTTTGAGACTAACTGAAATATTTCACTGAGAGAAATTAAATCCTTAGCTGTAGGAAGAAAGAAAAAAGACCCAACAGAAACCTATATCCGCTGAGAAACACAACTAGTCAAAATATAGATAAGATGGGCACTTCACACACACTGCTCAGCTCTCACTTTGAGCTGTGCCTTCTTTCTGGTGGTCTGGTCTCTGTGTCTGACTCTGCCTTTAACTCTCCAATCTACCTAACCCCTTTTTCTTCTAATCTCCTTGTCGTTTGGGTTTTTTTTTGGCATCTCACCTCAGATCTCCACAGTTATCAAGTGAGGTACACGTGGGTTGATGCGGTTATATCTGAAGAGAGGGAAAGAGGAAGGGGGAAGGGGGTTTGGGTCCGGAGCCCTCCTGGGGAAGAAGCAAGACAATGAAATACTTCCATTACTTGTTATTGAGTCTTCTGTGTCTAGACCTCAGCTGCACCCATATTTCACAGAATCACAGAACTTCATAGATTGGAAAAGACCTTCAAGATCATCAATTCCAATGATTAGTTTCACACTGACAGGTCCTTGACTAAATTAAATCCCTCAGCACAACATGGACCACCAGGATCATCCAGTCCATTTCTCCAGGAAGCAGGAGACTTAATGAAGGTGTGAATTTTTTTTTCCCCAAAATTAGTTTATTAAAGCAAAAAAAATCAATAGAGCTCCTCACAGTTTGCAGCACTGATAGATACAGAAGCAGTGTTCTGACAAACAAACATTACTGGCTTCCTTCAGGTTGAGAAGTTTTGCATGATGGCTGTAGTGATTGGTTTGTTTACTTTTAGGTAATGAAATGCACAAGGGAGAGAAATGAATAATGTGACAATGTGTTTTAAAGATTAGCACAGCATAAAGATCAATATGCACCCTCTGATTTTGGCTGCTCTATCTCAGTGGTCAATGCAGCAAGGCCCTATCAGACCATTAAACATCACAGTATCACAGTATCACAGTATCCCAGTATCATCAGGGTTGGAAGAGACCTCATAGATCATCAAGTCCAACCCTTTACCACACAGCTCAAGGCCAGACCATGGCACCAAGTGCCACGTCCAGTCCTGCCTTGAACAGCTCCAGGGACGGCGACTCCACCACCTCCCCGGGCAGCCCATTCCAGTGTCCAATGACTCTCTCAGGGAAGAACTTTCTCCTCACCTCCAGCCTAAATCTCCCCTGGCACAGCCTGAGGCTGTGTCCTCTCGTTCTGGTGCTGGCCACCTGAGAGAAGAGAGCAACCTCCTCCTGGCCACAACCTCCCCTCAGGTAGTTGTAGACAGCAATAAGGTCTGCCCTGAGCCTCCTCTTCTCCAGGCTAACCAATCCCAGCTCCCTCAGCCTCTCCTCGTAGGGCTGTGCTCAAGGCCTCTCCCCAGCCTCGTCGCCCTTCTCTGGACACGCTCAAGCATCTCAATGTCCCTCCTAAACTGGGGGGCCCAGAACTGAACACAGCACTCAAGGTGTGGTCTAACCAGTGCAGAGTCCAGGGGCAGAATGACCTCCCTGCTCCTGCTGACCACACCATTCCTGATGCAGGCCAGGATGCCACTGGCTCTCTTGGCCACCTGGGCACACTGCTGGCTCATGTTCAGGAGTGTTCTTTTGTTCCATAAGCCATTACTAAATATTTCAGAACAAGGTGCAAGATATCCTGTAGATAATAAGAGTGGAATATGCTGCCCAGAAAGCAATCTTCCTCACTTCCTTTTATACCCTGCATCATGAAGATTTATGTCCTGTCAAAACACACAACAAAACTCTGGTTTTCTATCTAGGTCTTCATCTTTTTGTCCTTGCAATGAAATCATCTTTTTTTTCCCTTTAGTGAGGACCAATTCCCTTAGATAGTTAAGCATTTGAAATGAAAATCTGTGTATGATTCAAGTAGCATAAAGAAACCTCTGGGCATCAGTAGACTTCCTTTTGTGCTTATGAGCAAGGCTCTTGATGCATGTGGTGGTTTGGAATTAACACTCTAGCCTAGTTCTTGTAAGAAGTGAATAAAGACAGGAATTTGATACCAAAGAAACATAACAAGTCTAGATCATTCCATGCACTTGCTGAATTAGGATATCATTTGCTGCATGAACTATTCTCTCTCTCTTTTGCTCCTTCTCTTTGCTTCAGCTTTGCATTACTCCTTTGTCTCTTTCCTGACCCTCTGCTGGCATGTTGTGTCTGTAAGGTTCTGAGAAGGGAAGGAGTGGCTGCTGGCAGGCCCCCTTCTGGGTTTTGTCCAGAGGAGTGGGAATCAATTCAAGGAGGTCTTTGTGTTGTTTCTGAATTGGACTCTAAGATCCTGGAGGTCTTTTCCAATCTGGTTGATTCTGTGATCCTTAGGGGCTTTTTTTGAGCAGCAGAACTAGCTGATAGATTGGACTCCATGATCCCAGAGGTCTTTTCCAACCTGGTTGATTGTGTAAATTGTAAATATATTCGTTGTACTTTATGCTTCTAGATTTTAGCTTGCCTGTAAATACAGCTTCAATTTGCTTCCAAACCTTCTGAGGCAGCCTGCTGATTTGGGGGGGGCAATTTGACACTGTCCCCCACAGCAAACAGCTGGCTAAGCTGTCAGCCCATGGCTTGGATGGCAACACCTTGTGCTGGGTTAGGAACTGGCTGGAGGGCTGAGCCCAGAGAGTGGTGGTGAATGGTGCCACATCCAGCTGGCAGCTGTCACTAGTGGTGTCCCTCAGGGATCAGTGCTGGGCCCCATCCTCTTTAACATCTTCATAGATGCTCTGGATGAGGGCATGGAGTCAGTCATCAGCAAGTGTGCAGATGACACCAAGCTGGGGGCAGATGTGGCTGGGTTGGAGGGCAGAAGGGCTCTGCAGCAGGACCTTGACCACCTGGACAGATGGGCAGAGTCCAAGGGGATGGCATTCAATAGCTCCAAGTGCAGGGTGCTGCACTTTGGCCACAGCAACCCCATGCAGAGATACAGGCTGGGGTGGGAGTGGCTGAGAGCAGCCAGATAGAGAGGGATCTGGGGGTGCTGATTGATACCCGCCTGAACATGAGCCAGCAGTGTGCCCAGGTGGCCAAGAGAGCCAGTGGCATCCTGGCCTGCATCAGGAATGGTGTGGTCAGCAGGAGCAGGGAGGTCATTCTGCCCCTGTACTCTGCACTGGTTAGACCTCATGATCTATGAGGTCTCTTCCAACCTTGTTGATACTGTGATACTGTGATACTGTAATTTCAACCCACCACAATGCACCAGGAGCTTAGCATCTAGAGCAAATCTGACATCCATCAGCTGAAGCATTTCTTACAGTGATCACATTTTTGCAGAATCATGCCAAACTGTATGATGTTAATGAACTGCTGCTTTATAAGACAAGTTTGCTATCCTTTAATCAGCAGAAGTGATCCATAAAATTAAATGATTACTTAT
Organism: Pogoniulus pusillus; assembly: GCF_015220805.1. Lineage (NCBI taxonomy): Eukaryota > Metazoa > Chordata > Aves > Piciformes > Lybiidae > Pogoniulus > Pogoniulus pusillus. The sequence goes on from NC_087295.1 coordinate 13,850,371, forward strand.
TTTTTTCCTATCATATCTGAATTCTACTGTATTTATAGCAAGTAGCTTCCTGTGTGTTTGGTCTTTAATTTCAGGATAAAATAAAATATGTATTTCATAGAATCATAGAATCAAGCAGGTTGGAAGAGACCTCCAAGATCAGTCAGCCCAACCCAGCCCTGTCCAATCAACCAGACCATGGCATTAAGTGTCTCATCCAGGCTTTGCTTCAACACCTCCAGGGACAGCAACTCCACCACCTCCCTGGGCAGCCCATTCCAATGCCAATCACTCTCTGCCAACAACTTTCTCCTAACCTCCAGCCTAGACCTCCCCTGGCACAACTTGAGACTCTGTCCCCTTGTTCTGCTCTGCTGATTGCCTGGCAGAATAGCCCAACCCCACCTGCCTACAGCCTCCCTTCAGGTAAATGAGATGGAGCAAAGCACTATTATTGTCATTCATCTCCTCAAAACTGCTTTCCTCTATCTTTGCTTTTGGAGGTGCTTTAGCTCTCTTAAATCCACCTAATTCATGGGTGTGGGATTTGCTTCCTTGAAAAATTACTTTGGCAATACATTTAGATGTGATTAGAAATATTCTCTGTATTTTGTCTGTGTTCTTCTTTATTTCACTTAATGCTTACCTGTACATATATATATGTGTGTGTGAATTACTGGAAGCCTCTTTCTGTCTTTTGTTGTGTTTATTCCTAGTTACTGTAGCTTTTATGTTCATTATATAACTGAAAATTAACCCCAAAAAATTACTATTTGCTGATTAGGCAATCAGTGGTTGATTTGGAACACTGCTGTAGGCAAAATATGGCATCCCATCTCCCACAGGGTGCAAAAGAGAGCATTAAGATCTCTGTTACAGAGACCAGGAAAGAGTTGTGGAAAGGCTGAGTCACATAAGAAGCTGGATTCAGAGCTAATGGTGATGTTTAGATCTTCCAAATAATAGTTTCTCCCTTTAGGTGGAAGAACATCTTGTTTTTCTCAAGTATAGAGGCTGAGATTCTCTCCTTTTACATCTGCACCCATTAACTTTCTGTCCTACTATTGACATAGCAGTTCACTAGATACTAGGAGCTGCATTTCCATAACAATTGCCCTTAAGTAATGAAGTCACATAGAGGTGATTGGAGTTTTTTTAATGTATTTTAAACTTAACAGGTAATGTATCTCTCAAAATGTCATTTAGCAATGTTCTAAGAGTTTCCCACCTGTCCTTCTGAGCAGTTCTGGCAGACAATAGAGTAGGGCCCTCGTAGGGCTGTGCTCAAGGCCTCTCCCCAGCCTCGTTGCCCTTCTCTGGACATGCTCAAGCATCTCAATGTCCCTCCTAAACTGGGGGGCCCAGAACTGAACACAGCACTCAAGGTGTGGTCCAACCAGTGCAGAGTACAGGGGCAGAATGACCTCCCTGCTCCTGCTGGCCACACCATTCCTGATGCAGGCCAGGATGCCACTGGCTCTCTTGGCCACCTGGGCACACTGCACAAAGAAAATTCCCCCCAAGCTTATTTATAACTCTCCACACAAATTCTTGGATGTGGTTAGCAGAACTATCTTACAGAATGTCTGTGTACAATGGAATTTTGAAAGGCTTTAGAAATGTCTGAAACCTTTGGTGAATTTTGATCCTAATAACAAAATTCATATTGAGGTTTGTTTTTTTTTTGTTTTAATGTTAAAGGATAATTTTATCTGTTTGATTTATTTGGCATTTAATTCTTTCTCCTGTCTTCTTGCTGTTGGATTTTTAGGGGCTATGCTGTTGGTAGTGTCCTTCAAATGATGTTGACATTTAATAAGCATTCAGGTGTGATATTGAAGAAAAAAGTAAGCTATAGGCTGGATGTTAGGAGGAAGTTGTTGGCAGAGAGAGTGATTGGCATTGGAATGGGCTGCCCAGGGAGGTGGTGGAGGCACCATCCCTGGAGGTGTTGAAGCAAAGCCTGGCTGGGGCACTTAGTGCCATGGTCTGGTTGATTGGACAGGGCTGGGTGCTAGGTTGGACTGGCTGAGCTTGGAGGTCTCTTCCAACCTGGTTGATTCTATGATTCCATGCAGTAAGCACTTTATAGATGTGAAGGCTTATAATATGCATGTGATGCTGCTGTCAAGGCTTTGCCTACTGCAGCTAAGGAAAGAAATGTGACTTTTTTTCACTGTTAGAATTGTAGAAGTAGTGTGCTGTGACATTTGTTGATGGTTGATAAGTGTATCTCTTCCCTGGTACCCAAGCGTGCATTGCACTCACTGGTTCATGTTGCAAATTTGCTCATCTTGTCAGCCAGCTGTTTCTCTTGGGGTTGGTGAAAAACAAGTTGTACATTGCAGATCTACCATGAAGAGAATAATTTTGCATCCTAGACAGTGGTTGATTTATTGCTCAGGGAGTAATTCAATATGTATGTAGTAAACAGATACATGAGGGGAAAAAAGCATTAAGCTACTGCAGGGCATAGCAAAACATACATTTGGGTACTGTCAGAGGGGAAGGAATTAAAATGTTAATGAATTAATTATTTTTCTCTCCAAATGATTAAAAAATAATGAGTTTCCTAAAAGATGCTGTCTGTCTGTAGAAGTTCCAATTTAGGAGACAAGTGCATGCTAAAGTCAGCTATCACAGTATCACAGTATCACAGTATCACCAAGGTTGGAAGAGACCTCACAGATCATCAAGTCCAACCCTTTACCACAGAGCTCAAGGCCAGACCATGGCACCAAGTGCCACATCCAACCTTGCCTTGAACTGCCCCAGGGACGGCGACTCCACCACCTCCCCGGGCAGCCCATTCCAGTGTCCAATGACTCTCTCAGGGAAGAACTTTCTCCTCATCTCCAGCCTAAATCTCCCCTGGCACAGCTTGAGGCTGTGTCCTCTCGTTCTGGTGCTGGCCACCTGAGAGAAGAGAGCAACCTCCTCCTGGCCACAACCTCCCCTCAGGTAGTTGTAGACAGCAATAAGGTCTCCCCTGAGCCTCCTCTTCTCCAGGCTAACCAATCCCAGCTCCCTCAGCCTCTCCTCGTAGGGCTGTGCTCAAGGCCTCTCCCCAGCCTCGTTGCCCTTCTCTGGACACGCTCAAGCATCTCAATGTCCCTCCTAAACTGGGGGGCCCAGAACTGAACACAGCACTCAAGGTGTGGTCTAAGCAGTGCAGAGTCCAGGGGCAGAATGACCTCCCTGCTCCTGCTGGCCACACCATTCCTGATGCAGGCCAGGATGCCACTGGCTCTCTTGGCCACCTGGGCACACTGCTGGCTCATGTTCAGGCAGGTATCAATCAGCACCCCCAGATCCCTCTCTGTCTGGCTGCTCTCCAGCCACTCCCACCCCAGCCTGTATCTCTGCATGGGGTTGTTGTGGCCAAAGTGCAGCACCCTGCACTTGGAGCTATTGAATGCCATCCCATTGGACTCTGCCCAGTAATCAGTGCAGCTCCTGAAGTTGTGTTTCAGTCAGCCAACTAAAATGTAGGTGAAAGTGGTTTGTTATCTTACAGCCAAACTAGTAGAAAAGGCCTCTGTACCTGGGAATGTGACCTAGGAAATACACTTACCATAGTCATTTCTTTTCCAGGTTATTGCAGCATCCCTTTGTGCCCTTTATTTGTTGCACTTCTCAAGCATTGTTTTGTAGTTGCAGGAAAGACTTCAAGAGTGGCAACTGTCATATATGAGACAGGAATTCTTAGACCTTGTAAAACTACTCCAGAGATCTGCCAAGATCAGAGACCTGATATGATGTGGTTTGTAAGTGATCAACAGTTTTCCTCAGGGTTATTGTTAAACATTGAAATTCTCACCTGGCCCAAATCCTTTCCTTCAAGTTCTTTGCCTGTCCTGGTGGAGTTTGTTATTCTTCCCCAGATGCAGAACTCTGCACTTGTCCTTGTTGAACTTCATCTGATTCCTCTGTGCCCAACCCTCCAGTCTGTCCAGGTCTTGCTGGATGGCCACACAGCCTTCAGCTGTGTCAGCCAAGCCTCCCAGCTTGGTGTCAGTCATCACCAAACTTGCTGAGCAGACACTCTGTGCCCTTATCAATGTCATTGATGAAGATGTTGAACTGGACTGGCCCCAGCACTGATCCCTGGGGGACACCACTGGTCGCAGCTCTCCAGATTATAGGAAAACTTTTATTACTGTGGGAACAGTACTATTTTGTAGAGCATCCAAGCTTTTTAAGACTAGAGGACTGTGCTCTGCATCGTGATCTGATCCAAACACAGGGATATGGAGTTCTTGCAAACAGTGTCTCCAGGGTGGCCATTTCTCTACTTTGCATTTCTCAGCTCCTGTAACCATTTAAAATACAGGATGGCACATCCCTTGAAGGGCTAAGAGGAAGAGGGTGGACACTCCTTCAAGCACATTCTTTTCACAGGAAAAAAAAACAGCAAACATCAGAAGATGCAGCTGAAGAACCATTTTCTGTAATGAAAATCCAAGGGACTGGAAACAGCTTGGATTGTATGGGCTAAGAAAACATCATAGCTCTGGAAAGTTGCTTTTCAAAGACAAGGTAGCAGGACACTTAGTTCAGATGCTCTTCAGCATGAGAGTGGTGAGAGGCTGGAATGGGTTGCCCAGGGAGGTGGTTGAGGCCCCATGGCTGGAGGTGTTTAAGGCCAGGCTGGCTGAGGCTGCGGGCAGCCTGCTCTAGGGTAGGGTGTCCCCGGGCATGGCAGGGGGCTTGGAACCAAATGATCCCTATGGTCCCTTCCAACCCTGACTGATTCTGTGATTCTATGTGATTTGTATCTCTTTAGAATTGTAGAATCAACAAGGTTGGTTGAAGAGACCTCCAAGAGAATCTAGCCCAACCTATCCATCCAGTCCAACCTATCCAACCATGATCATCCAGTCCAGCCCTCTCCAATCAACTAGACCATGATACTAAGTGCCTCATCCAGGCTTTTCTTGAACACCCCCAGGGATGGTGACTCCACCACCTCCCTGGGCAGCCCATTCCCATTCCCATGCCAATCACTCTCTCTGCCAATAACTCCCTCCTAACATCCAGCCTATACTTCCCCTCCTTCCAGAGGTGATACACCCTCTTTTTCTCCCCAATTCCTTCAGGAGCTGTTTGCTCATCCAGGCTGGTCGCCTTCCCTGCTGGCTCATCTTTCGGCACATGGGAACTGCCAGCTCCTGTGCCTTCAAGAGCTCCTGTTTAAAGTAGGTCCAACCATCCTGGACCCCTTTGTTCCCAAGGACTGCTGCCCAGGGGACTTTGCAAATAAGTTTCTTGAGCAATTTGAAGTTTGCCCTCCGAAAGTCCAAGGTGTGGGTTTTGTTGTAGTGCCTCCCTACCTCCCTGCATATTGAAACTCCACTAACTCGTGATCACTACACCCCAGGCAGCCTCCCACTGTCACATCCCCTACCAGCCCTTCTCTGTTGGAGAACAGCAGGTCAAGCTGAGCTTGATCCCTAGGAGGCTCACTTAACAGCTGGGTCATGAAGCTGTCCTCCATGCACTCTAGAAATCTCCTGGACTGCCTCCTCTCTGCTGAATTAAGTTCCCAGCAGATGTCTGGCAGGTTAAAGTCACCCACCAGAACAAGATCTGATGATCTTGAGACAGCCTCCAATTGCTTGTAAAATACCTCATCTGTTTCCTCATCCTGGTTGGGTGGTCTATAACAGACTCCAACCAGGATGTCAGATTTATTAGTCCTCCCTCTGATTTTAACCCACAGGCTCTCAACCCCTTCATCCCTCACTTCAAGCTCAGTGGCAAGGAGTGACTCCCTAATATACAGGGCCACTCCTCCTCCTCTTCTCCCTTGCCTGTCTCTCCTGAAGAGGCTGTATCCCCCCAGTATAGCAGCCCAGTCATGCCTGTCATCCCCCCAAGTGTCTGAAATGGCAACTATATCATAGTCACCCTGGTGGACCAGGACTTGCAGTTCCTCCTGCTTGTTACCCAAGCTGCGTGCATTGGTGTAGATGCACTTCAGCTGGGCTCTTGATTCCTCAATTGTCCCTAGTTTCCTTCCCACTCTCTCCTCAGAGAGAGTAATTGCCTCACCCATCCCCTTCAGACCTAGTTTAAAGCCCACCTAATGAGCCCTGCCAACTCCAGTGCCAGGACTCTCCTGCCCCTCCTAGACAACTGCACCCCATCAGAATCAAGCAGGTCTGGCTCAGTAAAAGTTTCCCTGTGGTCAAAGAACCCAAAGTGCTGCCACTGGCACCATCCCTTGAGCTATTTGCTGATGTCATAGAATCATAGAATCAACCAGGTTGGAAGAGACCTCCAAGATCATCCAGTCTAACCTATCACCCAGCCCTAACCAATCAACTAGACCATGGCACTAAGTGCCCCAGCCAGGCTTTTCTTGAAGACCCCCAGGGACGGTGCCTCCACCACCTCCCTGGGCAGCCCATTCCAATGCCAATCACTCTCTCTCTGACAACAACTTCCTCCTAACATCCAACCTATACCTACCCTGGCACAACTTGAGACTGTGTCCCCTTGTTCTATTGCTGGTTGCCTGGGAGAAGAGGCCACCCCCCACCTGGCTACAATGTCCCTTCAGGTAGTTGTAGACAGCAATGAGGTCACCCCTGAGCCTCCTCTTCTGCAGGCTGCACACCCCCAGCTCCCTCAACCTCTCCTCATAGGATTTGTGCTCTAGGCCCCTCACCAGCTTTGTTGCCCTTCTCTGGACATGTTCCAGCACCTCAACATCTTTCTTGAATTGAGGGGCCCAGAACTGGACACAGCACTCAAGGTGTGGTCTGACCAGTGCTGAGTACAGGGGCAGAATAACCTCCCTTGTCCTCCTGGCCACACTGTTCCTGATGCAGGCCAGGATGCCATTGGTTCTCTTGGCCACCTGGGCACACTGCTGGCTGTGAACTCCCTTGCCACAGAGGGAACTGAGCAGAACACCACCTGTGCTCCTGCCCCATCTATCAATTTCCCCAGGGCCTTGAATTCCTTTTTAATTGCCCTGGTGCCCTTCTTCTCGATCTCATCCCTGCCAGCCTGTATTACCAGCAAGGGGTAATAATCAGAGGGCTGGATTAGGTTTGGGAGTCTCCTGGTGATGTCCCTAACCCAGGCATCTGGAAGGGAGCAGACCTCCCTGTGGGATGGGTTGGGATGACAAATTGGTCCCTCCGTCCCCCTCAAGACTGAGTCCCCAACAACTATGACCCTTCTCTTTTTCTTGGTTTTTGTGGAGCTAGTCACCACAGCTGGTGAGGACTGCTCCACCCTAGGCATCATCCCAGATGGATGCTTCTCAGCACCAGAATGGCTTCTGGTGCTTCTCCCATGAGGTGGGAGCAGGGTGGAGGAGCAGAAAAGGGGCAGAGGGCCTCATCTCCATGCCTCGATTCAGCACTGGGGATGAACCATGTCTGCAGTACTGTGACCTGCATGGGAGAAGATATTTTGTGTAGCACACAAGCCTGAAATAGAACTCACTTCACCAGGCAGAAGGCTATTCAGCATCTGAGGCAGGCTGTTTAAAAACCAGACTTTATTCTTGTCCTGTTGTAATACAGGTGCAGGGAATGTGCACATCTCTGTGGTGCTAACAGCATCTCTCCTTACTCCAGCAGAGTTTGCTGCCACAGTGAAAGGAACTGGTTAACAGTTCTCACAGCTGACAATGTGTCTTCACATCTCATCAGCCACAGAGTTTTTTTCTCCACTGGTCCATACAATGCAAACACATCAGAAATAATTGGAAGCTATTGTTGGGACACAGCAGCTCAATATTCACAGAATATTTGGCTAGGGATGAACTCCTCAAGAGGAGGAAACAAGCATCCACACCTGAATACCTAATGCTTGTAAAGGGGTATATAGCTAACAGTTAAATACCTGCTCAATCTGACCAAAACAAAGCCTGGCCTGCATCAGGAGCAGTGTGGGCAGCAGGACAAGGGAGGATATTCTTCCCCTGTACTCAGCACTGGTCAGGCCACACCTTGAGTGCTGTGTCCAGTGCTGGGCCCCTCAATTCAAGAAAGATGTTGAGGTGCTGGAAGGTGTCCAGAGAAGGGCAACAAAGCTGGTGAGGGGCTTGGAGCACAAATCCTATGAGGAGAGGTTGAGGGAGCTGGGCCTGTTTAGCCTGCAGAAGAGGAGGCTCAGAGGTGATCTTATTACTGTCTACAACTACCTGAAGGGACATTGTAGCCAGGTGGGGGGTGGCCTCTTCTCCCAGGCAACCAGCAATAGAACAAGGGGACACAGTCTCAAGTTGTGCCAGGGTAGGTATAGGCTGGATGTTAGGAGGAAGTTCTTCACAGAGAGAGTGATTGGCATTGGAATGGGCTGCCCAGGGAGGTGGTGGAGGCACCGTCCCTGGGGGTGTTCGAGAAAAGCCTGGATGAGGCACTTAGTGCCATGGTCTAGATGACTGGATAGGGCTGGGTGCTAGGTTGGACTGGATGATCTTGGAGGTCTCTTCCAACCTGGTTGATTCTATGATTCTATGATTCTATGATCCCTCATGTAGAATCAAGTCTACCAAGGTCCAGAAAGAGAGCGATCCCAAAGATAAGTAATGCATCAAAGGGAAGAAAATGCAGTTTCTGCTCCTTGGGGAAAGAGGGTGAAAGGGGAAGAAGAAAAAGAAAATAAATAACCAAATAAGGAAAAAAAAAAACCACCCCACATTAAAAGCCTTCAATTTATTTCTGGTTACAGCCATAACCTTTTTCCTTTGATTTGTCATGATTTAAATCCGTACCAGAAGATTTCTTTCAAGTAAGTGCCTCTAACTGTAGGCACAGATCTTTGTTTCCCCCCCCAAAGCCTATTTTAAAGGACAAAGTAACCACTTGTCCTACACAGTGACTAATGAGAGTTTAGTGTGGGTTTTAGTCTTCCTTCATAGGCTTTGTGTTCAGCTGGTTGTAAGTTAAATCCTTAGAAACCACACCACAGGGATCCTTTGCTTAGGGGTGGGGGCGGGAGGCGAATCTCTTCAGATGCTGAGAACTGGTGAGCTGAAACTACTCTTTTCAAGCTTCCAAATCGGCAGCACAGGAAATAAACACATGCAGGAAGTCATTTGGCCTTTTCTTGAACTTAAAGCTTGTATAGCAGTGGATAACTGAGGCAGGCTTTGTGTACTTAAACTTTTGAAAGTTAAATGAAGTAAAGATGGCACGTTCAGCTGATGCCAGTCTGCTCTGTAGTTTCCACAGCCAGTTTAGCTAAATATGGTATTAAAACCTGCAATGATTATACAGGCTATAAATTTTTACAGCTAGAATGTGTCCTGGGAATCTTTTCCTGTGTGTTCTCTTCATCTCCTTCTCCTTCCACATCGCTTACCCTCTTCCAATGGAACTGAGCTCAAGCATTGAAATGAAAATGAAAGCTTCCTCTCCTTCTGCCATCAGACTCTGCTCTTTCATCATAGAATCATAGAATCATAGAATCAACCAGGTTGGAAGAGACCTCCAAGATCAGCCAGTCCAACCTAGCACCCAGCCCTAGCCAGTCAACCAGACCATGGGACTAAGTGCCCCAGCCAGGCTTTGCTTCAACACCTCCAGCAACGGTGCCTCCACCACCTCCCTGGGCAGCCCATTCCAATGCCAATCACTCCCTCTGGCACCAACTTCCTCCTAACATCCAGCCTAGACCTCCCCTGGCACATCTTGAGACTGTGTCCCCTTGTTCTACTGCTGGTTGCCTGGCAGAAGAGACCAACCCCCACCTGGCTACAATGTCCCTTCAGGGAGTTGTAGACAGTAATGAGCTCTGCCCTGAGCCTCCTCTTCTGCAGGCTGCACACCCCCAGCTCCCTCAGCCTCTCCTCACAGGGCTGTGCTCCAGGCCCCTCACCAGCTTTGTTGCCCTTCTCTGGACACATTCCAGCACCTCAACATCTCTCTTGAACTAAGGAGGCCAGAACTGGACACAGCACTCAAGGTGTGGCCTGAGCAGTGCTGAGTACAGGGGCAGAATAACCTCCCTTGTCCTGCTGGCCACACTGCTCCTGATGCAGCCCAGGATGCCATTGGCTCTCTTGGCCACCTGGGCACACTGCTGCCTCATCTTCAGCTACTATCTATCAGTACCCCCAGGTCCCTTTCCTCCTGGCTGCTCTCAGCCACTCTGGCCCCAGCCTGTAGTGCTGCTTGGGGTTGTTGTGGCCAAAGTACAGAATCCTGCACTTGGCCTTGTTAAATCTCATCCCATTGGCCTCTGCCCACCCATCCAGCCTGGCCAGGTCCCTCTGCAGGGACCTTTCCCTGACCCTCTCATTTCTCTTACAAGCACTTCAAGGTGAACATAGTCTTGGCCATGTGAAAGACCTTGTGCAATGGTGGTCCATAGTGATATTTGGTTAATGCTACATAGATCATGTATAAAAGTGAGGGGCCTGGAGCAGAGCCCTGTGAGGAGAGGCTGAGGGAGCTGGGGGTGTGCAGCCTGCAGAAGAGGAGGCTCAGGGCAGACCTCATTGCTGTCTACAACTCCCTGAAGGGAGGCTGTAGCCAGGTGGGGTTGGTCTCTTCTGCCAGGCAACCAGCAACAGAACAAGGGGACACAGTCTCAAGTTGTGCCTGGGGAGGTCTAGGCTGGATGTTAGGAGGAAATTGTCAGAGAGAGTGATTGGCATTGGAATGGGCTGCCCAGGGAGGTGGTGGAGTCACCATCCCTGGAGGTGTTGAAGCAAAGCCTGGATGGGGCACTTAGTGCCATGGTCTAGATGACTGGATAGGGCTGGGTGCTAGGTTGGACTGGATGATCTTGGAGGTCTCTTCCAAACTAGTTGGTTCTATTCTATTCTATTCTATTCTATTCTATTCTATTCTATTCTATTCTATTCTATTCTATTCTATTCTATTCTATTCTGCTCTGTTCTCTTGTATTCTAAAAGCTGTCTCTGACACAAGAACTGACAGTTACTCCTGAACATAAATGTTGAAACTGATAGCATAAATTTACTAACCAGGCCATACAGAAGGATTTCTAGGAAACCTATGTTGTGTTCATCTTCTGCAAGTGTTCACTGTATTACTAAGGTCACTGCAAATTTAATGCCTCAAAAATAATTTACACTATTTACAATTAGTTGGTGTAAATTTGAAAGGGCTACTAACAGCCTTTGCCAATAAAAAGAAAGCAAGGGAACGTAAATGTTTAACAAGCTAAGGGGGGAAAAGTACATTTGCATGTCTTTGAAGGCCAGCATAAATACCTTTTAAAAATGCACCCATTTTTAATGCATGTTCTAGTCTTTTTTTCCCTGCTCTAATAAGCCACCCTTATTACTGCAAGTATTAACTAGGAATATTCTGTCACAGTATCCCAGTATCATCAGGGTTGGAAGAGACCTCACAGATCATCAAGTCCAACCCTTTACCACAGAGCTCAAGGCTAGACCATGGCACCAAGTGCCACGTCCAGTCCTGCCTTGAACAGCTCCAGGGACGGCGACTCCACCACTTCCCCGGGCAGCCCATTCCAGTGCCCAATGACTCTCTCAGGGAAGAACTTTCTCCTCACCTCCAGCCTAAATTTCCCCTGGCATAGCTTGAGGCTGTGTCCTCTTGTTCTGATGCTGGCCACCTGAGAGAAGAGAGCAACCTCCTCCTGGCCACAACCTCCCCTCAGGTAGTTGTAGACAGCAATAAGGTCTGCCCTGAGCCTCCTCTTCTCCAGGCTAACCAATCCCAGCTCCCTCAGCCTCTCCTCGTAGGGCTGTGCTCAAGGCCTCTCCCCAGCCTCGTCGCCCTTCTCTGGACACTCTCAAGCATCTCAATGTCCCTCCTAAACTGGGGGGCCCAGAACTGAACACAGCACTCAAGGTGTGGTCTAAGCAGTGCAGAGTACAGGGGCAGAATGACCTCCCTGCTCCTGCTGGCCACACCATTCCTGATGCAGGCCAGGATGCCACTGGCTCTCTTGGCCACCTGGGCACACTGCTGGCTCATGTTCAGGTGGGTATCAATCAGCACCCCCAGATCTCTCTCTGTCTGGCTGCTCTCAGCCACTCCAATCCCAGCCTTTCTTCTAGAAAGCAAGGACTGAAGGAAGCAGAATAAAGTGAATTGAGAGAAAGACAGAAAGGATGAAAGTGAATTACACATCCATGGATTAAATTATTGAATTAACTCCTTTAAAAATTAATTTAAGATTTTTTTTTCCTTTCTTGGTTTGTTTTTTTTTTTCCTTCTGCTTTTTAAATAATTTTTAAATGTCTTGCAGTTTCCAAGTCTGTTTGGAAGGTTATGTGTTTTTGTGCTAGTTTGAAGCAGGCTAGAATGTTTTGGTGAGAAGAATTAGATTACAGGCTGTGAAAGGAAAACAAGGGTGATGCCTACTTCACCCATAGGCTTGCTGAGATGTATAAAAACAAAAAGCAAAGCATAGATAACCACTTCTGCTGGGGAAATGGCTCAGCTGCATCTCTAACCTCACCCCTCTCTGCTGTTTCTTTTCTAATCCACTTTGCTTCTTAACCCCCTGGCCAAACCTCCATTCTTCCTTGGGACTGGGGCATGGTTGAGAAGGGTAGGGGGAAGGTGAAGGGGCAGTTGGAAAGCCCCTCCTGGGGACTCAGGTTTCTGGGAGGGCTGTTGTGTTTCTGTATTACCTTTTAACTTGTCTATTTCTGTCTATAACTGTATATACTGTAACTATCTGCTTGTATATTGAGCTAAGCTGTAGATAAATAGCTTCATTCAATTTCCAGAGCTGGCTGAGTCTAGTCTGGGTGATTTCCAAAGTGTGAGGGACAGGGAACACCCAAACCATCACAAATATAAAGGTAGTTTGCATCATGGCTTTACTTAGCCACCAGATGGGTTTAGAAGTCTTCAAACTTCTGAGGGAGCTGGGATTGGTTAGCCTGGAGAAGAGGAGGCTCAGGGCAGACCTCATTGCTGTCTACAACTACCTGAGGGGAGGTTGTGGCCAGGAGGAGGTTGCTCTCTTCTCTCAGGTGGCCAGCACCAGAACAAGAGGACACAGCCTCAAGCTATGTCAGGGGAAATTTAGGCTGGAGGTGAGGAGAAAGTTCTTCCCTGAGAGAGTCATTGGACACTGGAATGGGCTGCCCGGGGAGGTGGTGGAGTCGCCGTCCCTGGAGCTGTTCAAGGCAGGATTGGACGTGGCACTTGGTGCCATGGTCTGGCCTTGAGCTCTGTGGTAAAGGGTTGGACTTGCTGATCTGTGAGGTCTCTTCCAACCTTGGTGATACTGGAATACTGTGAAAAGAGATACCTAAATATTGGCCCATTTACTGTGAAATGGACACAGCTGATCAGGAGCTCAATAAATGTCATTTAATTCATTATCACAAATAAACATGGACTTTTCAACTGCAATCATTGCAGGACTGCACCCTCTACTCATTTTCAGAACAAAACTTATCTGTTGCCCTTTTAATTTCCATCCCAGCCCATCAGTCTTTCTTCTGGGCATTACAGGGACACAGCTTTTTCAGTGATGTCTTTGAAGCTCTGTTGTTGTCGGGGTTTGCTTGGTTGGTTTTAGTTTGTTTCTTCTTCTCCCAGTGCCTTGCAGTAAACATTGAAGTTTGTTCCAGACTGTGTGGCAGGATTTATATGTGCAATGGTGACACACACCTGTATTATTTTTGTTCTACTCTTAAGGCTCTTTTTACATTGCATTTCTTTCTTTTTTGATAGTCCAGCTCCACAGCAAGGACATACCAAAACAGTAAATCAAGAGTGACCATGAGCCCTGGCTTTAGTTCCCAGTGGAATAGCAGCCAACCTGCTTGGAATTCGTGCACCTTTCCAAGAGCAAGCTTGCACTACCAGTCTCATGCTAGCTACACCTACTGTGCTGGACATCCTGCTGTAAGTAATGATAACCTTTTCTCACTTACCTGAGTGAGCTGTATGGTTCCTTGGGAGAGAGAGAGGCTTTTAGGGTCTGCCAGTTCGGTACATGGTATCATAGTATCACAGTATCATCAGGGTTGGAAGAGACCTCACAGATCATCAAGTCTAACCCTTTACCACAGAGGTCAAGGCTAGACCATGGCACCCAGTGCCACGTCCAACCTTGCCTTAAAGTGCCCCAGGGACATGGCAGCAGGCAGGACAGTTCATGTGAGCTAACCATAACTCTAGAAAACAGGATGAGTCTAAGGTGCAAACAAATGCAAAGTGGTTATGGCTCAGTAGAAATACACAGATTTTTGTACACTTAGCAGTCCTCTCCCTGCAGGGAATTACTGTTGTGGGCATGGGTTTTAGTGTCTGGGGTGGGGGATGAAAAGCAGTGTTATTGATGACTTCTGTCTCTAGTGAGTCTGTTAGATGGATAAGTGATTCTTTCTGTTTCAGAGGCTTTGAATTCTGTGGATGAGTTAGTGAAGGAAGGTATCTCTTCTCATCATTAGATTTTGTGATGGTTTAGGCTGTCACCCGCCCCCCCCACACTTTTGGAATTGCCCCAGCTAACTCAGATGTACTCTGGGAATATAAATGAAGCTATTTACTTTACAGCAGCAAATATACAAGCAGCTATTTACAATACAGACAGTTATAGACAGAAATATACAAAGGATAAACAATACAAAAGCACAACTCCCCTCCCAGAAACCTGAGTCCCAAGGAGGGGTTCTCAAACCACCCCAACACCTCCCCCTGCCCCTCTCAACCTTACCCCAATCCTGAGAAAGAATAGAGGTGCAGCCAAGAGGTTAAGAAGGAAGGTTAGTGGCAGTGAGGTTAAGGAGATGTGGCTCGGTCTGAAGGCAAAATCAAAGTGAGAAAATGGTGAATGTTATCTAATGTTTACCCTTCTTGTTCCCAGAGCTCTCAGCGAGACTGATGAGGGAAGGAGCCACAACCATTGTTTTCCTTTTTCAGCCAATTATCTAGTTCTTTTCACCAAAACATTCTAGCCTGCTTCAAACTAGCACAGATTTGCTAATATTCACTACTTTATCACCAGTGTGATAAGTAGCAAACCTGAAAAGTTGTTGCTCATTTTCATCAACTGGTGGCCAAAAAGAATGAGGTGGAGGGCTCACTGTTGTTGTGTTACAGCATGAAAGAGTCACAGCTGAAGGTTAGAGGTAGGTTTTGTCACACCCATGTGGCAGGCTGCAGAGTCATCTCCTTCTTTTAGTTTCTGGTTTTGAAATACTCTGAGAGTTAACTGGGGAAGATATTGCCAGTGTAAGCAATCCTCCTTTCCCCCACTCTACACTGTTCTGTTAATGTTTGTATTTGAACATAGCTTGAATATCCAACCTCCAAGCTCAATCCAGTTGCTCAGGGTCTTATCTCAGGCAAGTGCTCAATGTTTCCACAGCTGATGCTTCCGCAACTGGGCAACTGGATGATCTTGGAGGTCTCTTCCAACCTGGTTGATTCTATGATTCTATGATACTGGAATGGGCTGCCTGGGGAGGTGGTGCAGTCGCCATCCCTGGAGCTGTTCAAGGCAGGATTGGACGTGGCACTTGCTGCCATGGTCTAGCCTTGAGCTCTGTGGTAAAGGGTTGGACTTGATGATCTGTGAGGTCTCTTCCAACCTTGGTGATACTGTGATACTGTGATACTGTGTGGTAAAGGGTTGGACTTGATGATCTGTGAGGTCTCTTCCAACCTTGATGATACTGTGATACTGTGAACTCTGATGGTGTTTGACTTGCCCCCACCACATGCCCCCACAGAGAGGAGAATTTTCTTCCCCCTGCATATGAATAGTGATTTCATATATTTATGTATTTATATATATATAAGAAATAAATACATATATAAATTTATGTAGTTTAATATATTATATATATGTATATATTATACATATTTATATATAAATGTGTATTATATATTTATATAGTATACATATTTATATGATCTATGAGGTCTCTTCCAACCTTGATGATACTGTGATACTGTGATAAATATATATACCCACATATATGCATACATATATATATATGATTATCTCTCAGATATATATATATATACACATATATATATATGATTATCTCTCAGATATATATACAGATACTGAAATACACCATAAGTTCCACATCTTTCAGTAAGTGAATGATAAGAAGAAGTCAATAATATTGTCAGAACTTCTTAAACTTCTTAAAGGATATACTACTTTAACATCCTGTCATGTGTGTGTAATGAATTTTTGCCATTCTATAGTGAACTCCAGTGGGAATATGTGGGAATGGAATGAAGAAGGATAATAAGAGGTGAATGCTGGCCTTGATTTCCCACAGCTGCTGGCTACTTTATGTGAAGAAAGGGTAGATAAGTGGACATAAGGTGGGGTTTTATGCAAAGGACTGGGTTGTTCTTGCCTAATTATGCTGATGTGTAGGTGTGTGCTCTACGCTCTGAGAGTATATAATGAGAGCCAAAATGAGCAATAGATGTCTCTGGCATAATTCACATTGAATTGGTCTGGAGTGCACGTGGCACTGCTCCTGATCACACTGACAGTCTCAAGTTGTGCTGGGGTAGGTCTAGGCTGGATGTGAGGAGGAAGTTGTTGGCAGAGAGAGTGATTGGCGTTGGAATGGGCTGCCCAGGGAGGTGGTGGAGGCACCGTCCCTGGAGGTGTTCAAGCAAAGCCTGGATGAGGCACTCGATGCCATGGTGTAGTTGACTGGCTAGGGCTGGGTGCTAGGTTGGACTGGATGATCTTGGAGGTCTTTTCCAACCTGGCTGATTCACAGTATCACAGTATTATTAGGATTGGAAGAGACCTCACAGATCATCAAGTCCAACCCTTTACCACAGAGCTCAAGGCCAGACCATGGCACCAAGTGCCACGTCCAATCCTGCCTTGAACAGCTCCAGGGATGGCGACTCCACCACCTCCTCGGGCAGCCCATTCCAGTGTCCAATGACTCTCTCAGGGAAGAACTTTCTCCTCACCTCCAGCCTAAATCTCCCAACCTGCTTGATTCTATGATTCTATGATTCTATGATCTGTGTGGGCTTTGGCCACGTCTCCTGCAGCAGCAACCAGATAGCTGCAACAGGAGTATAAGGGGAAAGGGGAAATTGTGCTAGGCAATCTTACTGTGTTATCTTTCTGGCTTGATTTAGACCTGCTATCCTATCTTACCTGCCAAGAGAGTCTTGGCCAGAAGTCTGGGTTAGGAATTGTCTCAAGCATTGATATGCTAATAGAAATAAAGGAGGGGAATAAGTGTGTAAAATCTTAACTCTTTCCTGAGGTGGTGAGGTCTCAGAATGAACATCTTTATGGGTTCTGCTGTTTGCTCTGTTCCATTAGAGCGTCGTTGAGAGCAATGAAAACCGATGTGAGGAAAAGAAGGGCATTTTGCATTCAAAAGGCAGAGGTATTTTACTCATTTGGAATGATGTCTCAAAAGAGTCGGTCTACAGCTTACTTTAACTTAAACCCTGAGTATCCAAGTTATTAACTGCTCCTTATCTTGGGTAATTTAGAATAAACACTACCCTCTCTGCCAGTCAAGCTTTGACTCTACTGAGCAAAAGAGCATACAAGAAGAATACTGTAGCTTCTGTAACATGATGTACAAATCAGGGTATTTTTGTGCCCAGATGAATGAAAATGTCAGTCGAGGCACAGGAGTTCTTTCTAGGCTAATTCCACAGGTGTTTTTTGCCTTTGTTTAGGCAAACTTTATGGTACCCCAACTGCAATTGCTTTACCTTTACAGTATTTCTTTTCACTGAGCACCTTAATGGAAACAGTCCCTCAGTCTGGAAGCTGATTTAGCTGACTGCTTTAAAGTAGAGGTTTCAGAACAGCCAGTGTTGTTCAGATGAGAAACGCCAAAACCAAGTAGATAACTACAAGATAAATAACTAAACTGTTTGATTAGTCCTGCCATAAGTGTCCCTGGGTTCAAAGGCACATTTCTTGGCTCCTGCCCAGGAGGAGCTCTGCTGCGGCACTACTCAGCAGGTGACCAGGCTGATGGGCTGGGTGCTAGGTTGGACTGGATGATATTAGAGGTCTCTTCCAACCTGGTTGATTCTATGGTTCTATGATTTCCTAGCCTGGTGGCAAGAAGCAGCAACAGGTTAGTTGCCATTGCAGTGCCAAGCCTGATGATCACATACTGTTCCATACCTTCCCTATTTTGCACCCTCTGAGGCTGAAGCCGTAAGCAGTGCCCAAGCAAACTCCTGCAAACTCAGCTCCTCTCTCCTGCAGCATCAGCCAAGGGTGAAGTTTCAAAGAAAATAACAGTGCCATAATATTTGCTTGAATATCTGCTGCAGGGCATATGTTAAAGCTAGAGCAAGTCTGGTTCCTGTTTCTAACTCAGTTTTGTTTCATCTGGGCTCAAGCCAGTACTTCTATGGCAAATGGCAACACTGAAAGCCAGATACAGAGGAGCTCCTTTATCCATGAATCTTCCCAGTGTAACATGCTCAACTGCCTATCTACTGTACTGCAAAGGAATTTTTTTGCCCTCAGCTGACACAGGTTCACCAGAACAAGCTGTAGGTTTTATTGCTGCATGTAGCTCTTTCTGCAAAACTCCCACATGGAAGATGTCTAAGGACCATTGCAGCTCCTTGACACTTTGGAGGCTAACAAATTTACAAGTGCTTTGCAAGTTCAAGGCAGACAAATGTCAGGGAGTTGGATTTGGCCTTGAAGTACTTGAAAGTATTAGTCCCTGGAGAGAAAGCTGAGTGGAAAGCTTTGGACTTCTCTGCTGGTTGGAGAAAAGATGAAGGAGATAAAAAAGATTCATGATAAAATAATAATCCTATGTTCTTTGTTTTCTTTTTTCTAAATGAAAGGGAAAATACCATACAAGCAGCAGTGTTAAGAGACCCTTATGGCTCTGGTCATACTCAGACTTACTTCTGAGCAGAAGTGAGGGGGTCATTTTATACTGTCTGACAGAGCATACTCTGCATTTCTCATCCACAGTGCTGTAGTTGTTGGTTAAAAAGCAGTCCTCTCACACTGGGAAACAAAAGAGAAGGAATTTTCCTTAAACAAAAGAGTAATTTTTCAGTTCTTGAAGTTAAGGGAAAAAAAAAGACTGTGTATCATCCTAGGCAGCAGTGCAAAGCAGCTCTTGAACAGAGATATCAACTTCTAGCCATATTGGGAAGGAGGATGCCTTGCAGGATTTGTGTATGCTGACATCAGTGATAGGCCCTTACAGAACATATGGCAATGTGCTTTTGATATTAGGGGCTACAAATTGCCCTGGCATTCATATGAAGAGGCTTGAAGACAGAAAAATGCAGCGTGCAGTGCTCAGAATAGGAGAGACCTACCCACCTAACATGTTTTTGTCTTGAACTTACTTCACACAAGGAAGGGAAGAAGGAAAAAGACAAAATACCCAAAGTAATTCTGATTATCCCCTCTGGGCAAAGAGGAACAGTTCTTTGAGTGCTTTCTCAGATGTGCAGGTTTGCTACCTATACTTTTTCCAGTGTCTCAAAGGCTTAGTTTCCTTTTCTCCACATTTTGCTGGGAAGATGATAGAACTTCAGGAAATCTTATCATAGAATCATAGAATCAGTCAGGGTTGGAAGGGACCATAAGAATCATCTACTTCCAACCCCCCTGCCATGCCCAGGGACACCCTACCCTAGAGCAGGCTGCCCACAGCCTCAGCCAGCCTGGCCTCACCTCCAGCCATGGGGCCTCAATCACCTCCCTGGGCAACCCATTCCAGCCTCTCACCACTCTCATGATGAACAACTTCCTCCTCACCTCCAGCCTGAACCTACCCATCTCCAGCTTTGCTCCATTCCCCCAATCCTGTCACTCCCTGAGAGCCTCAAAAGTCCCTCCCCAGCTTTTTTGTAGCCCCCTTCAGATCCTGGAAGGCCACAAGAAGGTCACCTGGGAGCCTCCTCTGCTCCAGCCTGCACAGCCCCAATTCTTTCAGTCTGTGCTCACAGCAGAGCTGCTGCAGCCCTCTGAGCATCCTCCTGGCCCTTCTCTGGACATGCTCCAGCATCTCCACATCCTCAGCCTCTCCTCGTAGGGCTGTGCTCAAGGCCTCTCCCCAGCCTCGTTGCCCTTCTCTGGACACATCTCTTGTGGAGCAGTGTGTTGGTATCTTAGACAACCAGAAGGACTTCCCCCCATCAAGGTTTAAAATGATGCACTCAGCTCCCTCCCTGAAACGTTTCTATGCCAGTGCAGCATGGGCAGTAAACAGCAGCTGGATGGAGGCCATTGTGCTGCAGGGAAACTATGGCATGGCATAGCACAGCATATATTTATCCTGAAGAACTGGGAGTCCAGGAGGCTTGGACTCACTTCAAGAGGGAAGTCTTAAAGGCACAGGAGCAGGCTGTGCCTGTGTGGCCAAAGACAAGCCATCAGGGAAGGCTCCAGCCTGGCTGAACCCCTTGTGCTGGACCTCAAGAGCAAAAGGAGAGTCTGTGGCCTTTGGAAGAGGGGGCAGGGCTCTTGTGAGGACTATAAAGATGTAGTGAAATTATGTAGGGAGAAAATGAGGAGAGCCAGAGCACAGCAGGAGCTTAACCTAGCTAGAGCTGTCAGAGAGAATAAAAAATGTTTCTATAAATCCATTAGCAGCAAAAGGAGGATGAGAGAAAATCTCCATCCCCTATGGAATGCAGAGGCAAACCCAGTGGCTAAGGACAAGGCTGAGGTGCTCTGCCTCGGTCTTTAGCACTGGATCCAGCAGTGCCCTGGGCACCTACCCTGGCAAAGTAGGAGTCAGGGAGGGGAATTGGAATGAGGACATCACAATAAAGGAGGCAGCGGTCACTGACCTGCTGTGCCACTTAGACGTACGCAAGTCTGTGGGGCTGGATGGGCTGCACCCATGGGTGCTGAGGGAGCTGGCAGACTGCTGGCCAAGGCACTCTGCATTGTGTACCTGAAGGCCTGGCGAACTGGGGAGGTGCCAACGGACTGGAGGGCAGCAAATGTGACATCTACCTACAAGAAAGGAAGAAAGGAGGATCTGAGAACCTGTAGACCTGTCAGTCTGACCTTGGTACCAGAGAAGGCCATGGAGCAGGGCATCTTAAATGCCATCTTACATCATACAGACAACAACCAGGGGATCAGGCCAAGTCAGCATGGGCTTATGAGGGGCAGGTCCTGCCTGACCAACCTGATCTCCTGTGCCAGGATCACCCAGCTGCTGGATTAGAGCAAGGCTGTTGATGCTGTATTCCTAGACTTTGGAAAAGCCTTTGGTACTGCTCCCACACAGCTCCTGTAGACAAACTGGCTGCTGATGGCTTGGCTGAGCACACTGCCTCCTGGATAGAGCACTGCTGGGCAGGAGGGCCCAGAGAGTGGTGGTCAGTGGAGTTAGATGCAGCTGGCAGCCAGGCACTGGTGGTGTTCCTCAGGGATCTGTGTGGGGACCACTTCTCTTTAACATCTTTATTGATGACCTTGATTCAGCACAGAGAGTGGCAGCAGTGAGTTTGCAGATGGCACCAAGTTAGGTGGCAGTGTTGGTTTGAATGAGGGTAGAGAGGCTCTGCAGAGGGACTTGGATAGGCTTAGATCAATGGGCCAGCAGTAATGGGATGAGCTTCAACGAGGCCAAATGCCAGGTTCTGAACTTGGGTCACAACCACCCCAAGCAACACTACAGACCTGGGGCAGTGTGGCTGGAGAGCTGCCTGGCAGAAAGGCATCTGAGGGCTGTAATAGACAGGAGCTGAATGTGAGCCATCAGTGTGCCCAGGTGGCCATAAGGCCAATGGCATCCTGGCTGGGATTAAAAATGCTGTGTCCAGGAGGAGCAGGGAGGTGATTGTCTCCTTGGACTCAGCTCTGGTGAGGCCAGACCTCGAGTGCTGTGTTCAGTTTTGGGCACTGCAATACAAGAGAGATGTGGAGGTGGTGGAGCAGGCCCAAAGAAGGTCAAGCAAACTGAGGAAGGGCCTGGAGAATAAATCTTATGAGGAGCAGCTGAGGGAGCTTACTTGGTGCCATGGTCTAGCCTTGAGCTCTGTGGTAAAGGGTTGGACTTGATGACCTATGAGGTCTCTTCCAACCTTGATGGTACTGTGATACTGTGATACTGTGATACTGTGATACTGTGAGCTGGGGATGGTTAGCATGAAACAGAGGAGGCTGAGACCTCATTGCTGTCTACAGCTACCTGAAGGGACATTGAGGAGAGGCTGCTGTTGGGCTCTTCTCACAGGTAACTGGAGACAGAACAGGGGGAAATGGCCTCAGGCTGAGGAAGTTTAGATTGGACATTAGCAAAAGGTTTTTCATGGAGAGAGTGGTCAAGGACTGGAATGAGCTGCCCAGGGGTGGTGGAGTCACCCAGCCTGGCTGTGTTTCAGGGTGGTTTGGATGTGGTGTTTAGGGCTATGGTTGAAGGTGAATACTGTAGAGCAGGGTTCTAGGTTGGACTTGGTGATCCTGAGGGGCTTTGCCAGCCTGCATGTTGCTGTGGCTCTGTGAAATTGATACAACATCTCTCCTGAGCTCTCTTTGCTTGAGAGGTTTTGAACAACTTCTTTTGTACACATTTATAACATTCTAAAAGCTGGCATTTTTGTGTGATTAGGTAAGACATTTAGGGACCACCTGGGAATGTGGGACAATTATTGATTTGTATGGATGTGTATATCTAATGCCTTCCTTAGTAGCTGTTTTTATATCTATTTATGTACACAGACACAGGGTTTGGCCAGAAGCTTTGACATAGGAACTTCCTTGATGCTGGGCTGCGAGGATGATGAGGGAACTGGAGGGCTTGGCTGATGAGGAGAGGCTGAGGGACCTGGGGCTGCTTAGTCTGGAAAATAGAAGACTTGGAGGGGATTTGATATGTGTTTATAAATATCTGAGGGCTGCCAGGAGTGGGGGGACAGGCTCTGCTCACTGCTGCCTGGGATAGGACAAGGAGCAATGGGTGTAAGTTGCAGCAAAAGAGGTTCTGCCTCAACACAAGGGGGAACTTCTTGACTGGAAGGGTCCCAGAGCACTGGCACAGGCTGCCCAGAGAGGTTGTGGAGTCTCCTTCTGTGGAGCCTTTCAAGGCCTGTCTGGATGTGTTCCTCTGTAATCTGTGTTAGATAGGATTGTCCTGCTCTGGCAGGGGGGTTGGACTCGATCTCCTTGGGTCCCCCCTTCCAACCCCTAACATCCTGTGAGCTTGAGTATCAGTCTCTTTGTCACAGTATCACAGTATCATCAAGGTTGGAAGAGACCTCATAGATCATCTTCCAATGTGATCCTACCACCTGAAATGTAAAACCAGTTCGGGAACACATTCTTGTGAGTGTAATACCCTGTTCAAAATCCCATCTGTCTATTTCTGTCTATAGCTGTGCAGACTGTAAATACCTGCTTGTATCTTGTGCTAAGCTGTAAATATAAAGCTTCATTTCACTAATTCCCAGCTCATCTGAGTCTAGTCTGGGTGATTTCATAAGAGCTGGGGAGGGCATGAAACACCCAAACAATCACAGGGAGGAAGGTATATGAAGAACTGGGAGAAAGTGTCTTCAATGGACAGGATATCATAGCTAAACGGTGCAACAAGTACCTTAGTGACCCATGGCACATCCCTGTGCTAACTGCTGTCATCAATAACTTATTCTGTTTATCACCTCCATCTCACAGTATCCCAGTATCATCAGGGTTGGAAGAGACCTCACAGATCAGCAAGTCCAACCCTTTACCACAGAGCTCAAGGCCAGACCATGGCACCAAGTGCCACGTCCAGTCCTGCCTTGAACAGCTCCAGGGATGGCGACTCCACCACCTCCCCAGGCAGCCCATTCCAGTGTCCAATGACTCTCTCAGGGAAGAACTTTCTCCTCACCTCGAGCATTCTCCAAAAATGGAATGTCAAAACCATGAACTCATTAGGCCACAAATGTAAATCACATTTTCACTGTGGCTTGCCTTCTTTGGAGAGGAGAGGGTGGAAATTTCAGACCCTCAAACAAGTAGGTCTCTTAATTAACTTTCCTCACCACCTGTGCCTACTTACAGCTGAGGCAAGTGGTACCAGTGACTTGTGAGACTGCTTTCAATTCTGCCTCTTTAGGCCAGCTTTTCAAAGCAGCAATCATTTGCAGCTCATTCTGATGAGATCAGCTTATCAGTTCAGTTCATTGTAGTGCTTTCATGACCATTGGTGTGTGACAGGCCATTAAAACTCATCCAGGACTGAAAAATAACACCCCAAAGTCACAAAATCCACAAATGCATGTTACAGTCAGGCTTTGAGGTATCTGAATGGTATCTGAAGCAAATGCTTGACTAGTCTGATTTTTTTGGAGATGTTCTTTGCCATGCTGATTTTGTCCTGCTTTCTTGTACCAGAGTTAATTCAAGGTAAAAAGGGCAGTATGAAGAGGACAAAGCATGCAATGTGTTGTACTTAGAGCCAACTACTGTCTATAACTTGCTGTTTATACCTGTCTGAAGGGAGGCTGTAGCCAGGTGGGGTTGGTCTCTTCTGCCAGGCAATCAGCACCAGAATAAGGGGACACAGTCTCAAGTTGTGGCAGGGGAGGTCTAGGCTGGATGTTAGGAGGAAGTTGTTGGCAGAGAGAGTGATTGGCATTGGAATGGGCTGCCCAGGGAGGTGGTGGAGTCGCCATCCCTGGAGGTGTTGAAGCAAAGCCTGGCTGAGGCACTTAGTGCTATGGTCTGGTTGATTGGCTAGGGCTGGGTGCTAGGTTGGACTGAATGATCTTGGAGGTCTCTTCCAACCTGGTTGATTCTATGATTCTAACTATATTCCAAAAGGCAAACTGGGAATTTGAATTAGAACCCAAGACAAATATGGAAATGATATCTGCTTATGGGAAGCTGTATAATTGCCTTTAGAGAAAATACAGCATGCTGTGTCAATGCAAGAAATG
Source organism: Pogoniulus pusillus (assembly GCF_015220805.1). Lineage (NCBI taxonomy): Eukaryota > Metazoa > Chordata > Aves > Piciformes > Lybiidae > Pogoniulus > Pogoniulus pusillus. Next base: position 13,875,177 of record NC_087295.1, read on the forward strand.
GTTAGGTCCTGGCAGTAGGCAGCTGAGCTGCTGTTCCAGGCCTGAGTGTGTTACATGACAATCACTTCATTGCTCTTGAAGTGTTAGTGAAGTAGAAAAAAGTAAACAAAACCCCATAACAGCAATACATAAAGCCAAGGACATTTGCAGGTCTTTGAACAGCGTGTTGCAGTGCTTCCTGAGTAACTGCTTTTGAGAGGGCAGCCAGTCTTGCAATCTTGTTAGCTCACTTAAAGGAATTAAATTATTTGAAGGATTACCTCTCATTTTGATAGTTTATCCTAAGATGTTCTGTCCTGGCTCACCGGAGAGGTCCCAGGAGACTGGAAACTGCCAACGTGGTCCCCATCCACAAGAAGGGTGGGATGGAGGAACCTGGGAACTACAGACCTGTCAGCCTGACCTCAGTGCCAGGGAAACTGATGGAGCAGGTTATCTTGGGGCCAATAACTGCGCACCTGAGGGATGGCAAAGAGCTCAGGTCCAGCCAGCATGGGTTTAGGAAGGGCAGATCCTGCCTCTCCATCCTGATCTCCTTCTATGATCAGGTGACTGCTTGGTGGCTGTGGGGAGGCCTGTGGATGTGGTCTGTCTGGACTTCAGCAAGGCCTTTGACACTGTCCCCCACAGCAAACTGCTGGCTAAGCTGTCAGCCCATGGCTTGGATGGCAACACTCTGTGCTGGGTTAGGAACTGGCTGGAGGGCTGAGCCCAGAGAGTGGTGGTGAATGGTGCCACATCCAGCTGGCAGCTGTCACTAGTGGTGTCCCTCAGGGATCAGTGCTGGGCCCCATCCTCTTTAACATCTTCATAGATGATCTGGATGAGGGCATGGAGTCAGTCATCAGCAAGTGTGCAGATGACACCAAGCTGGGGGCAGATGTGGCTGGGTTGGAGGGCAGAAGGGCTCTGCAGCAGGACCTTGACCGCCTGCACAGATGGGCAGAGTCCAAGGGGATGGCTTCAATAGCTCCAAGTGCAGGGTGCTGCACTTTGGCCACAGCAACCCCATGCAGAGATACAGGCTCGGGTCGGAGTGGCTGGAGAGCAGCCAGACAGAGAGGGATCTGGGGGTGCTGATTGATACCCACCTGAACATGAGCCAGCAGTGTGCCCAGGTGGCCAAGAGAGCCAGTGGCATCCTGGCTTGCATCAGGACTGGTGTGGCCAGCAGGAGCAGGGAGGTCATTCTGCCCCTGTACTCTGCACTGGTTAGACCTTACCTTGAGTGCTGTGTTCAGTTCTGGGCCCCCCAGTTTAGGAGGGACATTGAGATGCTTGAGCATGTCCAGAGAAGGGCAACGAGGCTGGGGAGAGGCCTTGAGCACAGCCCTACGAGGAGAGGCTGAGGGAGCTGGGATTGGTTAGCCTGGAGAAGAGGAGGCTCAGGGCAGACCTTATTGCTGTCTGCAACTACCTGAGGGGAGGTTGTGGCCAGGAGGAGGTTGCTCTCTTCTCTCAGGTGGCCAGCACCAGAACAAGAGGACACAGCCTCAGGCTGTGCCAGGGGAGATTTAGGCTGGAGGTGAGGAGAAAGTTCTTCCCTGAGAGAGTCATTGGACACTGGAATGGGCTGCCCGGGGAGGTGGTGGAGTCGCCGTCCCTGGAGCTGTTCAAGGCAGGACTGGACGTGGCACTTGGTGCCATGGTCTGGCCTTGAGCTCTGTGGTAAAGGGTTGGACTTGATGATCTGTGAGGTCTCTTCCAACCTTGGTGATACTGTGTGATACTGTGTGTGTGAAAATATGCATTTGCCTTTTTTGGGGGCAGAGAATACAGTCAGCCAATGTCTCCGATGACCAGAGGGGATGAGGTCCCATTGGCCTCAGCTATGACATCTGTGGTTTTAATCATTGTTAATCTGATGGGCAAAACTGGCTGAAGGGTGTATTTGAATCTGACACAAAGCTCTTTATTATGCACTTAAGGCTTTATTATCTGTTGTATCTTTACACAAAACCAAGCCTGGTTCATGTGGTTCTAAAAAGAGGCAAATTGCCTATGCTAGTTGTGCTGTGACCATGTTGCTTTAATCACATATATATGCTGCTTTGTTTGCTCCTCTTACAGCTTTCTGTGAAATAATGGGACAAAGGAAAATATTTTTCTCATAGGAGGCAAAGAGGTTTCTCAGACACAGTCTCAAGTTGTGCCAGGGGAGGTCCAGGCTGGATGTTAGGAGGAAGTTGTTGGCAGAGAGAGTGATTGGCATTGGAATGGGCTGCCCAGGGAGGTGGTGGAGTTGCTGTGCCTGGAGGTGTTCAAGAAGAGGCTGCATGGGGCACTTAGTGCCATGGTCTGGTTGATTGGCTAGGGCTGGGTGCTAGGTTGGGCTGGATGAGCTTGGAGATCTCTTCCAACCTGCTTGATTCTATGATTCTTTTCTACTCCTTTCTTATGTCTTGTTTTTCCACAAGTGAAGTGAATCCCTTGTCTACCTGGGGGAATTTGAACATAATAATCTTTTAATATGGAAGTGTTTATGTTCTCATGAAGGGGCAAACAGAACCTTGGTTTCCTCTACTCTCACCCAAAGTCTAATTGCAAAGTGTAGTGGCTGGAGATAAGCCTGCTCACCAGGTTTAATGGTATTTTACTACTTTAATTGGGCTTTAGGTTTAAGGTGTTACATGAGAAGAAAAAGGCTTCTCAACAGATGAGTTAAAAAGCCAGGGGAAAACAGCAGCAGTAAGGCCACTTTCCCATGTACTTGACCATGACTAAACATAGCAGAGGGTTCTCTCCTCACTGAGTAAATTACCTTTGTCCCATGTGTATATTGATATAAACTTTAAACATTAGGCTTTGCAATATATCTCAGGCTGCTTCTCTCACTGCTCAGGGTCAAGAGAGAAATTAATGAATGCTGACAGGAAATTTCTTTCTAAGTATAAGGAATAAGTGTCCAGTTTCTCAAATAAACAGAAGATTAAAACTGTCAAATTCTTTGGGTGTTTACTTTCAAACAGTGCCCATGGCAAATGAAGGAGACTCTTTACCAGCTGTATATTAGTGATTCAAATGCCACATCATTTTTCTACTGTCATACATACAAAATCCCTTGAAAAATCTGCCTCTCTGTATGGATTGCTTTGGCCTGGTATGGTGATTTGGAAGAATGTTGGTTTGGGTTATTTGTTACTACTGTAAAAGCCAAAATATCTGAGCCATCAAGGAACTCAACATGACATTGTTATGTGCAACTGAAGTGAGAGTCACATTAGGGGTCCACAGAGTTTTAATTGGAAGAGTCTGCATTTCATAGAATCAAACAGGTTGGAAGAGAAATCCAAGCTCAGCCAGCCCAACCTAGCACCCAGCTCTGGCCAATCAACCAGACCATGGCACTAAGTGCCCCAGACAGGCTTTGCTTCAACACCTCCAGGGATGACAGCTCCACCACCTCCCTGGGCAGCCCATTCCCATGCCAATCACTCTCTCTGTGAAGAACTTCCTCCTAACATCCAGCCTGGGCCTCCCCTGGCACAGCTTGAGACTCTCCCCTTGTTCTGTTGCTGGGTGCCTGGCAGCAGAGCACAACCCCACCTGGCTACAGCCTCCCTTCAAGTAGTTGTAGACAGCAATGAGCTCTGCCCTGAGACTTCTCTTCTCCAGGCTGCACACCCCCAGCTCCCTCAGCCTCTCCTCACAGGGCTGTGCTCCAGGCCCCTCACCAGCTTCATTGCCCTTCTCTGGACACCTTCCAGGACCTCAACATCTCTCTTGAATAGAGGAGCCCAGAACTGGACACAACCCAGTGTAGGAAATGCAGAGCAATTCATCAATACTTTCATCTTCTCTCCTACTCTCCCATCTCTATCCATCTTAGAATATGTTTCTTCACAGTACCTTATGACAGCTTTAAAACCAAAGCTGAAATGTAAGGCATAAATAAATCACTGCATGATCTTTTTTAATCCAAATGTAATTAATTAAAATATGCTCAAGATATAATAGGCTAATCTATATTTTAAAATTCCTCAAATCTTACTCTGCTTATCTGGAATTCCTTTCAACCACTTGGGACTGCTAAAGGTTGGATATTCATTAAATAGAGTGCTGCTTCATATTTTTAGAGTTTAGTTTACTTATTTTGAACCAATCATAGTATTAGGATGACAAAAACTTGTACTTGTCACAGTATCACAGTATCCCAGTATCATCAGGGTTGGAAGAGACCTCACAGATCATCAAGTCCAACCCTTTACCACAGAGCTCAAGGCCAGACCATGGCACCAAGTGCCACGTCCAATCCTGCCTTGAACAGCTCCAGGGACGGCGACTCCACCACCTCCCCGGGCAGCCCATTCCAGTGCCCAATGACTCTCTCAGGGAAGAACTTTCTCCTCACCTCAAGCCTAAATTTCCCCTGGCACAGCCTGAGGCTGTGTCCTCTTGTTCTGGTGCTGGCCACCTGAGAGAAGAGAGCAACCTCCTCCTGGCCACAACCTCCCCTCAGGTAGTTGCAGACAGCAATAAGGTCTCCCCTGAGCCTCCTCTTCTCCAGGCTAACCAATCCCAGCTCCCTCAGCCTCTCCTCGTAGGGCTGTGCTCAAGGCCTCTCCCCAGCCTCGTTGCCCTTCTCTGGACACGCTCAAGCATCTCAATGTCCCTCCTAAACTGGGGGGCCCAGAACTGAACACAGCACTCAAGGTGTGGTCTAACCAGTGCAGAGTACAGGGGCAGAATGACCTCCCTGCTCCTGCTGGCCACACCATTCCTGATGCAGGCCAGGATGCCACTGGCTCTCTTGGCCACCTGGGCACACTGCTGGCTCATGTTCAGGTGGGTATCAATCAGCACCCCCAGATCCCTCTCTGTCTGGCTGCTCTCCAGCCACTCCAACCTCAGCCTGTATCTCTGCATGGGGTTGTTGTAGCCAAAGTGCAGCACCCTGCAAGCTGACAACATTTTCTCAGATCCTGTTTTTATAACAGCACAACTAATAGTTAAAAGGAAAATAAAATGGTTCAAAGCATGGTGAGGAAAGGTTTAAGTACTAAAATCAGACCAAGTGAATGCTAACAAAACACTTCTGGATGTATTCAGTTAGTCTGTGAGTTAGTGTAGTGGGTTTGGGCTGAGCTGGAGTTAACTCTCCTCAAAACATCTGCCTAGTGCTGTGCTTTGCAGTGCTGTAGCTGAGTGCTGATAACACACTGTCCTGGCAGGGCAGACATCCTGCCAGACTGGTTTTGGCCACTTGCTCTCCTCCTCCTGTGTGCTGAGGTCCAAAAGTCAGAGTTGAGAGCAGACTAAACAATGGGGATTGGCTTCAGCAAAGCTGCCCTGAGGGCTAGCAGCCAGCACCACATGTCAGGTGTCTTGTGCAGCCCCTCAACAAGCCTGTGTAGTCACACAGGGCATGAAACTTTGCATTCATTGGCCAAAACAAGTGCTGCCTGTGCCTATTCCCCAGCTTGGTTTTCAGAGGGTGTATTTCATGGGGAACGATTTGGAAATGCCTTTCCCAAAGCATCTCTGCCTGTGCCTATTCCCCAGCTTGGTTTTCAGAGGGTGTATTTAATGGGGAACGATTTGGAAATGCCTTTCCCAAAGCATCTCTGCCTGTGCCTATTCCCCAGCTTGATTTTCAGAAGGTGTATTGAATGGGGAACGATTTGAAAATGCCTTTCCCAAAGCATCTCTGCCTGTGCCTATTCCCCAGCTTGGTTTTCAGAAGGTGTATTTCATGGGGAATGATTTGAAAACGCCTTTCCCACTGCATCTCTCCAGCTGTGCTGAGCCCCATTAGAGGATCGTTTAGCTGGGTCCCTGCCTGCAGAAAGCATTGTTCACAGCAGCCATGTGTTTGCAGCTTGCAGCAACTCAGTTCTCCTCTTCCTTCCCCTTGCCTGGAATATATTTTGTATTTTTACCCTCAGGATCATAAACATGGGGTTTGGAAGGGTCTTTGTACAGAAAACATACTTAGGGATCAACAGCTCATGAGTACATCTGCTGGAGTTCATGCTAAGGCTCCATAAGGCTCCAGTTGAAGAGGGACAGGGACCTGCAGGAGAGGGTCCAGGGAAGGCTACGAGGGTGATGAGGGGACAGGAGGGCATGGCTGATGAGGAGAGGCTGAGGGAGCTGGGGCTGTTTAGTCTGGAGAAGAGAAGACTGAGAGGGGATTGGATCAATGTTTATAAATATCTGATGGCTGCCAGGAGTGGGGGGACAGGCTCTGCTCACTGCTGCCTGGGATAGGACAAGGAGCAATGGGTGTAAGTTGCAGCACAGGAGGTTCCAGCTCAACACAAGGGGGAACTTCTTGACTGTAAGGGTCCCAGAGCACTGGCACAGGCTGCCCAGAGAGGTTGTGGAGTCTCCTTCTGTGGAGCCTTTCAAGGCCTGTCTGGATGTGTTCCTGTGTGCTCTGTGTTAGATAGGATTGTCCTGCTGTGGCAGGGGGGTTGGACTCAATGATCTCTTTGGGTCCCTTCCAACCCCTAACATCCTGTGAAATCCTCTGAACCCATAAGCATAGTTGGAATTTTTGCTGGGTTTGTGTTCCTATTTTCCAAGTCCTGGTTGTTTAAACTGTCTAATTCTGTGTTTATAAATCCTCTGGGTGCAACTACTTCCTGTCAACTGAGAATCCACATGAATCCTATGGGATTTCCCCAAGTGATGAACATGAATAAACAATATTTGATATGCACCCACAAATTGAATGTTAATAATTAATATTTGCTATTCATTTTATAGCACACCCCCCAGTGTTTTGGCTACTGCTGAGCTGAGCTCCCAGGCTGGGTTTTTTCCAACAATTCCCTGCCCCAGGAGTACACTGAGGGGAAACAGCCAAAACAGCTGACCCAGATTGGCCAAAGGTATATTCCATGCCATATGACATCAGCTAAGATATAAGAATGAAGTGAAAGCCAGAAGTCTGGGGATTCATTCACAGTGTCTGTCCTCCAAAGTAACTATCAAGCACAGAGAGCCCTGCTTTCCTGACACTGAACATTATCCAAGGGGACACAGTGTGAAGTTGAGCCAGGGGAGGTCTAGGCTGGATGTTAGGAGGAAGTTGTTGTCAGAGAGATTGATTGGCATTGGAATGGGCTGCCCAGGGAGGTGGTGGAGGCACCGTGCCTGAAGGTGTTCAAGAAAAGATTGGATGAGGCACTTAGTGCCATGGTCTAGTTGATTGGACAGGGCTGGGTGCTAGGTTGGCCTGGATGATCTTGGAGGCATCTTCCAACCTGGTTGATTCTATGATTGTATGATCCTTGCTGATGGGAAGTAGAGTCTAATGCTAGTCTCTCTGATTTTGCTTTCTGCATGGTCTATTGCTTCAGTGAGTGTTATCACTAAATTGCTTCTATCTTATCACTGGTATTTGCTGTATTTGCCCTGCTCCCCTGTCCATTTAAGAAGGGGAGTGACAGAGCAGCTTTAGTGGGCATTTGGCCCCAAGCCAGGGCCAAACCATCACACTTAGTCACTGTGCTTCCAGTAGGCTCATTCCTTCTGAATCTGGACTACTTCTATATGAAGTCTACAACTACCTGAGGGGTGGTTGTGGCTAGGAAGGGGTTGCTCTTTTCTCCCAGGTGGCCAGCACCAGAACGAGAGGACACAGCCTCAGGCTGTGCCAGGGGAGATTTAGGCTGGAGGTGAGGAGAAAGTTCTTCCCTGAGAGAGTCATTGGACACTGGAATGGGCTGCCCGGGGAGGTGGTGGAGTCGCCGTCCCTGGGGCAGTTCAAGGCAAGGTTGGACGTGGCACTTGGTGCCATGGTCTGGCCTTGAGCTCTGTGGTAAAGGGTTGGACTTGATGATCTGTGAGGTCTCTTCCAACCCTGATGATACTGGGATACTGTGAAGGCAAGAGTAAGGTGGGGCTTCAGCCCATGAGGTTGTACCGCCTAGTGACAGTTCACCCCACGGATCTCACCGGGAGTCTTGCCATGGCTGTCACGCCACCACCACTCTATACTGCCTCCCAAAATAGCCTCAGTGGCACTTGCTCAACAGCAAGCATTTCATCTCAGTTTCTGGCTGAGAAGTGCTTCAATGAAGATCCTTCTTCATTAACAAGTTTCAAACATTTGTCCCATTTTAGCCACTCTTTTAAGGGTGCTATTTCTGTCTTTTGCTCTCAATGCACTATCAGTAATGATGGTGGCCAGAAGAACTGCAGTCATATCACTCAGAATCATCTTAATCAATCTATTCTGCAGCTCAACAGATCAAGTTAATGCGGAAAGTGGAGAGGTTTGGAAGTAGTTTCCCTATCATAAATGTGTGAGATCACTCACTTGTGCAACACTTCACATTTGAACAAAAAGCAAATTGCTGATCTGGGTAGAAATATCACAGTATCACAGTATCACAGTGTCATGAAGGTTGGAAGAGACCTCATAGATCATCAAGTCCAACCCTTTACCACAGAGCTCAAGGCCAGACCATGGCACCAAGTGCCACGTCCAGTCCTGCCTTGAACAGCTCCAGGGACGGCGACTCCACCACCTCCCCGGGCAGCCCATTCCAGTGTCCAATGACTCTCTCAGGGAAGAACTTTCTCCTCACCTCCAGCCTAAATCTCCCCTGGCACAGCCTGAGGCTGTGTCCTCTTGTTCTGGTGCTGGCCACCTGAGAGAAGAGAGCAACCTCCTCCTGGCCACAACCTCCCCTCAGGTAGTTGTAGACAGCAATAAGGTCACCCCTGAGCCTCCTCTTCTCCAGGCTAACCAATCCCAGCTCCCTCAGCCTCTCCTCGTAGGGCTGTGCTCAAGGCCTCTCCCCAGCCTCGTCACCCTTCTCTGGACACGCTCAAGCATCTCAATGTCCCTCCTAAACTGGGGGGCCCAGAACTGAACATGTTCCACTTAGAATAAATACTAGCCTCAGTGAGAGTTGTTTTCTTGGAGAAATGGATCTGATATTCCAGAGAGTCTTCAGCTGTTGGGTATTGCTTATTGAAGGCAGTAGAATTGCTGGGCTGAAGCAGGGAAGGGTTATTAGCCCTGCCTTGGGTATCACACTAGTAGATTTGGTGTAATTTTGGCAGGTTTATAGGGAATATTTTACACCTTTGTGGGTAACTGTGAAATGTTATCAGGAAACTATATGAGCACTGTATATTTTTATACCATTTTCCAAGTAGTGCTTGGTTCTCTGAGCCCACATTGGTTTTATTATGACAAGCATTCTTTTTCCCTCTGCACTGATGGTGCTCATGTTTTTAAGAGGAATGCAGGAATAAGTGCTGATAGAAGGCACTGCACAACTTTGTTAAAAAGAAAAGAAGAAGAAAGAAAAGAGGGGTGGGGAGTATGTGTGTGTGTGAGAGATGGAGAACTACCTCAGGTAGATGAAACATTCTCAGTATGTCAAGGAAAATGCATTCCCCAGTGTCATTTCATGCTCCACAGGGGTCTGTTTTCTTGAGTCCAGTGCAAACATGTAGTCTGAAGAAAGCCATTCTCTGCTTAATGTGGGAAAGAAGAATAAAGCACTTTTTACATTCCATTTTCATACAGTCCTGTCGGGAAGGAGAGGTGGATGAAGAATTGCAGTCTTCAAAGATGCCATCAAAAATGCCTATTGCCAACAAACCTCATCAACTCCAGTCTCTGCTCATGTCAAATGGCACAAATTAAGCAAGACTGGATTCTGCTTTGTATGCCTTCAAGGGAAAAAACATGTTACAATAGGATAGCAGATAAAACTCCCTAAGTAGATCTCATTTTCATCTGAGTGAACACTGATGGGTTGAATATAGAGAAAGTCTGCAAGCCCTCCCTTCCATTCCCTGGAAGAGGTTCTTCACCACCCCTCTAACCACCCCCCCCACCCCCCCCAGGATTGATAAGCTGTCTGGATGTGTTCCTCTGTGATCTGTGTTAGATAGGATTGTCCTGCTCTGGCAGGGGGGTTGGACTTGGTGATATTCTTGGGTCCCTTCCAGCCTCTAACATCCTGTGAGCCTGTGATCTTCTGCTGCATCACTTCCAGGATATGTATGTAGAAATGTTTTAGATATTTCTGAATATGATTAGGAAATTCTCTTTTCATTTCTGTCCCTGATCTTAAATAATATGAATGGGATGAGATTTAACAAGGCCAAGTGCAGGGTTCTGCACTTTGGCCACAACAACCCCAAGCAGCACTACAGGCTGGGGACAGAGTGGCTGGAGAGCAGCCAGGAGGAAAGGGACCTGGGGGTACTGATAGATAGTAAGCTGAAGATGAGTCAGGAGTGTGCCCAGGTGGCCAAGAGAGCCAATGGCATCCTGGGCTGGCTCAGGAGCAGTGTGGCCAGCAGGACAAGGGAGGTTCTTCTGCCCCTGTACTCAGCACTGGTCAGGCCACACCTTGAGTGCTGTGTCCAGTTCTGGGCTCCTCAATTCAAGAGAGATGTTGAGGTGCTGGAAGGTGTCCAGAGAAGGGCAACAAAGCTGGTGAGGGGCCTGGAGCAAAAATCCTATGAGGAGAGGTTGAGGGAGCTGGGCCTGTTTAGCCTGGAGAAGAGGAGGCTCAGGGGTGATCTTATTACTGTCTACAACTACCTGAAGGGGCATTGTAGCCAGGTGGGGGGTGGCCTCTTCTGCCAGGCAAGCAGCAATAGAACAAGGGGACATAGTCTCAAGTTGTGCCAGGGTAGGTATAGGCTGGATGTTAGGAAGAAATTCTTCACAGAGAGAGTGATTTCCCATTGGAATGGGCTGCCCAGGGAGGTGGTGGAGGCACCGTCCCTGGGGGTCTTCAAGAAAAGCCTGGCTGAGGCACTTAGTGCCATGGTCTGGTTGTTTGGTTAGGGCTGGGTGCTAGGTTGGAGTGGATGATCTTGGAGGTCTCTTCCAATCTGGTTGATTCTATGATTCTATGATTCTATGATTCCAAACTGCTTGAATCTATGATTCTATGGTTTTCTAGGTATCCTGTCTTGTAATAAGATGCAAATTTCATAGGACAAGTTGTTGTATTTGGGCTTTCTTCCTTTACTGAACAATGACTTGGTGAAAACCACCTGCAAGTTAAAGCCAAAGCAGTACATTGTGCTTGGGAGGATTGGTAAAGTTCATTATGTACACAACAATGTGGCAGAGGAAGAGAGATGAATCCTTAGTAGCACTCCATGAAAACTGCAATTCCTCTGGGTAAATAATAAGTTGCAAAGTTCAGTGTGTTTGAAACTAACCTGAATTCAGCACTGATGATAAGTGAGATGTTTACAGAATATTTTAGAGTGGCATTTCAGTTCTATAATACATAGGACTGGAAAAAAAATTGATTTGATACTTGAGTAAAGCAATCCAAAATGGTTTGGGCTTTATTTTATAGGGTGGGTTTAGAATACCTCTGCAGTTTTATATGTTCCCATAATAACAGCCACAACCTCCCTGGGCAACCTGTGCCAGTGTCTCACCACCCTCACTGCAAAGAACTTCTTCCTAGCATCCAGTTTCAATCTCCCCTCTGCCACTTTAAACCCATTCCTCCTCATCCTGTCATTACAAGACCTTGTCCATAGTCCCTCCCCAGCCCTCCTGTAGCCCCCTTCAGATACTGGAAGGCCACTCCAAGGTCTCCTCAAAGCCTTCTCTTCTCCAGGCTGCACAGCCCCAACTCTCTCAGCCTGTCCTCACAGCAGAGCTGCTGCAGCCTGCTCAGCATCTTGGTGGCCTCCTCTGGACTGGATTCAAAATTTCCATGTCCTTCTTGTGCTGGGGGCTGCAGAACTGCCCCCAGGACTGCAGATGGGGTCTGAGGAGAGCAGAGCCAAGGGGCAGAATCTCCTCCCTTGCCCTGCTGCCCACACTGCTCTGGCTGCAGCCCAGCACAGGGTTGTGTCTGGGCTGCACTCACACTGCAGGCTCCTGTGGAGCTTTTCATCAGCCCAGACCCCCAAGGCCTGTTCCTCAGGGCTGCTCTCAGCCATTCCCACTCAGCCTGGAATTGTTTTGAGGATTGCACCCACCCAAGTGCAGGACCTTACACTTGGCCTTGTTGAATGCCATGAACTTGGCCTGGGCACACCTCTGCAGCCTCTCCAGGTCCTTCTGGGTGGATCCCTGCCCTCTAGCAAGTCAGCTGTGCCACACAGCTTGGTGCCATCTGCACAGTTGCTGAGGATGCCCTGATTCCTCTGTCCATATCACAGACAAAGCTGCTACACAGCACTGGTGCCTGCACTGACCCCTGAGGGAGCCACTTAGCACTAGTCTCCTGGTGGGCACTGTGCCCTTGCTCATCACTCACCACTGGGTGCCACCATCCAGCCAATTCCTTACCCAGCAGTGCTCCAATTTCCCCAATGTTTACCTTCATAATGAAAAGTTTTAATTTGTAATATTTCAGCTGCTGCAGAAATAAATTGTAGATTTAAAAGGTAAACTTCTATCTTCCATTAATCTGACAGCTCATTCCAGCTGAAGAGCTGCCTTCCTCCTGCCATCAGTTATGTAAGCAGGAGGTGCTGTACCTGGGAGAGCTTTGGAATTTGTTTTGTTTGAATTTGTTTTTTAAACGACTTAAAATGAGCCATGGTCACCTGTCAGGATTAATTTTGGGGTATAGAAAGAGAAGCCAGCCACCAGCACAACTGTAGTTTCAAATCTAAAGAAAGATATAGAGGGAATAGCCCTCTCCCTGCACTCTGCCCTGGTGAGACCTCACCTGGAATATTGCATCCAGTTTTGGGCTCCCCAGTTCCAGAGGGACAAGGATCTGCTGGAGAGAGCCCAGTGGAGACTATGAAGATGATTAAGGGGTTGGAGCACTGCCCTGTGAGGAGGTTGAGGGACCTGGGGCTTTTTGTTCTGGTGAAGAGAAGACTTAGAGGGGATCTAACCAAGGTTTATAGATATCTAAGGGTTGGGGGTCAAGAGAGAGGGGACAAACTCTGCTCAGTTGCACCCTGTGATAGGGCAAGGGGTAATGGGTATAAACCACAGCACAGGAAGTGTCACCTCAACATGAGGAAGAGCTTCTTTACTGTAAGGGTCACAGAGCACTGGAACAGGCTCCCCAGAGAAGTTGTGGTCTCTGTCTCTGGAGACTTTCAAGACCCATCTGGATGCTTTCCTGTGTAAGCTGAGCTAGATTGTATGATCCTGCTCTGGCAGGGGGCTTGGACTGGATGATCTCTTTAGGTCCCTTCCAACCCCTGACATCCTGTGATTCTGTGATCCTGTAACTAGAAACTGAGGACTGGGCAGAGGAGGATGGAGGAGAAGGTCTCTCTGCTCATTTGCCCAGGCTGTGTCAGCCAGATTCAAGAACTAGGACTAGTGCAACAAAGGGAAAAAGGAGAGTGCTAGTTGTGGGGATTCACTTTTCACAAAGCTTTTGATCCCTGAGTAAGTCTCCTGTACCAAAGACACTTTCAAACTCATGATAATGACCCCAAGGTAAAATATTCCAAGCAGAGGGGGAGGAGTTGCTGCTGAGCCACTGGAGTTAGCTACAACACATGGCTGCCACAAACGAGGAGAGGCAGGAGGGCTCCAGGCTGAATGCAGAGAAAGGCTGCTGCAGAAAGGCAGGGTTCTCTAAATCATCCCCCTCTAAGTACTTCAGTGTGAAAATCAAACTGGCCAATAGGCACTAGCTCCATTGCTCTGGCCAATGAATCCAAAGCTTCCTGACCATGCAGGCATGGTGAGGGCAGCACAAGACACCTGACACGTGGTGCTGAGCTCCCTAGCCATCAGGGCATTGCTGGGGCCAAGCTCTTACTGATTGCTCATCTGACTCAACTCCCTGACCCCCAACAGGAGGAGGAGTCATCAGCAAGTTTGCAGATGACACCAAGCTGGGGGCAGATGTGACTGGGTTGGAGGGCAGAAGGGCTCTGCAGCAGGACCTTGACCGCCTGCACAGATGGGCAGAGTCCAAGGGGATGGGGTTCAATAGCTCCAAGTGCAGGGTGCTGCACTTTGGCCACAACAACCCCATGCAGAGATACAGGCTGGGGTCGGAGTGGCTGGAGAGCAGCCAGACAGAGAGGGATCTGGGGGTGCTGATTGATACCCGCCTGAACATGAGCCAGCAGTGTGCCCAGGTGGCCAAGAGAGCCAGTGGCATCCTGGCCTGCATCAGGACTGGTGTGGTCAGCAGGAGCAGGGAGGTCATTCTGCCCCTGGACTCTGCCCTCGTTAGACCACACCTTGAGTCCTGTGTTCAGTTCTGGGCCCCCCAGTTTAGGAGGGACATTGAGATACTTGAGCGTGTCCAGAGAAGGGCAACGAGGCTGGGGAGAGGCCTTGAGCACAGCCCTACGAGGAGAGGCTGAGGGAGCTGGGATTGGTTAGCCTGGAGAAGAGGAGGCTCAGGGCAGACCTTATTGCTGTCTACAACTACCTGAGGGGAGGTTGTGGCCAGCAGGAGGTTGCTCTCTTCTCTCAGGTGGCCAGCACCAGAACAAGAGGACACAGCCTCAGGCTGTGCCAGGGGAAATTTAGGCTGGAGGTGAGGAGAAAGTTCTTCCCTGAGAGAGTCATTGGGCACTGGAATGGGCTGCCTGGGGAGGTGGTGGAGTCGCCGTCCCTGGAGCTGTTCAAGGCAGGACTGGACGTGGCACTTGGTGCCATGGTCTGGCCTTGAGCTCTGTGGTAAAGGGTTGGACTTGATGATCTGTGAGGTCTCTTCCAACCTTGTTGATGCTGTGACACTGTGATACTGTGTTAGAACCTTCCTGGTATTATGGATGCTTTTTCAGGATGGCACACAAGGAATTTATTGTGTAACACCTGTTAACAAAAGCGAGACTTGATTAATTTCCCACTCATGGTGCTGAGAATGTTCCCTGTTGTTGTCATTTTCTCAGGGTTATTACTCATTACCCTTACTCATTCTGCTTTGACAGAGGTAAATAGCTTTTAATTCCCCCTGCCCCCAAACCTTCTTAAACTTTCCTTTGACAGCTTGTTGTAATTATGTCCCTCATTGAAGACACAGTCATTATTCTCTGTTATCACAGTATCACAGTATCCCAGTATCATCAGGGTTGGAAAAGACCTCACAGATCATCAAGTCCAACCCTTTACCACAGAGCTCAAGGCCAGACCATGGCACCAAGTGCCACGTCCAACCTTGCCTTGAACTGCCCCAGGGACGGCGACTCCACTGTTGCCCTGAACAAGAGAATTTAAGCCTCATTTTGGGTTTACTCTGTGTGTGTATGTTGAACATATTCCCCTGAAAAACAGCAAGTAGCAAAATAGGGGCAGTATGAGACAGTGCCCGATGTGATACTGGGTACAGTTTGCATGCACTTGGAGACATTGGAGGCATCTCAGTGAACACAGCAACGCCCTTGTCACTATGCTAAAAAAGGAGGGGGGGGGGAGGGAAGAGAAAAGATACAAGCAAGAAACTATCCACACTTGCTGTAAAACTTGTTCCTAATTGCTACATGGAGTTGACTGCTGAGCTGCCAGTCTAGACTCAGCTTCAGCAAAACAGGAAGCTTTTATTTCTGTTCTCTTCAGTATCGCAAGCCTTCTTCTGCAGGGCATCTGATGGCATTATGAATGCTGTTCATAATGTCTGCATATTGCAATGCAACACTATTACAGACTCATTTTCTCCACTTCAGCTCCCCCGACAGCATACTTGCCATAATTAACAGGCTCTTGGGAACATCAAGATTCTTGTTTGGCCACAGGCCTTATTATTGTTACCAACACATCCCAGTGCAGAGGCATTTCACAGTATCATCAGGGTTGGAAGAGACCTCACAGATCATCCAGTCCAACCCTTTACCACAGAGCTCAAGGCCAGACCATGGCACCAAGTGCCACGTCCAGTCCTGCCTTGAACAGCTCCAGGGACGGCGACTCCACCACCTCCCTGGGCAGCCCATTCCAGTGTCCAATGACTCTCTCAGGGAAGAACTTTCTCCTCACCTCCAGCCTAAATTTCCCCCAGTGCAGCCTGAGGCTGTGTCCTCTCGTTCTGGTGCTGGGAAAAGCACAGACCTTGCACTAGGTAGGCACAAGCTAAGTGTGTGTACCTTTTTACCACAGGACCCTGGGCAGGTCAGACACAGTGGCTCGAGTGGCTTTGTGTTCTCTTCCCGTGATTGCCTCTCTGGTGGAGCAGAAAAACATGCCTAGGCAAGCCAGGGTATGTGTAAGGCTATGATTCTATGGACATAGTCTCAAGTTGTGCCAGGGGGAAGTATAGGCTGGATGTTAGGAGGAAGTTCTTCACAGAGAGAGTGATTGGCATTGGAATGGGCTGCCCAGGGAGGTGGTGGAGGCACCGTCCCTGGGGGTCTTCAAGGAAAGCCTGGATGAGGCACTTAGTGCCATGGTCTGGTTGACTGGCTAGGGCTGGGTGCTAGGTTGGACTGGCTGAGCTTGGAGGTCTCTTCCAACCTGGTTGATTCTATGATTTTTTTTGGCCACAACAATGTACATGGGAGGTGCAGACAACAGATACAGAGTTACAAAATGCATAATTTACTCCTGATACTTTCTGTTTCATCTAAGTCATAGAGGGTCAACAATAACTCTCCTTGAAAAGAAGCAGGCTGGGCAAGAATTTGGAGTACTATGGGAGTGTCGTGGTGATCTAACCTTGACACAGTTTGTGTTTGCTGGCTACTCCTAGGGTTTATAGTATATTGCACTTGCTGCTCACCTGATGGAGACCTGCTGTGAGCAGCAGTTGCTTACCTGGGATTTCTGAATGTCTGTAGCAGAAGCTGTCAGAGCAGCAACAAACTCCTGAAGCAGCAAAGGAGTAGCTGGCACCACAAACAGAGAATTTCCACCTTAGCCAGGAAATTTGGCAAACCTGCATTTGTGCTGGAACCTTCCTTCCTGTACAAGTTTACTGGTGAACCATATAGCTCCGTGTGTTGTGTGTGCTGAGACATGTAACTTCCAGATGTACACGTAATTTGGATGTGGTGCTTAGGGATATGGTTTAAGGTGAACCTTGCTGAGTAGGGTTATAGGTTGGACTTGGTGATCCTGGGGGTCTTTTCCAACCTGGATGTTTCTGTGATTTACTGTTGGAGAACACGTTCAGTGGAGCACTATGGGAAGATGACTCTTTGGTCACCACTATGGTTAGATGGTCAAATCCACTTTATTTCCCTGATACAATGACTTATATGCACTTAATCATAGAATCATAGAATCAACCAGGTTGGAAGAGACCTCCAAGATCATCCAGTCCAACCTAGCACCCAGCCCTGGCCAATCAACCAGACCATGGCACTAAGTGCCTCATCCAGTCCTTTCTTGAAGACCCCCAGGGACGGTGACTCCACCACCTCCCTGGGCAGCCCATTCCAATGCCAATCACTCTCTCTGTGAAGAACTTCCTCCTAACATCTAGCAATAGGCGTGCTCCACCAAGATTGGTTACAGTCAGAGGGTCCAGAGTTACTTGTAAGGCATCAACAGGTCAGCATCCCATAACAATCTGAGGGTCAGCCTCTGGGGCTGGCTAAACTCTGCCCACCTGCAGCTGCACTCCACTCCCTGCAGCTGCATGTGTGGGGAAGCCACCCTGTGCCTGCCATCTAAACTCCCAAGATGGATTCAAGGACATTCCCAGCACGGGTTGCTCATTGTTTTTCAATTCTTGTGTGCTCTGCTAACAAGAATTTCTCCAACAATTTACAGTAGAGTCTGTGTGAATAATCACAACCGTTGTGCATCCACGCAGATTTTTACAGGGTGTTTCCAAGAATATTGACTAGAAAGGACACAGAGCCAGTGCATATTTCAAAGCTATCATCATCTATACGTGTTTCTTCTTGCTTCCTGCACTCTGGGTTCCTATAATTTGGAACAACCCCAGTCTGACAAAGAAAATGAGAAATGGAGACTCTTTTTTGTCATAACAGTCTGCACGTGCCAAATTTAAATGTGCACACAGATGCCACTGAAACTGAGATAGATCCAAACCCATCTCATGCCTGCAGCCCTAGCAAACTCTTT
This sequence comes from Pogoniulus pusillus, assembly GCF_015220805.1. Taxonomy (NCBI): domain Eukaryota; kingdom Metazoa; phylum Chordata; class Aves; order Piciformes; family Lybiidae; genus Pogoniulus; species Pogoniulus pusillus. The sequence goes on from NC_087295.1 coordinate 13,893,094, forward strand.
CACATTTCCCAAAGGAACATCAAATCCCTCACTAAATATGAGAGATGGGACCTTAAAAATATATATTTCAAGTGTTTATATTTATAGGTTGTTTCTGAGGCTTGTTTTATGTACATGATTAAATAAATGAAATTAGCCTCACAAGAAGCATTTATCCAAGGACACACAGAATGCCTGCAGCAGAGCCAGGAACCAGAGGATATCTTCCAAGTTTAGTCCAGTATCTTAACCAAAGTGCTATTTTTGTTTACTTGGGTTGAACTGTATTCCATCAGAGACCAGAAATCCTCAAGTGGAGAACTCTGCTCTGGCTTTCCAAACAGGATCACATGTAGCTTGCTTGTTCCTCCCCACTGTAGTATGATAGCTCAATAAGAATATGCACCAGTGTCTTCAGTCAAGATCACTACTTCTAAGTGGCTATAGCAAAGAGCAAAAGAAACCAAAAGGCATGTGGAAAGTCAGATATTGCAAATGTATCTCATGGTTCTGCTTTAAAGAAATATCCCATTCAGAAAAATCCATTCTCAATGGCATCCTGGCCTGGATCAAGAACAGTGTGGCCAGTAGGACAAGGGAGGTTATTCTGCCCCTGTACTCAGCACTGGTCAGGCCACACCTTGAGTGCTGTGTCCAGTTCTGGGCTCCTCAATTCAAGAGAGATGTTGAGGTCCTGGAAGGTGTCCAGAGAAGGGCAACGAAGCTGGTGAGGGGCCTGGAGCACAGCCCTGTGAGGAGAGGCTGAGGGAGCTGGAGGTGTGCAGCCTGCAGAAGAGGAGGCTCAGGGGGGACCTCACTGCTGTCTACAACTACCTGAAGGGAGGCTGTAGCCAGGTGGGGTTGGTCTCTTCTCCCAGACAACCAGCAACAGAACAAGGAGACACAGTCTCAAGTTGTGGCAGCGGAGGTCTAAGCTGGATGTTAGGAGGAAGTTGTTGTCAGAGAGAGTGATTGGCATTGGAATGGGCTGCCCAGGGAAGTGGAGGAGTCCCTGTCCCTGGAGGTGTTGAAGAAAAGACTGGAGAGGCACTTAGTGCCATGGTCTGGTTGATTGGACAGGGCTGGGTGCTAGGTTGGACCGGATGATCTTGGAGGTATCTTCCAACCTGGTTGATTCTATGATTCAATTTAGTATGGAAGTGATAATTACTGTGGCTACTAATCCTTTGGAGTCTATTTTGTCTCTCTAGTTTGTCAAATTATTGCTTTGTTCTCTGATAATTTTACAATTCAGTGTAATTGATGTATGGAAAAGGACTCAGGCAACTGCTTATTGAATCATAGAATTAACCAGGTTGGAAGAGACCTCCAAACTCTCTTCTCTCAGGTGGCCAGCACCAGAATGAGAGGACACAGCCTCAAGCTATGCCAGGGGAGATTCAGGCTGGAGGTGAGGAGAAAGTTCTTCCCTGAGAGAGTCATTGGACACTGGAATGGGCTGCCCGGGGAGGTGGTGGAGTCGCCGTCCCTGGAGCTGTTCAAGGCAGGATTGGACGTGGCACTTGGTGCCATGGTCTGGCCTTGAGCTCTGTGGTAAAGGGTTGGACTTGATGATCTGTGAGGTCTCTTCCAACCTTGGTGATACTGAGATACTGTGATACTGTGACATATGAGTTGGGAATAGTCAGCATCTATCTCCTAGAGGAAGCACCTTTAAATAAGCTGTGCTGTATGACAAACAATATTCTGAAAGCATAGGCTCTGCCTTTAAATGTGCACCAAAATCCAAGGGATGACTTATAAATGAGTTTTGTATGTGCCTCAGTTGTGTACCTGTTAGCTGGAGATGAACAGATCTCTGCATCTTCTTAGGAATTAGGGAGACAAATTTGCATGCATTAGAAAGTGCACTGCCACTCTAGTGAAAAACACCTGCTCAAGTCTCTAGGCAAGCATTAATAATTCTGTCTGCAGAGCACAGTCTCCACACTGTACAATAATTATGGTATCACATGAAAAAGAGGTAAGAAGATAAAATAGGCAATATTTTGTCATTTGGTTAGCAGTGCCCATACGACACTGAGAATGTTAGCATGTGGGCCAGGGGCCCTCACTTTAGAATTAGATGTAATTCCATGGATTTTATTCTCATGAGGAGGCTTAAGGGAGTAGTTGTGGTGGAATAAGCAGTTTTAATTCTGGTACTTGAGAAATTTTCTCTGCTTACTCTGCAAATTGACTTTTCAGATGTTTTCTGTTGTGTTACATAAAATGACTAAGGTGGAAATGAGAAGCTCGATGGCTTGAAGTCACAATGGAGAGCAGTGTGAAGTGGTGCCCCTCTGGGGTCCATACTGGGACCTTGTTGTGGTAGGCCTGATAGGTCAAAAATAGGCTTATACATGTCCTGCCTTGCCTAGGCATGTTTTTCTGCTCCATCAGAGAGGCAAGCAAGGAAACAGACACAAAAGAACCTGGAGCCACTGAGTCTGGCCTGCCCAGGGCCCTGTGGTGTAAGGCACACACTTAGCTTGTGCCTGCCTAGTGCAAGGTCTCTGCTTTGCCCAAATTAAGGAAAAGTGAGCCTGTGGCTTTGTCTGATATGGTAAGGTTTGGCTAATATCATCCTAAGTGGCTGTTCTGTGTCCAAAGGGCAATCAATCTCAGCCCACATTGATAAAAGGAGATGTGCAGGTGAACAACCTGCTTTGGCTTCCCTGCTCTGCTCCCCTGCTCTGTGCCTGCTCTCTCTGCTGTGCCCAGCCCTGCTGCTGTTGCACACTGCCTTATTGCTGCCTGCTAAACTCCACTGCCATGAGCTACCAGGAGCAGACCCTGGATGCCTGCACACGATCAGCCTGTGTGGCCAGCTGACATCATGCTGAGACTGCACCACATCTGCCTCTGCACCTGAAGGTCCTGCCTAGACTATGAGTCCTGGAGATACACAGATGATCCAGAGGAGCTGAGGACAATGTCAGGGACTGTCTGCCTCCTTTCCAGAAGCCTGGGAGAAATCAAGTCTCAGCAGCCAATCAAACAGAGCTCCACCTGCTTTGGGTACTCTCTGATTTAGAACTTCAGGAGTAAACACTTAGAAGCCTCCTCCAGTACAGTATTTGTGTTTGCCACTGTAAGAAATAAGTGCTCTGGTTTTACCTGTGCCCTGCCTGTATCAATTTCCAATCTGTGCATTGGTTTTTGGACCTGTGAATATGTTTCTTGTGAGTTTCAGTGTTAACAGACAGTTTTCATAGTTATTAACAATCATCACCTGGACAGCAGAATTAACACAGATTATTCATTTTGCATAATCCTTCACAGACCTGCACTGCTTAATTTCTTTTTCAGTGATACAGACAGTGGGAGGAAGTGCACCATCAGCAAGTTTGCAGGTGACACCAAGCTGAGTGATGCTGTCAAGATGCCAGAAGGCTGAGAGGTCATCCAGAGGGACCTGGACACGTTGGAAAGGTGTGCCCAGATGATCCTCATCAGGTTCAACAAGAGCAAGTGCAGGGTTCTGCATCTGAGCTGGAGCAATCCTCACTATCCCTACAGACTAGGGGATTGTTAGGGATTGGTGCAGAATTGATACTGACATTAATATTGATATCCAGGCAAAGATTACCAATAACTATGAAACTAGTTTATTAATACCAAATCTCACCAGAAGGCTTATTTACAAGGTGCAAGTGAATGGTTGGGTATTTATACACAGGGGAAACAGGCAGTTAAGAACAATCTTCCAATCTGGTTGATTCTATGATTCAATGAATTAAGAAAAACTAGCAATAATAAACAGGTGAAACATCTGGAATCTTGTGGCCTCTATGCTGCTTGCCCTTTAGGGGGACCCAAGAGGCTCCTTTCTGCTAAGGCAGAAGGCTCAATTGCACAATACATACTCTAGTTCCATTGGAATGGGCTGCTCAGGGAGGTGGTTGAGTTGCTGTCCCTGGAGGTGTTGAAGAAAAGCCTGGATGAGGCACTTAGTGCCATGGTCTGGTTGATTGGACAGGGCTGGGTGCTAGGTTGGACTGGATGAGCTTGGAGCTCTCTTCCAACCTGGTTGATTCTATGAGTCTATGATGATTAATATTCATATCCAGACAAAGATTATTAATGACTATGAAAATAGTTTATGGACATTAAATCTCACCAGAAAACTTGTTCACAAGGTTCAAACACATGGTTGGGTATTTATACACAGGAAAACAGGCAATTTAGAACAATTTAGAGCACTGGTATTCTTGCTGGTGGATGTGCATCACACACCAGGCCTAAGGAGGCCAGAGCTGGGGACTGAGCACTGGAGGTACACTGGAGCCACATGCTGAGCACAGCCAGCCACAGACCTTGTGGCTCCTTGAGTTGCTGGAGCAAGTAGCAGGGTGTGCAGCTTGCAAAGTTTGCTGCTGGAAGGTTTTTTTTTAATAGCTGGTTCAAAGAGAGTTCTGCTGAGCCAGGTGAAGATGCTTCTGGAGAGTTCTGTGGGGCTGGAATGTTCAATGGCACACCACCATCTATTGGCCTAGCTGGGTCGTGGGTTCTGTATCCATAATAAGTGTTTGTCTACAGAAAGCCATTCATCATTGCAGTTCAGAGTTGGTCCTTTTCAAAGCAGCACAGTGGAGTTCATTTGTCTTTAGAGGAGTGATGCAGCTAAGTATCCTGATACCAGCTCTTCTTTCAATCAAAACCAAGGAAGACTGTAATGTGCCCTGCTGGATAGGGCTGTTACAAGGCTAACTCATGACTCAGCTGTTGTCTCCTCCATAAAAGGGGGCAGCAGCTAAATTACTGCATGCAATTAGCAATGTAATGTTCAAACACTGCTCTTTGCAGTGTTGAGGAAATAGATGATTTGCCGTGACAGTGAGAGAGCACAGAATCTGTCACCTTTCTCTTATAGCCAAAACCCTAATAATAGAAAAGAGCAATTCAGAGAGGCATGCAGAGAGGTTCTTTCATTTGCCCTATCATTCTTCATTACAGTTTCCTCCCACCTGATCTCTCACTTTACACCTATGACATGTTTCTCCTGCTGTTTGAAGAGTGCTGAGTAGAAAATGGCTTTTATGTAATATTATTTAGCATTATCTCCTCTTTTCCACTCAGGCTGCAAAGATTGCTTCAGTCATGCAGCCAGAAATGCAAAGGTGTGCTCCACAGACAGCTGAGTCAGTGAGCTGATTCCACTTTTTGCTGCACTTATTTTTCCTTCAGGGCAAATGGAAATCTCAGCTACCAAGGGAACAACCTGCATACAAGAGTGCAGGTAGAGGAGTGATGGCTTCTACGTGGCACAGGTTAGGATTTCAGTCTGAATAATGCAGATGTTTAGGGACTTGCAGTGACTCTTAGGAGACTCAGAGTTAGAGTGGCAAGGAGTCCTACGAGGCATGTAGTAACATTACAATACTTTGGAAGTAAGAGCTAAGAGCGTGCTAAGAGCTGACATTTGCAGCTAGAATATGTAACACCTGGGAAAAAAAAGCAAAAGCAACTGCTTTTCCTAGCAGCCAGCTTGGAATATGATGGTAGCCTGCTGGATGCCTTTCCAGTCAGAGAAATATGCCTAGCTTCGTTGTCTAAGCAGGGCTCTGGCAGAGAAGGACAGCATGTACAACTCCAGTAATCATTGCAGAGCCAGACGAGAAGGAATGAAGAGAATGGCTGATGGCATAGTCCTGGCCACCACCCTAATGGAACCATTAAATATTTAATTGTATCCTGAAGCCTCATTAACTTGAGTTGGGCTGTTAGACCAATGGGAGAAGCAAAATTTTCACAGAGCTGTCATAAACACAGCTTTAAAGCTGATAAACCAAGCCTAAGAGCTTGTAGTGTGATGCCAGCTGTTGAGATAGGAATCATGAACGCGTGTAGAGGAAACAACCAAATGTGGCTCTCACTATCTGCTGGCTGTTGCCTGATGAGCTGATCCCTGCTCACACATAGCACTAAAATTTGTTTGAATGAGATGAAGAAAATACACAAACAATACACAAACCCTGTGAGGAGAGGCTGAGGGAGCTGGGGTTGTTTAGCCTGGAGAAGAGGAGGCTCAGGGGTGACCTCATTGCTGTCTACAACTACCTGAAGGGACGTTGTAGCCAGGTGGGGTTGGCCTCTTCCCCAAGTAACCAGCAACAGAACAAGGGGACACAGTCTCAGGTTGTGCTGGGGAAAGTATAGGCTGGGTGTTAGGAGGAGGAAGTTGTTGGCAGAGAGAGTGATTGGCATTGGAATGGGCTGCCCAGGGAGGTGGTGGAGTCACTGTCCCTGGAGGTCTTCAAGAGAAGACTCAATGGGGCACTTAGTGCCATGGTCTGGTTGACTGGATAGGGCTGGGTGCTAGGTTGGACTGGATGATGTTGGAGGTCTCTTCCAACCTGGTTGATTCTATGATTCTATAAAGGCTGCAGATGGTGTCTGGAGATTGTATAAAGTCATTGCACAGGCAAAAACAATGTTAAAAAGGCATTAAGGTTGCAAAGTCAAGTGTCTGAAAGGTATAAAATTACAGAGTAATGGCTATCTTCACAGTCATAATGTGCTTCTCTCTGAACAATCATTATCTTTTTTATTACTCATTATAATTATCCTATTACTTATTAACCTTAAATGTGGGATCTCATAGAATTGACCCCCTTGTTCTTTTAATTTAATTTATGTGTGAAAAAGGTTTTAGCTTGAAAAAAATAAAACCAAAAGTGAAAATGCCATCCCATGGCATATTGACAAATGAATTGTCAGCAGGGTTGAAATCTGGCTCTTTTTCACAGAGACAGACCTGGAGAGCCTGGCAGCATTAGATTTTAATCCTCTGCATGGACCACTGCTAGAAGGGGCTGAATTACTTTGCAGCTGGACATAGATGATTTTTAGTGACAACAGAGGGATGGTTAACATCAGGAATTGGGGGCTGACAGTGTGCTAGTTTGAAGCTAGCTAGAATGTTTGGGTGAGAAGAACTAAATTACAGGCTGTGAAAGGAAAACAAGGCTGATGTCTACTGCACTCATAGGCTTGCTGACTTGTATAAAAACTAAAAGCAAAGCATAGATAGGGGAGTCTTGCTTCTGCAGGGGAACTGGCTGAGCTGCATCTCTAACCTCACCCCTCTCTGCTGTTTCTTTAATTAATCCACTTTGCTTCCTAACCCCCTGGCTGAACCTCCATTCTTCCTTGGGACTGGGGTAAGGTTGAGAGGGGTAGGGGGAAGGTGAAGGGGCGGTTGGAAAGCCCCTCCTGGGGACTCAGGTTTCTGGGAGGGCTGTTGTGTTTCTGTATTACTCTTTAACTTGTCTATTTCTGTCTATAGATTGTAAACACCTGTTTATATCTTGTGCTAAGCTGTAACTATAAAGCTTCATTCAATTTCCAGTGGATGAGTCTAGTCTGGATGATCTTAAGTGTGGAGGGTTGGGGAACACCCAAACTGTCACACCCCTCCATGAATATTTTGGTTCAACATCCAACTGACTGTGACATAAGTAGGAAATTATCAGTGGAGCCTAAAGGATCTGTGACTGAGGAACATGGGAAAAGAAGGGGAAAAAGAGGAATAAAGGTTAAGAGAAGGAAAGTGTTTGTGCTGGCAAGAAAAGGCTTAGGTGGGGACAGAAATGAAGAGGAGACAAAATGGATGAAGGATTGCAGAGTAAAAAGGTTTTGGGAACAGGATGTTGGGAGAGGTGAATAAGGTAGAACAACAGGGAAGAGTGCTTGCTGAATGTTAATAGAAATCATTATAAAGCTTCCCCCATTCCTATCCCTGGAGGTATTTAGGGCCAGGCTGGGTGAGGCTGTGGGCAGCTTGATCTAGGGCGCAGTGTCCCTGCCCATGGCAGGGGGGTTAGAGCTGGATGAGCCTTGTGGTCCCTCCCAACCCTGACTGATTCTATGATTCATTTCCTAATAAAACTACAGTAGCCTTGAGTCTCTGTGGTTTATTAAAAACTCCAAGTGGAATATATAGAGGGCAGCAGGCAAATTATTCTTAAACCAGATAAGTGAAGGAGAAAGTAGAGATTTTATGAGATTTTATTTTAAGGCAAAATATGTTTGATGAACAGGACTGCAGAAAAGATGCACTGGGGAGAGGAAGAAGGGAAAAAATGTAGAGAAAAAAAAAGAGAGAAAATGTGAGCCATAATTAGCATTAGTCTGTTTGCAGGAAATCATAGACTCATAGAATCAACCAGGTTGGAAGAGACCTCCAAGATCATCCAGGCCAACCTAGCACCCAGCCCTATCCAGTTGACCAGACCATGGCACTAAGTGCCTCATCCAGGCTTTTCTTGAACACCTCCAGGGATGGTGACTCCACCACCTCCCTGGGCAGCCCATTCCAATGCCAATCACTCTCTCTGACAACAACTTCCTCCTAACATCCAGCACAGACCTCCCCTGGCACAACTTCAGACTGTGTCCCCTTGTGTTGCTGCTTGCCTGGCAGAAGAGCCCAACCCCACCTGGCTACAATGACCCTTCAGGTAGTTGTAGACAGCAATGAGGTCTGCCCTGAGCCTCCTCTTCTGCAGGCTGCACACCCCCAGCTCCCTCAGCCTCTCCTCATAGGGTTTGTGTTCCAGGCCTTTCATCAGCTTTGTTGCCCTTCTCTGGATACCTCCCAGCACCGCAACATCTCTCTTGAATTGAGGAGCCCAGAACTGGACACAGCACTCAAGCTGTGGCCTGAGCATTGCTCAGTACAGAGGCAGAATAACCTCCCTTGTCCTGCTGGCCACACTGTTCCTGATGCAGGCCAGGATGCCATTGGCTCTCTTGGCCACCTGGGCACACTGCTGGCTCATCTTCAGCCTACTATCTATCAGTACTCCCAGGTCCCTTTCCTCCTGGCTGCTTTCCAGCCACTCAGTCCCTAGCTTTTAACCAAAGCATTTTTCTGGTACAGGAAAGTGGCTGTCTCACCTCTGGTTTTTGTTAGATGCCAGGTGTCACCCTCCCTTTTGTTCTGTAAAGTTGGCAAGTACAGGATTGGGAGTTGAAACATTTCAGCAGTATGCTCTGTTCAGCAGGGGCTTGGCACTGTTTAATGGACAGTGAGCTGTACTGCAGCTGACAAAATACAGATTTCCTGAACCAAGTATATCCAGTTGAATACATTCTCTTTGGTTATCATGGACAGTAATCTGGTGTGACATAGGGTTTGATTTTGCAGAGCAGCTTGCACTGCTTCTGTGGTAAGTGCAAGCTGATCATTACAAAATAATGCCTTTATTCCTAGAAAAGAGTCAACTGGTTTGAACATCAGAGACTGCTTGTTTCAAATCTTCACTTGTCATGGGCTTCAGGCACTGTGGTGTCTTAAACCATCACCTTCGCTAAGGTCCCCCAGAAGACAATCATAGAATCATAGAATGACTCAGGGTTGGAAGGGAGCACAAGGAGCAGCCAATTCCAACCCCCCTGCCATGCTCAGGGACACCCTACCCTAGAGCAGGCTGCACACAGCCTCAGCCAGCCTGGCCTTAAACACCTCCAGCCATGGGGCCTCAACCACCTCCCTGGGCAACACATTCCAGCCTCTCACCACTCTCCTGCTCAACAACTTCCTCCTCACCTCCAGCCTGAACCTACCCACCTCCAGCTTTGCTCCATTCCCCCCAAGTCCTGTCACTCCCTGAGAGCCTGAAAAGTCCCTCCCCAGCCTTTCTGTAGGTCCCCTTCAGATATTGGAAGGCCACAAGAAGGTCACCTGGGAGCCTCCTAGAGGGTAGACAGGACATTGCAAATTGTTATTCTATCCCATAACTCTGCTCTCTCTCTATAAGCTGACTGTACAGCCAGCTCCCCCTCTTTTCCCCCTTCTCTCTCCTCCTGGGAGTGTGTGAGCTGTTGTCTCTAGGATGGGTCAGGATTTGGGGTCTGTCTGCAGTCTTGAGCAGCCTGGCTAGTTTTTTCTACACAGTTCTGGCCTGCCTGAGCCTCCTAATATAAAGATGCATGGAAGGCAGGGGTAGTAAAGAGCACTGTGGTGGTTTGGGTGTTCCCCACCCTGCCACACTTTGGAAATCACCCAGGCTAGACTCAGCCAGCTCTGGAAATTGAATGAAGCTTAGATTTACAGCTTAGATCAATGTACAAGCAGATAGTTACAGTATAGACAGTTATAGACAAGGTAAAAAGTAATACAGACACACAACAACCCTGCCAGAAACCTGAGTCCCCAGAAAGGGCTCCCAACCACCCTTCCACCTTCTCCCCCCCCGCCTCAACCTTACCCCAGTCCCAAGGAAGAATGGGGGTTCGGCCAGGGGGTTAGGAAGCAAAGTGGATTAGTCACAGTACATACAGCTACAGACAGAAATATAAAGGTAATACAGAAACACAGCAGCCCTCCCAGAAACCTCTGTCCCCAGGAGGGGCTCCCAACCACCCTTCCACCTTCTCCCACCTCTCTACCTTATCCCAGATGTTGCCTTGTGCCCAAGGAAGATTGGAGGTTCGGCCAGGGGGGTTAGGAAGCAGGGGGGTTAATCACAGAGACAGAAGGTGAGGTTAGAGAGATATGCAGCCCAGAGCCCAGACACAGAGCAACTCTCTTATCTATCTTTATGCCCTGGTTCTTATACATCTCAGCAAGCCTATGAGTGCAGCAGACATCACCATTGTTTCTCTTTCACAGCCTGTAATCTAGTTCTTCTCACCAAAACATTCTAGCTAGGCTCAAACTAGCACAAGCACTCAGGCCTGGGTATTGAGGTGTGGTTGGGGGAAAGGTTTGTCTTGTTGTGCAGTGGATTTTATGGGTTTTGCATTTTATATGCTCTGTACTGTTATATGTGGTTATGAATACTTCCACTTAAACTTCTAATTCTTTCCAATCCTGTGTGGGGTGTTTCCTTTGCTCCTCTTCCAAGGGTTAAGGGCCTAGAGAGTGGTGGTGAATGGTGCCACAGCCAGCTGGCAGCTGTCACTAGTGGTGTGCCCCAAGGATCAGTGCTGGGCCCAGTCCTGTCCAATATCTTTATTGATGATCTGGACCAGGGGATTGAGTCCAGCATCAGTAAGTTTGCAGATGACACCAAGCTAGGAGCAGCTGTGGAGCTGTTGGGAGGTAGGAGAGCCCTGCAGAGGGACCTGGCCAGGCTGGATGGGTGGGCAGAGGTCATTGGAATGAGATTGAACAAGGCCAAGTGCAGGGTTCTGCACTTTGGCCACAACAACCCCAAGCAGCACTATAGGCTGGGGACTGAGTGGCTGAGAGCAGCCAGGCAGAGAGGGACCTGGGGGTACTGGTAGAGAGTAGCTGAAGATGAGGCAGCAGTGTGCCCAGGTGGGCAGCAGAGCCAATGGCATCCTGGGCTGGCTCAGGAGCAGTGTGGGCAGCAGGACAAGGGAGGTTCTTGTGCCCCTGTGCTCAGCACTGCTCAGGCCACACCTGGAGTGCTGTGTCCAGTTCTGGGCTCCTCAATTCAAGAGAGATGTTGAGGTGCTGGAAGGTGTCCAGAGAAGGGTGACAAAGTTGGGGAGGGGCCTGGAGCACAGCCCTGTGAGGAGAGGCTGAGGGAGCTGGGGGTGTGCAGCCTGCAGAAGAGGAGGCTCAGGGCAGAGCTCATTGCTGTCTATAGCTACCTGAAGGGAGGCTGTAGCCAGGTGGGGTTGGGCTCTTCTGCCAGGCAAGCAGCAATAGAATAAGGGGACACAGTCTCAAGTTGTGCCAGGGCAGGTCTAGGCTGGATGTTAGGAGGAAGTTGTTGGCAGAGAGAGTGATTGACATTGGAATGGGCTGCCCAGGGAGGTGGTGGAGTCGCCATCCCTGGAGATGTTGAAGCAAATCCTGGCTGGGGCACTCAGTGCCATGGTCTGGTTGATTGGCTAGGGCTGGGTGCTAGGTTGGCCTGGATGATCTTGGAGGTCTCTTCCAACCTGCTTGATTCTATGATTCTATGATCTGTCTTCACTCCCCAAACCTCAGAGGCCAGTTTACCTGCATGTGAAACTTTTTACCCACCTTCCAGTGCTGTACTGCTCCTTTTGCAATGCATTTTCTCCCTGTCTGTGCAGGACAGAATTTGAGAGCTGGAATTTCCAGCTCTGCTGGGAATCATGACATGCAATCTTTTGATTCCATATTTAGTGAACACAACATTTTCCTTGCAGTGTCACAGGGAGGATTTACATGATGATAACAAAGCACTAAAGGTCCTAGAAAGTGTTTTCCTGTGCTTTCCACTTCACTTCCCAATCGTATTTAGGTGTAGAAGCAGAAGAGTAGCATTTTGTTCTGGCTAAAGATGACAGTTTCTCATAACCTGTATTTTTTCCTTGTTTATCAAATACTTTGGTCTGGTTTCCTGTAGGGCTTACTGTGGTGAGCTAAAGTGTAGATTACTTTTCCCAGTCATGAATTAAAATTTGAAACAAAAAAACCTGTTCAACACATTTCCATAGAAACTGATTTAAACAGTGCTACTTCATAATATTCCTGCTCTGGTAGAGAAAAAGGCAATTTTAACTGCAGCTGGGTTAGGGCAGAATTTGTATGAAAAAATCAAATGGGAAAAAAAAAAAGAGAGGTAAAAAGGGGGCATAGAATCAGTCAGGGTTGGAAGGGACCACAAGGAGCAGACAGTTCCAACCCCCCTGCCATGCCCAGGGACACCCTACCCTAGAGCAGGCTGCACACAGCCTCAGCCAGCCTGGCCTCAAACACCTCCAGCCATGGGGCCTCAACCACCTCCCTGGGCAACCCATTCCAGCCTCTCACCACTCTCATGCTCAACAACTTCCTCCTCACCTCCAGCCTGAACCTCCCCACCTCCAGCTTTGCTCCATTCCCCCCAGTCCTGCCACTCCCTGACAGCCTCAAAAGTCCCTCCCCAGCTTTTTTGTCAGTCCCTTCAGATCCTGGAAGGCCACAAGAAGGTCACCTGGGAGCCTCCTCTGCTCCAGCCTGCACAGCCCCAACTCTTTCAGTCTGTGCTCACAGCAGAGCTGCTGCAGCCCTCTCAGCATCCTCGTGGCTCTTTTCTGGACACTCTCCAGCATCTCCACATCCCTCTTGTAATGGGGGCTCCAGAACTGGATGCAGTACTCCAGGTGGGGTCTCAGCAGAGCAGAGTAGAGGGGGAGAATCACCTCCCTTGACCTGCTGGCCACACTGCTCCTGATGCAGCCACGCAGGTCATATTTTGAGAGTTCATCAAAAGTGTAACATTTGGGTTAGCCATAATAAAAAAGTAGTTTTGCAACACCTGTAAATCAATTTTTTAGCTCAATTGCAAGGGTAGAGCCATAGTTGTGGTGCATTTTAGATTGGAGGTTATTAGCAGATGGAATGGAAATGCTGAGCAAAGGCTCCATCAGGTCTTATTTACAGCAGCATTACCATACAATTATCAGGATTGGAAAGGACCTCAAGGATCACCTAGTTCCAAGCCCCCTGCCATGGGCAGGGACACCTTCCAATAGATCAGATTGCCCAGATCCACATCCAGCCTGGCCTTATAAACATTGAGGGATGAGGCTTCCACCCCCTCTTTGGGCAATCTATTCCAGTGTCTCACCACCCTCGAGGTGAAGAATTTCTTCCTAACATCTCATCTAAATCTGCTCTCCTCTAGCTTGGATCCATTCCCTGTAGTCCTACCACTACCTGACACAGAATCATAGACTCACAGTATTGGAGAATCACAGAATCATAGAATGGTCTGGGCCAGAAGGGACCCCTAGAGGTCATCCAGCCCAACCCCCCTGCAGCCAGCAGGAACATCCCCACTAGCCCAGGTCACTCAGGGCCCTGTCTAGCCTCACCTTGAATGTCACCAGGGAAGGGGCTTCAACCATCTCCCTGGGCAACCTGTTCCAGTGCTCCCCCACCCTCACAGTACAGAACTTGCTCCTAACATCCAATCTCAATCTGCTCTTCTCAAGCTTGAACCCATTGCTCCTCATCCTGCCACTGCAGGCCTTTGTAAACAGCTTCTCTCCATCCTTCCTGTAGTCCCCTTCAGGCACTAGCAGGCTGCTATTTGGTACCCCAGAGTCTCCTCCTCTTCAGACTGAACACCCCCAGCTCCCTCAGCCTGTCCTCATAACAGAACTGCTCCAACCCTCTGATCGTTTTCATGGCCCTCCTCTGTACCTACTCCATTAGGTCCATGTCCCTCCTATACTGAGGGCTCCAGGCCTGGACACAGCACTCCAGGTGAGGTCTCACCAGAGCAAAGTGACAGAATCCCCTCTCTGGCTCTGCTGGCTGCACTTCTTTTGATGCAGCCCAGGATATGATCTGTCTTCTGTGCTGCAAGCTGTCTGCTCATGTCCAGCTTCTCATCCACCAGCACTCCCATGTCCCTTTCCACAGGGCTGCTCTCTGACACCTCATCCTCCAGCCTGTACTGACAGTGAGGATTGTTCTGTCCCGGGTGCAGGACCCTGCACTTGCTCTTATTGAACTTCATGAGGTTAACCTTGAGTGCTGTGTCCAGTTCTGGGTCCCTCAATTCAAGAGAGATGTTGAGGTGCTGGAAGGTGTCCAGAGAAGGGCAACAAAGCTGGTGAGGGGCCTGGAACACAGACCCTATGAGGAGAGGCTGAGGGAGCTGGGGGTGTGCAGCCTGCAGAAGAGGAGGCTCAGGGCAGAGCTCATTGCTGTCTACAACTACTTGAAGGGAGGCTGTAGCCAGGTGGGGTTGGGCTCTTCCGCCAGGCAACCAGCAACAGAACAAGGGGACACAGTCTCAAGCTGTGCCAGGAGAGGTCTAGGCTGGATGTTAGGAGGAAGTTGTTGTCAGAGAGAGTGATTGGCATTGGAATGGGCTGCCCAGGGAGGAGTTGCCATCCCCAGATGTGTTGAATGAAGCACTTAGTGCCATGGTCTGGTTGACTGGATGGGGCTGGGTGCTAGGTTGGACTGTATGAGCTTGGAGGTCTCTTCCAACCTGCTTGATTCTATGGTTCTATGAACCTGGGCCCACCTCTTCAGCCTGTCCTGGTCCCTCTGGATGACCTCCTATCCTTCTGGTGTGTCAACACCACCACACAGTTTGGCATCATCTGTACACTTGCTGATGGTGCCCTCGGTCCCACTGTCTGTGTCATTGACAAAAATACAGCACAGGTCCCACTATGGACCTCTGTGGGCACCATTTGGCACTTGGCACTGCTTTCCATCCTAAGAAGTCCCTCCCCATCAGATACTGGAGAGCCATAACAAGGTTTCCTCAGAGCATTCTCTTCTCCAAACTGAATGACCCCAACTCTCCACAGCCGAGGTGTTGCAGCCCTCTGATCTCTGAATGCATTCCTGCATGTCCCTACCTTTCTTGTAATAGGATGAAGAGTTATTTGGTGGGCAAATAAGCCTGCCAGATATAAAAGAGACAAGCAGAAATGTGCCTTGGCATGCTGGGGAGGATAAGGAGAAAGCAGAAAGTATTGTATGTGATAGTGATGGAATGTAGCCTGAAATGACCCTCTCTTCTTACATGCTGTTAACTTTTTCCCCCACAGAAAAATGTCACAGCCTGTGAGTTCTCTAACAGCAGCTGATTGGATGGTGGAAAAACAAGCTGGTTATATACTTTATAAAGTGTAAGGTCCTGCACCTGGGTGGGTGCATTCTCAAGCACAACTCCAGGCTGGGTGGGGAATGGCTGAGTGCAGCCCTGAGGAACAGGCCCTGGGGGTCTGGGCTGATGAAAAGCTCCACAGGAGCCTGCAGTGTGAGTGCAGCCCAGACACAACCCTGTGCTGGGCTGCAGCAAGAGCAGTGTGGGCACAGGGCAAGGGAGGGGATTCTGCCCCTTGGCTCTGCTCTCCTCACACCCCACCTGCAGTCCTGGGGGCAGCTCTGGAGCCCCCAGCACAAGAAGGACATGGAACTATTGGATCCAGTCCAGAGGAGGTCTCCAAGATGCTGAGAGGGCTGCAGGAGCTCTGCTGTGAGCACAGGCTGAGAGGGTTGGGGCTCTGCAGCCTGGAGAAGTGAAGGCTTTGAGGAGACCTTGGAGTGGCCTTCCAGTGTCTGAATGGGGCTACAGGAGGGCTGGGGAGGGACTATTGACAAGGTCTGGTAATGACAGGATGAGGAGGAATGGGTTTAAACTGTCAGAGGGGAGATTCAAAGTAGATGTTAGGAAAGGGTTGTTTGCAGTGAGGGTGGTGAGACACTGGCACAGGTTGTGCAGGGAGGTTGTGGCTGCTCCCTCCCTGGAGGTGTTCAAAGCCAGGTTGGATGAGGCCTTGAGTAACCTGTTCTAGTGGGAGGTGTCTCTGCCTATGGCAGGGGGTTGGAACTGGATGATCCTTGAGGTCCCTTCCAATCTAAACCATTCAATGCTAACTACAGATTTCTGATGATGTGTTGTTTTGGTCGAGGTTCCTCTTTGGTACTGCAAAAACATTATTCTCTCCACAGAGCTTCCAGTTGAAGCTCATGAGACTGTAACCTGAAGGAGTTCTGTCCAAGGTGATGGTGAAGGTCAGGAGAAGGACCAGCAGGAAAAGAGGACTCAGACCTCTGATCTTTCTGGGCTTAGGTAAATGAGGTCATTTACCAGCCTAATTGCTTCTGTGTAAAATGCCCACATGAGCAGTCAGATGGGTATAGCTGTAGCTGCTGAGGATGCTAGTGCACTAACAGCACTAAGCTTTCTCAGTCAGTTGAGCCCCATGGCTTTACCTATGATAGACCCATTGCAAGGTGACCTTCAGCCAAGGAGTGTTGTTGGAAATGTAGCAAAAAGAATGAAGGAGAAAGCAAAGCAAACCACCAGCCCTCACTTCAATTAGAGGAAAAGATAATTCTTTTCAAGTTGAAAGGCTCGACTCCTGCTGGCCTTTGTTCTTAAGCTTACCTTCACTATAATTTCATAAAGCAACCTGAATCTCACAGTTTGTTCTGTGATTACCCTCAGCTGGAACACAAAATTAATATCTCACTAAGTAATTCAGTCCCTGTCCTATCCCAGGGAGCAGTGAGCAGAGCCTGTCCCCCTACTCCTGGCAGCCCTTGGATACTTATAAACATTGATCAAATCCCCTCTCACTCTTCTCTTCTCCAGACTAAGCAGCCCCAGGTCCCTCAGCCATGCCCTCCAGTCCCCTCATCATCCTCCTAGCCCTCTGCTGGACCCTCTCCATCAGATCCCTGTCCCTCTTCAACTGGTAGCTAGACAGACAGACAGGGAGACAGGTAGGTAGATAGACAGACAGACAGGTAGGTAGATAGATAGACAGATAAGTAGGTGGATAGATAGACAGATAGACAGACAGGTAGATAGGTAGATAGATAGATAGATAGATAGATAGATAGATAGATAGATAGATAGATAGATAGATAGATAGATAGATAGACAGATAAGTAGGTAGGTAGATAGATAGACAGACAGACAGGTAGATAGGTAGGTAGATAAATAGACAGACATAGACAAATAGATAGACAGGTAGACAGATAGGTAGGTAGGTAGATAGACAGATTGATAGGCAGGTAGACAGACAGGTAAACAGGCAGACAGACAGGTAGGTAGATAGACAGGTAGATAGGTAGACAGATAGATAGACAGACAGACAGGTAGATAGACAGGTAGATAAATAGATAGATTGATTGATTGATTGATAGACAGGCAGACAGACAGATAGGTAGGTAGGTAGATAGACAGATTGATAGGCAGGTAGACAGATAGATAGACAGGTAGACAGACAGACAGGTAGGGAGGTAGATAGATAGACAGACAGACAGGTAGGTAGACAGACAGACAGATAGATAGATAGATAGACAGATAGATAGATAGATAGATAGATAGATAGATAGATAGATAGATAGATAGATAGACAGACAGACAGATAAATAGATTGATTGATAGACAGGCAGACAGACAGATAGGTAGGTAGGTAGGTAGATAGATAGATAGATAGATAGACAGACAGACAGGCAGGTAGGTAGGTAGGTAGACAGACAGATGGATGCATGGATTGCAAGACTTTTCAGTTGTCCAAAATCTCATCCATTGACTCTTTCAAATTTCTTCTGTCCCATCTGCAGCTTCTCATGGTGCTGTAGCAGTTAGTGCTGAAGTGAGGAGGGCTGAAGCCCATTCTCCATGGAGGCAGGAGGTGTGTGCTTGTGGGGAAAGCCACCCTTCTTAGTGTTGTTGTTTTGTGAGAGGAGGGCATCTGAAAGCAGTGTGTCCTCCACTTCAGATTTTGTCAATCCTGGACACTTGATGATGGTTTTGTTAAGTGTTTTGTGCCTCTGAGCCTTTTTCACCCCACCTCCTCCGTGGTTATCACATGCTTTGCTTGTAGCTTGTAGCACTTGCTAGCAATTCAGTTAGGTAGCCTTAGACAAATGAGCTTGATTAATAAACTACTGAATAGAAAATTCTGTGTTTTTTGACCTATTAAATTGCTGTAGGTGGTGGTAGCTGTATTTCAGCCACCTAATGACCAAAATCTCCCTAGTCCTGATTTAGGCAATTTGGACATACTACTCTTACCAGAAGTTAATACTTCTAGAAGATGTATTATTGCTTTTCAAGAGCAAGAAACTATAAAATGATCAACTTACTCCCTCATTCTAATACCTGAGACTATATATGTTTTTCACAGGATAGGTAAAATGTGTATTAGGGGCAAAACATGTAGAAGTAGAATGGTATTTTAGCAACTGAGTGTTCCTGAACTATCATTATCATTATCAGACTGGAGAGCTGGGCACAGAGGAACCAGATGAGGTTCAATGAGGACAAGTGCAGAGTCCTGCATCTGGGGAGGAATAATAAACTGCACCAGCACAGGCTGGGAGGTGACTGCTGGAGAGCAGCCCTGTGGAGAGGGACCTGGGGGTCCTGGTGGCCAAGAAGGCCAATGGAATCCTGGGGTGTATTAGGAAAAGTGTGTCCAGGAGATCAAGGCAGGTTCTCCTGCCCCTCTACTCTGCCCTGGTGAGACCTCATCTTCCCAGTTGAAGAGGAACAGGGATCTGCTGGAGAGGGTCCAGCAGAGGGCTAGGAGGATGATGAGGGGACATGAGGGGACTGGAGGGCATGGCTGATGAGGAGAGGCTGAGGGACCTGGGGCTGCTTAGTCTGGAGAACAGAAGACTGAGAGGGGATTTGATAAATGTTTAGAAGTATCTGAGGGCTGCCAGGAGTGGGGGACAGGCTCTGCTCACTGCTGCCTGGGATAGGACAAGGAGCAATGGGTGTAAGTTGCAGCAAAAGAGGTTCTGCCTCAACACAAGGGGGAACTTCTTGACTGTAAAGGTCCCAGAGCACTGGCACAGGCTGCCCAGAGAGATTGTGGAGTCTTCTTCTCTGGAGCCTTTCAAGGCCTGTCTGGATGTGTTCCTGTGTGATCTGTGTTAGATAGGATTGTCCTGCTCTGGCAGGGGGGTTGGACTGGATGATCTCCTTGGGTCCCTTCCAACCCCTAACATCCTGTGAGCCTGTGATCATCTTCTACTAGATGTCTGTTTTTTTTTCCTTCTAACTCGTGAAGAATGAGTTAGAAGAATGAAGAGATCTGCATTTGGTGATCCAAACATATGTAATTTATGTACTTCAGGCTGCCAGGGAAAGCATTCTCTTCTTTTTTTATTTTACCCTCCCTTTCCCTGCCAGCTAGCTTCAGGTTTCTAGTCCACAGCTTTGGATGTTGATGAGTTAATATTCTTTGAAGCCTGCCTTTGACTGTATTTGGCCATCTGGTTTGCAGTTGATCTGTTCCCATTTACTCCATTTCTGAATTCCCCATTGAAGAGATCTGTATTGCTTGCCTGTCTTGTGGCACTACCTCTGGAGGTGTGCTGGGACTCCGCTTGCTCTCTGGACTACTGCACTTGGGCCAGCCTTGGAACTGACAAGGACTCTCTAATAGGAGGAAAAAAGGTTGTGAAATGTACTTGCTGTTGCTGACTGGGATGGAACAGCGTGTTTTTTCTTTTGAGGAACACTTATACATAACACTCAGTAGGCAAGCTGCTATCTCAGTTTGCAAGTGGATTCAGTTATTCAAATGCAGAGGCCAGAAAATGAAGGGGATTCTATTTAAACAATGTGCTCCTGAGTCACAGATGATCTTTTTGATGTCTGTATTTTGCAAATGGAAATTTCCCCTTTTCCAGCACTAGCATTTGCTCAGAGGCTGCATGCTATCTAAACCTGCTTTTGTGTCTGTTGGTTTGCATTTGTGCTGTGCTGTCTTGCCTCCCCTTGGCCCCCCACTCTTCTATATTGAATTCCTACTTTTGCTGCCTCCGCTCTATATTGTATCACAGTATCACAGTATCCCAGTATCATCAGGGTTGGAAGAGACCTCACAGATCATCAAGTCCAACCCTTTACCACAGAGCTCAAGGCCAGACCATGGCACCAAGTGCCACGTCCAATCCTGCCTTGAACAGCTCCAGGGACGGCGACTCCACCACCTCCCCGGGCAGCCCATTCCAGTGTCCAATGACTCTCTCAGGGAAGAACTTTCTCCTCACCTCCAGCCTAAATTTCCCCTGGTGCAGCTTGAGGCTGTGTCCCCTTGTTCTGGTGCTGGCCACCTGAGAGAAGAGAGCAACCTCCCCCTGGCTACAACCACCCTTCAGGTAGTTGTAGACAGCAATAAGGTCTCCCCTGAGCCTCCTCTTCTCCAGGCTAACCAATCCCAGCTCCCTCAGCCTCTCCTCGTAGGGCTGTGCTCAAGGCCTCTCCCCAGCCTCGTTGCCCTTCTCTGGACACACTCAAGCATCTCAATGTCCCTCCTAAACTGGGGGGCCCAGAACTGAACACAGTACTCAAGGTGTGGTCTAACCAGTGCAGAGTACAGGGGCAGAATGACCTCCCTGCTCCTGCTGGCCACACCATTCCTGATGCAGGCCAGGATGCCCCTGGCTCTCTTGGCCACCTGGGCACACTGCTGGCTCATGTTCAGGCGGGCATCAATCAGCACCCCCAGATCCCTCTCTGTTTGGCTGCTCTCCAGCCACTCCGACCCCAGCCTGTATTTTTGCTGCCTCCGCTCTATATTGTGTGTTTGAAGGCTCAAACACACAAAGTGCTGAGCACTTGGAACAAGCAGCAGAGGCTGCTCAGCACCTTGACAGGAGAAAAGTGAAATCTAAACCATCTGCACATTCTTTTTTTTTTTTCTAGGAGGGTGGAGCTCTGACTCAGGTAACAGTTAAGCTTCTCTTGCAGCTCCCAACCTTTTCACAGTATCATCAAGGTTGGAAGAGACCTCATAGATCATCAAGTCCAACCCTTTACCACAGAGCTCATGGCTAGACCATGGCACCAAGCTGCATCTGAAGGGTGTGTGTGTGTGTGCAAATCTTGTCTTGCAAGTTTATGGCATAACGTGAGATACTCATAGTATCCAGGTGATGTAACCAAAATGGTCCTTCCTGGGCTATAAATAATGGCCACAGCAAACTGCATGCTCAGTGTGCTAGTTTGAAGCTAGTTGGAATGTTTTGGTGAGAAGCACTAGACTACAGGCTGTGAAAGGAAAACAAGGCTGATGTCTACTGCACTCATAGGCTTGCTGAGAGATACAAGAACAAGAATCAAAACATAGATAAGTCACTTCTGCGGGGGAGCTCCAAGCTGCATTTTTCTCTCTAGCCTCTCTGCTTTCTCTCTGATTAATCCACTTTGCTTCCTACCCCCTGGCTGAACCTCCATTCTTCCTAGGGACTGGGGTAAGGTTGAGAGGGGTGGGAGAAGGTGGAAGGGCAGTTTGTAGCCCCTTCCTGGGGACTCAGGTTTCTGAGAGGGCTGTTGTGTTTCTGTATTGCCTTTTACCTTGTGTACTTCTGTATACAAATATACATACTGTAGATAGCTGCTTGTACATTCTGCTAAGCTGTAAATCTAAGCTTCATTCAATTTCCAGAGCTGGCTGAGTCTAGCCTGGGTGATTTCCAAAGAGTGTGGGGGTGGGTAACACCCAAACCATCATACCCAGACAGATCTCTTGATCAGAACATGGGGTTTTCTACTTTCTTAGTGTTTCTTTGTTTTATTACACACTATACACATAGATTCTTTCTTCCTCAAAATCTGGTTACATCCACTTCCACAAGCAAACTGCTCATCAAGAAAAAAACTGTGTTAATATCCTGAGGGAAAAGTGAAAAAAAGTGGGGAGAAAAGCACAACTTAATTCTGGCAGTTGAAAGAACAATCTGAAAGTTGTCAGGCTCAAAGTATCATGTACTGTCAAGTAATCACTACTCGCTTCTGCAGATGTCAACCCTCAACCAGCCTAATTCACCCTCGGGAAAGCAGTGGGTGGAGAAAAGAAATGAGCTTAAATGAGAGTATGGCACTACCTTGAGACACAGTGTGTTTAAAGCTCAGCAGCAATACAAACCACATGTCTAGATGCCAGGAACTGCAGGCTTCTCCTCCCATTATTATCTTTCTTCTTCATTCACCTCTGCTCCAAGCTTATGAGGGACCACACGGTCCCAGCCAGCTTGGACTTGAGTAGGAGCTGAAAATACTCAGTAGTTTACCTAACCAGGCCCTTCCTCTGAATCTGTTTCAGAGGGCTTGGAAGCAGGGGTGGTGACAGTGTGGTGTGGTAATGCTTCACAGTGCTCCTTGGTATGGACAGGAGCACCTAGTTGCACCAGGGCAAGGAGGAAGATCCAGGAAACTACAGACCAGTCAGCCTCACCTCCATCCCTGGAAAGGTGATGGAACAGCTCATTCTGGAGGTTATCTCTAAGCATGTGGAAGAAAAGAAGATTATCACGAGTCAGCATGGATTTATGAATCATGCTTAACCAATCTGATAGCCTTCTATGATGGCAACTAGCTGGATAGATGAGGCGAGAGCAATGGATGTTATGTACTTCAGCAAGGCTTTTGACACTGTTTCCCATAACATCCTCATAGGTAAGCTTAGGAAGTGTGGGTTAGATGAGTGGACAGTGAGGTGGCTTGAGAAGTGCCTGAACAACAGAGCTCAGAGAGCTGTGATCAACGTTGCAGGGCTGCAGTTGGAGGTCTGTGGCTAGTGGTGTTCCCCAGGGGTCAGTAGTGGGTCCAGTCTTGTTCAAAGTCTTCATCAATGACCTGGAAGAAGGGACAGAGCGTTCGTACTCTCAGCAGCTTTGCTGATGTTACAGAAATGGGAAGAATGACTTACACTTGAAGGCTGTGCTGCCATCCAGTGAAACCTGGACCAGATGGAGCACTGGACAAAGGGGAACTTCTTGAAGTTCAACAAGGGCAAGTGTAGGGTCTTCTGCCTAGGGAGGAATAACCCCACGGACCTGTACAGGTTAGAGGTTGACATGCTGAAGAACAGTTCTGTGGAGAAGGACCTGGGAGTGGAGGACAAGTGGTTCATCACAAGCCAGCAATGTCCCCACATGGCCAAGAAGGCCAATGGTATCCTGGGATGCACTGAGAAGAGTGTGGCCAGCAGGTTCTCCTTTCCTTCTGCTCTGCCCCAGTGAGGCCACACCTGGAATGTTGTCTCCCCTTCTGGGCTCCCCAGTTCAAGAGAGATGAGGAACTACTGGAGAATCACAGAATCAACCAGATTGGAAGAGACCTCCAAGATCTTCCAGTCCAACCTAGCACCCAGCCCTGACCAATCAACCAGACCATGGCACTAAGTGCCTCATCCAGGCTTTTATTGAACGCCTCCAGGGACAATGACAATGAAAGGCCACAAAAATGATTAGGAGACTGGAACATGTCTCTTAAAATTTAGATACTTGGGGGATCTTTAGCTTGGAGAAGACTGAGAGATGTTACCAAAAGTTTGTAAATGTCTAAAGGGTGGAGGTCAGGAGGATGAGGCTGGGCTCTTTTCAGTTGTACTCAGTGATAGGACAAGGGAAAATGGGCACAAACTAAAGCACAGGAAATTTCACTTCAACGAAAGCCTTCATTTGAGGATGATGGAGCACTAGAAAAGGCTGTGCAGAAAGCTTGTGGAATCTTCATCTCTGGAGACTTTCAAAACCCACCTGCATGCACTCCTGTGCAACCTGCTCTGAGTGAGCCTTCTTCAGTCTGCCTTCACTGTTCTGTCACTCTTTGGTGCCTGCACAGCGCTGCGGGAACAGAACGCTAGTTTTGCAAGAGGTTTCCTCCCAAAACACGGGGGGAACACCTGTGTAAGCATGGTTCATTGTTCCCACTGTAAGGCACAGGACCGGCACCTGAATGCCGACAATTACTAATGCCTGGTGATTAAAGCACAGCATACACAGGCAGCACCTGGAGCCCATGCACAGCTTCCCAAACCACCTGTCTCCTTCGGCTGCCTGCTTTTGCCTGGGGGCAGACACAGGACCCATAACATCCACCCTCTGTTTATGAGAACAGCAAAGTGCCAGAGTAAAATATGATATTTCCATGTTCCCGTCATGTGCAAGCACATGCCCACAAACCAAAACACAGCTGGAAAGCCTAATTTTAGCCCTACCAGCCTTGAGAAGTGTCCCTTTAAAGAAATTATTTCTGTTCTCTTTTTTTCCCCCCCCCGAAGTAATTCGGTTGACAACACAGCAGCTGACAACCCTACTGCAATACTACCGAGGACTTGACTAAAAACAAAGGCTCTTACCCGCCCCCCCACACTTTGTATTTGCCCCAGCTAACTCAGACGGACCTTGGGAATATAGATGAAGCAATTTATTTACAGCTAGCAGAATTTACAAGCAGCTATTTTACAATATATACAGTTATATACAATTATATACAGGAATATACAAAAGGATAAACAATACAGAAGCACAACTCCCCTCCCAGAAACCTGAGTCCCCAGGAGGGGCTCTCAAACCACCCCAACACCTCCCCTGGTCCTCTCAACCTTACCCCAGCTCTCAGGAAGAAGAGAGGTGCAGCCAAGAGGCTAGGGAGCAAGGTTAGCAGGAGCAAGGTTAATAAGATGTGACCAGGTCTGAAGGCAAAGGCACTGTGGAAAGGGCTGGGAATATGGTGACGTGTTAAAAGGAGTGACTGGGAAAAAGGGAGAAGCGCTGGGATTCGTGCACAGGAAGAGCCGTTCGGTTATCCACGCACTTGGGGATGATTTATAGCCCCTTCGCAAGACGTCCTCTTCCTCCGAGTCTCCCGGAGAGCCGGTACGGGGGAGGGCTGTGCTGACACGGGTCCGCCACGCCCGCGATCCGCAGCAGGTGTGCGGGTGTCACACCTGGCCTCGCCTGCGCCCGGGGGGGCTGCGCGGGGGCGCTGCGAGGGCTGGGGGAGCCCGCCCGTGCCGGGGACAAGCGGAGCGGTCGGTTCACTCCCGTGGCACCGTGGCATTCTCAGGCGCCTGGCTGAAGGCACCCTCAAGTCAGGCAGAAGGACTTTCTTTTTTACCCTCTTCCTCCATTTTGTTCCAACTTCAAACTAAGTCTTACATAAAAGGTCTAACAAAGTAGGCGTTTAACATGTCCGGGCCCGGGTCGCCTCTCCGCTAAGTGCCAGAGGACGGTACAAAGAGTTTTCCGTGGGGGCCTGGCGGGGAGGTCGACGACTTCCCTACTCGGCAACGAGGCTCCGTGACCCTGCCTGCTCCTTTAAAGAACACCAACCCGGAAACCCCAAACCCAAATAAACAGTAAGTTGTGCGGCTCCTCTACCCACACACACACACTCCGCCCCCCGGCCGCAGGGTTCCCCGGCTCCCGCACCGCTTTCCGGCGCCCCCGGGCGCGGCGGGCCCGCGGCAGGGGCGGGGCCGCGGGCGCGGTGGCGAGGACGAGGACGGCCGCGGCGCGGAGGCGGTGGCGCGGCCTGCGCCGGCCTCCCGGGGGAGCGGCGCGCCGAGGTCCCTCCCACCGGCGGCGCGGCGCGGAGGGGGTTTGAATGAAAGACAGGACGAGTGCCGAGCACCATGTCACTCTGTGAGGGCGGCAGCGGCAACTAGCTCGGGGGAGGCCCTTCCCTTCCCGTCCCTTCCCTTCCCTTCCCCCCCTTTTTCCCTTTTTTTTTTTTTTTTTTTTTTTTTCTTTTTTTTTTCTTTTTTTTTGTTTTTTTTTTTTTTTTCCGGGGGGTGGGTGGGGAGCGAGGGGGGAGGGCTCCGCGGCGGGGCGAGCCGGGGAGAGGACGAGAGCGGCGGGCGGGAGGGAGGCTCTGCGGAGGTCTGGAGTTGCACTGTCTCGGCGCCTCCTCTCGCAGGACGTTTCCCTTCCCCAGCCGGGTAGCGGGCAGCGCCGCAGGCACGCTGCTGCCAGCCGGGGAGGCGGACTGCTCCGCCGCGGGCAGCCGGGGAGGGGGTTTCCAGCTCGCCCGCCCCCCCTCCACATTTATGTACGTGCGGGCGCGTTTTCGGCTGCGCTGGAAGACGGCTCGGTAGTCTGCTCGGAAGTCTCGGCAGCCTCCTCCATCGGCCGCGCTGTCAGGAATAGCGGCGTGAAAGGAAGAAAAGGCCCTGGGGCGCTATACCCTGCCAACGAGTTCCCTGCGCCAGCCAGAAGGACTCCAGCTACATGGGCAAACGCCTGGACCAGCAGCCAATGTACCCCCAGTACACCTATTACTACCCTCACTATCTCCAAACCAAGGTAGGGTACGGCGGGGCTGGGACCGGGCTGGTGGCGGAGAGCGGAGCCGCGCAGATTGCGGGCTCGCTTCTGCTCTTAAGTGATTCTTCCGTCGCTTCTTCGGGTTCGGTGTCATGCAAAACCGAGCTGGTAGGCAGAAAGCAGGCGTGAGAGAGGCAGGAAGGTTAATGTCTGCCCTTCCTTTCTTTATTTTTTTTTTAAAAAATATATATATTATTTCCCCCCCGAGGTCTGCTGGCGTCGGCTAATTCCTTTTATTGTTTGGGGAGAACGGTGCTGTGAACGCTGGCGTAACGCTGGGCAGGTAGTGTGTTTATTATGGCATGGAAAAAAGATTGCTCCGGACAACATCGGGCACGAAGCACTGTTTTGGTTGCTCTTCCAGTGATTTCTACAGTTTATTCGGAGCGTGAAAGCATTTTGCTGTTAGAAAAGCTGTGGCAACTCAAACTTTTAGAAGAGGAAGAGATGATGTGGAGCTCGGAGGGAGGAAAGCTCGCAGCCAGCCTACTCTAAAGCTGGCGGAGTTTGTTTCATTGAACTGCGTTGCATTTAATGGTCATTAAAATACCGAAGATGGTACAGCTGTAGTCGGTTGCATTTAAATGTCTGGAAATACAGGATAAATACTTCGTTAGGGTGTATCCAAATGGAGGCTCTTCGTTTCTCTTTCTTTCTTTCTTGATTTTTTGAACTGCCAGCAGACTGTAAAGCAGGCCTGCCTCTCCTCAAGAGGCTGAGCGAAGTCGATGCTACCTGGCCATGGGTTAGTTAATTATGGCTTTATTTTTTTTTAATGCTGTTGTATAACAGCGTGCTCTGAAAAGATTTCCTGTGTGACCAAGGGTCAGTAACAAGCCCCTAAACCGAAAGTTTGCATACCCTGTAACACTGTATTCTTTAAAATTAGGGAAAAAAAAAAAAAAAAAGAAAATCAACTTAAAAAATCGGTGGGGAAAAACATCCTGTTCTGAAGTGTGATCTCAGATCCATGGCTGAACAGTTTCTGTCAATAAACGAACATTCTTTAGCGGGAGGAAATTCAGGCAGGATGCACACATGCATATGGCACCGCATCCACACACACACGTAACGCCTCTGTGGCAGATTTAACACATGGGACAGCTGACGTATGCCTCTGTGTGTGTGGTGGAGGGAGGCTGACTTCTCCAGACTTCTGGTTCGAAGCGTGTTTATCTGGGTGCAGTTCTGAAAGCCATAAGTTACCTTTTCTTGTTAATAACATTACTTTCCCATTAACATGTCTGGCCTGACTACGGCATTATATAAACGAAGTAACTGTCACCGATGCAACCGAACGCTGGTTGGGGGTTGCAATGACACATCTAGCACTCAATATGATTACAGCCTTAATTCATGGCAGAGTTACCTCTTGCTTCTTTTGGCTGCTGTTTCTTTCATGATGTGCAGATTATTTTTTGGGTTTTGGTATAAAATTTAGCCTTTGATTTTTTTTTTTTTTGAATGGTTATTATTGTAGTTTGTTTGGGTTTTTTTTCTTTCCTTATTATTTTGCTTCCCCCCACCCTTTCCTTTCAAGGTCGATCCAAATTGCATTTTACCTTTTTGACTGTTTAGTGTGCGATGTTGCTGTTGCAGCAGCTGCTGGTCACTAGCTTGACTGCAATATTGCCTATAGCTTTAACTGTTTAGGGGACTGGGGGACACAGGCAAGCCAAGGACATGAAACAATTGATGGTGTTTTTTCAAAGAACAAAAGCCTTGACTATTAGAGGAGAAATATTGAACATTCTGTGCCTTTTACTCGCATAGCTTACATTTTGCTGGTCTTTTTTCTTTTTTTCTCTCTCTTTTTTCTTAAATGAGCAAACAACCCCCCACATATTTGTAAAATAGGTCTTCTGAGGAAATAAACCTTGCATTTGAGCTTAAAAAAGTAACAATTTTTTTTTCATACTATGGCTTTTTTTAACTCAATGTTTAAAAAAAAAAAATCAGTGCACTTTTATAGTCAGTATATAAAATTATCAACCCTGTGAAAAGTCATGTGTGTCTGCACTATACAGACAGGTCACATTTCAAATTGGGGATGCATTTTATATAGCATTAGATTGACTGTTCTTGTTCCACAGTGAAGTGCACACACAAAGCCTAATGAATAAGCACATACACAAGTGTGCGTGTGCACAAATATTTCTCTTCTATAGCCCTTCATAGTTCAGAGTAGTGTGGATAGGCAGCATCTGGATTTTGTTAACTTTAAAGCTAGCCATCCGCTTTTGGGACATTTTAAAGCAGTTAGATCCATTGTATGTCTGAAGCTAACAGTTGGGTAATCAAATAACGTTGGGTTGGGAGCTGCATCTTTTATCATGCCTATTGGAGCAATGGATATTAATAAACCCTTGTATGATTCCAGCTGTCCTGTGCATTCCAGCTTTTTATTTTCCAAAACCTCTTTTACTAAGGATGGTAGGACTCAGATGTACAGGAAGATTTTTTTTTAATGCTCTTAGTCATGTAAGCTCATTTGTAATTAAGAAAGTTTGTGAAAGGCAGAGTGGCATCATGTTTGATAGGCACAGTGTGGAAATCCACGTTCCCCGGCGTGTTTGAGTGCAATGCTGCTTTGGCTTCTGTTTGGTGAAGTTGTCTCCACTCTTCCATAAGAAGTGCAGTGTTATTGTACATCGTGTCCTTGTCATGGGGGAGCAAGACCTCAGTCTGTGGTCTGCGTGTCTCCTAACGTAGCCAGCCCGTTGCTGTGCAGAAATGGTGTAAATGTATAGCTGCATGGATAATGGCATTATAAATAGGGAAAAATGGATTCCACATGTTTGATTGCTTTAAGTTTTTAGTACATCGTGGCCTTTTGTGAAACGCGAAGCATGCACTCATTATTAGGTTTATTTGTGCTTTTTCATTATCAGATGCTACTCCTGAGCTTTAATTGCAGGTTTAGACAGATCTGTTGTTACTCAGACAGAAAAAGCGAAGGGGGAAGGTCAATTTTCTAGAGACAATTGCAAGGAATTTAAAATGTCTCCAAAGGACAAGCCCTGAGCTTGAGGAAAGACACAACCTCGTTTTTCTTGTTTTGGTATGATGCTGTCTGACAACTGTAATTTGGAAGTAGAGCGTTGGGATTTCTTTCATCAGATCCTAGGTTGTCCTAGGAATTTATATCAGAACAATGATTTTTGGTTGCTGTTGGAACTCTTGCATTCTTGCTGCAAAGACTCTTGCATGGATGTGGTTCAGATCATATATATGTGTTGACAATCTATAGTAGCCTTTTGTTTTGAGATGTTAAGTGAATTTTCTAAGCTACTCAACCAATTGGTTAACTGGAATATATTGTGAATTGTCACATATGAAATCATAATCACGCCAAATCTTTTGCTGTGGTCTGAATTTCTCTCTTTAGTTGCTTGCTTGCTTGCCAAAGCAAATTCTTTTCTTTTTGCTGTTTTGCACAGAGGAAAACAAAAAGAAGCACCATAAAATATCATGTAATGGTATGAGGAAGGAGAGGAGGAATATTAACTGAATTATTTGATTATATTTGAAAGAGTTTCTTCAGCTTAGCGGTTGTTGTGTTTTAGCTTTGTCCTCTGCAGCTTATGATTTCACCTAGCATAGGGGTAAACTTTCTCTTCAAACAGTCTACTGAAAAGATCTAAATCACTTGGGTAGGAAGGAGGAGGTGCTGCAGGTACCTGTTGACAGGAATTGTTTGGTTTACGATTGCTGTACCTGCCTTTGGGGTAAAAATGTGCCAGTTTAGCAGCTATTTCTGTGTGGTTTGCATTCATGCATTCTCAAGATGTTTCTTAGCTATGAGTTATGGTTTGAGTTTGGTAATTTAACTCTCAAGGCGTTGACTCTTACCTAGTCAAAAGGCTGGAAGACTGAATGGAGAGGCAGGATTTGCTGGGTACCCACACTAGCTGCCTGACTTGCATGTGAACTCATGCAACAGGAGGTGTGATTTCCCAGCACCTACGTGAGTGCAATTCTGTCTCTGGATATCAAGTGTACAGAGTGGTCCACAGGCAGGAGTGGCTTAAGGAGCGTGTTGGTGAAGTGACAGCTACATGCCCCAGCTGGGGAAAAAGCAATTGGGAAATACAGGCGAGTGTGCTTGGGAGAGTTCACGCTTGATAAGGTAATTTTACAGGTACACTTTTGTTTACTTCTTACTGTTTCAAGAGCATGTGCAGGAGTTGGGAACCCTTTTCAGTTGTGCCATGAGCACACCTGCGTGCCAGGCCAGCCTCTTGTAGAAAGTGTGGTTTTGGAATCAGTGCAATGTTCTTGCTTCTCTTCACCTTGTACCTACCAATTTCACCTCTTTTGTCACTCAGGTTTCTGTTTAGTGAGTTTACCACATTGGCCATCTGGCCATATAGAAGACCTTGAAGAAAGCATTCCAGAGATGGAGGTGTCTGACAGGGCTTCTCTGGCTGGTAGTGTTCAAATTGTGTTTGGTGCCTGGTGTGAAGCAGGGGTCAGGTGTAAGGAGTAATTCATCAACCACATACTGATTTCAGGCTGCATTTCCAACCATCTGCAGCTTGGATTGCTGCCAGAGCTCAAAAGTCTAGCTGGAGCCCATGTGATTGTGCCAAAGTAAAAGCAAATACTTGCAAATAGAGAAATGCATTTCTAGGAATGAAGTTTGTTTGTGTTTAGCCCCTGTTTGATTCAGTACACCACAGCGTGTTTTAAATGTCTCTAAGAGCTGCCCAAAAGAAATGTGAATTTGTTCAAATACCATTTGAAAATACTGAAGCCTGGCTATGAATTTTGTGTTAAAGTCTAATGTTTTGTTGGTTTCATTAAACAGCGAGGAGCATAAGTTATATCCCTCTGAAAAATGCAGAAATATATGAACTCAGTTGTTTTATGCTGCAGTTTGCCATCTCTCACTGCATGCCTGGATAAAAATAGGTACATTGCTGTGTGATATATATTACAATGATGTTGAATCTCTTGGTTGATCTTCCTTTCATGTGTTGCCTCAATCCAAGTCTGTTTAATTAAACTCACCAACCCCCTCCTCTCCCCCTCCCCCCCAATAAAAAAAAACAACTGTGGAAAATGGAAGCTGACATTTTCACTCTTGCCAGCATTTACATATTCCTGTATTGCAAGCAGAGCACACTTTGTGGTGGCAGGGAAGGGACCTGGCTCTGGCTTTTGGAAGGAGGTGACTAGTGTGGACCTGCAACTTGTCTCAGGGTAATGCGTTCTCCCCTCTCTCAGGTGATAGAAGGAGAGGAAATGGCCTGAAATTGTGTCAGGGGAGGGTTAGGTTGGAGAGGAGGAGAAATTCTTTACTGTGAGAGTGGTGAGGGGATTGGAACAGGCTGGTCAGGGAGGTGGTGGAGTTCCCAGGAAGGTGTTCAAGAAACATGTGGCCATGACACCTGTGGGCATAGTTTAGTGGCCATGGTGGTGTTGGGTTGATGGTTGGACTGGATGATCTTAGAGGTCTCTTCCAACCAAACACTTCTATGATTAGGTTCCATACAGCTTCCTGTGGCAAATGCTGTGTGTTAGTAATGATCAATTAGAATGCCTTATACAAGATGCCCTTTCAAAGTAAAATGCAGTGCTTCAAAACTGGACTGGTTTGTTTTGTTTTTTTAATGTATGGGGCCTTTCAGAGTCAGCTTGGTGGAATATTTACACTCAAATTCAAGTGTCTTGGTAAAAATCATCCAACTCTCAGCTCTTATATTTGCCTGAACCAGATAAGAAGAGATGCATTTGAAATAGGATGGCTGAGTTCATTTTGGATCTAGCTCTAAGTAGTCTGGCCAGTGTTCCTTTTGCATATAATTGCAAGCAGTGTGTTCTGTTTGGTGGTTTGGTTTTTTTCACTTGGTGTGTTGGGAAGTGGATTTGTTGCTTTCTGTGCTCCAGGCAGAGGCTTTTGAGTTCGCTTACAAGCAAGCTCATTTGAAAGTGTCCAGAAAGAGAAGCAGATTTCAGAAACTGAGTGGGCTGCTTTTATTATTACTTTTTTTCTGGGTATTATTATTGTTGTGGTTGGTTTTGTTTGGTGCCTTTTTTTTTCCTAAAAAGAAAGTTCTTTACTATTAGAAATTTTACATGGAGAAAAATGGTTAACACATCTCCAGAACTTGTTTTGAGTGGTGCATCAAGATGGTGTTTTGCAGCAGTCTCATCAGCTACAGCTGTATGTGATTAGATAGTGTAATATCAAAAGCATGTGTGAATAAGGGGTTTTGTGATATAGTTGTTCCACACCAAAGACTGCAGAAGAGCAGGGAAGAGAGATGGAGACCAGTGATTTACTTGGCTGTTATCGCAGCCTATATTGTGTTGGTGTAGTGATGTTTGACAACTGCTTTCCCACTTGTATGAGCAAGACAGAGTGGTGGAGGAAAGCTTAGGAGGAAACAGTTTAACACAGAAAGTTGCTCTGAATATGTAGGGTGTCGCTCTGAGAATGGTGCCTACTGGTGCAGAATAACACACCAACATGTATGTCCCTCCCAGTTTAGGAGGGACATTGAGATGCTTGAGCGTGTCCAGAGAAGGGCGACGAGGCTGGGGAGAGGCCTTGAGCACAGCCCTACGAGGAGAGGCTGAGGGAGCTGGGATTGGTTAGCCTGGAGAAGAGGAGACTCAGGGGAGACCTTATTGCTGTCTACAACTACCTGAGGGGAGGTTGTGGCCAGGAGGAGGTTGCTCTCTTCTCTCAGGTGGCCAGCACCAGAACAAGAGGACACAGCCTCAGGCTGTGCCAGGGGAGATTTAGGCTGGAGGTGAGGAGAAAGTTCTTCCCTGAGAGAGTCATTGGACACTGGAATGGGCTGCCCGGGGAGGTGGTGGAGTCGCCGTCCCTGGAGCTGTTCAAGGCAAGGTTGGACGTGGCACTTGGTGCCATGGTCTGGCCTTGAGCTGTGTGGTAAAGGGTTGGACTTGATGATCTGTGAGGTCTTTTCCAACCCTGATGACACTGATACTGATATAAGTAGCTGATTAACAATCATATTCTTCAGTAGAAGTTATAGTGAGAGGCATCATCTGTTCTGCTTCCTTCGAAAGAGCTTCAGTTGTCTTCAGCAAGGCAGGATCAGGCCCACAAACTACTGCTCTTCGTGGCAAAACCGCAACAGCAAAAGAAACAAGAACTGTTCATCCAAATGATTCCACGTTGTACACGTGGGTGAAGACATATTTTGTGTTATATTTAACAGCATTTGGGGGGTCCTATGACTGTAATTTCTATTTAACATCATTTATTCTGATTTATAGTTCTAGAAAATGAGTAGCAAACCCAAGATGCTCTTTCTGTCTGCTTCCCTCTGCCACATTCGAGCTGTGATTTATTTGTAGTGGAAGCCTGCTGCAGGAGATGCAGCGCATGATGCCTAACGCCTCTAACAAAGATCAACAATTTCTGTGGCAGAAACTTGTGGTTAATCTGCAGAAAAGTAAAGGACAGAGCAGAGAACTGGATCTGCTTTTGTTTGGGTCGTTCTTAAAGTGAAAACACCGTATGGCCTCTTTGAAAGCCGCCGCAGGTCTCTGCTGAGGATGCGGCGCTGCTAAATGGAGAAGCGAAGCAGAGGTTGCTTGTCCTCTCTGTCCTTGCAGATCGGAGGCTTCTGTTCCATTCTGCAGCCATACAGACTTTTTGCTGTTGTTTGTTTATGGGAAGAATCTAATCTCCTGGAAGTTTATATTATCTGAAAGGCTTCTCAGGCCTGACACTGTCAAATCAGAGACAAAGATGATTTTTCCCCCCCCTACTTTTGGATGCAAAGAATTCTTTTCCTTCTTGTGTGCCTTCTTTCTGTGCCTCTTTGCTTGCAAGCAGGATGGGAATAAATTTCCTGCTCTGTTTATTTGTTGTCGAGTCAACTTCAGTATCAGACACAGTAATTTATTAGGAAAGTAAATATTTACATTTCTAAGTTTGGTTCGTGGTGAAGCTGTGCAGATGAAATTGTTTGGATGAGGGCTCCTCTATTAATTGCATTGACTTCTTTCAGATGCAAACGAATTAAACAGGCTGACTTGCACGGGTTGTAGCAGAAGCCAGAAGATTACATTTTTACAATGTAAAACACTTAGATACATTGTTCCTAGTTGGTGTCTCCATGACATGGGTGTTACAGTTGATACTGTGTGGATCACAGGCTCACAGGATGTTAGGGGTTGGAAGGGACCCAAGGAGATCATCCAGTCCAACCCCCCTGCCAGAGCAGGACAATCCTATCTAACACAGAGCACAGAGGAACACATCCAGACAGGCCTTGAAAGGCTCCAGAGAAGGAGACCCCACAGCCTCTCTGGGCAGCCTGTTCCAGTGCTCTAGGACCCTTCCAGTCAAGAAGTTCCCCCTTGTGTTGAGGCAGAACCTCTTTTGCTGCAACTTACACCCATTTCTCCTTGTCCTATCCCAGGGAGCAGTGAGCAGAGCCTGTCCCCCCACTCCTGGCAGCCCTCAGATACTTCTAAACATTTATCAAATCCCCTCTCAGTCTTCTCTTCTCCAGACTAAAAAGTCCCAAGTCTCTCAGCCTCTCCTCATCAGCCATGCCCTCCTGTCCCCTCATCATCCTCATGGCCCTCCACTGGACCCTCTCCAGCAGATCCCTGCCCTCTTCAACTGGGCAGCCCAAAACTGAACAGAGTATTCAAGATGAGGACTCAGCAGGGCAGAGTTGCTGATGATCCATGGGCTGTCATGTAATGGAAGGTATGTCACTCCTGTGAAATTCAGATTTATTCAAGAAGAAAAGTCATTGAACAAATTTGTATTGCCCTTCCCAAAGTATAAGTCACACAGCAGGTTTTTTCCTTGTGTGACTTTGCATTAATAGAATAAATCTTGAAATTGCACTTAAATACTCTGCTGCAGAGCATGTTAGGGAGAGAGTCAGGGAGAGTCTTATGGGTGGACCAACAGGAGGTTATTTTATTTAACTGATTGCTTATTTGGCTTCTGTTCTGCTCCCTTCCCTTCCCCACCCCCTTCCCCAGCTATATTTAGAGGCCAGCCAGGCTGGGCCACTCAAAGTTCAGTATGGATGCTGCACAGGAGCCTGACCTTTCTGCCTTCAGCCTCACGCTGGCAGCAGGCAGCAGCACTGGATCAACCATCAAGTCCTGTTTGACTTGTCTGCGAGTCAAACTCTGGTGATTTGAAACAACCTTCAATGCACTCCAGTTGTCTTCATGGGTGAGAAGCTGACAAACTTGGCTCTGGGGTTGTTGGAGGGTGAGATGCAAGCTGAAGATGCAGTAGATAGGGCAGAGGGCTATTTTAGATGTGCGGTGCCAGAGCTAGCACGACCTTGAGGTGCTGCATTGGTGACCTGCATGATAAAAGGAGATTAGGGGACTTCAGATGGAAGCATTTTTGGCAGAGGAGGAGATAAGGGAGCCTCTTGTACTGCTACATCACAAAAGGTTCTTAAAACCAGGTATCCATAGTTACAGGAGGAGAGTTAGAAATCTGGATTTCAGGGACTCAGCTGATGTGATGTCCTCCTTCCCTTTTAAAGAAGAAAGTATTAGCAGTTCTTAAAGCTGGAATGATGTGCCTGTGTGAACTCCCTGGTGCTCAGAGAATCGAGTGTTTAAAGTTTGCTCTATTTCTCCCACTTGTTCTAATTTTTCTGGCTGTGGGATGGAAAAAAAAAGACATTGCAATTCCTGGCCATATAAGGGACTTGTTAGTTTCTTTATGTGGTTGGGAATTGTTTCTTCTTTTGGGCTTCAAAGACTGTTGCTGCTGAGTTTGCTTTAAAGGGAAGCAACTACTTCTTGCTTAGACAAAGGCTGCAATCCTTATTTCTTCTTTCTCACATCTCTCTGACCTTTTATTTGGGGACAAGCATATAAATAAATTCTGCTTGTTGCTATCATGCAAGTTGATGGATTCTCTTAGAGAAGCAGCTTTCATTTCTGTTCTCTTGTTTTATAGTGGTGATTTTGGTCCGATGCCAGGTAGTGAGTAGATGACCTTTTCCTTACATCTTTTGGTTCCTGACAGGGGGTCTGAGCTGCATTAGTGATCTTTCAGCTTTTAACAAACTATGAAATATAAACAATGAATTAGGTCTCCTAGAGCTTAGATGGTCTGTCTGTGGTGCAGGCTGCTGATCATCTATTAACGAAGCATAAAGCACAGCTTAAAATCCCAAATTCAGGTTTTTTTGAACATGCAAATGGGCCTATAACTTGTCAGAATATTTTATCTTGCAGATGTTACCATTTTAAGACAAAACAATATTTTGCAAAGATGGTGTTACCAGCAGCAATCATTTAGCATTCATCCTAGGGGAGGACTCTCTTGGGGAGGGACTTTTTAGGTTATGAAGGAATGACAGGACTAAGGGGAATGGAGTGAGGCTGGAAATGGGGAGATTCACAGTGCATGTGAGGAGGAAGTTGTTGAGCATGAGAGTGGTGAGAGGCTGGAATGGGTTGCCCAGGGAGGTGGTTGAGGCCCCATGGCTGGAGGTGTTTAAGGGCAGGCTGGATGAGGCTGTAGGCAGCCTGCTCTAGGGTAGGGTGTCCCTGGGTATGGCAGGGGGGTTGGAACTAGATCGTCATCATCATAGAATCAACCAGGTTGGAAGAGATCTCCAAGCTCAGCCAGTCCAACCTAGCACCCAGCCCTATCCAATCAACCAGACCATGGCACTAAGTGTCTCATCCAGGCAACCAACACCTCCAGGGACAGCGACTTCACCACCTCCCTGGGCAGCCCATTCCAATTCTCTCTGGCAAGAACTTCCTCCTAACATCCAGCCTAGACCTCCCCAGGTGCAACTTCAGACTGTGTCCCCTTATTCTATTGCTGGTTGCCCTCATGGTCCCTTCCAGCCTTGACTGATTCTGTGATTCTAGAATATTGTATCTACCTTTCAGCCTAACTAGAGATAAGTTTTTTCAGTGTATTTTCTTTCAGATCAAAACTGCTGATGAGACTTATTTTAGTGTCCACTGAGATGTGTCCACACAGCTGTTGAGGTTCTGCTTAGCTGATAGATACAAACCAATAATCCACCATATGCAACAGAACAGTGTAGTTCATATTCTGCAAGTGACACTTCTGACATTGCTTAACTGAAGAGAGTTTGGTGGTGAAAAGGGCTGCGAATGATACAATGGATAAGGCAAAGCATAGTACTGATGGTTCTTGTCCCACAAGTCCCTGCCTGGTTTTTCATTCACAAAATCTACTTTTAATCCTTCTCTGTATCTAAGAGACATCAGAAAAAGGTCAGAGGCACTGCAGCCCTTCAGATGTTCGACAATGTGTGCAGTAGGTCTTGGTAAGCTGAATGCCTTACCAGGGCTGTATCAAGGTGACGTTTACTGTGTCAAGGTAAAGCTGCACCAAGTACTGTTAAACAATCCTTTGTGAAAAGAAGCATAAAGCAGAGGGATTGCTGTGGTCTCTAGTAAAGCAGCTGGGAGCTTTCTGCCTTGGAGAACATCAGACTCACTTGATTTTGTTTGTACTCTTTGGAGCTCTTGCATCCTAAAGAAACGTGGGGGTTGATCAAATTATTTCCATTAGAAGTGTGCTTTCCCATAGCACTTCTGCAGTGGTGCTGGGTGGTGGTATAAGATGTGATGATAATAAACCTGGCTGATGTATGACGATTCTCCAGCAGCAGAAGAAGGGGACACAGTCTCAAGTTGAGCCTGGGAAGGTCTAGGCTGGATGTTAGGAGGAAGTTGTTGTCAGAGAGAGTGATTGGCATTGGAATGGGCTGCCCAGGGAGGTGGTGGAGTCACTGTGGCTGGAGGTGTTGAAGCCAAGCCTGGCTGAGGCACTCAGTGCCATAGTCTGGTTGATTGGATAGGGCTGGGTGCTAAGTTGGACTGGATGATCTTGGAGGTCTCTTCCAACCTGGTTGATTCTATGATTCTGGGATGGCAGTAGCGGTTGGTGCTGATCACACCTGTCTGCTTGTCCTCCCACATGCAATGCACCAAGTCATCAGGAATTTTGAGCTTATGGCTATGGCTCCTCTCTCTGGAAAAAAGCCAGGAGAGTGCTGTAGGCTACCAGCTCACCAGGATCATAGACTCAAGCTGGTTGGGAGAGACCTCCAAGCTCAGCCAGTCCAACCTAGCACCCAGCCCTAGCCAGTCAACCAGACCATGGCACTAAGTGCCTCAGCCAGGCTTTGCTTCAGCACCTCCAGCCACAGTGACTCCACCACGTCCCTGGGCAGCCCATTCCAATGCCAATCACTCTCTCTGCCAACAACTTCCTCCTAACATCCAGCCTAGACCTCCCCAGGCACAACTTGAGACTGTGTCCCCTTGTTCTGCTGCTGCTTGCCTGGCAGAAGAGAGTAATCCCACCTGGCTACAGCCTCCCTTCAGGTAGTTGTAGACAGCAATGAGCTCTGCCCTGAGCCTTCTCTTCTGTAGGATGCACACCCCCAGCTCCCTCAGACTCTCCTCACAGGGTTTGTGCTCCAGGCCTTTCACCAGCCTTGTTGCTCTTCTCTGGACATGTTCCAGCACCTCAGCATCTCTCTTGAATTGAGGAGCCCAGAACTGGACAGAATACACAAGGTGAAGGATGTAGTTATCTGTGTGATTTAGAAGCCTTGCTGGCCACTCAGTTTCTGCTTTCTTTCTCTGCCATTTTGTGAAATCACTGTAATTGTATACAGTTGTCCCTGTACAAGGTGCAATTTCCTGTAGCTTGAAAAGCTTTCAGCATAAGATTGTTTAAACTTAATAGCATAAGCACTAATTTACTGTGTTAGATGAATTATTGGGTGTTTTTAGCATGCCTAAGTCTGGCAATAATTGTGCTGGACAGAAGAAATAAGTTTTGTTTCCTTCACTTTATGCCCTGCTTTTACTGAAATGGATCCCTGGTGATAGTAATACTTAGCATGTAGAAGTCACTTTAGTTTTCAGTGAGCTTTATCAACATTAACTGATCTTCAAACCCCATTCTGAAGAGTGCCATATGCCTTGTTTGCTCATGTAATGCTGGATGCAAATGATGGACTCAGGCTCTGGAAGTCTAAACTGGCTTAGTGGGAGTTTGGGGATAGACTTGTGTAGCATCTTCACTTTTTCATTTTTTGGGCATAACTGGGAGATGGGGAATGTTGTTACTGCTCTATGAGCAAATGCATCAGAGTTCTGGGCTCCTCAATTCAAGAGAGATGTTGAGATACTGGAATGTGTCCAGAGAAGGGCAACAAAGCTGGGGAGGGGCCTGGAGCACAGCCCTGTGAGGAGAGGCTGAGGGAGATGGGGGTGTGCAGCCTGCAGAAGAGGAGGCTCAGGGCAGAGCTCATTGCTGCCTGCAACTACCTGAAGGGAGGCTGTAGCCAGGTGGGGTTGGGCTCTTCTGCCAGGCAACCAGCAACAGAAGAAGGGGACACAGCCTCAAGCTGTGCCAGGGGAGGTCTAGGCTGGATGTTATGAGGAAGTTGTTGTCAGAGAGAGTGATTGGCATTGGAATGGGCTGCCCAGGGAGGTGGTGGAGTCACTGTCCCTGGAAGTGTTGAAGCAAAGCCTGGCTGAGGCACTTAGTGCCATGGTCTAGTTGATTGGCTAGGGCTGGGTGCTAGATTGGACTGGGTGAGCCTGGAAGTCTCTTCCAACCTGGCTGATTCTATGGTTCTGTAACTTCCAGGGCTGTGCTCCAGGTTTCCTACCAGCTTGGTCAGGTTTGTGTTTTGTGTTGCTGCTGAGTGTTCCTGCATCTCTTGCTTAGTC
Source organism: Pogoniulus pusillus (assembly GCF_015220805.1). Lineage (NCBI taxonomy): Eukaryota > Metazoa > Chordata > Aves > Piciformes > Lybiidae > Pogoniulus > Pogoniulus pusillus. The sequence goes on from NC_087295.1 coordinate 13,933,286, forward strand.
AGCATTGACAGTGGGAATAGTCAAGGCAGGCATCTAGATGAAAATCTTGAGCCTAACTTGTTTAGTTGTGTTAATTTCCTTCCTGTTAGTTTTACAGGGTGTTTTGAGGTATGAAATAGGACAGCCATGCTCCAACAGCAGCTGATGAAGTGGGTTGTATTTATGCTTCATCTCTCCTTGTCTTTTAGCAGAAGAGTAAATCATTAGTTCTTAAGTTGCCATCCCTGGAGGTGTTGAAGCAAAGCCTGGCTGAGGCACTTAGTGCCATGGTCTGGTTGACTGGATAGGGCTGGGTGCTAGGTTGGACTGGAAGAGCTTGGAGGTCTCTCCCAACCTGGTTGGTTCTCTGATTCTATGAGAAGGTAACTTCCCTTCTGTGCTAGTCAGCTGTTCTAGGGTAGAGGTAGGAGAATTTTATTTCCTTCCTCCTCTTTCTCATTTGCTGTCAGGAGAAATTGTTGGATAAGTTCATGTTTGCTTTTTAACAAGCCTGAGAGGCAAAGAGGTAATCTGATGCTTGAGTGAAGGACAGACATTGGAAAAGCTGAAGCAGGAGGTGTGGATGCCACCAGTACAAAATGAATGCAAGGAAAGGCAGAAGCCTTGCTTTTGTTCTAGTGTTTGTGCCTCTTTTGTGATTTCAGCAAATCTGTTTCCTTGTTATTTTCTCTGGTTTGCATTTCCCCCCTCGTTTTGGCGTGGTGGTGTTTTTTCATCCTTTGTAGAGCTCTTCTGTGCCTTGTTTTTATTTCACCTAAGACTTGTATGTATGTCATAGTGCTTTCTCTGTCATTTGACCATCACTTTTTTGTCCAGATACCACAGTTGTACTTCCTAACCCAGTCATACTCTTCTCCCCCTTGTTTAAATGGTGATAGTTATGATAGATACAGAAATAGACAAGTTAAAGGTAATACAGACACACAGCAGCCCTCCCAGAAACCTGAGTCCCCAGGAGGGGCTCCCAACCACCCTTCCACCTTCTCCCACCCCTCTACCTTACCCCAGACATTGCCTTGTGCCCAAGGAAGAATGGAGGGCTGGCCAGGGGAGTTAGGAAGCAAAGTGGATTAATCAGAGAGACAGCAGGTTAGGCTATAGAGAGAGATGAGAGATGCATCCCACAGCCTGGACAGAGAGCGTCTCCCTTACCTATGTTTGGATTCTTGTTCTTACATCTCAGCAAGCCTATGAGTGCATTAGACATCAGCATTGTTTCTCTTTCACAGCCTGTAATCTAGTTCTTCTCACCAAAACACTCTAGCTAGCTTCAAACTAGCACAGTACAAAGGCAGGGTAAGAGATGGTCCCTGCATGAAGAGCTTCTGAGCAATGTCAATAAGACAGGCTCACAAAGGTGAGGGGGAACAGAAGCAGAGTGAAGTGAGAGGTTCCTTCAGAGCAGTGCCAGGACCTGGTTGGTAGATGGTACCTAGTGTGTGGTGTTGGCCCACCTGCTGTGCTACTCTATCACCTTGGAATGAGTCTCTCTGCCTTCCCCATTCACACTGCTAATTTTTTCATTTTCTTTCCTAACATTTAGGATTGCAGTTGCATGAAGTCAGTTCACAACGACTTTGGTGCTTCCTGGTGCTTTGTTTTCTCTCTTTGCCGTTTGGTGGCTGTTGTCCTGTACGTTTCTGCCTGGCAGATTTTGGGTTCTGGCAGTAACTGCAGTTTGGTTCTCTGGAGGTGCTTGTGTCAGTATGCTGGCATTTCAGAAATGAAGGCTTAGCTGATGTTGCTGGCTGGCTTCATGGGGAATGAAATGGAACTGTGCAAAGCAGCTGAGGTCAGTGTGAGAGTGAAGGTCTATTCCCAGCAGGTGTGGCTAGGGGCTTGTGCTTGGTGAAGTCTAGAGATGGCAAGAAAAGCCTGGATGAGGCACTTGGTGCCATGGTCTGGTTGACTGAATAGGGCTGGGTGCTAGGTTGGACTGGATGAGCTTGGAGGTCTCTTCCAACCTGGTTGATTCTATGATTCTGTGATTCATACTGGGTTCTCATTTTGCTAGGCTGTTGTAGCAGATCCATATTTGCTACAACTGCTCAGTGCTTTGGATCAGAGAATCAACCAGGTTGGAAGAGACCTCCAAGGTCATCCAGTCCAACCTAGCACCCAGCCCTATCCAGACATCTAAACCATGGCACTAAATGCCTCATCCAGTCTTTCCTTGAACACCTCCCTGGGCAGCCCATTCCAATGCCAATCACTCTCTCTGACAACAACTTCCTCCTAATAACCAGCCTAGACCTCCCCTGGCACAACTTGAGACTGTCCCCTTGTTCTGTTGCTGGTTGCCAGTAAATTCTGTGGGGGAATGGGATGTATATGTCTTGCACTTCAGCAAGTTGTCTGCTGATAAATGTTAGGCTGAAATTTCAAGGGACAGTGCTTGTACAGTAGCTCAGGACCTCAGAGTCAGAAGTGCTGTTCACCAGCAGCTCCTGTTCATTTTGACTGGAGCTATATGTGCTTGGCACTTTTGACCATCAGGAGCTCCTTAGGGTTTAGATATTACCTTTGTTTTTTTAATGGCAGTTACAAGCGAACAGGGAAATCTCTCACTTTTAATGTGTGTTTCTTAGGGGATAAAGGAGGAATTGGGGAAAATCTCTCACTTTTAATGAGTGTTTCTTAGGGGATAAAGGAGGAATTGGGAGACCAAGGGAAGGACTTCTGCTTTATAGTGTGTGCTAGTTTGAACCTAGCTGGGATATTTTGGTGAGAAGAATTAGATGCTAGGCTGTGAAAAGGAAACTATGCTGATGTCTGCTGCACTCATAGGCTTGCTGAGATGTGTAAACCCAAGAACACAAGTATAGATAATGCAGTTATTTGCTCTCTGTGTTTGGGGCTGCACTTCTCTCTAACCTAACCTGCTGTCTGTGACTAATCCATCTGCTTCCTAACCCCCCTGTCCAATCCTCCAAACTCGCCTTCAGCGTAAGGCAGAGTCTAGGGTAAGGTGGAAGAGTGGTTGGGAACCCCTCCTGGGGACTCTGTTTTTTTGGGAGGACTGTTATGTTTCTGTATTACCTTTTTAACTATTGCTGTCTGTAGCTGTCTAGATTGTAAATACCTGCTTGTATCTTGTGCCAAGCTGTAAGTATAAAGCTCCATTCAATTTCCACCTGGTTGAGTCCAGTCTGGGTGATTTTCACAAGTGTGGAGGGGGCAGAGAATACCCAAACCATCACATAGAGACAATAGAATTTATTTCCAGAAGCAAATGCTTCTGTATCTCTTGCAGATAACACTCTGTATTGTTGGCAGAATGATGTTAGTGATATTTCAATAACTTCAGTGTTTGCTTGCATCTTAAATTGCTTCACTGAGGGTGGACATAATTTCTTCCCTTTTTAGTTTAGAAAAAACCTTAAGAGTGTTTGGGATGCAAGGCTGTTAGATAATAGTAATTTGCTTAGACAAGGAAAAATGTGACAGATGCATTTCTAGCAGTTTGTGGAGTTTTTATGAGACAAGCACTTTGAAAAATACTCACTGCTCTGCTCTGTTAGCAGCTTTCATGGTTATATTAAGTGATGGGGAATTTATTATTCCTAAAGGTACAGGAGTTTGAAAATGATGTAAATATTCTATATGTGTGCTTGTACCAGTTTTTATCTTCCTCTGGATTGCAGTGAAAAGCTTGAATACCTAACTTGGGTGTACCTAAAATGCTCAAAAATCACACAGAAAAGGCAAAGAGCTTGAGATGTACCCAGTGTTCCCTTGGGTTAGGTGTATGTTGCAGTTCTGAGTATTCTTGAGTGTATAGACTGAGATTTTGGGGGTTAATAATCAGATGATAGACTTAGAATCATAGAATCAACCAGGTTGGAAGAGACCTCCAAGTCCATCCAGTCCAACCTAGCACCCAGCCCTATCCAATCAACCAGACCATGGCACTAAGTGCCTCAGCCAGGCTTTTTCTGAACACCTCAGGCCACACCTTGTGTGCTGTATCCATTTCTGGGCTCCTCAATTCAAGACTGGTGTTGAGGTACTGGAATGTATCCAGAGAAGGGCAACGAAGCTGGTGAGAGGCCTGGGACACAAACCCTGTGAGGAGAGGCTGAGGGAGCTGGGGGTGTGCAGCCTGCAGAAGAGGAGGCTCAGGGCAGAGCTCATTGCTGTCTACAGCTACCTGAAGGGAGACTGTAGCCAGGGAGTTTGGTCTCTTCTGCCAGGCAAGCAGCAGCAGAACAAGGGGACACAGTCTCAAGTTGTGCCAGGGCAGGTCTAGGCTGGATGTTAGGAGGAAGTTGTTGTCAGAGAGAGTGATTGACATTGTAATGGGCTGCCCAGGGAGGTGGTGGAGTTGCTGTCCCAGGAGGTGTTGAAGCAAAGCCTGGCTGAGGCACTTAGTGCCATGGTCTAGTTGATTGGCTAGGGCTGGGTGCTAGGTTGGACTGGGTGAGCTTGGAGGTCTCTTCCAACCTGGCTGATTCTATGGTTCTGTAACTTCCAGGGCTGTGCTCCAGGTTTCCTACCAGCTTGGTCAGGTTTGTGTTTTGTGTTGCTGCTGAGTGTTCCTGCATCTCTTGCTTAGTCAGCATTGACAGTGGGAATAGTCAAGGCAGGCATCTAGATGAAAAACTTGAGCCTAACTTGTTTAGTTGTGTTAATTTCCTTCCTGTTATTGGTGAAAGTGATTTACTGACAAATATGTTGCTCATGCTGGGAGACTTCCAATTTGTGAGGTGTTCTCCCTTTGAGCCCCATCCTGAGGTCTTGGTCAGGGTGTGCTCACAGCTGAACATCATGTCCAGAGCAGCTCTGCTGAAAGCACAGTGCTGCATACACATGAGGAATTACTCAGTGGGGAGAAGAGTGGCAGAATTTGGCCTTTAGCAAAGAAATTTCATTTTGTGAGTAACCTACAAACCATAGACAGTTAAGAGACTAAAAACTGCCTCTACATGGAAAAATAATACTGTTTCAGTTTGAGCCTTGGTTCAGTAAGTTTTCATGGAAAGAAACTTTTTCTTGAGGGCATTTTATCTGTTTTTCTCTCTGTCTTGGAGTTCTCTTCTGCTGCCCATCACTGCAGTATCTGAATGCTTCCTATATAGAGACTGATAGCAGCTTTGAAGTCCCCAGTGAACTCTGCAGTCTTTGGCTGAGAAAACATCTTGGGTTGGATATTTCAAATAAAATCTTACTTAAATTTACATCACAACAATAAAGTAGGTGTTGGGGGGGGGGAGTTAATTCTGTGTTGGGAGATGCTAGTAAGTGTTTCTGGTTCTTCATCATTCTCCTTTTTCTGGTTTTAGAGGTTTCTGGGGTGCAAGAAGTGCCAGTGTTAAAGGCTGCATAGATTACTGAATGGAATAAAACTGTGTTTTGCTGAGCATCACATCATGCCCTTGGAATGGGCTGCCCAGGGAGCTGGTGAAGTCACTGTCCCTGGAGGTGTTCAAGCAAAAACTGGATGAGGCATTTAGTGCCATGGTCTAGATGACTGGATAGGGCTGGGTGCTAGGTTGGACTGGATGATCTTGGAGGTCTCTTCCAACCTGGTTGATTTTATGATTTGAAGTAAATACTGGGTAAGTTCTCAAATATCCAGGCCTCCAGGGCTCGTCAGTTTTGTTCTATGTTGGATTGTTTGAAAAACAGTCAGATAGTATTTACATTTTCACAGGTGATGCACACCAGCTCTGTATCAGCTCACAAGAGCTGTTCCATGCAGTCATTTTATCTTTTAAAATGATTCAGGTCAAATCAAATGTTTAAGCAGGACTCAATTCCTAAATCTAGCCAGGTTACAGTGACTGTCAGAGAAAATCCTTGGGTAGTCTATGCATAGTTTATATGTGTGGATATCTTCCTTGGGTGTGAACAGTAAGAAAGTTTTGAAGCAACTTAAGTTTCACCCTTTACTCTGTTTTCCTGAGACCCTCCTTGGAGTCCTGGGTGCAGCTCTGGAGCCCCCAACACAAGAAGGGCATGGAACTGTTTGAGCCAGTCCAGAGGAGGTCACCAAGATGCTGAGAGGGCTGCAGGAGCTCTGCTATAAGGACAGGCTGAGAGAGTTGGGGCTCTGCAGCCTGGAGAAGAGAAGGCTTCGAGAAGACCTTGGAGTGGCCTTCCAGTGTCTGAATGGGGCTACAGGAAGGCTGGGGAGGGACTATTGACAAGGTCTTGTAATGACAGGATGAGAGATAATGTGTTTAAACTGGCAGAGGGGAGTTTCAAACTAGGTGTTAGGAAAAGGTTCTTTGCAGTGAGGGTGGTGAGACACCGGCACAGGTTGTGCAGGGAGGTTGTGGCTGCTCCCTCCCTGGAGGTGTTCAAGGCCAGGTTGGATGAGGTCTTGAGTGACCTGTTCTAGTGGGAGGTGTCCCTGCCTGTGACAGGGGTTTGGAACTGGCTGAGCTTTGAGCTCCCTTCCAACCTAAACCATTCTGTGATTCTAAGTGCTAGTAAGGAGACCTGTAGTTAATTCAGAAGGTGCCTGAGCCTCTTGTTACTGCTTTGTTGTTGTCTTTTTAACCCTTAGTGGCTTGTGAGCTCTGGGTGTTAGAGCAAACGTAAATCTGTCCTGCCAGCAACATTTTTGTCAGTGATATGGACAGATTGTTAAGGTTTCTTCCAACCTAAACTGTTCAGTGAATCCATGAAGGTTTATGAGTGCATCCAGTAGTCTTCCCCTGAACAGATGTTTCTAACTTCTAGCTGAGAAGTGATGCTGGTGGTAGCTAGAGAGAGTTGAAGGTAACCCACTCAATGCTGAAGCATGGATTTGAGCTAGGCTGGGCATTTAGTGGGCAGCTGGTGGAGAAGGAGGATTTCCTGTAGAATCTGGGAGTAATGGGGAGAGCAAAGAGGATCAGCTTGCAGTAAGAAAGGGTTTGGGTTTTTTTTGTTGTTTTTGTTTTCACTGAGAGAGTCATTGGACACTGGAATGGGCTGCCCGGGGAGGTGGTGGAGTTGCCATCCCTGGAGCTGTTCAAGGCAGGATTGGACGTGGCACTTTGTGCCATGGTCTGGCCTTGAGCTCTGTGGTAAAGGGTTGGACTTGATGATCTGTGAGGTCTCTTCCAATCCTGATGATACTGTGAATACAGCATTAGAAGAGACCTCTAAGTTATCCAGACCATTATCCCTTCCTCAGAGATCAAATCAAGTGGATTTACAGTATCTCTACCATACATTTCTCAGTGGCATGTGGTGAGGGATTATGCAAAATTATATAATCTGTATTAATTTTGCTATCCAGGGGATGATTGTTAGTAACTGTGAAAACTCTTTGTTAACATTAAAACTCACCAGAAAATTATTTACAGGTTCAAAAGGCACAGGATGGAAACTTATACATGCAGGGCACAGGCAAAACCAGAGCACTTATTTCTTACAGTGGCAAATGCAAATATTGTGCTGGAAGAGGCTTTTAAGTGTTTACTCACAAAGTATAAATCAGAGAATACCCAAAGCATGTGCAACTGTGTCTTGTTGGCTGCTGAGACTTGATTCATCCCAAGCTTCTGGGGAAAGCAGGCAGACAATCTCTGACCTTGTCTGCTGGCTCCTCTGGATGATCTGTGTATCTCCAGGACTTCCAGTCTTAGCAGGAGACATTCAGGTGCCAGAGGATGTCTTGCAGTGTGCAGTCTCAGCACCATGTCATGCTGGCTATGCAGGCTGGCTGTGTGCAGGCATTTAGAGCCTGTTCCTAGTAAGTTTTCCAGACAAATCCAGGGTACAAAAAGAAGCAGCAGCTGCCCCTGTGCTACCTTTCATCAATATCCAGCCTGTGACTAGTGGGGCATTGGACATCGATTAGCCAGTCAGGATGGCACTTTGCCAGGCTCACCATATTAGGTGAAGCCAGGGCTTGCACCCTCCCCTCCCACAGTTGCCTCCCCCAGCACAGAAGCAGGGGGAGCAGGAGAGCATGTCTGGGCAAGCCAACATGGATAAGCCCATGTTTGCCCCATCAAGCCTAGCACCACACGTGTTATAATGTGACACAAGGAGTTCCCACTCTGTGGTGAGGTGCATGACTGAGGGGGCTGCTGAAATCCTCACCCTCTGTGCTAGTTTGAAGCTAGCTAGAATGTTTTGGTGAGAAGAACTAGATTACAGGCTGTGAAAGGAAAACAGTGGTGATGTTTACTGCACTCATAGGCTTGCTAAAATGTATAGCAACAAAAAGCAAAACATAGATGAGGCACTTCTGCTGGGGAACTGGCTGAGCTGCAGTTTGAACTGTGGTATGTTCAGCTTCTAATTTACATTGCTTCTTACACTTCTGGCTATTCCTCTTCCCTTCAAAAACATGGCTTCATGTGCTAGTTTGAAGCTAGCTAGAATGTTTTGGTGAGAAGAACTAGATTACAGGCTGTGGAAGGAAAACAGTGGTGATGTCTGCCTCACTCATAGGCTTGCTGAGAGATACAACAACAGGAATCAAAACATAGATAATTCACTTCTCCTGGGGGAACTGGCTGAGCTGCTTTTCTCTCTAGCCTCCCTGGCATTTTTCTGACTAATCCACTTTGCTTCCTACCCCCCTGGCTGAACCTCCATTCTTCCTTGGGACTGGGGTAAGGTTGAGAGGGGTAGGGGGAAGTTGAAGGGGCAGTAGGGAACCCCTCCTGGGGACTCAGGTTTCTGGGAGGGCTGTTGTGTGTCTGTATTACCTTTTACCTTGTCTATTTCTGTCTATACTGTAACTATCTGCTTGTGTATTGTGCCAGCTATAAATATAAGCTTCATTCAATTTCCAGAGCTGGCTGAGTCTAGTCTGGGTGATTTCCAAAGTGTGTGTGGGGTAGGGAACACCCAAACCATCACACTCCCTGGTTGAAAATGTTGTACTGCCTTCTGATGTTCCTCACACACTGTGCTAGTAATGTTGCAGATGGGCAAAGAGGAAAGGGAGATTTGTCTGGTTCTTTCATTTTTGTCTTTGGAGGACAGCAGGCTACCCCTTCTTCATAAAGACACTTTGTTTTTAATGGAATCTATGGAGGTGAAGCAGCATGATCAGTTCAGGAGTGACAGTTTGTGCTAGTTTGAAGCTAGCTAGAATGTTTTGGTGAGAAGGACTAGATCAAAGGCTGTGCAGTCAAAACAATGGTGATGTCTGCTTCACTCACAGGCTTGCTGAGAAGTATAGGAACCAGAAATAAAAACATTTGGTAACACTCTCACCATCACTCTTGCTTGGGCTGCTGGCTGAGCTGCATCTCTCTAACCTCACCTCCTTTTTGGGCTAATCCACTTTGCTTCTTAACCTCTGGCCAAACCTCTACTCTTCCTTGGGACTGGGGTAAGGTTGAGAGGGGTAGGGGGAAGGTGAAGGGGTGGTTGAGAGCCCCTCCTGGGCACTCAGGTTTCTGGGAGGGCTGTTGTGTTTCTGTATTACCTTTTCCCTTGTCTATTTCTGTCTATAACTGTCTATACTGTAACTATCTGCTTGTATATTCTGCTAGCTGTAAATATAAGCTTCATTCAATTTCCAGAGCTGGCTGAGTCTAGCCTGGGTGATTTCTAAAGTGTAGGGGGTGGGGAACACCCAAACCATCACATAGTTCTATCTGAAATATCTTCATTGTATTTTTACAGTATCCCTTTTTTCCCCCTACAGTTTTTGTTTTAACTTCACATACTCTTCAAAGGTACTAAACATGTATGTGTAAGTCACAGTTTTCACCAGTGGATTCAAGAAGGCATCTGTGTGTTCTTGTTTCAAAAGCCTAGCCTTGTTTCTCACCTCTGACTGCTCACTAGGCTTGGTGGAAGCTATTGGGTGCATAGGATTTTTGGAAATCAGGCCATGGGTTATAAATAACTCTGAGCTAATTAGGTTTTGAAATGATAAAGGTTTGCAAACAAAGTGCATCTTTCTTGTCTTTCCCTAGCAGAGAGAGCAGGTGAAGTTGGAGGAGTCCCTTGCTGGTGTGCATGGTGTGCTCACTTCTCAGGACCTTCTTGGAGTGAGTTTCTTTTTTGAGGGCTGTGAATCAGCATTTTGAGGAGGATGAGTCACAGACAAACTAGTTGAACAATGGCTACCAAGCGGGTGGGGAGATCAAGGGTTTTATTCTGGGAGGATATAAATGCAGACAGAGGCCATGTCTGGAGGTGAAGGCAGGCATGGGCTGGAAGGCATTAACTGATAGGAAGCATCAAACTGGTGTTTGACACTGGCTGCTCTTTGCTGCAGCAGTTTGCTGCCTTGTGGCTGCATTTGATGCTCCTGTGAGAGGACTGTCTGTTGGGGAGCAGATGTCCCAAATGAATCCTGAGAGATAGTAGAGAAACATTAACTTTGAGAGCCAACTAGTTTCTCTCCCTGAGTCAGATTTCTGACCAAAAGAGGAATTGAACTAGTCCATTCTTCAGCCCTTTAGTTTGCAGAGTGTAAACCTCCAACATTCCTCTGCCTGGGACAGGCAGTGTCAAGGGTTCCTGTGCACAACAGATTAGTGTGCTGAGCTCTGAAATCAGAAACAGTAGACAGCTTGTTTTGTCTGATGATTTCTAGAATTGTTTCAGATGGAGAAGACTTCCACACAAACCCTATGAGGAGAGGCTGAGGGAGCTGGGGGTGTGCAGCCTGCAGAAGAGGAGGCTCAGGGGTGACCTCATTGCTGTCTACAACTCCCTGCAGGGAGACTGTAGCCAGGTGGGGTTGGGCGCTTCTGCCAGGCAGCCAGCAATAGAACAAGGGGACACAGTCTCAAGTTGTGCCAGGGGAGGTCTAGGCTGGATGTTAGGAGGAAGTTGTTGGCAGAGAGAGTGATTTCCCATTGGAATGGGCTGCCCAGGGAGGTGGTGGAGTCACCATCCCTGGGGGTCTTCAAGAAAAGCCTGGATGAGGCACTTAGTGCCATGGTCTGGTTGATTGGCTAGGGCTGGGTGCTAGGTTGGCCTGGATGATCTTGGAGGTCTGTTCCAACCTGGTTGATTCTATGATTCTTTAAGATCATTGAGTCCAACCATGGTCTAACTCTGCAGAGTCTGGTGCTAAACCATGTCCCTTAGCACCACATCTTTGCAGTTTTTTTAAGCATCTCTGTGGATGGTAACTCAACCACTTCCCTGAGGAGCCTATTCCGGTGTTTGAGAACCCTCTCAGTGGAAGAGTTTCTTCTGATATCCAATCTAAAATCTCCCCTGGCACATCTTGAGGCCACTTGTTCTTATCACTTATTAGTAGGCAGAAGAGACTGAAGCCCACCTTGTCACAACCTCCTTTTAGGTACCTGTAGCGAGCAATAAGGTCTCCCTTTAACCACCTTTCCTCTATGCTAAACAACCTGAGTTCTCTCAGGTGCTTTTGTAAGAGTTGCTCTCCAGACCCTTCACCAGCTTTGTTGCAATTCTCTGGACCTGCTCCAGCACCTCAATATCTGTCCAGTAGTGAGGACCCCAAAACTGAACGTACTGCTCAAGGTGTGACCTCACCAGTGCTGAATATGGGAGAGACAATCCCTTCCCTGGTGCTGCTTGTCACACTATTTCTAATGCAAAGCAGGATGCTGTTGTCTTTGGCCACCTGAGCACACTGCTGGCTCCTGCTCAGCTGCTGTCAATAACATCACCAGGCCTTTCTCTAAGGGGCAGCTTTCCAGTGACTCTTCCCCAACCCTGCTGTATTGTACGGGATTATTGTGACTCAGGTGCAGGACCTGGCATTTGGCCTTGTTGAATCTCATACAGCTCACCTTGGCCCAATGATCCAGCCTGCCCAGGTCCCTCTGTAGTGGTTCCTAGCCTCAAGCAGCTCAACACTCTTGCCCGCTTTGTCATCATCTGCAAACCTCCTGAGGGTACACTCCCCTCATCCAGATCATTGATAAGGGTGTTAAAGAGAACTGGCCCCAGTACTAAGTCTTGGGGAGCACCAACACTGCCTAGCCTCCAACTGGCTTTAACCCCACCAGCACTCTGAGTGCAGCCACCCAGCCAGTTTTCACTCAGCAAAGTGTCCATCTATGCAAGCCATGAGCAGAGTCTCCCTTCAGGAAGATGCTATGGGAAACGGTATCAGATGCCTTGGTACAGTGCAGGCAAAGGGAACCCACAGCTTTTCCCTCATCCACTGAGCAGGTCACTTTGTAGAAGGAGATCAGGTTCATCAAGCATGACTGCCCTTCATGAACCCATGCTGACTAGGCTGAATCACTTGTTTGCCCTTCATCTGAGCCTTTCCTAGGGTTTGAAAAGGGGAATGCAAGCCACATGAAAACATCCCCTCCTGGCTAAGCCCATTTCCTTGCTGGTAGGAGAGCAGAATGCCATTTGGAAGCACCTCTTGGTGTGTTTTTCATGCATTCCTGCCACTCCTGAAGTCACAATGGAGTTTGAAAATCATTTCCCTTTGGGCATGAGGATTTGTACTACATTGTGGAGTCTAGCAGGAAACCAGGAGATATGACTGTATGTAGTCCACACCAGAACGACTGCTGACAAAATTCCTTTGAGGTTTTGGGATGTGACTGCTGACCATAGTCCTGTGTGGTTTTGGGATAGGACTGCTGACCATAGTCCTGTGTGGTTTTGGGATAGGACTGCTGACCATAGTCTTGTGTGGTTTTGGGATAGGACTGCTGACCATAGTCCTGTGTGGTTTTGGGATAGGACTGCTGACCATAGTCTTGTGTGGTTTTGGGATAGGACTGCTGACCATAGTCCTGTGTGGTTTTGGGAATGACTGTTGACCATATTCCTTTGTGGCTTTGGGAATGACTGCTGACCATAGTCCTTTGTGGTTTTGGGATGTGACTGCTGACCATAGTCCTGTGTGGTTTTGGGAATGACTGCTGACCATAGTCCTGTGTGGTTTTGGGATAGGACTGCTGACCATAGTCCTGTGTGGTTTTGGGAATGACTGCTGACCATAGTCCTGTGTGGTTTTGGGATAGGACTGCTGACCATATTCCTTTGTGGTTTTGGGAATGACTGCTGACCATAGTCCTTTGTGGTTTTGGGATGTGACTGCTGACCATAGTCCTGTGTGGTTTTGGGATGTGACTGCTGACCATAGTCCTGTGTGGTTTTGGGATAGGACTGCTGACCATAGTCCTGTGTGGTTTTGGGAATGACTGCTGACCATAGTCCTGTGTGGTTTTGGGATAGGACTGCTGACCATATTCCTGTGTGGTTTTGGGAATGACTGCTGACCATATTCCTGTGTGGTTTTGGGAATGACTGCTGACCATAGTCCTTTGTGGTTTTGGGATAGGACTGCTGACCATAGTCCTGTGTGGTTTTGGGAATGACTGCTGACCATAGTCCTTTGTGGTTTTGGGATAGGACTGCTGACCATATTCCTGTGTGGTTTTGGGAATGACTGCTGACCATAGTCCTGTGTGGTTTTGGGATAGGACTGCTGACCATAGTCCTGTGTGGTTTTGGGATAGGACTGCTGACCATAGTCCTGTGTGGTTTTGGGAATGACTGCTGACCATAGTCCTGTGTGGTTTTGGGAATGACTGCTGACCATATGCCTTTTTGGTTTTGGGATATGACTGCTGACCATATTCCTTTGTGGTTTTGGGAATGACTGCTGACCATAGTCCTGTGTGGTTTTGGGATATGACTGCTGACCATCTTCCTTTGTGGTTTTGGGATAGGACTGCTGACCATAGTCCTTTGTGGTTTTGGGATAGGACTGCTGACCATATTCCTTTGTGGTTTTGGGAATGACTGCTGACCATATTCCTGTGTGGTTTTGGGATAGGACTGCTGACCATATTCCTTTGTGGTTTTGGGAATGACTGCTGACCATAGTCCTGTGTGGTTTTGGGAATGACTGCTGACCATAGTCCTGTGTGGTTTTGGGATAGGACTGCTGACCATAGTCCTTTGTGCTTTGGGATACGTGCAACTTTCTCATGTGCAGTGGAGTGTTTGCTTGGAGCAGAATATCTGTCAGAGACCTGGAAGGGACTGAAGAGTGGTGGCATAATCAACTTGCTTGCAACCCTGAAACTATGCCTTCCTAGAATGTTAAGGCAGCCCAGCAGAGAGAGTAAACTAAACATTCCAACTGGTAGTATCCTGGAGTATTCAGAAGCTGAGGAGGGAAGCTGTGATCACTGGATTCCAGCTGCCCTGTTTACTCTTCTGAATGAAGAAACTTTGGTCGGGCTAGCATTACATAAATATTTTTCAGTGCAAGCTCAACTCTTTCCAGAACTATTTTGAGTAGAAATTTTGTATTCTTTTGATCTCAGACCTGGCAACTGAGAGACACTCAACTGAAGGCTCAGACACAATCTGATACATTCTCTATAAGAAATAGAGAAATAAATGTGTCCAGTCTAGTAAAACAAGCCAATGGCTGAGAGTTGAAGGCAGTAAAAGTCAAGAGAGGACAGGGTTTGTGTTTTGAATTGTAGCAGTGATTTGCTGCTAGAACAGATTACTGAGGGAGGCAGTAGACTCCCCTGTAACTTGGCACCTTTAAAGCCTCAGTGGGTGTCTTTCTCATTCATTCTCAGCTTGCTGTGTTCAATCCAAAGGTTACTGGGAGATACTTGATGGCCTCTATTGTGCAGAAGGTCAAACTAGATTGTCATAATGATCTTCCTGGCCCTGAAATGAGGGTCTGTAAGCAGTGGCAGCTTTTATCATGCGAGTAACAAATTCAATTACTGGTGGTAATTGAGGACATGCAGAGTCAAATCTCAAATTGATTTTAAGTGATGGAGGGAGTAAATGTGCATGTGAGAGACACCTGGCTTCCCTAGCCTCTCTGTTACATCAACTTGGTTTTCCATGTTCTGATTTTCTTACCTACACTCTGCTTCTTAATGGGCCTATTGCTGAGAATCCATGGGGATTCTCAGCAATCCAGGGTGAAACAGTAAAAGAAGGGATGATTCAAGACAGAGGAATGAAGAGAACAATATATAGGAAGTACTCGAAGTGCTTTCAGCCCTTACAGCATTCCTTAATCTTTGGCATAATACTTACATCAATTCAGAGTCTCTCAGGCATCAGTAGATTGGGTAGAACAAGTTCTGAGGGAGTCTGAATGAGCATAAGTGGGTGTAAATTGTATTACCTTTCAGATTGCCTCTGAGTTTGGCCCAGATTCTTTTCTTTCTTTTCATTATGTCAGCTTTGTGCATTGCCATTATGGTCTTTTCAAGGACTGGCCAGACAGCTAATGTGTTCTTTCTACCACCAGTAAATCAACCACCTCAGACAACACTGTGCCATACAAACACTGCTGGTTGTGGCCAGAGTGTTCAGAAGCCCATTAAATTTAGAGCAGTGTGCTAGGAGAAATGCATGTTGAGAAACACTGTGAAAAGGTTTATTCTTTGCTCCTTGGTTAACTACCTTCTGAATCTGGATGAGAATTACACAATATAGCAAAAGCCTAGAGAAGCTTTTTGCTACTCTCCATGACAGTTAGACAACCTGATCATGTCTGTATGGCTTTAGGGAGGCTTTCTTTCATTTATGCTCCTTTGACCTCCCCAAAATTCCTGCAACAAATGAAGTTTAACATCTTTATTGATGATCTTGGTTAAGTCATAGAGTGTCTCATCACTAACTTCACATGCGTGGACATGGTCAGCAGCCCAGCTGAAATGCCTCTACACCAGTACATGCAGTATGGACAACAAACAAGAGGAGCTGGAAGCTACTATGCTACATGGAAGCTATGACATAGTGACAGTTATGGAAACTGGGTGGGATGAATCGTGAGTGGAGTGTGGCTATCAATGGCTGCAAGCTGTTCAGAAGGGACAGGAAAGGAGGAAGGGGTGGAGGTGATGTCCTTTATGTAAAGAAGTGGATAGAGTGTGAAGAGTTGTTGCTAATTTCCTGAGTCCTCCTGCCTGCCTTTCTCGTGGACAGGCACCACATTGGCAGCTTCCAGTCTTCAGGGACCCCCCCTGCCTGATTTCTCCCTCCTCTGCCTGATTTCTCCCTCCTCTGCCTGATTTCTCCCTCCTCTGCCTGATTTCTCCCTCCTCTGCCTGATTTCTCCCTCCTCTGCCTGATTTCTCCCTCCTCTGCCTGATTTCTCCCTCCTCTGCCTGATTTCTCCCTCCTCTGCCTGATTTCTCCCTCCTCTGCCTGATTTCTCCCTCCTCTGCCTGATTTCTCCCTCCTCTGCCTGATTTCTCCCTCCTCTGCCTGATTTCTCCCTCCTCTGCCTGATTTCTCCCTCCTCTGCCTGATTTCTCCCTCCTCTGCCTGATTTCTCCCTCCTCTGCCTGATTTCTCCCTCCTCTGCCTGATTTCTCCCTCCTCTGCCTGATTTCTCCCTCCTCTGCCTGATTTCTCCCTCCTCTGCCTGATTTCTCCCTCCTCTGCCTGATTTCTCCCTCCTCTGCCTGATTTCTCCCTCCTCTGCCTGATTTCTCCCTCCTCTGCCTGATTTCTCCCTCCTCTGCCTGATTTCTCCCTCCTCTGCCTGATTTCTCCCTCCTCTGCCTGATTTCTCCCTCCTCTGCCTGATTTCTCCCTCCTCTGCCTGATTTCTCCCTCCTCTGCCTGATTTCTCCCTCCTCTGCCTGATTTCTCCCTCCTCTGCCTGATTTCTCCCTCCTCTGCCTTTTACTCTGGTATGAACTGAAGCAAAAAGTCACTGTTTTGTGTCTTCCTTTTCTAATCTGAGATGAGTAAGAAGCCTGTGGTATCTAATGAATGTTTTTCAGAGATACAATTGATGTCTCTTTTTTTTCTTCTAAATCTTCTCATGTAGTGGGCTCTGTATAAATGCAAGCTACTTAGGTGTGATGGTTGGAGGCTAATTGGAATATTTTGC
Source organism: Pogoniulus pusillus (assembly GCF_015220805.1). NCBI lineage: Eukaryota > Metazoa > Chordata > Aves > Piciformes > Lybiidae > Pogoniulus > Pogoniulus pusillus. The sequence goes on from NC_087295.1 coordinate 13,950,042, forward strand.
TGAGAGAAATCAAACCCTTAGCTGTGAGAAGGAAGAAATAAAAGCAGTGAGCTATAGACCTCATTTTTCTGCTGAGAAGCACGACCAGGCAAAATATAGATAAGACACTCGCTTCTCACACACTCTTCACTTAGCTCTCAGTTCTGCTTCTTCTCTCTGGCAGTCTGGTCTCTGTGGTTGCCTCTGCCTTAACTCTAATCTGACCTCCCCCTTTTCCCTCTAGCCTCCTTGTCATCTTTTTGACATCTCACCTCAGGTCTCCAGATTCATCACGTGAGATGTGTAGGGATTCATCTGGTTATTTCTGGAGGGAGGGGAGAGGAGGCTTGGATTGGGGACCTTCCTGACAATCTGGTTTCTGGGAGGGGTGTTGTGTTTCTGTATTACTCTTAACTTGTATGGAACTGTAAATATTTGTGTATATCTGCCTGTATATTGTGCTAAGCTGTGAATCCAGCTTCATTCCTTAATTTCCAGCCGGCTGAGTCTAGTCGGCAATTTTCTGAAGTGGGGGGTGGGAGGTAACTCCCCAGACCATCAGACCATAAGATTTCCTATCAGAAGATTTTATAGCACAGAATCTCTTAGATTGGCAAAGCCCTTCAAGCTCATCGAGTCCAATCAGTAGTTTCACACTGACAAGTCCTTGACTAAACCAAATCCCTCAGCACAACATCACATCACTGTGAATTGCTATGGCTGGAAAGGACCACCAGCATCAGCCAGTCCAACCTTCATCCCAGCAGCCTTCATCACCAGACCATAGCCTCAAGCACCACAGCCACTCTGCTTTTAAACACCTTCAGGGATGGTGACTCCAGCACCTCCCTGGGCAGCCTGTGCCAGTGCCTGACCACCTGCTCAGGAAAGAACTTCCTCCCAACATCCAACCTAAACCTCCCCTGACACAACTTGAGGCCTTTTCCTCTTGTCCTATCATTAGTAACTGGGGAGAAGAGACCAGCTCCAGCCTCACTACAACCTCCTTCTAGGTAGTTGTAGAGGGTCCCCTTTCAGCCTCCTCTTCTTCAGACTAAACACCCCCAGCTCCCTCAGCCACTCCTCACAGGCCATGTTTGCCAGACCTCTCCCCAGCCTCATCACCCTTCTCTGCACCTGCTCCAGCACCTCAGTGTCCCTCCTATACTGTGGTGACCCAAACTGGACACAGTACTGGAGGTGTGGTCTCACAAATGTTGAGTACTCCCTACTCCTGCTGCTCACACCACTGCTGATAGAGGCTAGGATGCCGTTGGCCTTCCTGGCCACCTGGGCACACTGCTGGCTCACGTTCAGCCAGCTGGCCACCAACACCCCCAGGTCCCTTTCTGCCACATCATGCTTCTCCAGAATCCCTGTCTTCTCTTGAATGATGAAATTGTGAATGTTCCATAAATGTCAGTGCAATTTATTGCCACCTTTCATTCAGAGCATTACAAAATGATTTGTAGATGCAGGTATTGGCAATGATTTTCAGCCTCCCTCCTTTAGATTGGGAAAACATAATTGTCCCTGCCTCTGTAACAAGAATGAAACACATTAAACAAAAAGGAAAAGACAGATGTCTGAGTTACTACTACATCTTTATTATACCTGTTTCCTACTTTTTCACTTCTTTTTGTTTAGTGGAATCCACAGGCTACTAATTCTTTAACATGCAGAAGGATTTTCTTTAGATGAAAGGGAGGTGCTAAAGGAGAGACTAAGAAAGTGCTGCTTGGCAGGCCTAAAAAAGTATTGCAATATTTAACTGTGGACACTGTGGCTCTTTCTTTGTTGTCCAAAGATTTTTTAAACCTCTTTTTGCCCCTAAAATCGACTTTAGCACCTTTATTTTCAGTATGTTACAGATTGCCTTTGATTTTGGTTCTAAAAAGCCCCTAGCTAAGAGGGCACATCATCTGCAACTCTTAGTGTGGAAGGTTTGAGGGGGATGTGTGGGGAAGCATTTCTGGCTGTATCTCAGACACTCCTTTGGTAGGCTTCCCTGTAAAGAAATTGCCTGGGAAATCAAAGCTATAAAATGAGTCATACTGCAGGGACTAATGCTTAAAAACACAGGAGTCTATAGACTTAGAATCACAGAATCAGTCAGGGTTGGAAGGGACCACAAGGATCATCTAGTTCCAACCCCCTGCCATGCCCAGGGACACCCTACCCTAGAGCAGGCTGCCCACAGCCTCAGCCAGCCTGGCCTTAAACACCTCCAGCCATGGGGCCTCAACCACCTCCCTGGGCAACCCATTTCAGCCTCTCACCACTCTCATGCTCAACAACTTCTTCCTCCCCTTCAGTCTGAACCTACCCATCTCCAGCTTTGCTCCATTCCCCCAGTCCTGTCACTCCCTGAGAGCCTAAAAAGTCCTTCCTCAGCTTTTTTGGTAGCCCCCTTCAGATCCTGGCAGGCCACAAGAAGGTCACCTGAGAGCCTTCTCTTCTCCAGCCTGCACAGCCCCAACTCTTTCAGTCTGTGCTCACAGCAGAGCTGCTGCAGCCCTCTGAGCATCCCTGTGGCCCTTCTCTGGACACGCTCAGGTTGTCCAGAATCAACCAGCTTGGAAGAGACCTTCAAGATCATCCAGTCCTTATTGGCAAGCACACTGGATCAAAGCTCCTGGTGAGAGGAATGTCTCTATCAGTAGAAAAAGGACAAGATTCCCTCTCTCTGGAGGACTGTGCAGAGGTAGTTGGTCCTGGTTACGGAGGTAGTTGGTCCTGGTTACGGAGGTAGTTGGTCCTGGTTACAGAGGTAGTTGGTCCTGGTTAGAGAGATGCACAGATTTAGTGTTTTTCCCAGCAGCCTCTAGTGGAGAAGATACTGTGAGGCACTTGCTGCACATTAAAGTTCTCTCCCATGGGGAGAATCTCTCGTGGGGAGGTTAGCTCACTCACGTCTGCTCTCTTGGGGCAGATCCTCTTAGGCGTTCCTGTGTAAAGGGATGCAGTCTGCAGCCACATAGCAGTGGGAGTAAATCAAGTGGAATGGCTAACGTGACCAGTGTCCAATATATTTCAGTACAGCTGTGGCGATGACATTTTCCTTGTTGCCTTTGAAAGCCAAGCTGTACAGACTTAGCTTGTGGTGGCTCTCAGAAGGTTCCCTGGCTGAGGTTATTTGGTTTTGATTAAAATCGATCTTTCTCCCAGCCTGAGTGGTCTCGTGAGTGTGCTAGCTTGTGTTTGAGTCCTTGCTTTGATCTCTTTCTGAGATGTGTGGGGTGGGGAATCCCTACCAGGAGGAAGGCAGAACTTCAGATCTTTGTGCAGCAGCTCTCTTAAGGGTGGAGCGAGTTTCAGCTCTGCAGGAGGTGCCTTTACCACTGATTTGCTGAAGGTATGCACCAGGGAAGCACATCCCCAGCAATGTTGGCTTCATGAACACAGAGCAAGCCTGGTCAGCACCTCTCCATCCCTTCCCTGATGCCACTATTCTGTCCTCGTATGGAAAGATCAGGTCTTGTGGGCAACAGGGTACTCTGTATGCTGAGTTTGTGTGGACCTTTATGCTTCTTAATGCCAATGTCCAGCTGGCAGCTGTCACTAGTGGTGTGCTCCAAGGATCAGTGCTCAGCCCAGTCCTGTTCAATATCTTTATTGATGATCTGGACCAGGGGATTGAGTCCAGCATCAGGAAGTTTGCAGATGACACCAAGCTGGGAGCAGGTGTGGAGCTGTTGGAAGGTAGGAGAGCCCTGCAGAGGGACCTGGCCAGGCTGGATGGGTGGGCAGAGGCCAATGGGATGAGACTGAACAGGGCCAAGTGCAGGGTTCTACACTGTGGCCACAACAACCCCAAGCAGCACTATAGGCTGGGGACTGAGTGCCTGAGAGCAGCCAGGAGGAAAGGGACCTGGGGGTACTGGTAGAGAGTAGGCTGAAGCTGAGGCAGCAGTGCCCAGGTGGGCAGGAGAGCCAATGGCATCCAGGGCTGGCTCAGGAGCAGTGTGGGCAGCAGGACAAGGGAGGTTCTTCTGCTCCTGTGCTCAGCACTGCTCAGGCCACACCTTGAGTGCTGTGTCCAGTTCTGGGCTCCTCAATTCAAGGGAGATGTTGAGGTGCTGGAAGGTGTCCAGAGAAGGGGAGCAAGGCTGGGGAGGGGCCTGGAGCACAGCCCTGTGAGGAGAGGCTGAGGGAGCTGGGGGTGTGCAGCCTGCAGAAGAGGAGGCTCAGGGCAGAGCTCATTGCTGTCTACAACTACCTGAAGGGAGGCTGTAGCCAGGTGGGGTTGGTCTCTTGTGCCAGGCAACCAGCAACAGAACAAGGGGACACAGCCTCAAGTTGTGCCAGGGCAGGTCTAGGCTGGATGTTAGGAGGAAGTTGTTGTCAGAGAGAGTGATTGGCATTGGAATGGGCTGCCCAGGGAGGTGGTGGAGGCACCATCCCTGGAGGTGTTGAAGCAAAGCCTGGCTGGGGCACCTAGTGCCATGATCTGGTTGACTGGCTAGGGCTGGGTGCTAGGTTGGACTGGATGATCTTGGAGGTCTCTTTCAACCTGGTTGATTCTGTGATTCTCCAGAGGCTGAGAGGAAGAGGTACCGGACAGTCCTCTTCTCCATCTCTAGCAGAGATGAAGATGGCAGGTTGTGAAGTTGTGACATTAGACTGAGTTCTGAACAGCAGAGAAAGATGAGGCAGTGTTAGTGGCTTAGATAAACTATCCAAAGGTTGAAGTAATTAAAAGTGCACTGTCAGACCAAGTAATTTGTTTAATCTTGAGCAGGCAATGTTTGTACATGTTTAAATCATTTTAAGAGGGGGCTGGTCAGAGTCATGGCAGGGTTCTGATCTATGCAGTGCTGCAGACAAACATCCATTTCCTTCCTTCCTTTGCTGCAACACTACTGAGCTCTGTAGAAAACAAGCACATCTCATAGTTGCTCAGTCTTTGGTGCTAGAGGTCGCATCTCCTTGCTGGCAGCTACTGCTTCTTTGGTGCAGGCATTTGCTTTCTTGTGGCTACCAGGTAAATCAGAGCAGGGGAGGCAGCAGAGCTGGCTGAAAGCTAAGGCCTTTTTGAGTGTAAGGTTTGAGGGGTTTTGTTATTGTGGGGTTTTTGGTTTGGTTTTGGTTTTTTTCATCCTTGAGCTCCTTGAGGTGGCTGAGCACACAGCCAAGCAAGCACTGGTGCTGGCACCTGATTGTTTCATCCTTGGGCTCCTTGAGGTGGCTGAGCACACAGCCAAGCAAGCACTGGTGCTGGCACCTGATTGTTTCATCCTTGGGCTCCTTGAGGAGGCTGAGCACACAGCCAAGCAAGCACTGGTGCTGGCACCTGATTGTTTCATCCTTGGGCTCCTTGAGGAGGCTGAGCACACAGCCAAGCAAGCACTGGTGCTGGCACCTGATTGTTTCATCCTTGGGCTCCTTGAGGAGGCTGAGCACACAGCCAAGCAAGCACTGGTGCTGGCACCTGATTGTTTCATCCTTGGACTCCTTGAGGAGGCTGAGCACACAGCCAAACAAGCACTGGTGCTGGCACCTGAAAGGGAATGGCAGTACCCAGCTAAGGGAGGTGGCAAGGGCAGAGACAACTTGAACTTTGGGCATCTTTAACTGGTAACAATACTACAACCTGAGTTTACATGCCTGCTTATGTAAATTGAATAGTTTACTGGTTTCTGGCAGAACTTGTGTTTGTGTTCTCTGGACTTGTGCTGGTTTGAGGCTAATTAGAATATTCTACTGAGAGAAAGTAGATCTTTGGTTGTGAAAATTAAAATAATGAAGTCTGTGTCATTCCTTGGTTTGCTGAAAGGGTTAAAAAGCCAAAATGTAAATAGTTTGTCCCTCTCTGCTCTGGGATGCTTCTGCCTCAGAACTCTCACTCCTTTCACTTCTCCTTTGCTCCACTCTACTCATTATCTGCTAGTGGAAGATATTAAGCTTTGTTGATGGTTTATCTGTCTGGAAAAGAGTGAGAGAGAGAGAGGGTAGCTTTGAGCCCCTTCTGGGCCATTTCTTTGTCCAGGAAGGAATTTGGATTTCTGTGTTGTTTCTTATTTGTATCTCCTTGTAAATACTTGCAAATCTATTGTGTGTGTGTGCTTGTAAATTTTGCTTTGCTCTAAATACAGCTTTATCTTACTGCCAAGTTGTCTGAGCTGCTCTGGTACATTTTCAGTAGTGGTGCTGGGAAGCTCCTTAGCCTACCACAGGGTCTAGATGGAGAAATGTCAGGAGCTTCACTGCAGTGGTTGTCTTTCAGCTTCACATGTGGTTCTTCACCAAACTGAATAGAGCCAGAAATCTCACCCACTACCAGTTGTAGGGAGTTAATCCTGCCCTGATCCAGATTAGCTATGGCACGTTCTTGTAACCATAGGCTATGACATCTTAGTGTAGGCAGCTGTCCTGATAAACCAAGCAGGGAGTCCTGCCCTTGTTGGAATGCTTGGTGTGTGGATGTTTGCAGAGTTAGGGTGAGACAAACTATTAGCTGTGATAGCAGTTGCATGCTGTTGCCACTGTTGGGATGGCAGTACCACATGCTTACCATAAACGAGAGCTTAGAAGTGGAATGAATTCATATCTCTACTAGAGCTGCACAGTTACAGTGCTGGTACTCCTCTCTGTGTGCTGCAGGGGAGTGCCTCTCTCATCGTGCACTAGAGGCTTGGCAAGCAGAGACAGCAGGTGCAGCTTGCCTCCTCTCATGGCCAGTGTTCCTTTTGCAGGGGATTTCTTCCCTGGCAGCTTGCCTCTTGTGGCTGATGTTAGCATCATTCCTGATGGTGCTGGCTGAATATTTGGTGGAAGTTGAGGCCAGGGGTAATTGAAAACTATGGTAATGGGGTAACTGTAGAGAAGGGCAACTTCTGGCTGGGGGAACAGAGGTAAAAGCTTATTATTGCTTGAAGCTGTAAAGTTGGGTCAGCTCAGGTACCCACGTGAGTTGAGCACCAGACTTTGAATCTTAGAGATGGGGACTTAAGCACCCTTTAAAGAAAAAAGCATGGTCTGCCACAGGGTATTGGGATGCTAGATTTTCACTGGGGTTCTGAATGAGAAGGAGTAATCTCACTGCATAGAAGTTCACTGATGCTGCTACATACAAGCTGTGCCAGGGGAAATTTAGGCTGGAGGTGAGAAGAAAGTTCTTCACTGAGAGAGTCATTGGACACTGGAATGGGCTGCCCGGGGAGGTGGTGGAGTCGCCGTCCCTGGAGCTGTTCAAGGCAGACTTGGACGTGGCACTTGGTGCCATGGTCTGGCCTGGAGCTCTGTGGTAAAGAGTTGGACATGATGAGGTCTCTTCCAGCCTTGGTGATACTGTGATACTTGGGAATCTCCTCCAAAAGCCTGTCCATGAAGTGCCAAATCCTCACGTTGTTGAAGGCAGGGAAGGTGTTCAAAGGTAGCATCTGTACGTCTCCGCTGTACGTCCCTGTGCTGTTCTCCTTGCATCTGCTTCTGAAAGATCTAGAGGTCATTATGGCTGGAGCAGAAGCAAAGCTTTGAGTTGTTCCGTAAGAGACTGCCCATCCTTGCACCTCTTTTGAGAAGAGGCAGCATTTCTGTCTTCTTCCCTTCTGCAGGGCAAGTTGACTGCTATAGGAGGAATAAGCCACAGCCTTTGTCAAGGTCTGAGATTCCAGCACTGGCCTACACTCCACGAATTGGAAGGCTGTGAATCCTGGCTGGCCCTGCAGAAAATACCTTGTGTATTGTAGGCTCTTTGTGATCCTAAGGCTGGTGAAAGGCCTGGAACACAAACCCTATGAGGAGAGGCTGAGGGAGCTGGGGGTGTGCAGCCTGCAGAAGAGGAGGCTCAGGGCAGAGCTCATTGCTGTCTACAACTACCGGAAGGGAGGTTGTAGCCAGGCTGGGGGTGGCCTCTTCTCCCAGGCAAGCAGCACCAGAACAAGGGGACACAGTCTCAATCTGTGCCAGGAGAAGTCTGTGCTGGATGTTAGGAGGAAGTTGTTGTCAGAGAGAGTGATTGGCATTGGAATGGGCTGCCCAGGGAGGTGGTGGAGTCACCATCCCTGGAGGTGTTGAAGCAAAGCCTGGATGAGGCACTTAGTGCCATGGTCTGGTTGACTGGCTAGGGCTGGGTGCTAGGTTGGCCTGGATGATCTTGGAGGTCTCTTCCAACCTGGCTGATTCTATGATTCTTTCCCCTCACACCTTTATGGAGCTAGATGCAATCCAGCACATTATCTGTGTGTGAAAGTTTTCATATTAGACACTTGCAGATGTTTCTATTAGCAATTCTGATTTTGGAAGGCATGGAAGGCTGAAAGAATGACAAATGCAACCTGGATATGACTTTTTGATCCCAGAACCCAATTAAATTTGTGCTTTTGAAATGCATGTGACTCTTGAGTTCAGCTCTAGCCCTAGATTTATATTACTTCCTGGAATGAAAGTCACTGCAGGCAATTTCCAGAGGAGCATAACAATGATCTGGTAAAAGAAGTGAATCCATCTTGTGCCTTTTTTTTGTTTCTGCTAGCAGAAGTAAGATAGAACCCATTTGGTTTCATATTGGCTAGTCTTGTAATGCTCAGTTATTTGCCTGCCATCAGTGGCAACCTTTTCCTGTGGTACCTACATCATGAATGCTGCCTGTTAGCTACGTGGTGCTAGCATGCTTCTGTCTTGATGTGGCTGATGCTGTAGCACTGCTACATATTGGGAAGAAGGAAAAAAAACCAGAATATTGATTGAAGGCAAACCTTCCTTATCAAATATCCTATCCATAACCTCACTTTTCATGAGCAAGTAGTATTCTCTAAGCCATGTTTTTCTTGTGTCAGAGTTCTCTGCCTGAAATAAGGCTTCAGCCTGATCAGTTAAGGTAAGGGGGAACTTAAAGCAGCAGTATTCTATGATTATTAATATCAAAGCTGTTTATTTTTTCCTTAGTAAATAGGTCAGATCTCATTTAATGAAGTCTCTGTGAATGATGCTAGAGGAATAGTTTACTTCTGAGTGGGAACTTGAAGGTCCTTACTTGGACTGGGCAAACTGTTACTCAGAAGTGAAATCATGGAATCAACCAAGTTGGAAGAGCTCCCCAAGCTCATCCAGTCCAACCTGTCACCCAGCCCTAGCCAATCATCTAGACCATGGCACAAAGTGCCACATCCAGTCTTTGAGGTTAGTTGGATACTTAAGTGCATCAGGACCTGACTGCTGCCAAGTGCAGATTGGATTGGAGAACTGGAAATCTCCTTCAGGCTGGAGGAGGGGAGATTTAGGCTGGGGATTAGGAGGAAATGTTTTACAGTGAGAGTGGTGAGACACTGGAATAGGTTGCCATGGGGGCTGTGTATGTCCCCTCCCTGAAGGTGTTCGAGGTCAGGTTGGATGAGGCCTTGAGTAACCTGCTCTAGTGGGAGGTGTCCCTGCCCAGGGCAGGGGGGTTGGTACTAGATGATCTTTAAGGTCCCTTCCAACCCAAACCATTCTGTAAACCTATCTATAACCACTGTCTGGCTCAAAACAGCCTTTGTGCTTCTGACTTATTAGAGACATAAGTCTTAGACTAGCAGTGCTGTATCTGTATCTCATTCCCTTTTGTCTCACAAGGAGACTGTTACCTTAATTTTGTTGCTTGGAGTTTGTGGCAGCTTTTTCTCTTATAGAGCTCTAGGAAATATGCCAAAGATCAAAGCATGTGTCCTTGGCCTCCTCTTCTCTCTGCTTACCAAGCTCTTTGCTGTGGAGTTTGTCAGGTTCTTTGGAGAAAACCACAAAATATTCCTAGGGAGAAAGTGACTACAAATTCTCTTTTCTATGGCAAGACATCAAGGTGATGCGAGAAGTCTTGCTAGCTTTGCTCTTCATTTCAGGGGCACTGACTACCTGTAGCATTTATTAAGTGCTGACACTTTTGTCCAGCAAGGTGGTGCTCTGGAAGTGGGCAAGAGTCAGAAGTGCATATGTTCTGTCTTGCTGTAACCAGTGGGCTTGCGTGAACATAAATGAAGTTGTTTTTTTCAGCTACCTGAGGCTGGAGCAGTGCAACACATGTGGCATTCTCTTTCTAACTCCATATGACTGGGAAACAAGCTGAGTAAAGCTCTGTCTGGTGTGTATCTAGGTAAGTTCCAAAAATAGATGCATCTTCATATGTTCTCTTGTGTCTGAATGTGAGTTGCAGCTTTGTTTTCAGTTGCTCTCATTCGAATGTTTTCGCAGCTAAAGCTAATGTAGTCATGAAGTAGAAGCACATTCACTTCTACTTCTTCCTAGACTTTTTCTCCTCCTCACTCTGAGCTCTGTCCATAGAGAGTTGAGGGAAGGACATATGGTAATGTAGTTTCTGCCTTATCCTGGCTCTGAGATAACCACAGACACAGGGGGATGAATGCTGTCGAGAACAAGTTTCATCTTGGATGTTAACTGAAGAGGAAAATCACTATGAAGAAAAAGAATTGTTACCACAAAATTAAAACAGCTCTGAGAAAGCTCTTCTTGCACAGAAAAAGTCTTCTGTGAATCAAAAAGATTTCCATTAATTCTTGCTATCCCTTCCCCATTTCACATTTAGAAGATACCTTGGCTGTGATGGTCATTGTCTTTATTCTTTCTCTGCTGTCTTGACTGCGTATGACTCTAATGAATCATAGAATCAATCAAGGTTGGGAGGGACCACAAGGATCATCTAGTTCCAGCCCCCTGCCATGCCCAGGGACACCCTACCCTAGAGCAGGCTGCACACAGCCTCAGCCAGCCTGGCCTTAAACACCTCCAGCCATGAGGCCTCAACCACCTCCTGGGCAACCCATTCCAGCCTCTCACCACTCTCATGCTCAACAACTTCCTCCTCACCTCCAGCCTGAGCCTATCCACCTCCAGCTTTGCTCCATTCCCCCTACTCCTGTCACTCTCTGATATCCTGAAAAGTCCCTCCCCAGCTTTTTGTAAGCCCCCTTCAGATCCTGTAAGACCACAATAAGGTCACCTGGGAGCCTCCTCTTCTCCAGACTCAACAGCCCCAACTCTTTCAGTCTGTGCTCACAGCAGAGCTGCTGCAGCTCTCTGAGCATCCTCGTGGCCCTTCTCTGGACACATTCCAGCACATCCACATCCTTCTTGTAATGGAGGCTCCAGAACTGGATGCAGTGCTCAGTTTGATCCTCATTTCTGATGCTGAGAGGTGAGGTGTTCATATATGAGTCATAGAATCAACCATGTTGGAAGAGACCTCCAAGATATGCCCCAGATCAAAAAGCAAAACATCCATTCACCTGACCTTGGTGATTCACTGACACCTCAGAGCAGTGCTTTCTCTGCAAGCAGCTAACTGACTCAAACTGGTGCTCGTTTCATAGAATGGTTTAGATTGGAAGGGACCTCACAGATCATCCAGTTCCAACCCCAACCTGCCCTAGATGATGTAAATCTTGTTGTATCTCTTAGCATTGCCAAAAAGAGGGAAAAACAGAGGAATGAAGAGTTGATCCCTAAATCCCATCTTCTTTTTTTTCCTCCTTTTTTTCTTCTTTATCAATCTAAGCCAGTTTGACAGTTGGCCACTGTGCACATGGAATCACCAATACTTGTACCTCTGTGACCTCTCCATTCAAAGTGAAGCATGAAGCACAAATCTGATCAGCATCTCTTCATCTACTTTTTTCTATCTGGTGCTCATTTGATCTGTAGTTCCTACCTAGATAACAGATCTCTGGATAGGATATGTTGAGAATCATAGACTCATAGAATCAACCAGGTTGGAAGAGACCTCCAAGATCATCCAGTCCAACCTAGCACCCAGCCCTAGCCAGTCAACCAGACCATGGCACTAAGTGCCTCATCCAGGCTTTGCTTGAACACCTCCAGGGATGGTGACTCCACCACCTCCCTGGGCAGCCCATTCCAATGCCAATCACTCTCTCTGCCAACAACTTCTTCCTGACATCCAGCCTAGATCTCCCCTGACACAACTGTGTCCCCTTGTTCTATTGGTGGTTGCCTGTGAGAAGAGGCCAACCCCCACCTGGCTGCAGTGTCCCTTCAGGTAGTTGTAGACAGCAATGAGGTCTGCCCTGAGCCTCCTCTTCTGCAGGCTGCACACCCCCAGCTCCCTCAGCCTCTCCTCACAGGGCTGTGCTCCAGGCCCCTCACCAGCTTTGTCACCTTTCTCTGGACACCTTCCAGCACCTCAACATCTCTCCTGAATTGAGGAGCCCAGAACTGGACACAGCACTCAAGGTGTGGCCTGAGCAGTGCTGATTACAGGGGCAGAAGAACCTCCCTTGTCCTGCTGGCCACACTGCTCCTGATGCAGGCCAGGATGCCATTGGCTCTCTTGGCCATCTGGGCATGCTGCTGGCTCATCTTCAGCTACTCTCTGCCAGCACCCCCAGGTTCCTCTCTGCCTGGCTGCTCTCAGGCACTCTGTCCCCAGCCTGTAGTGCTGCTTGGGGTTGTTGTGGCCAAAGTGCAGAACCCTGCACTTGGCCTTGTTCAATCTCATCCCATTGGCCTCTGCTGTTGAGCTTGCAGAAGTAGTCTGCACTGGAGTCTGAGACCAGATGAGTTGAAGTGGATACCTCAGTGAAATCATTGTTCCTCCAAGAGATACAGAAAAGTGTACATACAAGAATGGTGGAGACAAAATCTGTTGTTTAAAGACCAGAGTAAAGTAATTCCTCCAGGAGGGCTTGTCTTTTTGATGGAGAATGCTATCCAAGCATGCAAGGTCTGTTCTTACTTACTCCTACAGAGCAGGTGGATATGAATTTGGAACTCCTGTCTGTTTCGTGGTACTTTCCAGGTCAAATAAGTATCACACTACTTTTTCCATCTCAGTAGACATATTTAGAAGTCATGTTTCTAAGCAGAGAGTCATTGGAGTCTTAAATTGTACTCTGAAATCATAGCAATCTTCTAAACTGATTCACTATTTTTTTCCAAAGTAAATTTAAGGTATTTTCTTTCTTCTGTTAAATTTGTATGTAGTCCTGTGGTATTTCTAGGCCTTCAAGGCAGAGCAGAGACTTTGCCTGGAGTGATAGAAGCCGAATAGCCTTGATGCTAGTGACCCAGAATTTTAGACATTGTGCTTCTTTTTCATCAGTCTGCTACCAGTTCTTTGTGTCCAAAAGTCGTCTCTGATCGGTGATTTTATTGATAGAAAACAACTTGTCTCCTTCTGGATATTTATATTCTAAGGAACTCATCTTGGAAGAGCATCCCTTCTTTACAAGGGATTTTTGATCCCTAGGATCATGATTGATAGGAAAAAAATGTGTCTGTGTTTACTTTAGAATCATAGAATCAAGCAGGTTGGAAGAGACCTCCAAGATCAGCCAGCCCAACCTAGCGCCCAGCCCTATCCAGTCAAACAGAACATGGCACTAAGTGCCCCAGCCAGGCTTCGCTTCAACACCTCCAGGGATGGTGACTCCACCACCTCCCTGGGCAGCCCATTCCAATGCCAATCACTCTCTCTGCCAACAACTTCCTCCTAACATCCAGCCTAGACCTCCCCTGGCACAGCTTGAGACTTTGCCCTCTTATTCTGTTTCTGGTTGTTTGGCAGAAGAGACCAACTCCACCTGGCTCCAGCCTCCCTTCAGGTAGCTGTAGACAGCAATGAGGTCATTTGGTTCCAAGTTGATGAAATATTTTATATTATATTTAATGTCCTCTTTCTTTGAAGAAAAGGATCCAAAAGTACAGCTTTGCTAGAAAGTTACAGATCCCAAAGGGGAGAGTCAGAAGGTGACTTGGTCACTGTTCCTGGGAATGCATCTTCTGCATTTCATATCTTCCAAATGTATATTACAGTGATTTAAAAGAGTTGCTTGGGAGTGTTTCCCCAGCTGATACTTGGAAATTCCTGTGTGTTTCTGTATGTAGGAGGTGACCATGAAATAGAATGTCCCTTCTAAGTGTTCTGTAAGCGAGTAGTTGACATCCTTTAGTTCTGTTTTCATACAGGATGCTGAATGTTTCTCTCACTTGCTTGTGCACAGATGTGCACACTTGCAATTCTTGTCTGTTTATCCGTTGGCAGAGATAAAGGCTGTCTTTACAGAGTGCCTTTAACCTCTCTATTATCAAGATGTAGTTAAATGTCATGGTTTGAGGGGTCCCAGGTTATCCCAGATTTCCTAAGAAAACTACAAACACCACAATCTGTCACAAGGGATGAACTGGATGGCCTCAGACATTGTAATTTTGTTATTCAATCCCCTAAATCCTGCAGACACTTTCAAAGTAAGCAGCAAGGTCAAGGTGTTCTCTTTTTTCCCTGCCTTTTCAGCTCTCCAGAGAGATCCTTATCTGGCAACTAGGTAGGAGTAACCTGTGCTAAGCAGCGTTCAGGTCTGCTGCTGCAGTGAATCTGATCTGCTTGGGGCCTAATTGGGAGACCATGGGGGATGGGAGAAAATGAACACTGAGGTTTGGTGGTTGTGGTTTGCTTGGGGGAAGGGTTTGGGGGCATTCTCATGTGTCCTGTGTCTGTGTTAGGTGTTAAGGATTCATGTATGCTGGACCTTTTAAAACACAGCCTTTCTGTATTTTCTTCTTCAGCTCAGTGAGAGCTTTATTATTTTACTGCCCTTTTTCCATAGAAAAAGAGTAAAGTAAAATAATCTCAGCCTGTTGTGCTCTTAATTTCCCTGTTTGCCATCTTATTTTCTCAATATGTGAGCAAGTCTATATCCAGTCCTGATTTGTAGGCTTTCTTAGGTGATTTTTGGCAGGATTACATTGCTCTTCAAGGTTCCAATAATGCATTAGTGGATTATTTTGTGTTACACAAATGTTTAATCTCTGGTTTTGATTCTCAGACAGTGATAGGCATTTGGTGAAATATTTGTGCAGGAGAAAGGTATGCTCCAGACACTGTTTAAAGGTTTAGTTCTGTTTTGAGTGCTTGCATTCTGACCAGAGTCTGTGCTGTACATTACCAAAGGTATACCTGGTATAAACCTTTGCTTCCCTCTGAGAGCTTGATGCTGTTGGATAAGTAGCATAGAGCACATTAGCACAACTGCCTCTTGTCGTGTTAGAGTATCACTCCAATTTTAGCTTAGCCTTGTTTGATCTTTAGTCTTTACCTGTCTTCAGTCCAAAGATATTCTATAAATGGTGCAACTTAGTAGCCTGAAGAAGACTGAGTTGCAGTCCCCAGCACGGTTGAATCTCATTACAGTGGTTAAGAATCATCATGAGAATAAAAACTTGAGGTTTGAAAGGGGGTGTGTTTTGTAGACCTGGTAAAAATGGTGTCAGCACTGACCTGAGATCTCATAAGTGTCTCACTGTGCTTGAGAGAAAGAGCTTGATATTCCATTAGCTGTCTACTGAATAGTCATAGAATCAACCAGGTTGGAAGAGACCTCCAAGATCATCCAGGCCAACCTAGCACCCAGCCCTATCCAGTCAACCAGACGAAGGCACTAAGTGCCTCATCCAGGCTTTGCTTCAACATCTCCAAGGATGGCAACTCCACCGCCTCCCTGGGCAGCCCATTCCAATGCCAATCACTCTCTCTGTGAAGAACTTCCTCCTAACATCCAGCCTAGACCTCCCCTGCCACAACTTGAGACTGTGTCCCCTTGTTAGGCGCTAGCATCATTGTTCTGGCCAATGAATTCAAAGCTTTGCAGCACAAGGCAGGTGGTGCTAGATCCCTAGCATTCAAGGCTTTGCTGGGGCCAGACCATTATTGTTTGCTCATCTAACTCTGCTCCTGGATCCACAACAAGGAGGAGAGCAAGGGTTAAACCAGCCTGGCAGGATTTATTCCTTCCAGGACAACATTCCATTCTTCAGAACCAGTGCAACAGTTTGGAAAAAAAGGAGACTCTTTTTTGAGTAAAGATGCAGTGGTTACAAATACCCAGTTGTGTGCCTAAGGGCCTCTGCTGTGCTCCATTGGGTGGTAAGTCACATTTGAGCCAAACATAGAAACTCAGCAGTTTCTGTAGAACTGCCTGCAGAGTGGGATGCCACACAAGTAGTCCCAGCAAAATCTGGCCCTCATTGCAGAGAATGAAACCAGGAACAAATGCTCAGTTTTCTACATGTATCTTAGAATCATAGAATCAACCAGGGTGGAAGAGAACTCCAAGATCATCCAGGCCAACCTAGCACCCAGCTCTGTCCAGTCAACCAGACCATGGCACTAAGTGCCTCAGCCAGGCTTTGCTTGAACACCTCCAGGGATGGTGACTCCACCACCTCCCTGGGCAGCCCATTCCAATGCCAATCACTCTCTCTGCCAACAACTTCCTCCTAACATCCAGCCTAGACCTGCCCTGGCACAACTTGAGATTGTGTCCCCTTCTTCTATTACTGGTTGCCTGGCAGAAGAGCCCAACCCCACTTGGCTGCATCCTCCCTTCAGGTAGTTGTAGACAGCAATGAGGTCTGCCCTGAGCCTCCTCTTCTGCAGGCTGCACACCCCCAGCTCCCTCAGCCTCTCCTCACAGGGCTGTGCTCCAGGCCTCTCAGCAACTTTGATCCCACTGATACTCTGTGATGAATATCTACCTTGGCGGCAATTTCGTGCAGAGTCCTTTTTGAGGGCTGCATTGAAACACAGGCTGATGCTGTTCAGAAGTGCTGTGGACACGTGGCTTTGGTGGTGTATCTTTACAGAGAGAGTGATTTCCCACTGGAATAGCTGCCCAAGGAGGTGGTGAAGGCACCATCCCTGGAGGCCTTCAAGAAAAGCCTGGCTGAGGCACTTAGTGCCATGGTCTGGTTGACTGGCTAGGGCTGGGTGCTAGGTTGGACTGGATGATCTTGGAGGTCTCTTCCAACCTGGTTGATTCTATGATTCTATGATCATATAAATGAAGTTACAACAATGTCTAATGATGAATCAGTGAAGTCTTCTGTGGTCTCTTGTAATCTGTGAGTTTGTCTAATTGCTGTTAGGTTGGACAGGATGATCTTGGAGGTCTCTTCCAACCTGATTGATTCTATGATTCTATGATCATATAAATGAAGTTATAACAAGGTCTAATGATGAATCAGTGAAGTCTTCTATGGTCTCTTGTAATTTGTGAGTTTGTCTAATTGCTGTTGCAAAGATCTTACTTGTGATAGGTCTGTGGTGCAGTTCAGTGCAATATTAATAGCTCTGGAAAAGGAAGAGGTTGCAATTTCTTCTTCTGAACATCAAACAACTTTCATGTCTCTTGATTAGGGTATTGTTTTGCTGGTTTGTTTTGTGCTGTGTTTTGATTTGGGGTTTGTTTCTTTATTTGGTTTTTAAACATGAGACTCTTGTGGGGAACTTTGTTCTTACAGCCTCACTGTGAGACATTTTTATAGGGGAGAACCTTACTTAGAATAGAATCAGAGAGTCAGTCAGGAGGGACTGGAAGGGAACACAAGGATCATCTAGTTCCAACCCCCCTGCCATGCCCAGGGACACCTCACACTAGATCAGGCTGTCCAGAGCCTCATCCAGCCTGACCTTAAACACCTCCAGGCATTAGGCTTCCACCACCTCCCTGGGCAGCCTGTTCCAGGCTCTCACCACCCTCACACTGAAGACCTTCCTCCCATTATTCAGTCTGAATCTCCCCACCTACAGCTTTGTTCCATTCCCCCCTGTCCTATCACTATCTGACAGCCTAAAATGTCCCTCCCCAGCTTTCTTGTAGCCCCCTTCAGATACTGAAAGTCCACAGTAAGGTCATTTGGGAGCTTTCTCCTCTCCAGAATGAACAGCCCCAACTCCCTTAGTCTTTCCTCACAGCAGAGCTTCTCCAGCCCTCTGATCATCCTCATGGCTCTTCTCTAGGCACCTTCCAGCACATCCATATCCCTCCTGTAATGGGGGCTCCAGAATTGGATGCAGTACTCCAGGTGGGGTCTTACCAGTGCAGAGCAGAGTGGGAGGATCACCTCCCTGGCCCTGCTGGCTCATGTTGGTCTTCTCGTCCTCCAGCAATCCCAAGTCCCTCTCCTCAGGGTTGCTTTCAAACTAGTCCCTGCCCAGCCTACATTGGTGCTTGGGATTGCCTCCACCCAGGTGCAGGACTTTACACTTGATCTGGTTGAACTCCATGAGGTTAGCTTGAGCCCACATCTCCAGCCTGTCAGGTCCCTCTGGGTGGATCTCTTCCCTTATTCTGATGTAATCAGTTTGGGGAAAAGCTTCAAAACAGTGTAGGAGTGATGTGTGCAAACATTGCTGCTGTAAGCCCCCACAGGCCCAGCCAAACAGAGTTTAGGATGCCTCCCTCTCTCCCCCTTGTCCCGGGTCAGGCTGGATCCCTCCCCTGGTAGAGTAAACTCACCACAGAAAGATTTATTTTTTTGAAAGTCAGAGAAAAGTGAAATTGTATTTCTTATAGTTTAAATATAACAGTGAGAGGAGAAATAAAGTACTACTGAGATATAACAACCTTAAGGAAGATGGGGAAGGAGTCAAGTGGCAGCAAAGCAGCAGCAGCCAAAACAGCAGCAGGGGAAGATATCAGAAGGTGCAGCTGAAGCAGCAAGGGGAAGGTCCAAGCTGTGCTTCTAGACATAAAGCTCCTGATGTTCCAATGAAATGATATTACCTTATCCCTTGTTGCCATTCTGTGGCCTGTCCCTGGAATGTTCACCTCTCCCCTATGTCTGAGGTAGAAATCCAGCTCAAATGGCCACAGCCCTCTCCCCGTATGGAAGATTTAGGCAGAAGAGTAAAAGGGGTGCTGTGTCCAGTTCTGGGGCCCTCAATTCAAGAGAGATGCTGAGATACTGGAACATGTCCAGAGAAGGGCAACAAAGCTGGGGAGGGGCCTGGAGTACAGCCCTGTGAGGAGAGGCTGAGGGAGCTGGGGGTGTGCAGCCTGCAGAAGAGGAGGCTCAGGGCAGAGCTCATTGCTGTCTACAACTACCTGAAGGGAGGCTGTAGCCACTTGGGGTTGGGCTCTTCTACCAGGCAAGCAGCAACAGAACAAGGGGACACAGTCTCAAGTTGTGGCAGGGGAGGTCTAGGCTGGATGTTGTTAGGAAGTTGTTGTCAGAGTGATTGGCATTGGAATGAGCTGCCCAGGGAGGTGGTGGAGTCACCATCCCTGGAGGTGTTGAAGCAAAGCCTGGATGGCCATGGTCTGATTGACTGGCTAGGGCTGGATGCTAGGTTGGCCTGGCTGATCTTGGAGGTCTCTTCCAACCTGGCTGATTCTATGATACCCTGAAGCATCACGTCTACACACTTGTTGAGAACTTCTAGGCATAGGACTCCACCACCTCCCTGGACAGCCCATTCCAATGCCTCACCACTCTCTCAGTAAAGTGTTTCCTCATATCCAATCTAAACCTCCCCTGGCACAACTTAAACCCATTTCCTGTCACTCTGTTGCTAGTTCTTAGGGGAACCTGGGACCCATCTATTACACCATCACAGTTGTTGTGTTCTACGGAATCAAAACACTCCCTAACACACAGTGCAACTCTACTACCTCTCCTTTCATGCCTTTCCCTTCTGAGGAGTTTATAGGCCTTCATTGCAGTATTGCAGTCATGATAGGATCACATTTCTGTGTCATAGCTGTCCTGTGTACAGTGGCTTCTAGTTCCTTCTGTTTGTTGCCCATGCTGAGTGCGTTGGTAGAGATGTGCATGAGCTGGGTTATCAATGTCATTCCTGACATGGGCACACCAGCCCTAGGCTCATCTCTAGTGAGCTTGGTTTTTCATACCCTTCCTCCTTTGAAGCTAGCTAAAAGCCCTGTCAGTGAGCCTTGTCAACTCACATGTGAGAGTCCTCCTCCCGTTTTGAGCCAGCTGAGCTTTGTCTGTGCCCAGCAGGCCTGGCACTGCATAGATGCTCCCATGATCAGAAACCTCTGCTTGTGGCACCAGCCCCAGATCCATGTTACTCAGCACGAGAAGAAGGGGACACCTTGAGTGCTGTGTTCAGTTCTGGGCCCCCCAGTTTAACAGGGACGTTGAGATGCTTGAGCGTGTCCAGAGAAGGGCAACGAGGCTGGGGAGAGGCCTTGAGCACAGCCCTACGAGGAGAGGCTGAGGGAGCTGGGATTGGTTAGCCTGGAGAAGAGGAGGCTCAGGGCAGCCCTTATTGCTGTCTACAACTGCCTGAGGGGAGGTTGTGGCCAGGAGGAGGTTGCTCTCTTCTCTCAGGTGGCCAGCACCAGAACGAGAGGACACAGCCTCAGGCTGTGCCAGGGGAGATTTAGGCTGGAGGTGAGGAGAAAGTTCTTCCCTGAGAGAGTCATTGGACACTGGAATGGGCTGCCCGGGGAGGTGGTGGAGTCGCCGTCCCTGGAGCTGTTCAAGGCAGGACTGGACGTGGCACTTGGTGCCATGGTCTGGCCTTGAGATCTGTGGTAAAGGGTTGGACTTGATGATCTGTGAGGTGTCTTCCAACCCTGATGATGATACTGTGATACTGTTCCTCTCAGTGTTCAGCACAGTCTTCCCTGCCACTGTAGGTACTGAAGGAAGCACTACCTCTGCTCCTGATCCTTCAGCAAACCACCCCAGTGCCTTGGAGTTCTTTACATCCTTTTATGCTCCTGTACTCATGGCTTCCAACCTGTATGACAGTCATGGTTTGTAATCAGAGGGACAAACCAAACTAGGGGGGTGTGCTAGTTTGAGCCTAGCTAGAATGTTTTGGTGAGAAGGATTAGATCACAGGCTGTGAAAGACAAAAACAATGGTGATGTCTACTTCACTCATAGGCTTGCTGAGATGTATAAGAACAAGAATCCAAACACAGATAAGGCACTTCTTCAGCTTGGGAGCTCTGAGCTGCATTTCTCTCTAGCCTCTCTGCTGTCTCTCTGATCGATCCACTTTGCTTCCTAACCCCCTGGCTGAACCTCCATTCTTCCTTGGGACTGGGGTACAGTTGAGAGGGATGGGAGAAGGTGGAAGGGTGGTTGGGAGCCCCTCCTGGGCACTCAGGTTTCTGGCAGGGCTGTTGTGTGTCTGTATTACCTTTTACCTTGTCTATTTCTGTCTATAACTGTATATACTGTAACTATCTGCTTGTATATTCTGCTAGCTGTAAATATAAGCTTCATTCAGTTACCACAGCAGGCTGAGTCTAGTCTGGGTGATTTCCAAAGTGGGGAGGGGTGAGGAACACCCAAACCATCACAGAGGGTTCAACCATCACAGGGGGTTCCTAGTAACAGCTCTGAACCCAGGCCCCAGAAGGGCAGCAGTACCCAGTCAGCATATGGGCTGGACACAGCACTCAAAGTGTGGCCTGAGCAGTGTTGAGTACAATCATAGAATCAACCAGGTTGGAAGAGACCTCCAGAGAGACCTTTGGAACAGTTCTTATAAGCAATTTTAAAATTCAAGGTAAATTTTATAGTTGGTCACAATGTTTTTAGTCAAAAAGCTCTACTCTTACTGGAGTCTGATCCCCTAAAATGATATGCAAAGTACACATTGAGTCCTCTCCTTTGGCTTTGAATTTTTGAGGCATCAAGGCACATTTGGTTCTTGTTGCCAGGGTTTTATGCACAATGTGAGGGCTGGAAGTGTGCTTTGGAAAGCTAAAGATGACGTTTTTAGATGATTGTTTGTTTGGAGGAGCTGAGGTTTTAAATAAAACATCAAATAGGAGAAAATCAGAACTGTCAATGCTGTCATTACCTGCATGCAGTTCAGATCAGCAGCAGTACTTGGAAGTTGCCATAGAATAGAATCAACCAGGTTGGAAGAGACCTCCAAGATCATCCAGGCCAACCTAGCACCCAGCCCTATCCAATCAACCAGACCATGGCACTAAGTGCCTCATCCAGGCTTTTCTTGGACACCTCCAGGGATGGTGCCTCCACCACCTCCCTGGGCAGCCCATTCCAATGCCAATCACTCTCTCTGACAACAACTTCCTCCTAATATCCAGCCTAGACCTCCCCTGGCACAACTTGAGACTGTGTCCCCTTGTTCTATTGCTGCTTGCCTGGGAGAAGAGGCCAACCCCACCTGGCTACAATGCCCCTTCAGGTAGTTGTAGACAGTAATAAGATCACCCCTGAGCCTCCTCTTCTCCAGGCTAAACAGGCCCAGCTCCCTCAGCCTCTCCTCATAGGATTTGTGCTCCAGGCCCCTCACCAGCTTTGTTGCCCTTCTCTGGACATGTTCCAGCACCTCAACATCCTTCTTGAATTGCGGGGCCCAGAACTGGACACAGTACTCAAGGTGTGGCCTGACCAGTGCTGAGTACAGGGGCAGAATAACCTCCCTTGTCCTGCTGGCCACACTGCTCCTGATGCAGGCCAGGATGCCATCTAATGGTTACAAGGTGGCCTGGGAAATGGAGCAGTTTGCCCACAGACAGGCATGTGTTAGGTTTATGTAACAGAATTGCTACCTGCAGCAAGATAGACAAAACTGAACTTGCATTCCTCTTATTAACTTCACCTGCAGTGAGGCAAGGAGACTGTGCTAATTGTGAGGGTAAGGAATACTCAGCTATTATCTCGGAGAGAAAAGATACCTATGTGTACCCAGCTAAGATATTCAGCAGCCTCAAGTTGTGCCAAGGGAGATTCAGGTTGGGTATTAGGAAAGAGTTCTTCACCGAAAGGATTAGCAGGCATTGGAAGAGGCTGCCCAGGGAGGTGGTTCCTGGAGGGAGCTAGAAGACAGGTGGAGTTGGTGCTTAGGAACGTGGGCTAGCAATATTGTGTAAGCAATAGCTCTGGAATTGGGAGCTCTAGGTGGGCAGATGGATGTGACCCCCAGGGACGGTGCCTCCACCACCTCCCTGGGCAGCCCATTCCAATGGGAAATCACTCTCTCTGTGAAGAACTTCTTCCTAATATCCAGCCTATACCTACCCTGGCACAACTTGAGACTGTGTCCCCTTGTTCTATTGCTGGTTACCTGGGAGAAGAGGCCACCCCCCACCTGGCAGCACTTAGTGCCATGGTCTAGTTGATTGGTTAGGGCTGGGTGCTAGGTTGGACTGGATGATCTTGGAGGTCTCTTCCAACCTGGTTGATTCTATGATTCTATGTGATGATCTCAAAGGTCTACTCCAACACTTCTGGGATTCTCTGGCTCTGTAATCACTGCTATGGGTCGCTGTGGATGCCTCCTTCAGGAGCACGGCACAGGTCACCACGAGTTAGTGGGGGATACTACACTGTGCTCAACACTGCTCAGACCTTGAGTGCTCTGTCCAGTTCTGGGCCCCTCCATTCAAGAGAGATGCTGAGGTACTGGAACGTGAAAGGAAAATAACCTTCAAAGCATTAACACCTCAAGCTCTGCACCATTTCAGGAGCCAGTGCAGCCCAGTAACACACTGCCCATCTATAACGTTGCAGAAGATCACTGATCAGTTCCAAAGTCTTGTTCCTTTAGCCCTTGGTTTGAAACTCAGAACACAGCATATAAGGAAGAGGCTGAGGGAGCTGGGGGTGTGCAGCCTGCAGAAGAGGAGGCTCAGGGCAGAGCTCATTGCTGTCTACAACTATCTGAAGGGAGGCTGTAGCCAGGTGTGGTTGGGCTCTGCTGCCAGGCACCCAGCAAGAGAAGAAGGGGACACAGTCTCAAGTTGTGCCAGGGGAGGTCTAGGCTGGATGTTGTTAGGAAGTTGTTGGCAGAGAGAGTGATTGGCATTGGAATGGGCTGCCCAGGGAGGTGGTGGAGGCACCATCCCTGGAGGTGTTGAAGCAAAGCCTGGCTGGGGCACTTAGTGCCATGGTCTGGTTGATTGGCCAGGGCTGGGTGCTAGGTTGGATTGGCTGATCTTGGAGGTTGATTCTATGGTTCTATGATTCTATGGTCTAATTGATTGGACAGAGCTGGGTGCTAGGTTGGACTTGATGATCTTGGAGGTCTCTTCCAACCTGCTTGATTCATTGATTCCATGACTCCACACAATTCAATATGAATCCCACTGGAGACCTTAATTGTTCATTCTGACTCCATTTATATAGCCTTGAGCATGGAGCATACAGCTCCACATTAGCATAATCCAGGCAGGAACAACCCAGTCTTTTAGATACATCTTGCCTTGTTTTTCTCACTAACCAGGTGTCCACTATCCCTTCTCCTTCATGGGAGGCACCCTGAAGCTGTGGGGCTGAATGGTCACAGGCTGGCTGTTATTGTTCCTTCTCACATTCATTCCCACAAAGGATATAGTGTTTTTATAAACTAAAAGCCTCTACAAGTCTAGTTTTGCTAGAGCCCCCTTTGGATGCTTCATCCTTCCTTCTGCCCATTTCATCAGTTCCACCAGGGAATGTAATTCAGCTCTTCAAGAACTCTTTGGTGTCTGTGTGCACTGGTTGAAAAACACCAACTCGACCTGTCAGTGTGAGTCACCAATGCTTTTGGTGTGTGCTTAGGCCAAAGAATGTCCAGGACTTGGCTGAGGTTAACTGGACGGAAGAGCTTTTACTTTTTGTCCTTAGCTGGAGGCCTGAAACCCACTCCCAGGGGCAGCTGGGGTCAGTGTTACCACACCCATGCTTGCAGATTGCTCTCCTGTAGCACAGGAACGTTTGTGAGCTGTTTAAAACTTCAGTGAATCCTACTGTTAGTTGGAGAATGTGCCCAGGGATGTGTATCCTGTTCCTGTTGTAGGTGAGTGCTTCAGAAAAGAGAAGGTAGTGCAATTAATCACCATCAGAAGTGACAGGCAGGCAGTGAATTGTCTCATATCCCAAAGTCACAGGCTCACAGGATGTCAGGGGTTGGAAGGGACCCAAGGAGATCATCCAGTCCAACCCCCCTGCCAGAGCAGGACAATCCTATCTGACACAGCTCACAGAGGAACACATCCAGACAGGCCTTGAAAGGCTCCATAGAAGGAGACTCCACAACCTCTCTGGGCAGCCTGTGCCAGTGCTCTGGGACCCTTCCAGTCAAGAAGTTCCCCCTTGTGTTGAGGCAGAACCTCTTTTGCTGCAGCTTACACCCATTGCTGCTTGTCCTATCCCAGGCAGCAGTGAGCAGAGCCTGTCCCCCCACTCCTGGCAGCCCTCAGATACTTCTAAACATTTATCAAATCCCCTCTCAGTCTTCTCTTCTCCAGACTAAGCAGCCCCAGGTCCCTCAGCCTCTCCTCATCAGCCATGCCCTCCAGTCCCCTCATCATCCTCCTAGCCCTCCTCTGCTGGACCCTCTCCAGCAGATCCCTGTCCCTCTTCAACTTGGAAGCTCAAAACTGAAGGCAGTATTCAAGATGAGGTCTCAGCAGGGCAGAGTAGAGGGGCAGGAGAACCTCCCTTGATCTGCTGGACACACTCTTGTTGATACACCCCAAGAAGAGCCTGGTGCAATCTAGAATCTGAACTTAAAGCTTATGAAATTCAGCTTGACCCTTCAATCAAAGAATTATTCTTTGTCACCTCCAGTCCTGTATTTTCTAAGATGTTCCTGTTTAAATGTGTCCTGGCTGTGTACAGATGACCTGTGAGGAGCAGGAAATAATCAGAAGTCCTGGAGATGCTCTGTTACACTTGAAGAACTGACCTGTGCAGGATGCATTCTGAATGCCTCTGACCAGAGTTTCTGTGAGAGCAGAGGGGTTGTTGGCAGATCCTATGTCCTCTTAATATCTGCTTGAACACATCTAAAGCAGAACAGGGAGATAATAGTGATGTAGCATGATCATGCAATCATTAGAAAGCTGCCTGGCAAATTAGAGATTTTTTAAAATGGAAATTTAATTAAGAAATGACATAGGAGTGGTGTGGTGTAGTCTCTTTCTCCTCAACAGCTATTCCTTATGAACCTGAGTACATATTGGATATTTATCAAATAGGCTGTCAAATATTTAAATGTTCCTGCAAGAGAGAGCATAGAATCAGTCAGGGTTGGGAGGGACCACAAGGATCAGACAGTTCCAACCCCCCTGCCATGCCCAGGGACACCCTACCCTAGAGCAGGCTGCACACAGCCTCAGCCAGCCTGGCCTGAAACACCTCCAGCCATGGGGCCTCAACCACCTCCCTGGGCAACCCATTCCAGCCTCTCACCACTCTCATGCTCAACAACTTCCTCCTCACCTCCACCTGACTCTCCCCACCTCCAGCTTTGCTCCATTCCCCCCACTCCTGTCACTCCCTGACAGCCTAAAAAGTCCCTCCCCAGCTTTTCTGTAGGCTCCCTTCAGGTCCTGGAAGGCCACAAGAAGGTCCCCTGGGAGCCTCCTCTTCTCCAGCCTGCACAGCCCCAACTCTTTCAGTCTGTGCTCACAGCAGAGCTGCTCCAAACCTAATATTTGCTACCACCTTTTAGAATAAGTTGCTGACAGAGAGGTACTAAATGAGCCTTATTGATGTCTCCTCCTAATTAAATACAGGATAAGTAGTCAGTAATTGCCCCTTTCATTAAAATGTGACTCTGTGATTTGCAAGTTTCCTGATTCAGCCCTTTAAAAATGATCTGAAAATATTTTTTGCCTGGTAGCATTAAGTCAGTGTAGCTTAGGAGTGTATTGGTAACTCAGTGGGCTTTTGCTTTGGGTAAGCTGTCCTTCATAGAATCAACCAGGTTGGAAGAGACCCCCAAGATCATCCAGTCCAACCTAGCACCCAGCCCTATCCAGTCAACCAGACCATGGCACTAAGTGCCTCATCCAGGCTTTTCTTGAAGACCCCCAGGTGCCTCCACCACCTCCCTGGGCAGCCCATTCCAATGCCAATCACTCTCTCTGGGATGAACTTCTTCCTAACATCCAGCCTAGACCTACCCTGGCACAACTTGAGACTGTGTCCCCTTGTTCTATTGCTGGTTGCCTGGCAGAAGAGGCCACCCCCCACCTGGCTACAATGCCCCTTCAGGTAGTTGTAGACAGTAATAAGATCACCCCTGAGCCTCCTCTTCTGCAGGCTGCACACCCCCAGCTCCCTCAGCCTCTCCTCATCGGATTTGTGCTCCAGGCCCCTCACCAGCTTTGTTGCCCTTCTCTGGACATGTTCCAGCACCTCAACATCTTTCTTGAATGGAGGGGCCCAGAACTGGACACAGTACTCAAGGTGTGGTCTGACCAGTGCTGAGTACAGGGGCAGAATAACCTCCCTTGTCCTGCTGGCCACACTGCTCCTGATGCAGGCCTGGATGCCATTGGCTCTCTTGGCCACCTGGGCACACTGCTGCCTCATCTTCAGCTTACTATCTATCAGTACCCCCAGGTCCCTTTCCTCCTGGCTGCTCTCCAGCCACTCTGTCCCCAGCCTGTAGTGCTGCTTGGGGTTGTTGTGGCCAAAGTGCAGAACCCTGCACTTGGCCTTGTTCAGTCTCATCCCATTGGCCTCTGCCCACCCATCCAGCCTGTCCAGGTCCCTCTGCAGGGCTCTCCTACCTTCCAACAGCTCCACACCTGCTCCTAGCTTGGTGTCATCTGCAAACTTACTGATGCTGGACTCAATGCCTGTGCAAAGCCATCTGACTGCTTGACTGCAGAGCTGTCCTTGGTTTCAAATGATCTGATAAGGTTCTCAGGACTGAATTCACTGTTTTACCGTGCCCTGTGGTGAGGATTATTGTGCATGGACTGGAATTGCTTCACAGCAGATGGATCACTTGGTGCCAGCCCTGCCCCTTTCTGTACACCCACTTATCTGACCGAGGAGGTGCAGTAGCTTAGCTCTGAGAAGTTGCATGTTACAAAATGGATCTGGCACCCTGCTTGTTTTTCATGTTGTTGGAGTGAGTGAATGTTAAACTTGTGCTGCAGGTGTGTTTTATGCCTTCTGTGAAAGCCTACCACATGCTGCTTTGTGAGTGAAGATAGGGAAACTTTTACATTCTTGCCTGCTTTGAATTAGGATCTGTTAATGATTTGGACTATTGTGTTACAAGAGGATTGATTTAATCTCTTCCAATGATTCCCTTTAATAACATTGTTCAAGGCTCAGTTGACCAGAGAGGAGAGGCTGTTCTCTGTATTATTGGAGCCAAGTTCAAGTCACAGATCTTGGCTCTTCCACCATGAGGACTGTTCAGTAGAAAACATGGACAGAGCAGAGAACAATTTTCAGCTAATTCCATGACTGCTCTGAAGGCAGTGATGAAAAGCACAGGAGTTAATGACTCCCTCAGTTACTTACTCATTCCACCTAACTCAGTAAGCCAAATAAAGAACCCTCTGATTTCCACCTGAAGCTTTCATTTTATCTCTTTTCTCAACTGTCCCCAAAATAGACCTATTTCAGCTGAGAAAGAAGCCTGCCTATAATGAGAGGAAACATCAAGTGGTTAAAGGCCTGACTCTGTCTTTCTGTTCCTCTACCTGACAGTGGCCTTGAGGAACTCACTTTATCTTTACTTTTTCCTTCTCATTTGAAAAAGAGATTTTCCTACTTTGTGAGGATTCTGACTTCAAGGTGTTTGAGCTGCCCAAGAGAACAGAGTTGCACTGAACTCCAAAGTACTCCTGTTGGCTGCCACAATTAAGATGTTTCCTGTTCCTTAATGTAGTTCTTATGTTTAAAAATCAAAACAAGTGGAAAAAAAAACCAATCCAAAATACCACCACCAAGACTCACCAAAGAAAAACAACCAAAAAGACTCAGTTCAGATCTTCTGTTTCTTCATATGATGTGCCTGACATAAGGTCCTTTAAAGGAAAGATGGGAAGTCAGTGAAGAATCTTGAGGGATGTGTCTAGTTCTGGGCTCCTCAATTCAAGAGAGATGTTGAGGTGCTGGAAGGTGTCCAGAGAAGGGCAGCAAGGCTGGGGAGGGGCCTGGAACACAAACCCTATGAGGAGAGGCTGAGGGAGCTGGGAGTGTGCAGCCTGCAGAAGAGGAGGCTCAGGGCAGAGCTCATTGCTGTCTGCAGCTACCTGAAGGGAGGCTGTAGCCAGGTGGGGTTGGGCTCTGCTGCCAGGCAAGCAGCAGCAGAAGAAGGAGACACAGTATCAAGTTGTGCCAGGGCAGGTCTAGGCTGGATGTCAGGTGGAAATTGTTGTCAGAGAGAGTGATTGGCATTGGAATGGGCTGCCCAGGGAGGTGGTGGAGTTGCCATCGTTGGAAGCATTCAAGCAAAGCCTGTCTGGGGCACTTAGTGCCATGGTCTGGTTGATTGGATAGGGCTGGGTGTTAGGTTGGCCTGGATGATCTTGGAGGTCTCTTCCAACCTGGTTGATTCTGTGATTCTATGCACTACACAAGTCCAGGGATTACACAGATAAGCCATTATCTGAAATACTGAGGAAATGTTAGGTGTATGTGTGTACTGTCTGGAGCAACACATTTCCCATTCAACACATTTTGCTCCATGCATGGCTATAAATATTCAGTCAGTATCTATAACAAGTGCAAACAAGCTATAGGCATGTGTGTTCCTGTGTACTAATGTAGGGATAAAATCTAGCAGAGAGAATTGCACTTGGATGGGTACAATAATACGTTTCATGGTCAGGATATTCTTGAGCAACATTTCCCACTTCAGAGGCATTTCCATTGGTTACTGCACCATGGGTATCTTTCTGTGGCAAGCTGGGAAAGCCTGTCTTCTAGGGCATCCTTTGTGCAATCCCATTCTCATCCAGAAAGCTACTTTCCTTATTTTTATGTAAACAAGGAAATTCAGGGTGTTTTGTCTGCCATGGAAAAGGCAAATGATAGCAGTAATGCTTACTTATTTTATAGCACTTCTCAAACCATTTGATCTAAGTGTAAGTCAGATGGTACCAGGGAATACCAGTGCCTTTTATGATCAGGTTACCTGTCTGGTGAATGTGGACAAGGCTGTGGATGGAGTCTACCTGGACTGCAGCAAAGCCTTTGACACTGTCTGCCACAAGAAGCTCCTGGCCAAGCTGGCAGCTCCTGGCTTGGACAGATTCACTCTGAAGTGGGTCAAGAACTGGCTGGAAGGCTGGGCCCAGAGAGTGGTGGTGAATGGTGCCACAGGCAGTTGGCAGCTGTCACTAGTGGTGTGCCCCAAAGATCAGTGCTGGGCACAGTCCTGTTGAATATCTTTATTGATGATCTGAATGAGGGGATTGAGTCCAGCATCAGTAAGTTTGCAGATGACACCAAGCTAGGAGCAGCTGTGGAGCTGTTGGAGGGTAGGAGAGCCCTGCAGAGGGACCTGGCCAGGCTGGGTGGGTGGGCAGAGGCCAAAGGGATGAGATTTAACAAGGCCAAGTGCAGGGTTCTGCACTTTGGCCACAACAACCCCAAGCAGCACTGCAGGCTGGGGACTGAGTGGCTGAGAGCAGCCAGGCAGAGTGGGACCTGGGGGTACAGGCAGATAGTAGCTGAAGATGAGCCAGCAGTGTGCCCAGGTGGGCAGGAGAGCCAATGGCATCCTGTCCTGCATCAGGAACAGTGTGGCCAGTAGGACAAGGGAGGTTCTTCTGCCCCTGTGCTCGGCACTGGTCAGACCACACCTTGAGTGCTGTGTCCAGTTCTGGGCCCCTCAATTCAAGACAGATGTTGAGGTGCTCTAAGGTGTCCAGAGAAGGGTGACGAAGATAGTGAGGAGCCTGGAACACAAACCTTATGAAGAGAGGCTGAGGGAGCTGGGGGTGTGCAGCCTGCAGAAGAGGAGGCTCAGGGCAGAGCTCATTGCTGTCTACAACTACCTGAAGGGAGGCTGTAGCCAGGTGGGGTTGGTCTCTTCTGCCAGGCAACCAGCAACAGAACAAGGGGACACAGTCTCAAGTTGTGCCAGGGTAGGTCTAGGCTGGATGTTAGGAGGACGTTTTTGGCAGAGAGAGTGATTGGCATTGGAATGGGCTGCCCAGGGAGGTGGTGGAGTTGCCATCTCTGGAAGCGTTCAAGGAAAGCCTAGATGGGGCACTTAGTGCCATGGTCTGGTTGACTGGATAGGGCTGGGGGCTAGGTTGGCCTGGATGATTTTGGAGGTCTCTTCCAACCTGGTTGATTCTATGATTCATGATTCTGTGATTCTTATCTGTTGTGATGGGAGTCCTGAATGCTTCCTAGGTCTGCCGCATTGTGTTCAAGGATGGAAAAGGAGGCAGCCAAAATGTAGGGCTTTATTCCAGTGAAAAAGACATGTAAATAAAGCAGGATTGTATGCTTTCAGCAGTGGAATTAATTCCCAAATGCTCCTGAGTTGTATTCTCACTTTACTAAGCTACAGGCTTGGGTAGAGTTTCCACGTAGGATGGCTGTGCTGTCGTTGTGGCTCACAGTTGCAGGCACAGCACTGGCAGATAAATGGGCAGATCTCTTACTGCCCTCCCTCTTCACCGTTTTGGGGGGCTGGTGTAGCCATAGTAACCCCCATGGAAAGGAGAGCCATTTGGGTGACAAATGAGGCACAAACCCTGTCGCTGCTCTAGCAAGGGGATTCTGGAAATGCAGAGGACAGAGCATCTCAGAAGTCTTCTCAGTAGTCCTTTGTTACTGTGTTGATGAATGCCCAGCATTGCAGAGTCTCAGAGTCACCCTTGCATAGAATAGAATCATAGAATCATAAAATCAGCCAGGTTGGAAGAGACCTCCAAGATCATCCAGGCCAACCTGGCCCCCAGCCCTATCCAGTCAACCAGACCATGGCACTAAGTGCCTCATCCAGGCTTTTCTTCAACACCTCCAGGGACAGTGACTCCACCACCTCCCTGGGCAGCCCATTCCAATGCCAATCACTCTCTCTGCCAACAACTTCCTCCTAACATCCAGCCTAGACCTCCCCCTGGCACAACTTGAGACTGTGTCCCCTTCTTCTGGTGCTGGTTGCCTGGCAGAAGAGCCCAACCCCACCTGGCTACAACCTCCCTTCAGGTAGTTGTAGACAGCAATGAGCTCTGCCCTGAGCCTCCTCTTCTGCAGGCTGCACACCCCCAGCTCCCTCAGCCTCTCCTCATAGGGTTTATGTTCCAGGCCCCTCCCCAGCTTTGTCACCCTTCTCTGGACACGTTCAGAGAGTCTTAGAGTCCCTTGTAGAGCAGTCCTGGAAGCCCCTAAGAGATGCAGCAGCCAGTAGCAGTAGCAGTCCCGAGCATGTCCCTAGCAGTGTAACACCCCCCAGGCCACTCTGCTGCTCAGGGTGGCTGTTCATATACCCTCTGTTATCAATTAACACGTGTGTAAGCTAAAGCATGCTCCCTATGCAAGGTGCTGCAGGCCAGGAGGGCTGTCTCAGCAGCACATTCCAGTCAAAGGGTGCCAACATGTAAGGATGTTGTTCTTGGCACAGATGGAATGTTTTGCTCTTTGCAGTGTGCACTTGGTCAGCTAAGGAGTCCTGTGCTCTGCAGGTGTCCAGCAGCTGTTGGCAGAACAGTGCCAGCAGCAGGCAGTGGTAGCTGGTTTGGGTTGGTGGTCATAGCTGGGGCATGGGAGCTCAGGTGGGTTCATCTGCCAGTCCTGTCTTCCACTCTCCAAGTGTCTCTCTGGTGGCTTAGTGCTTCTGTGTTGTTTGTCTTTTGATCTGTTCTGATGAGAAAGTGTCTCTACAGAAATTCCTCAATATACTGAAATGTTGGGGAAGCAAAAAAACATCCCAAAACCCAAACCAACTGCACTTTTATGCTGTAGCTTTGAGGGTTTGAAGTGATCATCTCACCTTTGCATGTGCTTCACTATGAGGAATGTGCAGTTTTAACGAGTGTGTGAGAGTGACTTGAGACAAAAAAATGCAAGAAAGAGAGAGATGATACCAAGCTAGGAGCAGGTGTGGATCTTTTGGAGGGTAGGAGAGCCTTGCAGAGGGACCTGGAGAGGCTGGATGGGTGGGCAGAGGGCAATGGGATGAGATTGAACATGGCCAAGTGCAAGGATGTACACTTTGGCCACAACAGCCCCAAGCAGCACTAGAACTATAGGCTGAGGACAGAGTGCCTGGAGTGTAGCCAGGCAGAGAAAGACCTGGGGGTGATGGTAGATAGTAGCTGAAGATGAGGCAGCAGTGTGCCCAGGTGGTCAAGAGAGCCAATGGCATCCTGGGCTGGATCAGGAGCAGTGTGGCCAGCAGGACAAGGGAGGTTCTTCTGCCCCTGTACTCAGCACTGCTCAGGCCACATCTTGAGTGCTGTGTCCAGTTCTGGGCTCCTCAATTCAAGAGAACAACATCACAAACATAGATAAGGGAGTTGCTCTCTGTCTCTTTGGGCTGCACAAACTTCTCTCTGTCTAACCTGCCGTCTGTGTGACTAATCCTTCTGCTTCCTACCCCCCCTGGCCAGCCCTCCAAACTCACCTTGAACATAATGTGAAATCTGAGGTGAGGTAAGGTAAATGGGTGGGAGGAAGGTGGAAGGGTGGCTGGAAGCCCCTCCTGGGGACTCAGGTTTCTGGGAGGGCTGCTGTGCTTCTGTATTACTCTTTAACTTGTCTATCTCTGTCTATAGCTGTATAGATTGTAACTCTCTGCTTGTATCTTGTGCTAAGCTGTAAGTATAAAGCTTCATTCAATTTCCAGATTGACTGAGCCTAGTCTGGGTGATTTTCCAAAGTGTGGGGGGTGGGGAACACCCAAACCATCACATATGGCCTTTGAGTATGCTGGATATATGCTTCAGACACTGCTACTGCTATTGTTTTTGCCTATTTTTCCCCCCAGTTTGTGATTTGTGTGGCACCTGTCTGGCAAAGAAAGTGACCACTGGTATTGGAAATGGAGGGAGTCTCAGACAAAGGACTTTAAGGAGCAAGTGAAGTGTGTGTGATAATTGAGAAGCCATCTATCTCAGCAGAACTTTGCACTGTGGAAGTGTATCAATAGTTGCTTTGTTAGGAGCTAATCACTGTAACTCATTCCAGTAGACTGTTACGTCCACGCTTGTGTTCGCACCGCACGTGCCTGGGTGATGGGAGGCACAAAATGCAGGCAGCCATGGCTGGGGGGAAAGCAATTCCTGAAAGTTCTTTCCTGTGAAAGCAAGCTCCTGGCAGAGCTGGCAGTCCTTGGCTTGGACAGATTCACTCTGGTATGGGTCAGGAACTGGCTGCAGGGCTGGGCCCAGAGAGTGGTGGTGAATGGTGCCACATCCAGCTGGCGGCTGTTGCTAGTGGTGTGCCCCAGGGATCAGTGCTGGGCCCAGTCCTGTTCAGTATCTTTATTGATGACATGGACCAGGGTTATCAGTAAGTTTGCAGATGACACCAAGCTAGGAGCAGGTGTGAAGCTGTTGGAAGGTAGGAGAGCCCTGCAGAGGGATCTGGACAGGCTGGATGGGTGGGCAGAGGCCAATGGGCTGAGATTGAACAAGGCCAAGTGCAGGATTCTACACTTTGGCCACACCAACCCCAAGCAGTGCTACAGGCTGGGGACAGAGTGGCTGAGAGCAGCCAGGAGGAAAGGGACCTGGGGGTACTGGTAGAGAGTAGCTGAAGATGATGCAGCAGTGTGCCCAGGTGGGCAAGAGAGCCAATGGCATCCTGGGCTGGCTCAGGAACAGTGTGGCCAGCAGGACAAGGGAGGTGAGAGAGATGTTGAGGTGCTGGAACATGTCCAGAGAAGGATAGCATGGATGGGGAGGAGTCTGGAGCACAGCCCTGTGAGAAGAGGCTGAGGGAGCTGGGGGTGTGCAGCGTGGAGAAGAGGAGGCTCAAGGCAGACCTCATTGCTGTCTACAACTACCTGAAGGGAGGCTGTAGCCAGGTGGGGTTGGTCTCTTCTCCCAGACACCCAGCAACAGAAGGGGACACAGTGTCAAGTTGTGCTGAGGGAGGTCTATGATGGATGTTAGGAGGAAGTTGTTGGAGGTCTCTTCCAACCTGGTTGATTCTATGATTTTATGAATGTATTATTTCTCAGATCCCACTCTTAGTTAAAAGCTGCTTACAGGTGCTAGGATGTGGCCCCTTGGTTTTGCACAGCTTTTCCTTAGTGACATAAAAAATTTGGCATGGAAAGAAACTTAGAGAAAGATCTCTGAGGTGGAAATGCATTTCTAGTGAGATATGCTCCATTTTTGTTTCTTTACTTGGAAATACAAAGGTGTTCATCTTGCTCTCTCTGTCTGATGTTTCTCAGATTGCATTGGGAACCACCTTTATGTAAGTGCATAGATTTTTGTTATCTGAAGTTGCCATGCTAAGGAGCAAATTTTAGCTGAAAATACATATATATATATATATTAGAATTAGTACAGCTTCGTCAAATAGGCAATAATTAAATATTTCTCTTAACAGACAAATTTAGTTCTTCCTGAATGCATGAGGATGTATGGGGAACAAAACCATGTGAACATGACTTACTTGAGCATCAAAACTTTCCTTTTGGTTAAAATCCTCATTTACTGAGGATTGCCTTGAATGAAATCTTGCATTAAACAAACTCTTCAGTGATGCATGCTTTTAATTCCCTTTTTCAGTCTTGTATGCACTGGGTTTTTCTCTGCCAGCCTGTGATATGCTGTTAGCAGTGCTGTTTGCTCCTTGGACCTTTTGGACACTCTTCCAGCAGCTCTAAATACCATGTAGGTCATCCAGAGTGAGAATTCGGAAAGAAAAGACTGATTGGCATTAACTGATCATGAGTTGCTGAAGTTAGAAATGGTACAAAAGCCTTCTGCTTCATCGATTGGGTGGCACCTTCTTTCTCTTTCTCTTTCTCTTTCTCTTTCTCTTTCTCTTTCTCTTTCTCTTTCTCTTTCTCTTTCTCTTTCTCTTTCTCTTTCTCTTTCTCTTTCTCTTTCTCTTTCTCTTTCTCTTTCTCTTTCTCTTTCTCTTTCTCTTTCTCTTTCTCTTTCTCTTTCTCTTTCTCTTTCTCTTTCTCTTTCTCTTTCTCTTTCTCTTTCTCTTTCTCTTTCTCTTTCTCTTTCTCTTTCTCTTTCTCTTTCTCTTTCTCTTTCTCTTTCTTTTTCCTTTCTTTCTCTCTTTTTTTTTTTCCTTTCTCTTTTACTTTCTCTTTTTCTCTCCTTTTCTGTTTCTTTTTCTTCTTCTCTCTCTTTTTCTTTTTTTCCCTGGTTCTTTTTTTCCCTGGTTCTTTTTTCCCCTGGTTCTTTTTTCCCCTGGTTCTTTTTTCCCCTGGTTCTTTTTTCCCCTGGTTCTTTTTTCCCCTGGTTCTTTTTTCCCCTGG
Source organism: Pogoniulus pusillus (assembly GCF_015220805.1). Classification (NCBI taxonomy): domain Eukaryota; kingdom Metazoa; phylum Chordata; class Aves; order Piciformes; family Lybiidae; genus Pogoniulus; species Pogoniulus pusillus. The sequence goes on from NC_087295.1 coordinate 13,985,913, forward strand.
TTCTTTTTTCCCCTGGTTCTTTTTTCCCCTGGTTCTTTTTTCCCCTGGTTCTTTTTTCCCCTGGTTCTTTTTTCCCCTGGTTCTTTTCTTTTTTTTTCCTCTTTTTCTCCTCCTCTCTTTCCTCCTCTCTTTCCTCCTCTCTTTCCTCCTCTCTTTCCTCCTCTCTTTCCTCCTCTCTTTCCTCCTCTCTTTCCTCCTCTCTTTCCTCCTCTCTTTCCTCCTCTCTTTCCTCCTCTCTTTCCTCCTCTCTTTCCTCCTCTCTTTCCTCCTCTCTTTCCTCCTCTCTTTCCTCCTCTCTTTCCTCCTCTCTTTCCTCCTCTCTTTCCTCCTCTCTTTCCTCCTCTCTTTCCTCCTCTCTTTCCTCCTCTCTTTCCTCCTCTCTTTCCTCCTCTCTTTCCTCCTCTCTTTCCTCCTCTCTTTCCTCCTCTCTTTCCTCCTCTCTTTCCTCCTCTCTTTCCTCCTCTCTTTCCTCCTCTCTTTCCTCCTCTCTTTCCTCCTCTCTTTCCTCCTCTCTTTCCTCCTCTCTTTCCTCCTCTCTTTCCTCCTCTCTTTCCTCCTCTCTTTCCTCCTCTCTTTCCTCCTCTCTTTCCTCCTCTCTTTCCTCCTCTCTTTCCTCCTCTCTTTCCTCCTCTCTTTCCTCCTCTCTTTCCTCCTCTCTTTCTTATTATTTTCTTTTTCCTTTTCTCTTTCTATTTCTTTCCCTTTCCTCCTTCTGTTATTAAGAGGGAAGAGAAGTGCATCCTGCTCATTTTGCTAACTAGCTTTGCTAACTAGCCAGTCTAACCAGACATTTGCATGCGAAGGACATTTTGACCAAGAATCCAATCTTGCCCTTTACTGCAGGGGAAGAAAACAAGGGAATAGAGGCTAACAAAGCTTTTCAGTGGAGGAAAGCCACTTGGAAATGGAAGGGATATGTTGTCTGTTGCTAGACTTTGCTCCATGAAAGAAAGATGCAGTGGAATCCATGGTGGGAAAGGTGGGCTCATGATATAAAAAGTGAGAATTGTTTTCTTTGAGGGGAATTGTCAGCGAAATGAAACAGGTTTACTCATAACTGCTGGATTTGAACCAGAACACAACCTCTTCTTTGAATTTGTATCTCTAATCTTAAGGGAAAAATGATTTTGCCTCACTGATGAACCCCTCTAAACCAGAAATCTAACTTATGTTATTGGGAAAGTCAAAAGGCTTCAATATTTTCCTGGCAAACATTTTAGCTATGTTTGTAAACTGTATCTTGAGTCATATCTCTTAAATAATTTCTGGGCAAAATTCCAGGCTACAGGAACTTTGAAAGATGTTATGAAATTGGAGTAGGGAAAAAATTCTTACAGATGAAGTGGCTGAAATAATACTTAGACCATTTTACTGTATGGATTTAAATGAAAATGGTACCTTAGTAGTGTGCTGCAAAGCACAATGTAGCAGCAGTCATCAGTTAACCTTTTTTGATAACAGCTTTTTAAGGATACAATTTAGAACTTGTAAGTGGAGGCCAGTGACAAGTGGAGTCCCTCAGGGATCAGTCCTGGGACCAGTCTTCTTCAGCATCTTTGTTGGTGCCGTGGACAGAGGCACTGAGTGCAGTCTCAGCAAGTTTGCTGATGACACCAAGCTGTGTGGTGCAGCAGCCAGGCTGGAGGGCAGGGACCTATCCAGAGGGACCTGGACAGGCTGCAGAGGTGGGCACAAGCCAAGCTCAGGAGGTTCAACAAGACCAAGTGCAAGGTCCTGCATAAGGGTCAGGGCAATGCCAAGCACAAATGCAGGCTGGGCAGTGAGTGGCTGGAGAGAAGCATTGAGGAGAGGGACTTGGGGGTGCTGGTGGACAAGAAGCTCAACAGGAGCCAGCAGTGTGCACTTGCAGCCCAGAAAGCCAAGCAGAGCCTGGGCTGCAGCAGGAGAAGTGTGGCCAGCAGGGCCAGGGAGGTGATTCTGCCCCTCTGCTGTGCTCTGCTGAGACCCCACCTGGAGGACTGCATCCAGTTCTGGAGCCTCCATTACAAGAAGGATGTGGAGATGCTGGAGTGTGTCCAGAGCAGGGCCAGGAGGATGCTCAGAGGGCTGCAGCAGCTCTGCTGTGAGCACAGACTGAAAGAGTTGGGGCTGTGCAGGCTGGAGAAGAGGAGGCTCCCAGGTGACCTTCTTGTGGCCTTCCAGGATCTGAAGTGGGCTACAAAAAAAGCTGGGGAGGGACTTTTGAGGCTATCAGGGAGTGCCAGGACTGGAGGGAATGGAGCAAAGCTGGAGGTGGGGAGGTTCAGGCTGGTGGTGAGGAGGAAGTTGTTGAGCAGGAGAGTGGTGAGAGGCTGGAATGGGTTGCCCAGGGAGGTGGTTGAGGCCCCATGGCTGGAGGTGTTTGAGGCCAGGCTGGCTGAGGCTGTGTGCAGCCTGCTCTGGTGTAGGGTTTCCCTTGGCATGGCAGGGGGTTGGAACTGGCTGTTCCTTGTGGTCCCTCCCAACCCTGCTTGATTCTGTGATTCTGATTCAAACTCTGTTGGATTACTCCACTAATGTTTATGTAGAAACTCTATTCCAATACAGCCCAGACTTTTGGGAGACAGAATTGGTCTGCAGGTTAGGCTGTGAAGGTAGTACTTTGACTTCATCATTATTAGCTGCCTGATGCTACTAATGTTCTCAAACTGCTAAGTAGATTCAGTGCATTGTAAATTGCCTTCCTGTGGGCTATTCAAAGGACTTAGATACATCCTTGGTTACCGTTTTCTCTGCTTACTGTATGAATAAAAATAGACACTGCATATCTGCATAGAAGTTGTAGAAAGCCTGAGAGTTTGACCTTATGTATGGTTGTTTTAACCCTTTTAGTTGCCTGCTGTCATTCAGGTGCTAGCTGATTTTATGTGCCAGCATTATCAAGCATCAGATCTTGCTGCTAAAGGAGAGATCAGAAATTGCTAACAAAATTGAGCTGTTTCTTGCTTTACAAATCCCAAATGCTTGGTATTTTAGCAAGAGAACTGCTTTTTGTAGGTAGAATCACAGAATCAGTCAGGGTTGGAAGGGACCACAAGGATCAGCCACTTCCAACCCCCCTGCCATGCCCAGGGACACCCTACCCTAGAGCAGGCTGCACACAGCCTCAGCCAGCCTGGACTGAAACACCTCCAGCCATGGGGCCTCAACCACCTCCCTGGGCAACCCATTCCAGCCTCTCACCACTCTCATGCTCAACAACTTCCTCCTCCCCTCCACTCTGACTCTCCTCATCTCCAGCTTGACTGTCCCCACCTGCAGCTTTGCTCCCTTCCCCCCTGTGCTGTCCCTACCTGTCAGGCTGTCCTTTCCTCTGCGTGTTGTTTTTAATTCTTAAGCAGCTATAACACAGAGCTAAATACTGTACAACACCAGCTGAAAGCTGCTGGGTTTTGTTTTTAAGATGAAATGAGGTGGAGATTCTGGGATGGTTTCAAATGCTAGATTCAGTTTGGAGGGTTTTCCCAGTGTCTCAAACCTCAGCCCCAGCAGCCTAGGCAGGCCAGGGCTAATCTGCACCTAGTTCCTTGGGGAATGCTAGGATGCTAACAAGCTGATCAGCAGGAATTACCTTCAGGAATGCTCTGCCAGGGGGTTATTACATAGAATCATAGAATCAACCAGGTTGGAAGAGACCTCCAAGCTCATCCAGTCCAACCTAGCACCCAGCCCTATCCAGTCAACCAGACCATGGCACTAAGTGCCTCATCCAGTCTTTTCTTGAAGACCTCAAGGGACAGTGTCTCCACCACCTCCCTGGGTAGTCCATTCCAGTGGGAAATCACTCTCTCTGTGAAGAACATAATGAGGCCAGGAGAATACTGAAGACATTTGAGAAGCATTTTTTAACACAGCTTCCTTATGGTCCAGGGTAGAGTCTAACCAATATGGCTGTAGCCCTACTTATGGCATCTTGTGGAATCAATACATATATTGCATTTCCAATGAGCTAATTCATCATGATCCTACTTTCTGTCCTTTCCTTGCTTCCTGTCACCTGCTGTAATAAATAAATAACCCCCCCACACCCAGCTCTAATAGAGTAGCCTATCCTGTAGTGATCTGCTGATCATTCTTGGTTTATACTTGATGACCAAAACTCTGATCTCGATGTAATCTGCTACTGTGTCTTGCCTCCCCTACATGGAAGCTGAACTTGCAGTGAGTCTCAGGGCAGTTCAATAAGCTTATTGTGGGTGGTCCTGGCTCAGCCTGTCACTTGTCATTGTAATGGAGCAGTGGCATTGACAGCATCAAATGTAGGAGGGAGTGTTGTGTCTTTTCCTTTTCCTGTCTGTTGATCTTTCTGCTTTGTTTTCTCAGCATCAGCTGCGGCTTTCGTGCTTCGTGTGATGTGTGTGGAGTACACTGCTCTGCTTCTGCCCTACCCTCTTCTGGCCTGAATGTATCACACATGACTGGCTCATGATAGAAGGAGATCGGTCCGGAGAGGAGGTGGCCCTGTTCCTCTTGGATCTCTGCTCTACTGTCTCCTGTTTTTTCCTGAGGCTGAAGGGCATTCAATAGGTTGGATGATAGGAGGAAGTTGTTGGCATTGGAATGAGCTGCCCAGGGAGGTGGTGGAGTCACTGTCCCTGGAGGTGTTCAAGCAAAGCCTGGATGAGGCACTTAGTGCCATGGTCTGGTTGACTGGATAGGGCTGGGTGCTAAGTTGGACTGGATGATCTTGGAGGTCTCTTCCAACCTGGTTGATTCTATGATTCTTTCCCCTCACACCTTTATGGAGCTAGATGCAATCCAGCACATTATCTGTGTGTGAAAGTTTTCATATTAGACACTTGCAGATGTTTCTATTAGCAGTTCTGATTTTGGAAGGCATGGTCTGTTTGATTGGCCAGGGCTGGGTGCTAGGTTGGCCTGGATGATCTTGGAGGTCTCTTCCAGCCTGGTTGATTCTATGATTTGCAACTGCTGAATCTTCAGCACTTTGGAAAATGAGGGCAAGGCTTCAGCAGCCTGAGGGTGGTACTTCCTAAAGAGCATGGCTTGGGCCAGCACAGGACGGTACTTCCCAAAGAGCATGGCTTGGGCCAGCACAGGGTGGTACTTCCCAAAGAGCATGGCTTGGGCCAGCACCCAATGCTTGGAAGCGCCTGGCTATGGTGGCACAAGCCTGGGACTGTGCAGAAGCTAACACTTGAGCGTGTCCAGAGAAGGGCAACGAGGCTGGGGAGAGGCCTTGAGCACAGCCCTACGAGGAGAGGCTGAGGGAGCTGGGATTGGTTAGCCTGGAGAAGAGGAGGCTCAGGGGAGACCTTATTGCTGTCTACAACTACCTGAGGGGAGGTTGTGGCTAGGATGAGGTTGCTCTCTTCTCTCAGGTGGCCAACACCAGAACAAGAGGACACAGCCTCAGGCTGTGCCAGGGGAGATTTAGGCTGGAGGTGAGGAGAAAGTTCTTCCCTGAGAGAGTCATTGGACACTGGAATGGGCTGCCCGGGGAGGTGGTGGAGTCGCCGTCCCTGGAGCTGTTCAAGGCAGGACTGGACGTGGCACTTGGTGCCATGGTCTGGCCTTGAGCTCTGTGCTAAAGGGTTGGACTTGCTGATCTGTGAGGTCTCTTCCAACCCTGATGATACTGGGATACTTTTCTTGAAAGACAACCATTTGGCCTGGCTGAGGGGCAGAGGGGATTTATGGAAGCTGAAGTGGGAAAGCAGCTGTGAGGTGTGCACAGCTTCAGGTGCTGTAGTGTCGCAGATGTTAGCTTTCGGTGCACATTTCCGCGGTGCTGTGGCGTGGCCAGTCTGGGAGCTTCATCACAAGGGCTTGATCTGTAAATGTTACTGTGCCGGGGTTAAAACCTAACCCTGCTGTTCCTGTCCAGTAATCACTGCTGCCTTACCTGCAGTGGGTTTCCTTTCAAGGCTGTGTGCTTGGCCATAGCAGCAATGAGCTATTGCCTGTAATCTTATCATTTATCTAGCCTGCTTTTGGTCATTTGAAATGTGCCTGAGAGGTAATAGGTGGCAATTTGCATTCTTTTGTTCTGTGAATGTAACCTGACAGGCTTGTCTATAGGCACTTTGCTGTGGTTTAAAGGAACACTGGGAGTGGGAAGGGAAAAAAACTAAGCAAAAACCTGGCCATACCAGTACCTTTTTCTACCAATTTAGAGGGGATCATAGAATCAACCAGGTTGGAAGAGACCTCCAAGATCATCCAGCCCAACCTAGCACCCAGCCCTAGCCAGACCATGGCACTAAGTGCCTCAGCCAGGCTTTCATTGAACACCTCCAGGGATGGTGACTCCACCACCTCCCTGGGCAGCCCATTCCAATGCCAATCACTCTCTCTGGGAAGAACTTCCTCCTATCATCCAGCCTAGACCTCCCCTGGCACAACTTGAGACTGTGTCCCCTTGTTTTGTTGCTGGTTGTCTGGCAGAAGAGCCCAACCCCACCTGGCTACAGCCTCCCTTCAGGTAGTTGTAGACAGCAATGAGGTCTTCCCTGAGCCTCCTCTTCTGCAGGCTGCACACCCCCAGCTCCCTCAGCCTCTCCTCATAGGGTTTGTGTTCCAGGCCCCTCACCAGCTTTGTCACCCTTCTCTGGACATGTTCCAGCACCTCAACATCCTTCTTGAATTGAGGGGCCCAGAACTTAAAATTGATACTTCTTTTCCCAACCTGTAGGGATTTCTGTATGTGCCCTTTTGTCGCAAGGAATCACATTTAACATCATGTTTCAGTCACTAAATGCTCTTTGCATTTAATTCCATCTGTTTTCATAATCTTAAATGTAGTTGACTGCTTTGTTTGATGACTGTATATGGGGATATATACACATATATTTCACAGGATTTTACAGGCTCACAGATGTTAGGGGTTGGAAGAGACCCAAGGAGATCATCCAGTCCAACTCCCCTGCCAGAGCAGGACAATCCTATCTAACACAGATCACACAGGAACACATCCAGACAGGCCTTGAAAGGCTCCAGAGAAGGAGACTCCACAGCCTCTCTGGGCAGCCTGTGCCAGTGCTCTGGGACCCTTCCAGTCAAGAAGTTCCCCCTTGTGTTGAGGTAGAACCTCCTGTGCTGCAGCTTACACCCATTGCTCCTTGTCCTATCCCAGGCAGCAGTGAGCAGAGCCTGTCCCCCCACTCCTGGCAGCCCTCAGATACTTCTAAACATTGATCAAATCCCCTCTCAGTCTTCTCTTCTCCAGACTAAGCAGCTCCAGGTCCCTCAGCCTCTCCTCATCAGCCATGGCCTCCTGTCCCCTCATCATCCTCCTAGCCCTCTGCTGGACCCTCTGCAGCAGATCCCTGTCCCTCTTCAACTGGGGAGCCCAAAACTGAACGCAGTATTCATGATGAGGTCTCAGCAGGGCAGAGTAGAGGGGGAGGAGAACCTCCCTTGATCTGCTGGACACACTCTGCCTAATACACCCCAGGATCCCATTGGCCTTATTGGCCCCCAGGGCACATTGCCTTTATTTTTGGATATATATATATATATATATATATATATATATATACACACACACATACCTATATACATAGAGAGAGAGAGAGGGAGATACATAGGTGATTTTTTTGAAGCTGTGTTTCTTTCTCTTCTTGTCCAGGATCATGGTGGGAATTTCAGTGAATGCCTGGGGCAAAGTGCCCTGCAAAGATGTTTGGAATTCTTTTGTTGCCCATAAAGGAGATCTTAGGAATCTGAAAGAAGGTTATAAAATATGTGGTTGCTTTCTAACAGTTGGTTTAACTTCTCTGAGTTTATGTTATTTTCCTGTTATAATGATTAGATATATTTGATATGCTTTAATTATATCCAAAACTTTGAGCCAAGCTGTGTTTTGTGTTTTTTATTAACAGGCTGAATTATCCTGACCCCCTGTTAATGTCATGGTGTGTTCTCATGGATTACATGAGAATATGTGCATTTAAGCTTATATATATGTAAGCTTTCCTTTTGGGTGTTTTATACCTCCAAATTGAATTACTGAAAACTTTAATATGGGTAATATTAACTGTTCACACCAACTGGGTTGTGTAGTTTCTTTTCCTGTTATAATGATTAGATACATTTGATATGCTTTAATTATATCAAAAACTTAGAGCCAAGCTGCATTTACTGTTTTCTTAACAGACTGAATTATCCTGACCCCCTGTTAGAGGATCACGGGATCCCAGAATGTTAGGGGTTGGAAGGGAGCCAAGGAGATCATAAAGTCCAACCCCCCTGCCAGAGCAGGACAATCCTATCTAACACAGATCACACAGGAACACATCCAGACAGGCCTTGAAAGGCTCCAGAGAAGGAGACCCCACAACCTCTCTGGGCAGCCTGTGCCAGTGCTCTGGGACCCTTCCAGTCAAGAAGTTCCCCCTTGTGTTGAGGCAGAACCTCTTTTGCTGCAACTTACACCCATTGCTGCTTGTCCTACCCCAGGGAGCAGTGAGCAGAGCCTGTCCCCCCACTCCTGGCAGCCCTCAGATACTTCTAAACATTGATCAAATCCCCTCTCAGTCTTCTCTTCTCCAGACTAAGCAGCCCCAGGTCCCTCAGCCTCTCCTCATCAGCCATGCCCTCCAGTCCCCTCATCATCCTCCTAGCCCTCCTCTGCTGAACCCTTTCCAGCAGATCCCTGTCCCTCTTCAACTGGGCAGCCCAAAACTGAAGGCAGTATTCAAGATGGGATCTTAACAGGGCAGAGTAGAGGGGAAGGAGACCCTCCTTTGACCTGCTGGACACACTCTGCCTAATATACCCCAGGATGCCATTGGCCTTCTTGGCCCCCAGGGCACATTGCTGTGCCATGGGTAACTTGTTAGCCACCAGGACCCCCAGGTCCCTCTCCACAGGGCTGCTCTCCAGCAGTCACCTCCCAGCCTGTGCTGGTGCAGTTTCTTATTCCTCCCCAGGTGCAGGACTCTGCACTTGTCCTTGTTGAACCTCATCTGGTTCCTCTGTGCCCAGCTCTCAGCCTGCCCAGGTCTCTCTGGATGGCTGCACAGCCTGCAGCTGGATCAGCTGTTAATGTCATGGTGTATTCTCATGGATGCTATTGCATATGTGCATTTAAGCTTATATATATATGTAAGCTTTCCTTTTGGTTGGGTGTTATGTATCTCTAAATTGAATTACTGAAAACTTTAATATGGGTAAAATTAACTGTTCACACCAACTGGGTTATGTAGTTTATGTGGTATTAACCTAGTCAAGCATTTCATATTTGTACCACTTCACATGGTTGTGTAGACAGAATTTATAAGGCTCTGAAGTGCAGAGGAAAAATGTAAAGCTGGGCAGATAAAACTTAGCCAGAGAAAGTGTTCAATCCCATAGTCTTGTAATGTTTATGCATTTAAAATGTGTGTACATTTATAGCAGATAGAATCATCATCATAGAATCAACCAGGCTGGAAGAGACCTCCAAGATCATCCAGTCCAACCTAGCACCCAGCCCTAGACAATCAACCAGACCATGGCATTAAGTGCTTTTCTTGAACACCTCCAGGGATGGTGACTCCACCACCTCCCTGGGCAGCCCATTCCAATGCCAATCACTCTCTCTGCCAACAACTTCCTCCTAACATCCAGCCTAGACCTCCCTTGGCACAGCTTGAGACTGTGTCCCCTTGTTCTATTGCTGGTTGCCTGGCAGAAGAGACCAACCTCACCTGGCTACAGCCTCCCTTCAGGTAGCTGTAGACAGCAATGAGGTCCCCCCCGAGACTTCTCTTCTCCAGACTAAACAACTGCAGCTCCCTCAGTCTCTCCTTAATGTTTGGAACCTCTGAAGTCCCTTGCAACCCAAACCATTCTAGATGGACAGATTGATTTGAAGGTTGGAGCTTGGGGACTAACTTGTCATTATTATTTCTCTGCTTTGGGCTTTTAGCTTTGTCATTGCTTTTTCTTATCTCTTATGGTAAAGATGAAATGTTTTTCTGTTGTAGGGGAACCAAATGTTTTGCTTTGTTAACATAAAATCATGCAGAGAGCCTTCTGCAAAGTATTCTTGACAGCAGTGCTTGTCCCATCTGCGTGGGGGCCAAGGCACAACTGGCCCATGTTTGTAACATGCTTTTCTTTTTTAACATGGGCAAAGAAGTTGCCAAAGTGAGTTTGTGATGCTGGCTTGCTTGCTTCTAGTTTTCCTTGCTAGCCCTGCTGCCTGGAAGCGAGGCCTGATGTGCTATGTGTGCCAGCAGGATGGCTCCACCGTCACACTGCCATAGCTGCCTTATCTTAGGTACTTTCACAGTATCCCAGTATCAACAAGGTTGGAAGAGACCTCCCAGATCATCAAGTCCAACCCTTTACCACAGAGCTCAAGGCCAGACCATGGCACCAAGTGCCACGTCCAATCCTGCCTTGAACAGCTCCAGGGACGGCGACTCCACCACCTCCCCGGGCAGCCCATTCCAGTGTCCAATGACTCTCTCACCTCACCTCCAGCCTAAATCTCCCCTGGCACAGCCTGAGGCTGTGTCCTCTCATTCTGGTGAGAGAAGAGAGCAACCTCCCCCTGGCCACAACCTCCCCTCAGGTAGCTGTAGACAGCAATAAGGTCTCCCCTGAGCCTCCTTCCTCTCCTTTCTGACAGGCAAAATGCTTGGAACAGGTTGAGTTTTCTTTACACATTTAAGAAATCAACAGCAAACCCACAACAACAAACCAAACAACCCAGTCCCCTGAAAAATAAACCCCCACCTGACAGAAGCCAAAGCACCAAGATTTCTTGAGCAAATGATCTGCTTTTTTTAACCTTGGGCTGGCTTTTGGAGCGGAGCCTCTCAGTGGAATATAAATAAGCGGTGGCCAATTAGGCTTGGGAAGGAGGAAGTTTGATGAATCACAGGAAACCATAAATTATGTGGATTCCATCTGATTCCCAAGGTTGAAACAACTTTTTTTCCCTCTTCTTTTTTTTTTTTTTTTCCCTTTCCCCTGGCACAGAGGCTCTAAAGTGTCACCAATTTCATGGGATGGTAGGCTCTGGTTACTTCTGGAAGGCATGGAGGGGGGGAGCGAGGAAGGGAAAGAAGATTTCACAGTTTTATTGCACTGTGTAGGTTAAATTTACTCTCAGTTTCCTCCCTGGAGGATAGAGGAAAACAACTGTAGCGTGCTGAAATTGTTCCAAAGCATACCAGCTATTTGGGAACAGCAAGTGATGAAAGTGAGGCTTTTAAAGAGACAAGAAAGTGTGCAAATCCTGGCTGCAGTGCTGATCACAGAATCAACCAGGTTGGAAGAGACCTCCAAGCTCATCCAGGCCAACCTAGCACCCAGCCCTATCCAGTCAACCAGACCATGGCACGGAGTGCCTCATCCAGGCTATTCTTGAAGCCCATTGGAATGGGCTGCCCAGGGAGGTGGTGGAGGCACTGTCCCTGGGGGTCTTCAAGAAAAGCCTGGATGAGGCACTTAGTGCCATGGTCTAGTTGACTGGATAGGGCTGGGTGATAGGTTGGCCTGGATGATCTTGGAGATCTCTTCCAACCTGGTTGATTCTATGATTCTATGACCTCAAGGGACAACCTAGCCAGCTTCAGTGCACTGGTTTCCCATGCTTTAAAGTTTCCACATAGCCATGAAATGACAGTAATATAAATGGGATGGAGAAGGCTGCAGATACTAACAGCAAATAGACTCCAGGATGTGAGAGCAAATGGGGAAATGGAGTATTTCCTGGTCTACTCTGTCTCCTCACTGCTGTTCTCTCAACTTCCTTGTCAATTAAACTAATTGGTGCTGAAGACATTTCCCTAAAGGAGGTCACATACTAGGGCATCTGAGGCAAAATCATATGCAAGACTTTTAATCTAGTCAGGATGTATTAATAGTATGCAAGTCTTGATGGGTTTTTTTGGGGAGTTTGATTTGTCTTTTTTCATGAAGGGGATGGTCTGGAATTGCTACATGGTTCATGGTACATGTAACTAGACAAAACACTTGGCACTTCTGCCTCCAGAAAATGAAAGCTGATTTATATGGAGCAGCAACATGCTTTGTTTTGGAGCCACATTGATAGAATATAGTCTGAGCTGCAGGGACTTTTAATACTTGGTTTCATCTATTGAGTTTTACTGTTTGATTCATAGAATCATAGAATAGAATCATAGAATCAACCAGGTTGGAAGAGACCTCCAAGATCATCCAGGCCAACCTAGCACCCAGCCCTAGCTAGTCAACCAGACCATGGCACTAAGTGCCTCAGCCAGGCATTGCTTCAACACCTCCAGGGATGGTGACTCCACCACCTCCCTGGGCAGCCCATTCCAATGCCAATCACTCTCTCTGACAACAACTTCCTCCTAACATTCAGCCTAGACCTCCCCTTCAACCACTTGAGACTGTGTCCCCTTGTTCTGTTGCTGCTTGCCTGGCAGAAGAGCCCAACCCCACCTGGCTACAGCCTCCCTTCACATAGTTGTAGACAGCAATGAGCTCTGCCCTGAGCCTCCTCTGCTGCAGGCTGCACACCCCCAGCTCCCTCAGCCTCTCCTCACAGGGTTTGTGTTCCAGGCCCCTCCCCAGCCTTGCTGCCCTTCTCTGGACACCTTCCAGCACCTCAACATCTCTCCTGAATAGAGGAGCTATAACAAAAGTAACTTTTCTATGTAAAATGAAGAATTCTCTATGCACTTTCTCAGTGGGTTTTTTGTTTGCTGTTTGTACACTTTCCCATCTGAAGTCTGTGACCTTTATGTTGCTTGGAAGTCTGATACCCAGATTGTGCCACTGAACGAGTTTGGTCTTCATTTGTGCTAGAGTACAGTTTATTTATGGTGTATATAATAGAGTGTGTTAGAGAGATGGCATGAGGGTGGAACTGAGGGTGCTGTATCTAGCTGGAATATAGGACACCATTGGGACAGTTAACTTAAGAAAAAGCCAACAGCAACACAAAACCACTGAAAATCAAACTCCAACTTAAATAATAATCACTGAATCATAGAATACCAGGGGCTGGAAAGGACCTCGAAATCTCATCCAGTCCAACTTCCCTGCCAGAGCAGGATCAGCTATAGCAGATCACACAGGAATGTGTCCAAGCAGGTTTTGAGTATCTCCAGAGAGGGGAGACTCCATATCTCCCCTGGGCAGCCTGTTCCAGTGCTCTATCACCCTCCCAGGGAAAAAATTCCTCCTTGTGTTTAAAAGAAACTTCCTCTGCCTCAGCTTCCACCCAGTGCCCCTTGGCCTGTGATCAGGCATCACCCAGCAGAGCCTGGCTCCAGCCTCCTGAATCACAGAGTCATAGAATCAGTCAGAGCTGGAAGGGACCCCAAGGATCATCTAGTTCTAGCAGCAGTTGATTGTCTAGGTGAAGCCTTGTGAAGCCTGACTTGATCAGAGAATGTTGTTATTTGTGCAGAAATGGCTCTTCTCTAATAATAGCATTGCCTTGCAAATATGACTGCTTGCCAGAGTAGAGCTCTACTCTGAAAGGCCTCTTTGCCACTGTGATCAAAGTGAACTGTAGGACAAATATTATTGTTTAGTTTTAAATCCTTCTTGCCTGTTGGTGTGTGTGCCTTAGTCCCCAGGACATAGGCAGTGATGTATGAAACGTTGCGAGGAAGTCCTGACTGTCCTTGTGCTGTGCTGCTGTGCACCTGCTGTCACTTTCAACAACCTGAACAGCTCTGGCAAAGGCTTTCAGCAGTGACTGCATCAGTGGGAGCTGGAGTTTTCCACAGGTGAAATGCCTGGGACAACTGTGGTACTTGTGGTAGCCTTAAAGCTGTTCTCAATTTGGGTGTATTTGGACTATCTTCCCCAGGTCATGCTACCATACCTCTTGGATGTGATAGAAAGGGGCTAATATGGAGCTTGGTGTCTTGCTCTAGTGTGCAGAAGGGCACCACAGCTTTAACCCACTCACAGGACTTGGGTTTCAGACCATGTGAGTGTGGCTCTCCTGAGAGGACTGCAGTTCCCACCTGGGTTGTTTCCCCAGAGGGCTGGAACACTGACCTGAGCACACAATACTGTGTCCCTTTGAAATGATGACTTGCTTTAGCTGCATCCTGGTTGAAGCACACCAACTCTGCTCTGTCCTAGGTAGCCACCCATTGCAAGTTACCCATCAGAAGCTTTACAAGCTCAAGTCCAGGAAGCAGCAGTGTTGTAAGGTTGCCATAATGGCCCACTGGTTTTCCAGAAGCCAGTTTGTACAGGAGGGCTACTGCCACCTAGGGACATCCCCTCCAAGACAAAGTGCCATAGAGGAGAGAGCTGGAGGACTGAGCCAAGGTGTGAGGTGCATTACCTGTGGAGCTGAATGCATTCGTAGAATCATAGAACCAACCAGGTTGGAAGAGACCTCCAAGCTCATCCAGTCCAACCTAGCACCCAGCCCTAGCCAGTCAGATGAAATATTGGCTGAAAAAGTGATTAAACAAATCTGAAGCTTCCATCAACCCTCCCCCTCCTCTTGAAATATCCTGACACTTAAACAATGCCAACTATGAGTTGTTGAAAAGTGTAGTCAAAAAGGTAAATCAAGACCTCAGCTTTTTATACATGCAATATTTTAGTTAATATAGCAGCATAAACTTCTGTTTCACTGAAAGTATTATTTGGGTTTGAACTGTTGGTAGTTTCTGTTTGTATTTCAAAAGATGGCTTCCAGTGTACTTGTATCCAGTTCTGGAGCCCCTATTTCAGGAGGGCTGTGGAGATGCTGGAGTGTGTCCAGAGCAGGGCCAGGAGGATGCTCAGAGGGCTGCAGCAGCTCTGCTGTGAGCACAGACTGAAAGAGTTGAGGCTGTGCAGGCTGGAGCAGAGGAGGCTCCCAGGGGACCTTCTTGTGGCCTTCCAGGATCTGAAGGGAGATACAAAAAAACTGGGGAGGGACTTTTCAGGCTATCAGGGAGTGACAGGACTGGGGGGAATGGAGCAAAGCTGGAGGTGGGTAGGTTCAGGCTGGAGGTGAGGAGGAAGTTGTTGAGCAGGAGAGTGGTGAGAGGCTGGAATGGGTTGCCCAGGGAGGTGGTTGAGGCCCCATGGCTGGAGGTGTTTGAGGCCAGGCTGGCTGAGGCTGTGGGCAGCCTGCTCTAGGGTAGGGTGTCCCTTGGCATGGCAGGGGGGTTGGAACTAGATGATCCTTGTGGTCCCTTCCAACTTTGATTCTGTGATTTCCTCTGCCTTCCCTGATGTAGCAGAAGGAGTTAGGTGCTTATTTTCGGTTGGGCTTGCAGGTCCATGGTTAGCTTTATCTGAACTGTGACTCAGCTTAATCCGAGGTTAGTTCAGTTTTCAGGCTCGTTGAGATTTTCAGTGGGTATTTAGACTACTATTTGCTGTGACTGACCACTTTGAAGAGAGCTGCAGGCAGAGCTGTGCAGGAAGTTAGAGACTACTACTTTTCCCCAGTGTAAACCTTTCCCACTCAAGGATCTACCAATTTCAGTAGCCATTTCTGAGGAGCACTGTGAGCTTTCAGCTGAGAGAGGGGAAGACTGTCCTGGGTGTAGCCACACATGCTTTGGGGTCATGACCTGTGAAGAGGTGATCACAGCATAGTTTCCAGGTGCTTTCCAAGATGTCCATGGGTCCTAGTTTCTGGGGTTTGTGCACCTACAGCAATGTGTTTTGAGCCTCTTTGATGGCTTCTGCTTCCTAGAATAAATGTAAATTCATTTGAGCTGAACTGAGAGTCTCACTGTGGATCAGTGCCTTACCATGGCATACACAGCAGAACCATCTCTTTTGAATCCTTCCTTTGCTTGAGGACTCTGGAAAAGAGCTTTAGTTTACAGCAGAATGTCTGGGCAGTGACAGAGGGACATGATCTCGTGGAGAAAGGGCATGGGTTCTTCTGTCAGACTAAAACTCCTCCCTGGCCAGTGTGTATTGGCAGTGCTTTTTTAAAAGGGTGAGTAGAAAGGATAGTGCTAAAATGTGAGGGAGAGAGAGTAGAGCTGAAGGCAGAGAGGCATCTGAGCACAAATGCCCCCCAGCTGCTGCTGCTGCTGTGGGCTGGGGCAGTCACCGAGGTGCAGACCTGGCAGTGTGTGTGGAGTGCCTTGAGCTGGGGGGCTCTTGAGTTTGATTTTTGGTGGTTTTGTGTTGCTGTTGGCTTTTTCTTAAGTTAACTGTCCCAATGCTGTGCTATATTCCAGCTAGATACAGCACCCTCAGTTCACAGTATCACAGTATCCCAGTATCATCAGGGTTGGAAGAGACCTCACAGATCATCAAGTCCAACCCTTTACCACAGAGCTCAAGGCCAGACCATGGCACCAAGTGCCACGTCCAATCCTGCCTTGAACAGCTCCAGGGACGGCGACTCCACCACCTCCCCGGGCAGCCCATTCCAGTGTCCAATGACTCTCTCAGGGAAGAACTTTCTCCTCACTTCCAGCCTAAATTTCCCCTGGCACAGCCTGAGGCTGTGTCCTCTTGTTCTGGTGCTGGCCACCTGAGAGAAGAGAGCAACCTCCTCCTGGCCACAACCTCCCCTCAGGTAGTTGTAGACAGCAATAAGAAGTTCCACCCTCATGCCATCTTTCCAACACACTCTATTATATGCACCATAAATAAACTGTACTCTAGCACAAATGAAGACCAAACTCGTTCAGTGGCACAATCTGGGTATCAGACTTCCAAGCAACATAAAGGTCACAGACTTCTGCTGGGAAAGTGTACAAACAGCAAACAAAAAACCCACTGAGAAAGTGCATAGAGAATTCTTCATTTGACATTGAAAAGTTACTTTTGTTATAGCTCCTCTATTCAAGAGAGATGCTGAGATACTGGAAGGTGTCCAGAGAAGGGCAGCAAGGCTGGGGAGGGGCCTGGAGCACAAACCCTGTGAGGAGAGGCTGAGGGAGCTGGGGGTATGCAGCCTGCAGAAGAGGAGGCTCAGAGCAGAGCTCATTGCTGTCTACAGCTACCTGCAGGGAGGCTGGAGCCAGGTGGGGTTGGTCTCTTCTGCCAGGCAAGCAGCAACGGAAGAAGGGGACACAGTCTGGAGTTGTGCCAGGGCAGGTCTAGGCTGGATGTTAGGAGGAAATTCTTCCCAGAGAGAGTGATTGGCATTGGAATGGGCTGCCCAGGGAGGTGGTGGAGTTGCCACCCCTGAAAGTGTTCAAGCAAAGCCTGAATGGGACATTTAGTGCCATGGTCTGGTTGATTGTCTAGGGCTGGGTGCTAGGTTGGCCTGGATGATCTTGGAGGTCTCTTCCAACCTGTTGATTCTATGTCAGTCTGTCATGCTGGCCGTGCATGAACAGCACTCATTGCGAGCAGCACCCGTTGCTAACAGCACTGCACTCTCTCAGACCAGGCAGTGTGTTTTTACTAGGGGTGTCCTTGCTAATCTGTTTCCTTTGAAAAGCAAGATTTTACTCTGTGAAGGAGCAGCATCAGTGCATGGGTAGCCAACTGGGGAAGCTTCTCCTTCTGTTCCCTAGAGAAATACTTGCTGCAAGTCCCTTCCCCTGTTTCTTCCCTTTCAGAGGCTCTTGTCTCACGAACCTTGATGTTCTGGAAATCTCCCAGGAAAATGAGAGTTGGAAGAGAAATGCCTTTTTTATGTTTTTGGGTTGGCTTTTCTGTTGTGGGTTTTTTTTGTTTGTCTGGGGTTTGTTTTCCTGTATCTGCTTGCTGTAATGGGAAAATGTGCAGTTGCCAGCAGACAATTTCTTGGTGTCATCTATTCTAATCAAAATGTTCTATTGCTAGGCTGCTTTCAGGAGGAGTCTTATTTGGCTCTCTTTCTCCTCTTGGAGTAACGCCAGCATCCTTTCATTCCCAAATGACACCCAGAAGTCCCTTGCTATTGAGAGTCAGGCAGCAGTGTGATGCCTGTGCCTTTCACACAATCTGATAAGCATTCCTAAGTTTCAGGTTGTTTCTGCTTAGCTGGCGTGTATGAGAAGTGGCCACTTAGAACGATGAGCTGACAGGATGCCTTTGTAACTAGAATGCTGCAGTCAGTTTCAGTGGGGTAAAAAGCAGCCAGCCTTCTTGTCAAATAGCTTCACATGCTCTCTGCTCCTGGGCATGCCTTGCAAAACAGGAAGAAAGCCCTTTTGATGTATGTATTATCGAGTCTTCTGCCAGGGTGGGAGAGATGCTTTAGCCAGCATGTCTGTTTACCCAGTTAAAAAGTCAAAGCAAGCTTACCTGCAATTAGAGGTGGCTGAAGGAGAGGATGATTAGATCTGAATCTGGATTACAGGCAAGCTGCAGTTTGTGTTTGAGGCTGAATGATCTTCAAGGGCACTGAAACTGGAGATGTGCAATTCTCTGGAGCATTTTGGCCTCAAATGCCAGAAACACAGGATGTGTTCTTTATAGCTTCCTTGTGAGAAGAAGAGAAATCTCTGGTTCAGTTAGCCCCTGCTAGCTGATCTGGGGAATCTCACACTCCTGTCCTCTCCGTGAAGGCATAGTCATTGCCACCATATGCAAACTGCAAGGAGGCAATGAAGTGCCCCTGATGAAAACACAGAGCAGGGTTGCACCAGTCCTGATCCTCGTTATCTGTGGGGAGATCCCATGAAGAAAAAAAGGTTACATGGCTTAATCTGAACTCTGTTTTCTGCCACTGTCTCTTTATTCTCTGCTACTGGATGATTTATCACAGTATCACCAGGGTTGGAAAAGACCTCACAGATCATCAAGTCCAACCCTTTACCACAGAGCTCAAGGCCAGACCATGGCACCAAGTGCCACGTCCAGTCCTGCCTTGAAGTGCCCCAGGGACGGCGACTCCACCACCTCCCCGGGCAGCCCATTCCAGTGTCCAATGACTCTCTCAGGGAAGAACTTTCTCCTCACCTCCAGCCTAAATTTCCCCTGGCACAGCTTGAGGCTGTGTCCTCTTGTTCTGGTGCTGGCCACCTGAGAGAAGAGAGCAACCTCCTCCTGGCCACAACCACCCCTCAGGTAGTTGTAGGCAGCAATAAGGTCATCCCTGAGCCTCCTCTTCTCCAGGCTAACCAATCCCAGCTCCCTCAGCCTCTCCTCATAGGGCTGTGCTCAAGGCCTCATCCATTTATGTGGATGGCAGGAGCACTGCTTCCCCATTCTTGCTGGGATTTCATTAGTAAAGAGAGCAGATACAAACATCCACTGACTAGGTGAATGTAGCAAAGCTCCTTACAAGGGATCATTAATTATGCTTGTGAGTTGCCATCAGACCAGTAACAGCACAGAAGATTTGTCTTGAATGTGCTGTTTAGGTCTTGAGAATAAAGGAGATGAGCATGAAGTCTTCCTGCCTTCCCCTGTTCTTCCACCCCAGTTAGTTGAATTATTGAGTTTTCACATCTAAATACGTGAACATGCTCTTGGGATGTTAAAAGTGGATTTCTTAGAGTAATCTTCTAGATTACTCTAGTAAAGAAGTGTTAAGAGTCAAATAGGTTTGATGGTATCTATCTAAATGCCTTTTCATGTCATTTATATGTTGGTAGCTATAAAAGGCTGCTTTGCAAATCATTCAGAAAGTCCTTCAGGAATAGACCCAATCTCTGCTGTCTTATTAAATGCATTCAGACATGTCCCCTAGTCAGAATCTCAAACTGTGAAAGCCATTTGGATAATAAATTAGACCTTTGTATATACAGGCATTTTAAACTGAGCCATCCCTGGAGGTGTTCAGGACTGAACAAGGCACTTAGTGCCACGGTTTAGTTGCTTGGCTGGGGCTGGGTGCTAGGTTGGACTGGGTGATCTCGGAGGTCTCTTCCAACCTGGTTGATTCTGTGGTTCTTTGATTCTATGTTAAAGTTGGATTCTAAAATTCACATATTGTGAACTAAAGGCAAGCAAAGGACAAAACACGAGAAGAGCTCTCAACTATAATAGCTGCAATAGAGAGTCCACAATGCTACATGTGATAAAAGCAGTAATAAGCCTGCTCACATCATTTATTTTGCTGACAAAGCCACCCCAAGGAAGGTTAGATACTGAGTACCAATTATCAAAGCAGGAGTATGTCCCTAGCACACCTAGTGGCACCACAAAAACTCATCAGAGTGTGTGTGCATGTGTGCATGCTGGAGAGGGTGAGGGATGAAGTGTGGTCATCTTTTGACTGCTCTGTTCTGGGAATAACGATATTAGGGAGGTGTAAACCAGCAGACTGCTGACTGCTGCAGTTCTTTCTATCTCACACAGGTAAGTCAATTAATCAAACTTTGCCTGCTACCTGTCAAAAGCCTCTCTCTGACCTCTCATTGAAATAGAGAATGCAGAGGATCTTCCTCCACTTGCAGGTTCTTTCTTCCTTAGGGAGTGCTTCCAGACATTTTGGGAGAACAGTGTTTCATACTACACAGGTCTCCTTTTCTTCCCTGCCCTTCTCATGAAGCAGTTGATGGGCAGGGAGAGAAGACTTTCACCTGAAGGTTGAGGCCTCCTACAGCATCCCAGCACAGCCCTGAAAGCCACTACAGTGCTTCTGAAACATTGCTGGTCTAACTGCTGCCCACAGGTTTGGACCAAGCACCAACACAGGGCACCCTGCTGCTTTTCTCTTTAGATGTGGAATGGCCTTTTCACACCACAGGAGGCCACACTAGGCAGTTTTGTAGCTCCAGTGTATTACTTCACAGAAAGATGTTCCCTTTGGGGTTTGAATTCCTCACAGTAGAGGTTCAGCGTTCACCGCTCCTCCCATGACTTCAATTTCCACTCCCAGGGCAGCCAAAGCAGCATACTCTGGGAAACACAGCAAAGAAGCATGAACCAGAAAGTTTGTGCATCCTAAGCCCCAATTCCTCTCTGGCAAAAGTGTTCCAGAATTTCCATTTCCCTTGCTGCGAGGCATAACGCCAAGAGGACACTGCACTGACACCCAGGAAACAAGGAGACCACAGGCAAGCAAGAAAAAAGTGATTAAAACAAGAGAGAAGAACAATCTGCAACTTCTACCCAGGCTAATGATGTTGGGGGGAAGTTGTTGGCAGAGAGAGTGATTGGCATTGGAATGGGCTGCCCAGGGAGGTGGTGGAGTCACTGTCCCTGGAGGTGTTGAAGCAAAGCCTGGCTGGGGCACTTAGTGCCATGGTCAAGTTGATTGGATAGGGCTGGGTGTTAGGTTGGGCTGGATGATCTTGGAGGTCTCTTCCAACCTGCTTGATTCTATGATTCTAAGTAGCCAGAAAGCCTTAGTGCTGCTTAGTCATGAGATAAGCCTCGCTCCTCTTGCTGTGTGATTACCAGGCAGATGCATCTGTTATGCCATGTTAAAGGAACAGTGGAAAGCTTCATTCACATGCAATATGCCATGACCAGAAATGACTACACCCTGCTTTGGGATGTGTTGTAATTTTGCCATTCATTACTTCTGATGGCTGTAGTTTTCTAAAACTGATAAGTGACCCTCCAAACAGGAGTGGGCCAGAGGCATGCAGGAAGCAATCCATAGCATATGGATTTGTTCAGTGGCATTTATAGACCTTGATTAGAATTCAGCCTGGGCTGGAGTGATGAGAGGACTGTTTACTGAGAGCTGTTGTTAGCCATAGGTTGCACTGCAGACAGACCAGAGAGATGCACAGATTGAAACATTTTACCTTGCCTGCCTGAATCTGGCTGTCAGGAGCTGATGGCACTCTGCAAAAGAGGTATCAGAGCATTTCTGAGCTGCTGGTTTCAAGTTCTGATTTTCATTGTTTTCAACTCCTTGGAGCTGTTCAACTACCTGAAAGGGCATTGTAGCCAGGTCGGGGGTGGCCTCTTCTCCCAGGTAACCAGCAATAGAACAAGGGGACACAGTCTCAAGTTGTGCCAGGGTAGGTATAGGCTGGATATTAGGAAGAAGTTCTTCACAGAGAGAGTGATTGGCATTGGAATGGGCTGCCCAGGGAGGTGGTGGAGGCACCGTCCCTGGGGGTCTTCAAGAAAAGCCTGGATGGGGCACTTAGTGCCATGGTCTGGTTGATTGGATAGGGCAGGGTGCTAGGTTGGACTGGATGATCTTGGAGGTCTCTTCCAACCTGGTTGATCCTATGATCCTATGATCCTAAGGCAGGATTGGACGTGGCACTTGGTGCCATGGTCTAGCCTTGAGCTCTGTGGGAAAGGGTTGGACTTGATGATCTATGAGGTCTCTTCCAACCTTGGTGGTACTGTGATACTGCAACTCAATGTCTGCATGAGGTCAGCGTCAGAGATCACTCAATAACAACAGTCTTATTAGCTGGATGTGTGCTTTCTGTTGGCTGCTGCAAATGCTCTGTTTACATACTTCATTTTAAAGTCATATATATTTGAAGGTTTGTTCTGTAAAACAGACCTCAGTTGTATGCCTCTTTTCCCTTGGCCCCCATTCAAGCGCATCAATGTGCATCCCTGAAGAAAGATGGAAGCATTATTACAGACTCACAGAATTGCTTAGATTGGAAAAGACCTTCAAGCTCATCGAGTCCAGTCATTAGTTTCACATTGACAAGTCCTTGACTGTGATGGTTTGGATGTTCCCTCCCCCCCACACTTTGGAAATCACCTAGACTAGACTCAGCAGCTCTAGAAATTGAATGAAGCTTATATTTACAGCTTAGCACAAGATACAAGCAGATAGTTACAGTATAGACAGTTATAGACAGAGATAGACAAGTTAAAGGTAATACAGACACACAGCAGCCCTCCCAGAAACCTGAGTCCCCAGGAGGGGCTCCCAACTGCCCCTTCACCTTCCCCCTACCCCTCTCAACCCTAGCCCAGTCCCAAGGAAGAATGGAGGTTCTGCCAGGGGAGTTAGGAGGCAAAGTGAATTAATCAGAGAGGTTATAGAGAGAGATGCAGCTCGGAGCTCCCCAGCAGGGGTATTTGCCTTATCGATGTTTTGATTCTTGTTCTTATACATCTCAGCAAGCCTATGAGTGAGGTAGATATCAGCCTTGTTTTCCTTCCACAGCCTGTAATCTAGTTCTTCTCACCAAAACACCTGACTGTGTTTTATCTGTTAGCTTATGGTGCTGAGAGCTCTGCTGCTTCTGCTCCCACTCACTCCAGTGTGACCTGATAGTTTTGCTGCTGTGACCAGCTCAGACATCTGCTGGAAGTTTTCCATTGCAGGCTGTCATGCTTTTGGATGTTTTATCAATGCCCACAGTGCGTTATCAGGCCCTGAGTGTGCTGGAACAAATCATTTTTGACTTGAGGTAACTTTGTTGTTGTTGTCTTTCTTGAATGGGTTTGTATAGCTAATTTACTCAGTTCAGGAACAGGGAAGCCACTCAGGTGTGGTCATGTGGATGTGCATTAGACAGTTAGACAAGAGAGCCAATGGCATCCTGGGCTGGCTCAGGAGCAGTGTGGCCAGCAGGACAAGGGAGGTTATTCTGCCCCTGTACTCAGCACTGCTCAGGCCACACCTTGAGTGCTGTGTCCAGTTCTGGGCTCCTCAATTCAAGAGAGATGTTGAGGTGCTGGAAGGTGTTTGGAGAAGGGCAACAAGGCTGGTGAGGGGCCTGGAGCACAGCCCTGTGAGGAGAGGCTGAGGGAGCTGGGGGTGTGCAGCCTGCAGAAGAGGAGGCTCAGGGCAGAGCTCATTGCTGTCTGCAGCTACCTGAAGGGAGGCTGTAGCCAGGTGGGGTTGGGCTCTTCTGCCAGGCAAGCAGCAACAGAAGAAGGGGACAGAGACTCAAGCTGTACCTGGGGAGGTCTAGGCTGGATGTTGTTAGGAAGTTCTTCCCAGAGAGAGTGATTGGCATTGGAATGGGCTGCCCAGGGAGGTGGTGGTGGAGTCGCTGTGCCTGGAGGTGTTGCATCAAAGCCTGGCTGGGGCACTCAGTGCCATGGTCTGGTTGATTGGCTAGTGTATGATGTGTACTGGATGAGCTTGGAGGACCTGCTTGATTCTATGATTCTATGAAAGTAGTTCTGGAGAACACCAAAGCAGCTTCATCCGGTGACAGTAACTATGCATTCAGCTCTCCTTGGGTTGTGTGACCTGCATGTCTGCTGTTGCAGACAACAAGGGGCACTGTGTCACTTGACAGTTCATTAGGAAGTAGAAAAATCTCCTCCCTCTGGTGCTATGTCTGCTAAGTACAGTGCATGCATTTCTGGCTGCTACAGGTTCATGATAGTGCTGTACTGCAGTGCCCATGGTGGTGTCAGATAGTCGATGCTAGGAAGATAAAGATGGGTACAGTGCCTTCAGGTTCTCTTACAAAATCACAATATCCCAGTATCATCAGGGTTGGAAGAGACCTCACAGATCATCAAGTCCAACCCTTTACCACAGAGCTCTGCACAAGCTTTCTCCAAGGCATTTGTTAGTTCTCAAGCTAGCAGGTTTGGTAAGACCTTTCTTCACACCTGATGTCTCAGAAATCTTTTCAAGGTATCTCTGCTTCATCTTTAAGCATTCTGCTCTCTAAACTGGTTTGTTTTTTCTACAGAAAAAGACCAAAACCAAAAGATGTTTCCAAGTAGTTGCATTTCAGAGTGGCATTATTGTGTTCTTAATCTTGAGTGCCTCAAGTGCCAGTGCCAGGAGAGATTTAGTCATTCTGTCTTGTCCATTTGTCTCATGCTCCAGCTCTTTCTGACACAACTTTTTTGGTGGCAATTCTTCCCCCTTGTGTTCCCTTGAACTCCTGTTTTTTTCACTAGGTCACTCTCTCTTCATGAGAATCAGTGGCAAGGTTTCACACCTGACAAATTTGGTGGCTTTTTGTGATGAAGTCACAGCAACAGTGGACAAGGGATGGGCAACTGACATCATCTACCTGCACCTGAGGTTCTCTGTCCCACAGGACATCCTGGTCACCAAACTGGGAAAACACAGACTGGATGAGTGGTGCACTGCTGGGTAAGGAACTGGCTGGATGGTGGCACCCAGAGAGTGGTGATCAAGGGCACAATGTCCACCTGGAGACCAGTGGTTCTCTCAGGGGTCAGTGCTGGCACCAGTGCTGTTTGACATCTTGGTCAGTGATATGGACAGAGGAATCAGTGCACCCTCAGACCACCAAGAGTGCACTTCCACCAGACCACTAAGTGTGCACTTGTACCAGACTACCAAGGGTGCACTTGGTGGTCTGGTGGTAGAAATGCACTTGGTGGTCTGGTGGCAGTGCACCTTGCTGCTCTGGTGGCAATGCACCCTTTGGCAGGCATTCCTCCTGCCTTTTGTGCAGTTCTCTGCTCAGTGTCCAGCTGCAGCTCCCCAGGGAATCTCCCTGTGTGCTCTCATGCATTCACAGGAGTCCAGCACCACCGGGGGAGTGCCTCCACCCCCTCCCTGGCTGTACCTGTCCATACCCTGAATGCACAGAAGCCTTTTCTCTTCGGGGTAGCTGAGACAAGATGTAGGCATCCTGGGCATTCCAGACAGGCTGAGGGCCAGGAGTTTCCAAGGCACTGCCTGTTGATTTGCATCCCTGAGCTTTCGGCCAAGCTCTGAGTCTGAGTCCTGGCAGTTAACAAAGGCAACCCTTATCTTTGTTGATGCAATCTTTATCTTTGTTGATGAACAAGAGAGAGAATTTAGACTCTCACACCGAGTGCCAGAGCTGCGATGCCAGAGAGCTGTTGGATGAAGCTGATGCGTGCTGTGTTTGTCCCAAGTACAATTGAACATCACCTACAGCATGGCTGTGTATAACAAAGATTTATTTGCTCTTGCAAAACTAGCATTGAGTAAGAAGTAGAAGTAGTAAATGGTAAAACTCTGACTGTGCTCCTCCTCTGTGTGTGATGCTGAAATGCAGTTGAGTTTTGGATCAGCCTAGCCAAGGTCCCTCATAGAATCAACCAGGTTGGAGGAGACCTCCAAGATCATCCAGTACAACCTAGCACCCAGCCCTAGCCAGTCAACCAGACCATGGCACTAAGTGCCTCAGCCAGGCTCTTGAACACCTCCAGGCACAGCAGCTCCACCACCTCCCTGGGCAGCCCATTCCAATGCCAATCACTCTCTCTGCCAACAACTTCCTCCTAACATCCAGCCTGTACTTCCTGACAAGAAAGCTGATTTCACTGGGAGAGCTGGATCAGGTCCTGCAGGTGACCTGACTGCCCCCAAAGCCTTGTGAATTGATCTGGAGAGGAGGATTCCTCTTGCTCTGCAGCCAGGTTTTGAAAACTGGTGCGTGTTGCAACTTAAGTTCTCTGTGCTTCAGCGCTTCAGCTGAGGTGTATGTAGACTGTGGGGACAGAGGCCAACAGATCAGGAGTGGGTAACAGCGTTAGGAAACATAACAGGGTCCTAAGTGAACCTGCTGCCAGGTGGAAGCTGTATGCAAAGTATGGGGGGAGCAAAAAGCAGCTCTGCCAATGCTTCAGAAGGAGCAACAACTTTTTACACTGTGCCATGTGTTTTACCAAGGGAGAGTTTGTTCAGGCACAGTTTGATCTGGCAGCATCTGGGGCAGGTAGTAAAGCCCACAAGCTTCACTTGCCCAGAATTACTCATCTGACAGCCAGTATTGGGTTTTAGTATGCAGCAATCACATTTCATGGCAAGTTCTGGCAGTGTCACTGCAATGAGTGGCTGTATTGGGGCTGGCTGTGTGGGATTCTGACTTCATACCTGTGACTGCAAGGAGGATGTGTGATGTCCTGTGTCCAGTTCTGGGCTCCTCAATTCAGGAGAGATGTTGAGTTACTGGAACGTGTCCAGAGAAGAGTGACAAAATTGGTGAGGGGCCTGGAGCACAGCCCTGTGAGGAGAGGCTGAGGGAGCTGGGGGTGTGCAGCCTGCAGAAGAGGAGGCTCAGGGCAGAGCTCATTGCTGCCTACAACTCCCTGAAGGGAGGCTGTAGCCAGGTGGGGTTGGGCTCTTCTACCAGGCAAGCAGCAACAGAACAAGGGGACAGAGTCTCAAGCTGTGCCTGGGGAGGTCTAGGCTGGATGTTAGGAGGAAGTTGTTGGCAGAGAGAGTGATTGGCATTGGAATGGGCTGCCCAGGGAGGTGGTGGAGTCACTGTCCCTGCAGGTGTTGAAGCTAAGCCTGGCTGGGGCACTTAGTGCCATGGTCTGGTTGATTGGCTGGAGTTGGGTGATAGGCTGGACTGGATGATCTTGGAAGTCTCTTCCAACCTGGTTGATTCTATGGTTCTAAGTGCTGCTCCTGTGCCAGGCACTCCAAGCTCTGAAACTGTAATCAAGCAGATGTGTTGTCAGCAGTCTTCAGCACTCTTAGGAAAGAGAAGAAAAAAAAAAGAGTTAGCTCAAGTTACCTCTCTCTCAGTAAGTGAGGGCTTTACACCAAAAAATAACAAGCATTTAGGCAGCAAGCCTGTAAACCTCTTACCTGTGTAACTTCCTTGTCACCAGAAGTCTCCTTGTCACAGCTGCTTCTGTTGCAATGCTGCCTGTGCTAGTGTGAGCCCAGCTGGGCTACTTTGGTGAGAAGAGCTAGATGCTAGGCTGTGAAAAGGAACCAATGCTGATGTCTGCTGCACTCATAGGCTTGCTGAGATGGATACAAACAAGAATATAAATATAGATAACAGGAGAGTCTCTCTCTCTGCCTTTGGGCTGCATGCACTTCTCTCTCTCTGACCTGCCATCTGTGTGACTAATCCTCATGCTACATAACCCCCCATGCCAACCCTCCAAACTCACCTTGAGCATAAGGCAAAGTCTGGGGTTAGGTAGAGGGGTGGGGAGAAGGTGGAAGGGTGGTTGGGAGCCCCTGCTGGGCACTCAGGTTTCTGGCAGGGCTGCTGTGTTTCCGTACTACTTTTTAACTTGTCTATCTCTGTCTATAGCTGTATAGATTGTAACTCTCTGCTTGTATCTTGTGCTAAGCTGTAAGTATAAAGCTTCATTCAATTTGCAGATTGACTGAGCCTAGTCTGGGTGATTTTCCAAAGTGTGGGGGGGGTGGGGAACACCCAAACCATCACACTGTCCTGCAAGGCAGCTGCAAATTCACCCATGTTGTTTGGCTACTTTTCCAAGGTACTTAGAGCCTAGACAGCAGCATCAGTAATGGCATATAGCACATGTGATGGTGTGTAGTGCCTGTTTGCACTTGCTGTTAGCTCTTGGGGCATGAGGAGTGTGCCAGGTAGGGCAGAGCTTCCCAGGTGATTCTGGCCATGACAGCTGTGTGAGTGTTTGCCATGCTAGGAGATGGTGCATGCTTGGAGAACTGGAGCATGCATGGTGCTGGCTGGCACTGCTGCTCTCCCTGTTTGTAGCAGGATAGAGCTTCTAAAGGAGACTGACCTGCTGGAGAGCAGTGAAAGGAGGACTTGGGAGTCCTGGTGGATGGGAGGATGGTCATGAGCCAGCAGTGTGCTCTGGTGGCCCGGAAGGCCAGTGCCCTTCTGGGGTGTATTAGAAGGGCTGGGGTTAGTAGGTCAAGAGAGGTGGTTCTTCTCCTCTACTCTGCCCTGGTGAGGCTGCACCTGGAGTACTGTGTCCAGTTCTGGGCCCCCCAGTTCAAGAGGGACATAGAACTGCTTGAGAGAGTCCAGCACAGAGCCACAAAGATGATTAAGGAAGTTGAACATATGAGGAGAGCCTGAGGGAGCTGGGGCTTGGAGAGTAGGAGACCAAGGGGTGACCTCATTCACGTTTATAAAGATGCAAGGGTGAGTGCCAGGAGGCTGGAGCCAGGCTCTGCTCAGTGATGCCCTGTGACAGGATAAGGGGCATTGGGTGGAAGCTGAGGCATAGGAGGTTCCATGTGAACCTGAGAAAGAATTTTTTTTCCCTGTAATGGTGACAGAGCACTGGAACAGGCTGCCCAGGGCAGGTGTGGAGTCTCCCTCTCTGACGATATTCAAGAACCATCTGGATGCATTGCAGTGTGATCTGCTCTGGGTGATCCTGCTCTGGCAGGGGGGCTGGACCAGATGATCTTTGGAGATCCCTTCCAGCCCCTGACATTGTGTGAGTCTGATTCTGTGATTAGATAACATGCCTGAGCTCCACGGCGTGCAGGTTTTGCACTGGTTTTGCAGTTCAGAAGATACTGAGAGTAGAGATGATTATATCCTGTAAGTGCTGGTTTTGTTCTGTGACAAAAAGAGGCTCTGGTGAAGACATCCTTACTGGCAGATACATAGTCTCTGAATAGTCACTGTGCAAACCTTCTGGGGATGGGAGCAACCTACAAAGATACCTCAGTGCTTCCCTTTAATAAAAGCACATCATGAGGCCATTTCCTGCACAGCTGAGAGGCTGTTGGAAGAGCATGATGGTATTGAAATGAAATTAAAGATCTGCTTGGCTTTTTTAAAGTATTCTTTAATTCAATCTTTTTTGATTATTACTGATTCTGGGGGAAAATAATGTAATGGAGACAGCAGAATTAGATTTGGTCTATGGTCTGAGTAATTAGAAGGAGAAATTCCAGTTTCTTCATTGCTTTTCATTTCTGAGAGTATAAACTATGGAAGGCAGCACAAATTGCAAAGTTGTTTTGGCAAGTCAGCTATTAATGTGCCTGATGCAATCCCCTTTGCCTGCCTGTGTGTTCCCTACTCATGTTGTATATCACAGAATTACCTAGGCTGGGAAAGACCTCTCTGAGATCATTGAGTCCAACCTATCACCTAACACCTTCTAATTAACTAACCCATGGCACTAAGTGCCTCATTCAGTCTCCTTTTAAACACCTCCAGGGATGGGGACTCTGCCACCTCCCTGGGCAGCCCATTCTGATGCCAATCACTCTTGCCGTGAAGAACTTCCTCCTAACATCCAGCCTGAACCTCACCCGGCACAGCTTGAAGCTGTGTCCTCTTAGAATTATAGAATCATAGAATCAAGCAGGTTGGAAGAGACCTCCAAGATCATCCAGGCCAACCTAGCACCCAACCCCAGCCAGTCAACCAGACCATGGCACTAAGTGCCTCATCCAGGCTTTTCCTGAACACCTACAGGCACAGCGACTCCACCACCTCCCTGGGCAGCCCATTCCAATGCCAATCACTCTCTCTGACAACAACTTCCTCCTAACATCCAGCCTAGACCTCCCCTGCCACAGTTTGAGACTGTGTCCCCTTGTTCTGTTGCTGCTTGCCTGGCAGAAGAGGCCAACCCCACCTGGCTACAGCCTCCCTTCAGGCAGTTGTAGACAGCAATGAGCTCTGCCCTGAGCCTCCTCTTCTCCAGGATAAATAACTCCCAGCTCCCTCAGCCTCTCCTCATAGGATTTGTGCTCCAGGCCCCTCACCAGCTTTGTTGCCCTTCTCTGGACCCCTTCCAGCACCTCAACATCTCTCTTGAATTGAGGAGCCCAGAACTGGACACAGCACTCAAGGTGTGGCCTGACCAGTGCTGAGTACAGGGGCAGAATAACCTCCCTTGTCCTACTGGCCACACTGTTCCTGATGCAGGCCAGGATGCCATTGGCTCTCTTGGCCACCTGGGCACACTGCTGGCTCAGCTTCAGCCTATCTACCAGCATCCCCAGGTCCCTTTCCTCCTGGCTGCTTTCCAGCCACTCAGTCCCCAGCCTGTAGTGCTGCTTGGGGTTGTTGTGGCCAAAGTGCAGAACCCTGCACTTGGCCTTGTTCAATCTCATTCCATTGGCCTCTGCCCACCCATCCAGCCTGGCCAGGTCCCTCTGCAGGGCTCTCCTACCTTCTTCTGCCCCTAGTTGCCTGGCAGAAGAGATCAAACCCCATCTGGCCACAACCTCCCTTCAAGCAGTTGTAGAGAGAGATGCCGCAATGGGGACAGAGCCTGAGCTTTTCATAGAATCATAGCATCAAGCAGGCTGTGGAGGAGAGCTTCAAGATATGTGCTGTAGGCAGAGCTGTACACATACATATCTATATAATATATATATGTTATATTCTTGCAGGATGTGCTGTAACCTAACTTAAAGGAAACAAACCAGAGAAGAGACAATTCAAGAGTCCCACTCATGTCAAGCAAATTTATTGGGTCCCAGACTAGTGATAAGTGCTGGCTGCTGGGCAGCAGCAAGAGACAGGGTGGGCGCTGAGTGGCTGCCAGGGCTAGCCTCACAGGCACAGTGGGTGTCTCAAGTGTGCTGGGACAACCTGCTTTCTGGTCATTGTCACTGGCTGTGGTGAGGACAGATGGGTAGGAAGTCTCTGATAACCAGCACACTCCCTGGGGCTGAGCTCTCAGTAACATCCCCACGTCTCTTCTCAAGGGAAGAATGACACCTCTGTCTCTTAGCCCTGTATCAGGCATTGAGAGCTCTTTAGACTATTTCTTGGAGGTCTCTTCCAACCTAGTTGATTCTATGATTCTATGATTTCACAGTATCACTAAGGTTGGAAGAGACCTCACAGATCAGCAAGTCCAACCCTTTACCACAGAGCTCAAGGCCAGACCATGGCACCAAGTGCCACGTCCAGTCCTGCCTTGAACAGCTCCAGGGACGGCGACTCCACCACCTCCCCGGGCAGCCCATTCCAGTGTCCAATGACTCTCTCAGGGAAGAACTTTCTCCTCACCTCAAGCCTAAATTTCCCCTGGTGCAGCCTGAGGCTGTGTCCTCTTGTTCTGGTGCTGGCCACCTGAGAGAAGAGAGCAACCTCCCCCTGGCCACAACCTCCCCTCAGGTAGTTGCAGACAGCAATAAGGTCTGCCCTGAGCCTCCTCTTCTCCAGGCTAACCAATCCCAGCTCCCTCAGCCTCTCCTCGTAGGGCTGTGCTCAAGGCCTCTCCCCAGCCTCGTTGCCCTTCTCTGGACACGCTCAAGCATCTCAATGTCCCTTCTAAACTGGGGGGTCCAGAACTGAACACTGATTTGGAGCAGAGCAGCTAATATAGTTTTAATGGTAAAGAAGAACCAAATAATTCAGATTTTTTCTTTGTGATGTTTGTAATTGGGAGATATTATTCACCATCCTGGCATTTCTGTCAGTATTTGAAGGACCCAAAACTCATGGCAGAAAGATGCGTCCAAAAAATGACTTAGAAGATAAAAATGCAGCCACACAGCCTTAGAGTATTGAGTGGAGTCCTTGCATGACCTTTATTCAGCAAGGAGGTGATCTTGCAGCACTTTACTGCAATAGCTCTTTGCATCATATTGCTGGCTAGCTGCAGACCAGCCAGAGCATCATGCTCTTTCTGTCATCTTTAGTGCTTTTTAGTGAGTATCTTGCTCAGTCTTTATTTTGCAAGGAGCTGGCAACCCCACTGACTTCCACAGCAATTAACTATCCTCACTTCGTTTGTGTATGAAAACCACATGGCAAAGACAAGTAAGTCAATCCTGAGACATGGATGAAAGGATTATTTGGCACCCCAGGGATATGGGAGGAGTTCTTTTATTGCTGGGCTTTGAATTGAAATGTTGAAAATACCTTCTTATATGTGAGTGTGGACATGGTATATGCTGGATTTTTAATCATAGAATCAGTCAGGTTGGAAGGGACCACAAGGATCATATAGTTACACCCTCCCTGCCATGCCCAGGGACACCCTACCCTAGAGCAGGCTGCCCACAGCCTTAGCCAGCCTGGCCTTAAACACCTGGGGCTGTTCAAGGCAAGGTTGGACGTGGCACTTGGTGCCATGGTCTAGCCTTGAGCTCTGTGGTAAAGGGTTGGACTTGATGATCTGTGAGGTCTCTTCCAACCCTGATGATACTGGGATACTGTGATACTGTGATACCTCCAGCCATGGGGCCTCAACCACCTCCCTGGGCAATCCAGTCCAGGCTCTCACCACTCTCATGCTGAACAACTTCCTCCTCACATCCAGCCTGAACCTACCCATCTCCAGCTTTGCTCCATTCCCCCCAGTCCTGTCACTCTCTGACAGCCTCAAAAGTCCCTCCCCAGCTTTTTTGTAGCCCCCTTCAGATCCTGGAAGGCCACAAGAAGGTCACCTGGGAGCCTCCTCTTCTCCAGCCTGCACAGCCCCAACTCTTTCAGTCTGTCCTCATGCTTTCCTGTACTGTAATGATTTAGTGTGTCAGGACAACCATTAAATAAAAGGATGAAGTGGATTTTGTGGAGTTTCCCTTATCTGTAATCCTTCTGGGTCAAAGAAAGCTTTGCTTGGGTTTCTTTGCAGGATAAAGAATGACAGCCAGATATGTTAAGTGGCACAGGTAAAAATCTGTGCTGAAACCCAGACATAAAAGATGTAAAGGGAATGTTGTTTATGGATGTTCAATAGTTTCTAATTATCACTGCTTGATGTTTAATGGATTTATTGATGGGCTGTCTTGGAAACTCACCATGAAAAGTTAAGGCAAGGGCAAGGTGAAAAAAGCTTTGCTGCTTGTTTAGTTTCAGGAATGGTGGAGAGCAGTGCTTTTTAACTTAAAGTGAAACATTAGTGACTCCCCAAAAGCAAGATGAACAGGCAACTCACGAAGCTGGTGTCATTTTTTACTGATTCCTTTGTGCTCTTGGCCAAAAGAAGGTGTAAGGTGAGCTGGGTAACTGTGGTTAAAATAAGTGGTTCCAGTACCTGAAGTACAAAAATAACTGAAAACCATACCTACAAGATTGCAGGTACAAAGGGTGACTTAGGAGGTGAGTCTCCTAAATAAAACCAGCTAAATTAAAACATCAGAAGTGCCTGTTGTTGGAGGAGGATCCAAAGATGCCTATTTCTGGTTTTTAGTGGAATGAGTTTTATACTCTCCCAATGTTTTGTGTATTTTATCCTTTGTTTGCCTTATCTTAAATAAATATAATGGAATTTGAGTGCCATGTCCAGCTCTGGGCTCCTGAATTCAAGAGAGGTGTTGAGATGCTGGAAGGTGTTGAGAGAAGGGCAACAAAGCTGGTGAGGGGCCTGGAGCACAGCCCTGTGAGGAGAGGCTGAGGAAGCTGGGGGTGTGCAGCCTGCAGAAGAGGAGGCTCAGGGCAGAGCTCATTGCTGTCTGCAACTACCTGAAGGAAGGCTGCTGCCAGGTGGGGTTGGGCTCTTCTACCAGGCAAGCAGCAACAGAACAAGGGGACACAGTCTCAAACTGTGGCAGGGGAGGTCTAGGCTGGATGTTAGGAGGAAGTTGTTGTCAGAGAGAGTGATTGGCATTGGAATGGGCTGCCCAGGGAGGTGGTGGAGTCACTGTCCCTGGAGATGTTGAAGCAAAGCCTGGCTGGGGCACTTAGTGCCATGGTCTGGTTGACTGGATAGGGCTGGGTGCTAGTTTGGGCTGGCTGAGCTTGGAGGTCTCTTCCAACCTGGCTGATTCTATGATTCTATGAATAGGATGTCCAGGCAGGTTGGCTTCTCATGGGGATGTTCGAGGGCAGGTTAGATGAGGCCTTGACAAGCCTTGTCAAGTGGCATCCCTGCCAATGGCAGAGTAGATGATCATAGCAGTGTAGATGATGATGGAGTAGATGATCTCTAAAGGTCCATTCCAATGTAAGCCATTCTGTGCAGGTCTATTTTGGATCTCCTACTGTGTGATCTCTTTATAGTTTTAAAACATTTTATTTTCCAATTGGGCTAGAGATAAAAAAGTGCACAAAGGAAAAAAAAAAGTGACCTCTCTAGTTAAGAAGCTCCATAAGAAAGGGCTGCCCCTGCTCCAGCTGCCAGCAGCCTTGCTGTTCTGAACTGCTGGTAAAGCAGAAGTGATGGAACTGAAACCAGAAGCATGTAAATCTTCATTTTAAATGAAGCTTTAGGAGACCAATCCTTCAATTTATTTTCATATATAGGCTGGGTGTTAGGAGGAAGTTGTTGGCAGAGAGAGTGATTGGCATTGGAACGGGCTGCCCAGGGAGGTGGTGGAGTTGCTGTGCCTGTGGGTGTTGAAGCAAATTCTGGATGGTACACTTAGTGCCATGGTCTGGTTGATTGGCCAGGGCTGGGTGCTAGGTTGGACTGGCTGAGCTTGGAGGTCTCTTCCAACCTGACTGATTCTGTGATTCAGTGATTCAAATCTTAACAAGTAGTGAGTGTTTCTTGCCTCTGCCTCAATGAAAACCCCAATACCTGAACTTCAGCTCCCTTCCCTCCTTGCCAAAAGTGTGCTCTCTTTTCCTTTCCCCCTTTCTTTGCTTAAGGCTATGGTTACAGTAGTTAATATTTTAAACAGGAAAACAGAGAATCAAATAGAATTAGAGAAAGACTTCTTTGTTCTAGGTACTGTAGAGTATAGAGCTCAAAAAGTCAGAAAAGATGTTAGCAGAAAATGCCTCTGCTGCAGTTTAGATAAGAACCCAGACAATGAGCTGGCTTGTTAATTGTAAAGGCTGGTGGAGAGCTGCCAGGTAGCAGCAACTCCTTTTATATCTTGCTGCTCCCGATGGCTGTCCTAGCTGGCAAGTTACAGGACAGGAACCTTTTCAGTTTGGGCTGGGCTTTTTTTTAACATTATGGGTTTTTTTTTGTTGGTTTAGTTTCTTCTAGAACCCCAAAAATTCATCTGTCAGAGCAGTTGCTGGCTGAGCTTTTGTAAGAGTAAGTAATAATCAATAGTGTCAGGAAGCAGGCAGGATGGGTGGCCTGGAAAGCAGGGTAAACAGTCCTACAGCTTGAAGGTTGGTGCTGTAGACATCATTGTAAGTGCTCTTTAGACAAAGTATGCAGTTTGCAAACAGTGAATCTTGCCAAATTACTTGTCTGAAAACTGTTCCTGAAATGGCAGCTGTGAGGTATGCAAAGTAGCCATTGGATCATTTCTTCTCAGCCACCTTTAGAGGAGCTGCGTCGATGGAGAGGCAAAATAGGAGTGACTATTTGGACAGGTTGCACCTCAAGTTTCTGTGTCATCCCTGATAGTTCCTGCTGTTAGTTTGGGGAGATAAGCCCTGCAGCAGCACTCTAGCCTTCCCCATTGTGTTTCCCAGTGGACACAGGATGGGAAGATGACTTAGCACCCATCAATTCTCAGCCTGCATTGGTGCTTTTAGGTGAGAGATGTTGAGGAGCAGAGGTAATAAGCTTGATGCAGAGGTATATAGAAGCACAGAATTGCCTAGATTGGCAAAGCCCTTCAAGCTCATCGAGTCCAAGCAGTAGTTTCACACTGACAAGTCCTTGACTAAACCAAATCCCTCAGCACAACATCACATCACTATGAATCACTGTGGTTGGAAAGGACCACCAGCATCAGCCAGTCCAAATCCAGTACGAAACCAATTTCTGAGGTCCCTGCAAAGAATTTAAGTGTAACTTTGTATAAGCACCCGAGTAACCCTACTACTTCTCTGCAAGCATGTGGTTAAAGCAATCCATTAACTAAAGGGGGTTAAGAAAGGAGCAGCAGCCCTCACAGTATCACAGTATCATCAGGGTTGGAAAAGACCTCATAGATCATCAAGTCCAACCCTTTACCACAGAGCTCAAGGCCAGACCATGGCACCAAGTGCCACGTCCAATCCTGCCTTGAAGTGCCCCAGGGATGGCGACTCCACCACCTCCCCGGGCAGCCCATTCCAGTGTCCAATGACTCTCTCAGGGAAGAACTTTCTCCTCACCTCCAGCCTAAATTTCCCCTGGCACAGCCTGAGGCTGTGTCCTCTTGTTCTGGTGCTGGCCACCTGAGAGAAGAGAGCAACCTCCTCCTGGCCACAACCTCCCCTCAGGTAGTTGTAGGCAGCAATAAGGTCTCCCCTGAGCCTCCTCTTCTCCAGGCTAACCAATCCCAGCTCCCTCAGCCTCTCCTCGTAGGGCTGTGCTCAAGGCCTCTCCCCAGCCTCGTTGCCCTTCTCTGGACACGCTCAAGCATCTCAATGTCCCTCCTAAACTGGGGGGCCCAGAACTGAACACAGTACTCAAGGTGTGGTCTAACCAGTGCAGAGTCCAGGGGCAGAATGACCTCCCTGCTCCTGCTGACCACACCATTGCTGATGCAGGCCAGGATGCCACTGGCTCTCTTGGCCACCTGGGCACACTGCTGGCTCATCTTCAGGCAGGTATCAATCAGCACCCCCAGATCCCTTTCTGTCTGGCTGCTCTCCAGCCACTCCGACCCCAGCCTGTATCTCTGAATGGGGTTGTTGTAGCCAAAGTGCAGCACCTGGCACTTGGAGCTATTGAACCCCATCCCATTGGACTGTGCCCATATGTCCAGGCCCATTTGTCATAGGCGTGCAAGCTGCCCGGCTCGTCTCTGAGGGCTTTTGGCCTGATTGCTTCCTGATCACAGTTTAGGCTAGGATTTCCTAAGGAGTTGGAGGGAATTAAGTAAGGCACTGTCACTGCATTTCAGTGGGCTTTGAGTGTCTGGTGTTGCAAGGGCTAAGCTTATACAGAATGACAGTAGTCCAACTAATGGTTTGATTTCAAACTGATGAAGTTAAGCTGATCATAGAATCATAGAATCAACCAGGTTGGAAGAGACCTCCAAGATCCTCCAGTCCAACCTAGCACCCAGCCCTATCCAGTCAACTAGACCATGGCACTAAGTGCCTCATCCAGGCTTTGCTTCAACACCTCCAGGGATGGTGCCTCCACCACCTCCCTGGGCAGCCCATTCCAATGCCAATCACTCTCTCTGTGAAGAACTTCTTCCTAACATCCAGCCTAGACCTACCCTGGCACAACTTGAGACGGTGTCCCCTTGTTCTATTGCTGGTTGCCTGGGAGAAGAGGCCACCCCCACCTGGCTACAGCCTCCCTTCAGGTAGTTGTAGACAGTAATAAGATCACCCCTGAGCCTCCTCTTCTCCAGGCTAAACAGGCCCAGCTCCCTCAACCTCTCCTCATAGGATTTGTGCTCCAGGCCCCTCACCAGCTTTGTTGCCCTTCTCTGGACATGTTCCAGCACCTCAACATGATGCAAAAGACTGTATGCATAGGCAGAGTTTATAGCAGTTTGGTTTAAGTTAGTTAGGACAAAGGTTTAAACCAAGATAAAGTGAGTCACTCTTACGTTGAATTGAGAATACCTTTGATAAAATTATTCCAGGTAGACAATACTGTAGGTGCCTGGATAGGGATTTACAGCTCTGCTCAGAGCAGCATGAATTGCCTGAGTTTTCTTTGACAGAACAGCATTAGTTCCTCAAACCTCATTCTCTTTTAATTTGATTTTGTAGTTTCCTTTAAAGATTTACAAAAGTAAATCATAGAATCAAGCAGGTTGGAAGAGACCTTCAAGATCATCCAGTCCAACCTAGCACCCAGCCCTAGCCAAGCAACCAGACCAAGTGCCTCATCCAGTCTCTTCTTGAACACCTCCAGAGATCTTACCTTTAATTTACTGTTCAACTTAAATAGTCCAACCATTGAGCCTAGACACACTGTAAGATGTGTCCAGGTGCATGAGGCAGACGCCTTTTGTCTTCAGGGAAAACAACTGTCAGAAGGGCTGAACCTTTGTATTTTATTCTCTTCTTGACACTTTATGTTAACTCATCCTACACTTTCATGATGCTTTCTGAATTTTACACTAATCACAGAATCACAGAAACAGGCAGCTTGGCAAAGCCCCTTGGGATCACCAAGTCCAACCTATAAGCCTACTCTACAAGATTCATCTTAAACCATATCCCTGAGCACCACATCTAAATGACCTTTAAACACATCCAGGGTTGGTGACTCCACCACCTCCCTGGGCAGCTCATTCCAGGCCCTGACCACTCTCTCTGTGAAAAACTTTTTCCTAATATCTAATCTATTTATGATTTTGGAGGGTAAGTGGAGAAGGCAAGATTTGTATGCCCCCACTGTAGTGCAGGTATGATGAAGAGTGCAGGCACATGCATGCTAGTGCTGGCTACTTGTGGAATGCATTGCTCCAGAGAGAGATCCCTTCAGCAGCTGGTGGTTTCCTCTTTTGGCCTGTGCAGCTTCCAAAGAGGACTCAAGATGGTTTAGTGGCACTGAATTAGCAGGCTTGTCAGTAAGCTGTAAATCTTGAAAGTGCCTTGCTGTGTTGAGGTATGAACCCAAGATCTAAAGAAGGTGCATGCTTTAGATCACTTCTGTGTGTAGAAAACTCTTGAACCTATTTTGGTGATGGAAGCACTGTTATTAATAGTAGTTTTTGCAGTTTTACTGTGCTGGTTTGGGTGTTACCTGCCCTCCCCACACTTAAGAAAATCACCTAGGCTAGACTCAGCTGCTGGAAATTGAATGAAGCTTTATACTTACAGCTTAGCACAAGATACAGGCAGATATTTACAATACCTACAGCTATAGACAGAAATAGACAAGTTAAAGGTAATACAGAAACACAACAGCCCTCCCAGAAACCTGAGTCCCCAGGAGGGGATCCCAACCACCCTTCCACCTTCCTCCCACTCCTCTACCTTGCCTCAGACTTTGCCTTACATTCAAGGTGAGTTTGGAGAGCTGGCCAGGGGGGTTAGGAAGTAGATGGATTAGTCACACAGATGTCAGGTTAGGTTAGAGAGAGAAGTTCAGCCCAAAAGCTAGAGAGAGACTCTGTTATCTAAGTTTGTGTTCTTGTTCTTCTCCATCTTAGCAAGCCTATGAGTGCAGCAGACATCAGCACTGTTTCCTTTTCACAGCCTATCATCTAATTCTTCTCACCAAAATAACCCAGCTAGGCTCCAACTAGCACATTTACAATCTGTTTGCTATTCTGAAGTTATCTGATTGACAACTGTATTATAAAATAAATGCAACAGAATTAAAACAATCAAACAAAAAAACACCAAAAAAGTCACACACACACAAAAAAAGAAACAAACAGAAAAAAACCCCAACAAAGTCATGCCTGAGTAACTTTGTTCTGATAGCTATAGAAGAAAAAGAATCACAGAATCAACCAGGTCGGAAGAGACCTCCCAGATCATCCAGTCCAACCTAGCACCCAGCCCTAGCCAATCAACCAGACCATGGCACTAAGTGCCCCAGCCAGGCTTGGCTTCAACACCTCCAGGGACGGTGCCTCCACCACCTCCCTGGGCAGCCCATTCCAATGCCAATCACTCTCTCTGCCAACAACTTCCTTCTAACATCCAGCCTAGACTTCCCCTGGCACAGCATGAGACTGTGTCCCCTTGTTCTGTTGCTGCTTGCCTGGCAGCAGAGCCCAACCCCACCTGGCTACAGCCTCCCTTCAGGTAGTTGTAGACAGCAATGAGCTCTGCCCTGAGCCTCCTCTTCTGCAGGCTGCACACCCCCAGCTCTCTCAGCCTCTCCTCACAGGGCTCTGCTCCAGGCCCCTCACCAGCTTCATTGCCTTTGTCTGGTCACATTCCAGCACCTCAACATCTCTCTTGAATGGAGAAGCCCAGAACTGGACACAGTACTCCAGGTGTGTCCTGAGCAGTGCTGAGTACAGGGGCAGAATAACCTCCCTTGAAAATCTGCCTTGTTTAAATATCATTTATAAAATAATGCTGACACTGCTGAGTGTTATTCTCCTGTTTCTGCTCGGAAGGTTTCTGCACAGGCTCCTGAATGTTAAGCATTTGATGTTGTTTGGCTGTACATTAATTTTTTTTCCTTCTATGGTCAGTATACTTTTTCAGATTGTCCAAGGAACTGCCTACCTGACATATTGAAACCTTAAATTACTTCATTTCCATTGGAGTGAACTGCCAGGTCTGTGCTTGCTACTGCAGTTTAACATTAGGCTTAGCCTTCTCACGCCTAAGCCTTAGCCTTATTACTTCTGGCTCTGTTGTGTGGCTTTTATGCTGCTGGTCATCTTGTGTCTATGTCTAGAAAAGGTCAAATGAGCAAGGGCTGAAATGTTCTCTTGTGTTTGTTAACTTAGTTTTCATAATGATAATCACATAGAATCACAGAATGTTAGGGGTTGGATGCCACCTCAAAAGCTCATCCAGTCCAACCGCCCCTGCCAGAGCAGGATCACCTAGACCAGATCAGAGGCATTGAATGCGTTCAGTGGTGTTCAATAGCTCCAAGTGCAGGGTGCTGCACTTTGGCCACAGCAACCCCATGCAGAGATACAGGCTGGGGTCAGAGTGGCTGGAGAGCAGCCAGACAGAGAGGGATCTGGGGGTGCTGATTGATACCCACCTGAACATGAGCCAGCAGTGTGCCCAGGTGGCCAAGAGAGCCAGTGGCATCCTGGCCTGCATCAGGAATGGTGTGGCCAGCAGGAGCAGGGAGGTCATTCTGCCCCTGTACTCTGCACTGGTTAGACCACACCTTGAGTGCTGTGTTCAGTTCTGGGCCCCCCAGTTTAGGAGGGACATTGAGATGCTTGAGCGTGTCCAGAGAAGGGCAACGAGGCTGGGGAGAGGCCTTGAGCACAGCCCTACGAGGAGAGGCTGAGGGAGCTGGGATTGGTTAGCCTGGAGAAGAGGAGGCTCAGGGGAGACCTCATTGCTGTCTACAACTACCTGAGGGGTGGTTGTGGCCAGGAGGAGGTTGCTCTCTTCTCTCAGGTGGCCAGCGCCAGAACAAGAGGACACAGCCTCAAGCTGTGCCAGGGGAGATTTAGGCTGGAGGTGAGGGGAAAGTTCTTCCCTGAGAGAGTCATTGGACACTGGAATGGGCTGCCCGGGGAGGTGGTGGAGTCGCCGTCCCTGGAGCAGTTCAAGGCAGGATTGGACGTGGCACTTGGTGCCATGGTCTGGCCTTGAGCTCTGTGGTAAAGGGTTGGACTTGATGATCTGTGAGGTCTCTTCCAACCCTGATGCTACTGGGATACTGTGATACAGAGGAAGGCACTCAGACAGGTTTTGACTGTCTCCAGAGAGGGAGACTCCACAACCCTGCTGGGCAGCCTGTTGCAGTTTTAAAGTGACAAAAGATTTTCATGTACCTTTTAGAAATGGAATAATTTACACTTTCAATAGGCAGTATATGTCTAATATCCTTGAAAGCCTTACAATCAAACTGTGTGGAAGTATTAAACCCCCCCTGCTGCTAGCTGCCAGGTAGCTGCGTGCACACACCTGATTGAACTGGATGAGGAGGTCCAAATTGAAATGGTTATTTGTCACACTGGGTGTGAATCCTCTTCTCACGATGAAAGCCCAGCAGATTAAAATCAGCTGGGAGAAAGGGTAGTTCTCAGCAAGCCAGAGGATTTGACAAACTATCCCTGCAGCAGCTTTACTCACATGCAATCCCATTATTTCAAGTACAGTCTACTCCAGCTAAAATGAGCATATAGTAATTGAGTAGTGCCAAAGGCTGAAATAATTTACACTTTAGCTTGAAATGGTTTTTGTAATGCTATGCAAACAAGTATGCACAGAACCCAAACAAAAGCACCCTTTGGGCTTTATCCCTCTCCACCCTTTCTAATTGAATTCACTTTTGAACTGGACTTGAGATATTATGGCAGCTGAAGGTGCTCATCTGTAAATGGTGCAGCTTTTAAACCCTTCAAGTGTTAACCTCTGTCTTTGGCTTAGGTTTGAAGACAGCTGTTGGCTCTTTTATGCACTACTCTTGGATCTGATTCTGAATAAGCATGGTGATTGTGGATTAGTATTGCTGACAATAATGATGTTCATTTATAAAGCTTGCCTATCCAGGTATCTCAGAAGTGC
Source organism: Pogoniulus pusillus (assembly GCF_015220805.1). NCBI lineage: Eukaryota > Metazoa > Chordata > Aves > Piciformes > Lybiidae > Pogoniulus > Pogoniulus pusillus. The sequence goes on from NC_087295.1 coordinate 14,028,182, forward strand.
CTGAAGGGAAGTTATTGTTCTCATTTTGCTTGGCAGAAATAGAAGTCCCTCGTGGCAGCTTAGACAAAATCACAGAGTGATAAAATCAGAAGTGCCATCAAGGTAGTCCTCTCCAAACCAGCACCTACCTCACAGTATTTCACAGTATCCCAGTATCACCAAGGCTGGAAGAGGCCTCATAGATCATCAAGTCCAACCCTTTACCACAGAGCTCAAGGCCAGACCATGGCACCAAGTGCCACGTCCAGTCCTGCCTTGAACAGCTCCAGGGACGGCGACTCCACCACCTCCCCGGGCAGCCCATTCCAGTGGCCAATCATTCGCCTGTGTTCTCATGGTAGAGGTTAACTCCACAGCATCAAGAGGATGATAAGCAGATCATGGAGCTGCACACCCTTCTTTGCCAAGTGTCTAGTAGGATATATTCATTCAGTGAAGCAGCATGGCTCAAATGGGTTAAATTGTGAGCTGTTTCAGCACGTTTTCTGCTCTTGTGAAAGGTGTCATTTGACACTTTACAGTGTAGGCTTTGTACTGCTACGTGCAGAGTTCAGGTGCCAGAGTTGAAGCTTTCCTCAGGGGAGTCTCTGTTTGTATGTGTAATTTTTAATCTATTCTCTACTAAGTGTTAAAAAACTGAGCTGAAAGAAGAGCAGACTCCCCAGCCTGCGTCTTAGGCAAGCCGAGAGCGGCAATTGAGGAGAAGGGGGTGCAGCAACAAAAGCTCAATTCAGATTTGGAGCAGATGGATTTGATAAGAGTTGCAATTTAGCCTAACTTTTCAGCAGCTGAGTTATCCTAATGTGTCTGAGAGCAGAATCTAGCCTGGAGGTTGCAGTGATGCTGGGCAAATATGAAGTATGTGTGTGGAGCTGGTGGGGGCCTGGAGCACAGCCCTGTGAGGAGAGGCTGAGGGAGCTGGGGGTGTGCAGCCTGCAGAAGAGGAGGCTCAGGGCAGAGCTCATTGCTGTCTACCTGGAGGGACGCTGTAGCCAGGTAGGGGTTGGGCTCTGCTGCCAGGCAAGCCGCAACAGAACAAGGGGACACAGTCTTAAGTTCTTGCAGGGGAGGTCTAGGCTGGATGTTGTTAGGAACTTGTTGGCAGAGAGAGTGATTGGCATTGGAATGGGCTGCCCAGGGAGGTGGTGGAGTCACCGTCCCTGGAGGTGTTGAAGCAAAGCCTGGCTGAGGCACTTAGTGCCATGGTCTGGTTGATTGTCTAGGGCTGGGTGCTAGGTTGGACTGGATGATCTTGGAGGTCTCTTCCGACCTGCTTGATTCTATGATTCTATGGACTAACAACTTCTCATTGTAACCCCAAAACTGGCTGCATGGAAATGCAAACACAAACACTAAATTCAGTTCACATTTATTTCTCTCCACCATTTTTTTTTACAACAGAGTTTTTGTATCACAGGCAGTAATTGCTGGCATATTTTGATCTGTGCTCTAAAACATTGTTATTAGGGGAATAGCTGGGTGCTAGGTTGGACTGGATGATCTTGGAGGTCTCTTCCAACCTGGTTGATTCTATGATTCTCTGCTTTTCCCTGGAGGATGTGGGAGCTGCAACAGCCCTGCAGGTAATCAGCCAACCTCAGGGCTTGACCTTGTATTTCACATCAGCCTGTACCTTTTTATTGAGTCCAATTTCATTGTTTTTTGCTCTTCATGTTAATTTAAGATGCAGCCCTGTGTGAGATGGTAGGAGAGCAAATTCAGATTCAGGGCTGAGAAAGCTTAGCCTTAGGTTTAGCTCTTGTATGAAGTGGCAGCAGCTGGTGCCTGTACCTGCATGGGGCTGTAGCGGTGTTACTGTGGACTCCATTCAGGCACAGGTTTTTCCATTTGCAGGGCTGGGACCAGAACCAATCATTGATGCAGGCAGGCACTGGGAGTCTCCAGCAGTGTTTTGCTCAAAAAGAAAAAAAAAAAAAGAATCTAGGTGGGCAATGAATTTGTTCTTCCATTTTACAAGAAACTGTCTTGTTGCTTCAGTCTGTTCCCAGGCAGAAGAGCATCCTGCCTCAGAACCAGCTTCCAGCAAGGCCCCTTGCTTCTTTTTCTTCTTCTCTCCTCCCTCCCCTCCCCCTTCCTGCCTTCACTCCCTGCAGGGGAAAAAATAGCAAGCAGTAAGAAGGATATTATATACAAAGCTATTACACTTTTGTCTTGGCCTGCTTAATGTCCTTGACACAGACCCATTTCACCCAGCGACAGGCAGTATGCAAATGGGCTAAAAGCTCCATTAGGTTGTTCAAGGCTGGGGAAACCCATCTGTCAGTGTCTGCAGCCTCACCTGGGAGTATGTGCCTGACATACCCAGGCAGCTGAGTTCCCTCTAGCCTTTAATGTTCCTCTTGCTGCAGCTTATATTTCTGCCGTGGCTTTTCTCCCCTGTCTCTCCTCAGAAAAGCACAGGCAGAGAGACTGAGACTTAATGGGCAAAGTGTGCTTTAATTTTTAGTTGCTTTTCCAGAGAGGAACAATTGTGCAGAGAGAGAAAATAGAACAGCAGCTATTTGTTGTCCTGAAAGATGAACAACTTTATAAGCCTCTCCTGGATTTTCTTGTGTGACCTGCTGGTGACAGGCATTCAAAAATAGTTATGTATTACTCTATAATAGTTAAATATTATATCATATATAGTTATATGTATTTATAAATGCATCATTATATAAATATAAAATCACAGAATCAACCAGGTTGGAAGAGACCTCCAAGCTCATCCAGTCCAACCTAGCACCCAGCCCTAGCCAATCAACCAGACCATGGCACTAAGTATCCCAGTATCCCAGTATCACCAAGGTTGGAAGAGACCTCACAGATCATCAAGTCCAACCCTTTACCACAGAGCTCAAGGCCAGACCATGGCACCAAGTGCCACGTCCAGTCCTGCCTTGAACAGCTCCAGGGACGGCGACTCCACCACCTCCCCGGGCAGCCCATTCCAGTGCCCAATGACTCTCTCAGGGAAGAACTTTCTCCTCACCTCCAGCCTAAATCTCCCCTGGCATTGCTTGAGGCTGTGTCCTCTTGTTCTGGTGCTGGCCACCTGAGAGAAGAGAGCAACCTCCTCCTGGCCACAACCACCCCTCAGGTAGTTGTAGACAGCAATAAGGTCTCCCCTGAGCCTCCTCTTCTCCAGGCTAACCAATCCCAGCTCCCTCAGCCTCTCCTCGTAGGGCTGTGCTCAAGGCCTCTCCCCAGCCTCATCCAGGCTTTTCTTGAACACCTCCAGGGATCTTACCTTTAATGTTCAACTTAAAGAATCCAACCATTGGGCCTAGACACACTGTAAGATGTGTCCAGGTGCATGAGGCAGACACCTTTTGTCTTCAGGGAGAACAACTGTCAGAAGGGCTGAACCTTTGTGTTTTATTCTCTTCTTGACACTTTATGTTAACTCATCCTACACTTTCATGATGCTTTCTGAAATTTACATTAATCACAGAAACAGGCAGCTTGGCAAAGCCCCTTGGGATCACCAAGTCCAACCTATAAGCCTACTCTACAAGATTCACCTTAAACCATATCCCTGAGCACCACATCTAAATGACCTTTAAACACATCCAGGGTTGGTGACTCCACCACCTCCCTGGGCAGCTCATTCCAATGCCAATCACTCTCTCTGACATTTACAAATAATATCTATTGTTCATATATTATGTACACATAATATATGAGACACAGTCTCTAGTTGTGCCAGGGTAGGTATAGGCTGGATGTTAGGAGGAAGTTCTTCACAGAGAGAGTGATTGGCATTGGAATGGGCTGCCCAGGGAGGTGGTGGAGGCACCATCCCTGGGGGTCTTCAAGCAAAGCCTGGGTGAGGCACTTAGTGCCATGGTCTGGTTGATTGGTTAGGGCTGGGTGCTAGGTTGGACTGGATGATCTTGGAGGTCTCTTCCAACCTGGTTGATGCTATGATTCTACTTTATATATAAATATATATATTTATATATATTATATATATATCTTTATAAATAATATATAATAGTTGTCTCAGTTCTAATTTAAATTCCCAGAGACTCAAATATATTTGATAGAACCAATAATGATTTTATAGAGTGCCCTTCCCTCTTCCCCCTTCTTTCCCAAAAGAAAGGAATTAGATGTAGGGAGAGGAAAGGTCAGCACACCCAAATAAATAAATCTCACTCTGATTTGGAAGTTAAAAAGAAAATTTTAATAATAAATTAAAAAGGTATCTGAGGTAGGGAGGTTACAAAGGGATAGGGAAGGGAAAACAAATGCAAACTGTGTAAATACAACCAGATTTTGATGGTGATGGCTTTGGCTGCTTCATGGGTGATGGCCACATGGTAAAACAAAGAGAACCAGGAACAGGATGGTGATGCTGGGAAGCAGGGAGGCAGGGAGTGCAGAGAGGGAGAACAGGAAGTTGTGTCCCCCCTTCCATGCTTTTGTAGAGCTTTGGGCAGGAAGGGGGAGTGGGCTAACCCTGAATCACCTGGTGGTGTTCAGACCCACTCCTGGGAAGGGGTCAAGACCACCTAGGGTCAGGTTCAAGGTCACTCCCCTGGAGGGTTAGCCTTGTACAATAGTATTTAAGTGAAGATATTTCAAAATGACTTGCTGGAGGGCAGCTGTGCTTGATGCATTCTCTGTTTGTGGGCCAGAAGTGTGTGATAACCTCACAAACCACCGGAGAATGTGCCCATAAAAGGCTTTCTCTGCAAGGATTTCAGCGTGGGGCCTGGCACTGATAGCTGCCCCTGCGAGACAGAGATGCCACGTAGGCTTGGGTGCAGGCTTTGGGTCTTTTCCCAGCTTGACATCCTCAGGGGAAAGTTCCCACAGCAGTATCTGTTGAGGGAAGCCACTGACTTGTTTTTTCATAGTATCATCAGGGTTGGAAGAGACCTCACAGATCATCAAGTCCAACCCTTTACCAAAGAGCTCAAGGCTAGACTATGGCACCAAGTGCCACGTCCAGTCCTGCCTTGAACAGCTCCAGGGACGGCGACTCCACCACCTCCCCGGGCAGCCCATTCCAGTGTCCAATGACTCTCTCAGTGCTGGCTGGAGACAAGGCTGCGGAGCGCTAACGCTGCTGTGTTCTGCCTGCTCTCTGCAGTCTCCAGGACCGCGCATTAACGCAGCCAGGGAGCGTGCAGCCATGGCTGCTACAGCTGTTAGCCTGGGAGTGCCTTGGTGTGAGTGTGCTGCAATGCAAGACAGCCACAGAAAAGTACTGCATGTTGAAGCAAGACAAACAGGCATATGTCACCAACAGCAGAGTCTTTGGAAGTGTGTAAGGTCTGCAGTGGCTCTCCATTATTTCCTGCTGGCGTTGTGTAAGAGCCCTGAATACAGAGTGTCTGGCAGAGAGGCTGCTTTAACTTCAGTGCCCAGTGGTGTTCAGATGCATGAGATAATTATAGCCTCCTCAATAGCAGATGCTCGGTTCTCCAGCTTGGCACTCTCCTTCTTCAGCATCCAAATAATTTTCCCTACCTAAGCTGATGGGCATCTTGATGAGACTGAATTTTGTGTTTTCTTTTTTCTCTGGAAGGTCAGCACTTTGTTTCTTATGGGGATGCTTATAGAGCTAAGACTGGGATTTCTCTTTATCATTGCATGGAGGAAGAAGAGAAGCTTTTTTGATAGTGTTGCATGGAGGACACAGCCTCAAGCTGTGCCAGGGGAAATTTAGGCTGGAGGTGAGGAGAAAGTTCTTCCCTGAGAGAGTCATTGGACACTGGAATGGGCTGCCCGGGGAGGTGGTGGAGTCGCCGTCCCTGGAGCTGTTCAAGGCAGGATTGGACGTGGCACTTGGTGCCATGGTCTGGCCTTGAGCTGTGTGGTAAAGGGTTGGACTTGATGATCTGTGAGGTCTCTTCCAACCTTGGTGATACTGGGATACTGGGATACTGTGAGACTGCTAACATAAAGATTTAATGTATTGGTATAGCTGAAATTAGAATAAACTTTATCTTTCCAGAAAAAGAAGTTAGCAATTCAGCACTTATCCTTCATGTTGCTAGGTGCAGCTTACTCAAATAATTATTGAGGAAAGGCCCTGGGGGTCTGGGCTGATGCAAAGCTCACCATGAGCCTGCAGCGTGAGTGCAGCCCAGACACAACCCTGTGCTGGGCTGCAGCAAGAGCAGTGTGGGCAGCAGGGCAAGGGAGGGGATTCTGCCCCTTGGCTCTGCTCTCCTTACACCCCACCTGCAGTCTTGGGGGCAGTTCTGGAGCCCTCAACACAAGAAGGACATGGAAGTGTTGGAGCTAGTGCAGAGGAGGCCACCAAGATGCTGAGAGGGCTGCAGCAGCTCTGCTCTGAGGACAGGCTGAGAGAGTTGGGGCTGTGCAGCCTGGAGAAGAGAAGGCTTTGGGGAGACCTTGGAGTGGCCTTCCAGTATCTGAAGGGGGCTACAGGAGGGCTGGAGAGGGACTATTGACAAGGTCTTGTCATGACAGGACAGGGGGTAATGGGTTTAAACTGTCAGACTGTCAAACTGTTCAACTGTCAAACTGTTCAACTGTCAAACTAGATGTTAGCAAAGGGTTGTTTGCAGTGAGGGTGGTGAGACACTGGCACAGGTTGCCCAGGGAGGTTGTGGAGCATAGAATCACCCAATGTGATCTTTGATCTTTGATCACAGTGGGTGATTCTATGCTCCACAACCTTCCTGGAGGTGTTCAAGGCCAGGTTAGATGAGGCCTTGAGCAACCTGTTCTAGTGGGAGGTGTCTCTGCCTATGGCAAGGGGTGGGAACTGGCTGAGTTTTGATGTCCCTTCCGACCTAAACCATTCTATGATCCTATGAAACACAAACAGGCAATAAGGATGCTTTTAGACTAGTATATTAGTTTAAATTTCAGACATACTATTTTAATTCTCTCTCAGTCTCCCAATACTTCTTTTTTCTCTCTTTGTCTCTAGAGCTAACATAGACGTTGCCATAGTATGTAGCTCCAGTGAAAAGAGAATAAAATCAGATTAGCAGATGCTATGTGTGTTTTTCTAGAGATTAGTTTTGGCTGGACTTAAACAACCTTAGCTCTGGTAGTTGAGTATATGTGCATGCTACCCCAATTATTTCAGTGCCTGTATGAGCAGTCTAGATTTGCCAAGGGGAATGGGGAGTTTGCAGTCTCCCCTGAAGCCATTTCTTCGTCTGTCTTTCTGGCTGTCTGCTCAGACTGCCACATCCTAATGGGATACTAAATGCATTAAATGTTGGTGAGTTGGAGCTGGCCTTGAAAAGAGAGGTACAGTGCTTCATGTGGAGAGAGTGATTGGCATTGCAATGGGCTGCCCAGGGAGCAGTGGTGGAGTCACCGTCCCTGGAGGTGTTGAAGCAAAGCCTGGCTGGGGCACTTGGTGCCATGGTCTGGTTGATTGGCTAGGGCTGGGTGCTAGGTTGGCCTGGGTGATCTTGGAGGTCTCTTCTCATCTCATTCTTGATCTGGATGAGGGGATTGGGTCCACCATCAGTAAGTTTGCAGATGACACCAAGCTAGGAGCAGATGTTGATCTGTTGGAAGGTAGGAGAGCCCTGCAGAGGGACCTGGCCAGGCTGGATGGGTGGGCAGAGGCCAATGGGATGAGATTGAACAAGGCCAAGTGCAGGGTTCTACACTTTGGCCACAACAACCCCAAGCAGCGCTATAGGCTGGGGACAGAGTGGCCAGGCAGAGGGAGACCTGGGGGTGCTGGTAGAGAGTAGCTGAAGATGAGGCAGCAGTGTGCCCAGGTGGGCAGGAGACCCAGTGGCATCCTGGGCTGGCTCAGGAGCAGTGTGGCCAGCAGGACAAGGGAGGTTATTCTTCCACTATACTCAGGACTGGTCAGGCCACACCTTGAGTGCTGTGTCCAGTTCTGGGCTCCTCAATTCAAGAGAGATGTTGAGGTGCTGGAACATTTCCAGAGAAGGTCAATGAAGCTGGTGAGGGGCCTGGAGCACAGCCCTGTGAGGAGAGGCTGAGGGAGCTGGGGTTGTTTAGCCTAGAGAAGGGGAGGCTCAGGGGTGACCTCGTTGCTGTCTACAACTACCTGAAGGGAGGCTGTAGCCATGGGGGGAGTTGGCATATCGCATCTGTGAGGTACCATGGCAGGAAGGAGGGGGAAGGGAGGTTGCCCCTTTTGGGCTTGTCTGGGAGTGTGTGGTTTAGGTTATTTTTGAATTGTAAGTAATTGTAAATATCTATAACTCTATTTTGTCCATATACATTGTGTTTTATGCTTTTAGAGTTTAGCTTGCTTGTAAAGACTAGCTTCTTTTGGCTTCCAGACCTTCTGAGCTAGTCTGGTAATTTTATTTTGGGGGTAATTTTAGCTCTATCACAAAAGCTCTGAGACTTGCTAAGATTTTTATGGTCTATTTATGAAAGCCTGAGAGATGGATTTTAGTTTTAGCGAGTACTCATAAGCCTGTCAGTGGAGCAGCACAGGGGGACACCATTCTAAAATAGCTCTAGCAGATGCCACAGTATTACAGTTTTCCCCTGCATCTCTCATTTATTTCTTGCTGTGTGCATTTTCCAACTAAATCTGTTGTTCTCTGGATAAATGTTCATACCATTGGATGGAAGAGCTAACTGCAGTTGTCACAAACACTAACTAGCTCAGCCTTCTCTCTGCACAGTCACTGCTGCTGTTAAATACTTCCTTGGCTAACGGAGACCTTTGAAATTAATTTAATGGATTTTCTTGTTATATGCACAGCCCATGGCTTTTAAAGGATGGCAGTTTGAGTGGAAGCTATTTAATGGTAGCAACAGTTTCAGATAAACTGTCAGCTTAGAGAGAGAGGCCAGCCATCTGTGGGTCACCACAAGGGAGCTGAAAATTAACCTGCTGGTAAAAGCAATGCCACCATGTCTTCAGAAAGAGTAATTATCCTGCCACCATGCAGGTTGTAGCAGGTGGGGTTGGGCTCTTCTGCCAGGTAGCCAGCAATAGACGAAGGGGACACAGTCTCAAGTGGTGGCAGGGGAGGTCTAGGCTGGATGTTAGGAGGAAGTTGTTGTCAGAGAGAGTGATTGGCATTGGAATGGGCTGCCCAGGGAGGTGGTGGAGTCGCTGTTGCTGGAGGTGTTGAAGCAAAGCCTGGCTGGGGCACTTAGTGCCATGGTCTGGTTGACTGGCTAGGGCTGGGTGCTAGGTTGGCCTGGATGATCTTGGAGGTTTCTTCCAACCTGGCTGATTCTATGATTTTATGAATTACAATAGCCAGGGGTGACCAGTTTGTTCTCTGGGGTGGATCTTGATCTCTGTAGTTTTCTTAGGGGCTCTGGAATTACCTGGGACCCCTCAAATCATGACAGCTGTGCTAATTTCCTCATGGTCTGCAGCCTCTTCTTGATGGGTCATTTTGTTCCTCCTTATGATGTCAAAATCATGACCAAACTCTTGGACCATAAACTCCTGGGAGACATATCTTGATATGGAAAAAGGGATAGAGAACATAGAGTGTAGAGACTTTGTTAAACTATTAGCTGTGTGAGCCCTGCTATAAAGCATCATCAATCTGATAATCACAAAGGAGGTGGATTAATCTTGAGAGGGTCTTGAAACACACTCATGGAGAAGAAGAATACTGTGTTTGAAGATGGTAGAGTCACCGTCCCTGGAGGTGTTGAAGCAAAGCCTGGATAAGGCACTTAGTGCCATGGTCTGGTTGATTGGCTAGAGCTGGGTGCTAGGTTGGACTGGATGATGTTGGAGGTCTCTTCCAACCTGGTTGATTCTATGATTCTATGGACTAACAACTCCTCATTGTAACCCCAAAACTGGCTACATGGAAATGCAAACACAAACACTAAATTCAGTTCACATTTATTTCTCTCCACCAGTTTTTTTTTTTACAACAGAGTTTTTGTATCACAGGCAGTAATTGCTGTCATATTTTGATCTGTGCTCTGGATGATCTTGGAGTTCTCAAACCTGGCTGATTCTGTGATTCTATGAGAACATTGGAGACTCCAGCCAAGAATGTGACCCACAACTGATGCTAGGTGGATGAAAGGTAGAGAGGTCAGACTGAGGAATATGTTAGCCTTCCTCCTAAAGACCCCAAAAGGTGACCACCAGGTGACAACAAGCATGTGTGAAGAGGTGGGATGTGATGGAAATGAGTTCCAGGAACTGATTGTAATAACTCCAGCTATTCCCAGAACTAATTTTGCTAACCTTACACCTAAATTGAATAGGTATGATTTTGTAGCATAAATATTTTACCTGCACATGTGAAGGTGTGCAAGGGCTTTGGAGGATGACCTCCCCTTGTCACACAGCGCTGATTAAACTTATCTTTCCTGCTAACTCCTTGCGTGGTCTCATTCTCTGTAAGTCAATCTGGCACTTAAGATAAGTACTATAGGGAGTGAGGCTGATCTCCTTTTATGATCAGGTTCCTGCCTGGTGAATGTGGGGCAGGCTGTGAATGGAGTCTACTTGGACTTCAGCAAAGCCTTTGACACTGTCTGCCACAAGAAGCTCCTAGCCAAGCTGGCAGCTCATGGTTTGGACAGATTCACTCTGTGCTGGATCAAGAACTGGCTGGATGGCAGAGCTCAGAGAGTGGTGGTGAATGGTGCCACATCCAGCTGGCAGCTGTCACTGGTGGTGTGCCCCAGGGATCAGTGCTGGGCCCAGTCCTGTTCAATGTCTTTATTGATGACCTGGATGAAGGCATTGAGTCCAGCATCAGTAAGTTTGCAGATGACACCAAGCTAGGAGCAGGTGTTGATCTGTTGGAAGGTAGAAGAGCCCTGCAGAGGGACCTGGCCAGGCTGGATGGGTGGGCGGGCAGAGGCCAATGGGATGAGACTGAACAAGGCCAAGTGCAGGGTTCTGCACTTTGGCTGCAACAAGCCCAAGCAGCGCTATAGGCTGGGGACTGAGTGGCTGAGAGCAGCCAGGAGGAAAGGGACCTGGGGGTACTGGTAGAGAGTAAGCTGAAGATGAGGCAGCAGTGTGCCCAGGTGGGCAGGAGAGCCAATGGCATCCTGGCCCGCATCAGGAGCAGTGTGGCCAGCAGGACAAGGGAGGTTCTTCTGCCCTTGTGCTCAGCACTGCTCAGACCACCCCTTGAGTACTGTGTCCAGTTCTGGACCCCTCAATTCAAGAAAGATGTTGAGGTGCTGGAACATGTCCAGAGAAGGGCAACAAAGCTGGTGAGGGGCCTGGAGCACAAATCCTATGAGGAGAGGCTGAGGGAGCTGGGCCTGTTTAGCCTGGAGAAGAGGAGGCTCAGAGGTGATCTTATTACTGTCTACAACTACCTGAAGGGGCATTGTAGCCAGGTGGGGGGTGGCCTCTTCTCCCAGGCTACCAGCAATAGAACAAGGGGACACAGTCTCAAGTTGTGCCAGGGTAGGTATAGGCTGGATGTTAGGAAGAAGTTCTTCACAGAGAGAGTGATTGGCATTGGAATGGGCTGCCCAGGGAGGTGGTGGAGGCACCGTCCTTGAGGGTCTTCAAGAAAAGCCTGGATGAGGCACTTAGTGCCATGGTCTGGTTGACTGGCTAGGGCTGGGTGCTAGGTTGGCCTGGATGATCTTGGAGGTCTCTTCCAACCTGGTTGATTCTATGATTCTATGATCTTGCATGTGTCTCGTACCTGATGCTAAGGCATAGCTAATCAATACAGCTAAGTCTTGCTTAAACCTGGGCTTAATCTGGAGAAAGCATCAAGAATTGTGTCTGTTGGTGGTGGATTTTTATTTTGTAGGGTGTTTTTTGTTTTGTTTTTTTGTGGAAGCTGAGCTCACTTTGAAACTCCATAAACAGGAACGATAGGCTAGGATCAGAGGCAGCAAAAGTTAAGCTAATTTGGCTGCTTGTTTGGGTAATATTAGCTACTGTATATGAAGATGGAAGTAGTTTGTCCTGTCCCCATTTCATTAATGCTTAAAAAAGCCCTGAGAAATAATGAAACATTTCAAGAACCACTTGAAAGTCAAAGTCATGAAATTAATCATAAACAGCTACACAGTTTTGTTAGTAGTTTTGAAGCGTGGTAAAGAAAATCTTGGTGCCTGGATTGTTAACAACAAAACCTCCATGGAGTTTGTCCCATCTGTTACCTGTGAGCTTGTTATTTTTTTCAGCTTCCTTTTTCCTTATTGCTCTGTTTGTAATGAAGCTGGGTCTTATGTTTTTTGACAGGAGTTTGATGAATGGCTTGAAAGAAATTGATGCTGATGGCCTCATTTGCTCCTTAATTGTTGTGGTAGGAGAGGGCTTTTTGTGTGTGTTTGTTTTTAGTTCCCTTTTGTTGGCATAAATGATTCTTGTTAAATACGAAGGTCAGTTCATGGACTTGGAGTAGTGGGTGAGAAATGGCAGCCCTGAGGAGAGGGACTTGGGGGTGCTGGTGGACAAGAAGCTCAACAGGAGCCAGCAGTGTGCACTTGCAGCCCAGAGAGCCAAGCAGAGCCTGGGCTGCAGCAGCAGAAGTGTGGCCAGCAGGGCCAGGGAGGGGATTCTCCCCCTCTGCTCTGCTCTGCTCTGCTCTGCTCTGCTCTGCTCTGCTGAGACCCCACCTGGAATACTGCATCCAGTTCTAGAGCCTCCATTACAAGAGGGATATGGAGATGCTGGAGTGTGTCTAGAGAAGGGCCAGGAGGATGCTCAGAGGGCTGCAGCAGCTCTGCTGTGAGCACAGACTGAAAGAGTTGGGGCTGTGCAGTCTACAGAAGAAGAGGCTCCCAGGTGACCTTCTTGTGGCCTTCCAGGACCTGAAGGGGGCTACAAAAAAAGCTGGGGAGGGACTTTTCAGGCTGTGAGGGAGTGACAGGACTGGGAGGAATGGAGCAAAGCTGGAGGTGGGTAGGTTCAGAGTGGACATGAGGATGAAGCTGTTGAGCATGAGAGTGGTGAGAGGCTGGAATGGGTTGCCCAGGGAGGTGGTTGAGGCCCCATGGCTGGAGGTGTTTGAGGCCAGGCTGGCTGAGGCTGTGGGCAGCCTGCTCTAGGGTAGGGTGTCCCTGGGCATGGCAGGGGGGTTGGAACTGTCTGCTCCTTGTGGTCCCTTCCAAACCCTGACTGATTCTATGGCTCTAAGATTCCATGAAATCCAGAGGCTTCTTTTTTTCTTTTTTTTTTCTTCCTTTTAATAAAAATGTTTAAAATTGGTGCTCTGATCCAATCTGTCAGAAATATTATTGTGATTAAGTAGCTGGTAAACACTATTTTAGTAAGCAGGCTGCTGGTCTGTGGAGCTGCCTGCTGCCAAGATGTCTTCAAGTAAAATGCTGTGGCTAATTTTCAAAAAGCTCAGAACGTTTTAGAACCAAAAATAGAGAAGTTTGTAATTAGTGATACTGAAATAGAAGCAGTCAGATCCCCAAGGATTTACAGAGAAATCCCTGCCTCTCCCTGCTTCAGGTCTGCTGAAATCACTGTGGCTTCAGTGCAGCCAGGAAAATGGTTTTGGAATTTATGTTGAAGCCAGAGCTTTCCTTCAGGGAGAAGTCATCCCTTTTCCACAGCCACAGGCGTGCTGCTGCAGTAAGAAGGATGGGTTATTGAGCTGAGATAGAATTGAGCTCCTGAGGTGATTATAAGTTAGAAGTGGTTTGTTAGAACACGTGTAGGTGTTCAAGGCCAGGTTGGCTGAAGCTTTCACAGTATCCCAGTATCATCAGGGTTGGAAGAGACCTCACAGGTCATCAAGTCCAACCCTTTACCACACAGCTCAAGGCCAGACCATGGCACCAAGTGCCACGTCCAGTCCTGCCTTGAACAGCTCCAGGGACGGCGACTCCACCACCTCCCCGGGCAGCCCATTCCAGTGTCCAATGACTCTCTCAGTGAAGAACTTTCTCCTCACCTCCAGCCTAAATCTCCCCTGGCACAGCCTGAGGCTGTGTCCTCTTGTTCTGGTGCTGGCCACCTGAGAGAAGAGAGCAACCTCCTCCTGGCCACAACCTCCCCTCAGGTAGTTGTAGACAGCAATAAGGTCTCCCCTGAGCCTCCTCTTCTCCAGGCTAACCAATCCCAGCTCCCTCAGCCTCTCCTCGTAGGGCTGTGCTCAAGGCCTCTCCCCAGCCTCGTTGCCCTTCTCTGGACACGCTCAAGCATCTCAATGTCCCTCCTAAACTGGGGGGCCCAGAACTGAACACAGGACTCAAGGTGTGGTCTAAGCAGTGCAGAGTCCAGGGGCAGAATGACCTCCCTGCTCCTGCTGGCCACACCATTCCTGATGCAGGCCAGGATGCCACTGGCTCTCTTGGCCACCTGGGCACACTGCTGGCTCATGTTCAGGTGGGTATCAATCAGCACCCCCAGATCCCTCTCTGTCTGGCTGCTCTCCAGCCACTCCGACCCCAGCCTGTATCTCTGCATGGGGTTGCTGTGGCCAAAGTGCAGCACCCTGCACTTGGAGCTATTGAATGCCATCCCCTTGGACTCTGCCCATCTGTGCAGGCGGTCAAGGTCCTGCTGCAGAGCCCTTCTGCCCTCCAACCCAGCCACATCTGCCCCCAGCTTAGTGTCATCTGCAAACTTGCTGATGACTGACTCCATGCCCTCATCCAGATCATCTATGAAGATGTTAAAGAGGATGAGGCCCAGCACTGATCCCTGAGGGACACCACTAGTGACAGCTGCCAGCTGGATGTGGCACCATTCACCACCACTCTCTGGGCTCAGCCCTCCAGCCAGTTCCTAACCCAGCACAGAGTGTTACCATCCAAGCCATGGGCTGACAGCTTAGCCAGCAGTTTGCTGTGGGGGACAGTGTCAAAGGCCTTGCTGCAGTCCAGACAGACCACATCCACAGGCCTCCCCACAGCCACCAAGCAGTCACCTGATCATAGAAGGAGATCAGGTTGGAGAGGCAGGATCTGCCCTTCCTAAACCCATGCTGGCTGGACCTGAGCCCTTTGCCATCCCTCCGGTGGGCAGTTATTGCCCCCATGATAACCTGCTCCATCAGTTTCCCTGGCACTGAGGTCAGGCTGACAGGTCTGTAGTTCCCAGGTTCCTCCATCTGACCCTTCTTGTGGATGGGGACCACGTTGGCAGTTTCCAGTCTCCTGGGACCTCTCCGTTGAGCCAGGACTGCTGGAAAATGATGGAGAGTGGCTTGGCCAGCTCAGCTGCCAGCTCTCTCAGCACCCTGGGATGGATCCCATCTAGTCCCATGGATTTGTGGGTGTCCAGGTGGCTCAGCAGGTCCTGAACTAATTCTTCATGAATTTCCAGGGGAACACACTGCTCCCCGACCCCATCCCCCAGTTCAAGAGGCCACTTGCCCTGAACTCCTCCCTCCTTACTGTTAAAAAGTGAGGTGAAGAAGGCATTCAGGACCTCAGCCTTTTCTTCATCATCAGTTATAGTGTTCCACTCCCAGTCCAGTAAGCAGTGGAGGCTCTTCTTGCCCTTCTTTTTAGCATTGATACATTTATAAAAGTGCTTTTTGTTATCCTTCACAGAGTTGGCAGCCTAAGTTCTAGCTGGGCCTTAGCCTCTCTAATTTTTCTCCTGCATAATCTGGCTACCTCCTTAAACATGTCAGGAGAAGCCTTCCCCTCCTTCCAGAGGTGATACACCCTCTTTTTCTCCCCCAATTCCTTCAGGAGCTGTTTGCTCATCCAGGCTGGTCGCATTCCCCGCCGGCTCATCTTTGGGCACATGGGAACTGCCAGCTCCTGAGCCTTCAAGAGCTCCTGTTTAAAGTAGGTCCAACCATCCTGGACCCCTTTGTTCCCAAGGACTGCTGCCCAGGGCACTTTGCAAATAAGTTTCTTGAGCAAACTGAAGTTTGCTCTCCGAAAGTCCAAGGTGTGGGTTCTGTTCTAGTTCCTCCCTATCTCCCTGCATGTTGAAACTCCACTATCTCATGATCACTACACCCCAGGCAGCCTCCCACTGTCACCTCTCCCACCAGCCAGGTTGGTTCTCTCTGTGTCTTCCTAAAAGGGGGCATTATGGTAGTGCCCTGTATGGGCAATTTTTTACAAACCCCTTTGCTCTACTGAACTAATTAGAAGAGTTTGTACTGAAAGGACAGAACTGGTGAGGTTTGCTATGGCTCTTATCTTCTGTGGGCATCCTCTGGCTTCCAGCCTGGGAGCAGTGCTTTGCTGTAGCCCAAGTGGTCTCAAAGAAAACATGAACTCTGGCTATTGTGGAATGCCCCAAATTCTGTCCTGGTAGCATCACACTGTTATCTTTGGGACAAACCTTTTACAAGCTCTGTGTTTTGTGGGTTCCCTTGGCCACAGGAGGAGGGGCAGAGCTCATCTTTATATAGCACTGGGTGGAGGGAGCAGAAGTTCCCCATAGACTTAAGATTGTTGTGGTAACATGGGGATATATGGGGGCCATTCCTGGGGAGCTCTACAAGAGATGCCTTCGTCCCACCAGTGCTCATGTCAACAGTGACAGATTTCCCACTTAATTCTTCCATAAGAAAGACAAACTGAGGAGGCTTGGGATGGATTTTGGAAAACCTTTTGGCTTGGGCTTTCTTTCTCCAAAATGAAACCACATTTGCCACTGATCCTGGTGCCAAATTTTCAAGCAGAGAGGAAAGAGATGATATCAGTGCTTGGGTTTTATCCTGTGCTTGAAGTTCAGTTTTATGTGATTGGCTTTCATTATGCTCAGGTTCTCACACCACTGTTTTATGCCATGCTATGTGAAGACTGTGTGCAGAAAAGCAATGAAATGGGGCACGTGCCTCCTACGTCTCATTTCCAAGATGCTTTGAGTCTGTCAGACGTAAACAAATACCCACAGAGTAAATTTAGTTTCTCAGAACCAAAGGCATGCTTGTTTTTTCAAACATTAGGAAAGTTAAGTATCAGTCTGTTGAGCTGTGTTTTTGTTCTTAGCCTTAATATGGAAACCCAGGCCCAGAGGGTGGTGGTGAATGGTGCCACAGCCAGTTGGCAGCTGGCACTAGTGGTGTGCCCCAAAGATCAGTGCAGAGCCCAGTCCTGTTCAATATCGTTATTGATGATCTGGACCAGGGGATTGAGTCCAGCATCAGTAAGTTTGCAGATGACACCAAGCTAGGAGCAGCTGTGGAGCTGTTGGAAGGTAGGAGAGCCCTGCAGAGGGACCTGGACAGGCTGCATGGGTGGGCAGAGGCCAATGGGATGAGATTGAACAAGGCCAAGTGCAGGGTTCTGCACTTTGGCCACAACAACCCCAAGCAGCACTACAGGCTGGGGACTGAGTGGCTGAGAGCAGCCAGGCAGAGAGGGACCTGCTTGGGGGTACTGGTAGAGAGTAGCTGAAGATGTGGCCGCAGTGTGCCCAGGTGGCCAAGAGAGCCAATGGCATCCTGGGCTGCATCAGGAGCAGTGTGGGCAGCAGGACAAGGGAGGTTCTTCTGCCCCTGTGCTCAGCACTGCTCAGGCCACACCTTGAGTGCTGTGTCCAGTTCTGGGCTCCTCCATTGCAGAGAGATGTTGAGGTGCTGGAAGGTGTCCACAGGAGGGCGCCAAAGCTGGTGAGGGGCCTGGAGCACAAACCCTGTGAGGAGAGGCTGAGGGAGCTGGGGGTGTGCAGCTTGCAGAAGAGGAGGCTCAAGGCAGAGCTCATTGCTGTCTACAACTACCTGAAGGGAGGCTGTAGCCAGGTGGGATTGGTCTCTTCTGCCAGGCAACCAGCAATAGAACAAGGGGACACAGCCTCAAGCTGTGCTGGGGGAGGTCTAGGCTGGATGTTAGGAGGAAGTTGTTGTCAGAGAGAGTGATTGGCATTGGAATGGGCTGCCCAGGGAGGTGGTGGAGTCACTGTCCCTGGAGGTGTTGAAGCCAAGCCTGGCTGGGGCACTTAGTGCCATGGTCTGGTTGACTGGCTAGGGCTGGGTGCTAGGTTGGCCTGGCTGATCTTGGAGGTCTCTTCCAACCTGGTTGATTCTATGATTCCATGGACTAACAACTCCTCATGGTAACCCCAAAACTGGCTACATGGAAATGCAAACACTAAATTCAGTTCACATTTATTTCTCTCCACCAGTTTTTTTTTACCACCAAGTGTTTGTATCACAGGCAGTAATTGCTGGCATATTTTGATCTGTGCTCTAAAACATTGTTATTAGGGGAATTGCAATGTTTTATTATCCAGATTACCCAGATTTAGTATTTTGAGATCTAGATCCTGTTCACATTTAGCCTTGGCACATCAATAAAATATGAATGGATTGGATA
The DNA here is from genome assembly GCF_015220805.1 of Pogoniulus pusillus. Lineage (NCBI taxonomy): Eukaryota > Metazoa > Chordata > Aves > Piciformes > Lybiidae > Pogoniulus > Pogoniulus pusillus. Next base: position 14,046,332 of record NC_087295.1, read on the forward strand.
CTGAAGCAATAACACTAATTTATGTCAAAGAATGTAGGTTATTGTTTACAAGTTTGCCAAAGTGCTGAAATACTTTATCTACAGAAAGAATTCTTCTCCCTTGCTGAGCAATAACTAATGCCACAGGAGTGGTCTGTCATGGGAGCCTCCTGCAATGAAATAAATGGGAGCAGACAAGGCTGTGAAAGTTATTTTCCACTCTGGAAAATATTTCTTTGTTGACACAGTTCTTATTCCTAATCTGCAGCTTTTTAATGCTTAAAGACTGATCTGGGTGCAAGAAGCCCTAAGTTCAGGGCAGCTGCCATAATTTAGTCCAGAGTGACAGGCAGTCCACAGGTAAACAGAAAATTGCTTTCCAGAGATGAGTAGTCTTACTTTTGGTATATGTGCCAGTTTGAGCCTAGCTGGGATATTGTGGTGAGAGGAATTAGGTGCTAGGCTGTGAAAAGGAAGCAATGCTGGTGGCTGCTGCGCTCATAGGCTTGCTGAGATGGATAAAAACGAGAATATAAACTTAGATAATGCAGTTGAGTCTCTCTCTGGGCTTCTCTAGCTTGCTGCCTGAGTAATCCTTCTGCTTCCTAACCTCCCTGGCCGACCCTCCAAACTCACCTTGCCTGTAAGGCGAAGTCTGGGGTAAGGTAGAGCGGTGGGGAGAAGGTGAAAGGGTGGTTGGGAGCCCCTCCTGGGGACTCAGGTTTCTGGGAGGGCTGTTGTGTGTCTGTATTACTTTTCAACTTGTATGTTACTGTGATTGTAACTACCTGCTTGTATCTTGTGCTAAGCTGTAAATACAAAGCTTCATTCATTCAATTTCCAGCTCATCTGAGTCTAGTCTGAGTGGGGGGGGGGGGGGGGGGGGGGGGCAGGTAACACCTACACCATCACAGTATAGCAACGTGTACGGAGGTCAGGGGGAAAGGCTGAAGCTGGCAGCTCAACAGCTTCCATCTATTTAGTGACCAAAATGCGGCGGGAGGAAGGGGGGGGGAGCAGCAGTGTCTGGGGTGTTCTCAGTCTGCAAAGATGCTTTTCATCTCTGTACTGTTCTTTCCCTTCTTTTGACTAGTCTTTGCTGGGGCCTGTTCACCCTTAGTAAGGGCAACAAGGCTGGTGAAGGGCCTGGAACACAAACCCTGTGAGGAGAGGCTGAGGGAGCTGGGGGTGTGCAGCCTGCAGAAGAGGGAGGACCTCATTGCTGTCTACAACTACCTGATGGAAGGTTGTATCCAGGTGGGGTTGGGCTCTTCTCCCAGACAACCAGCAACAGAACAAGGGGACACAATCTCAAGCTGTGCCAGACGAGGTCTAGGGTGGATGTTAGGAAAAATTTGTTGTCAGAGAGAGTGATTGGCATTGGAATGGGCTGCCCAGGGAGGTGGTGGAGTTGCTGTCCCTGGAGGTGTTGAAGCAAAGCCTGGCTGGGGCACTTAGTGCCATGGTCTGGTTGACTGGCTAGGGCTGGGTGCTAGGTTGGACTGGATGATCTTGGAACTCTCTTCCAACCTGGCTGATTCTATGATTCTATTCTATGTTCTAACCCCCACTGTTACTTCAAATTCCTTTGAACTAAGCTCCCTCCCACCATACCAAGTGTGATGCTTTGGGTGTTCCATGCCCATCCCACTCTTAAGGAAATCACCCAGACTAGACTCAGCCAAGCTGGAATTTAAGGAATGAAGCTTTATATTTCCAGCTTAGCACAATATACAAGCAGATAGTTACAATCTATACAGCTATAGACAGAGGTGTCCAAGTTAAAAGTAAATACAGTAACACTTCTTCCTATACACTGAATATAGCATTTGCAATGGAATGAAAAGCCCAGGAAAACAGTTCAGTGTATACAAGAAGTACAAGCCAGATAGCACCATGACTGAATAATTCTGTGTGTTCATAAATGAAATAGGAATAATTATTTGAGTTGTATTCAGAAAGAATTTTAATCTTCAAAAGAGTTAGGGTTAACTTTATTAAGTTAAAATTTGAATAATACTTTTCCCCTCCTTAAGTAGTAATCATAGAATCAATGAGGTTGGAAGAGACCTCCAAGATCATCCAGTCCAACCTAGCTCCCAGCCCTATCCAGTCAACTAGATCATAGAATCATAGAATCAATGAGGTTGGATGAGACTTCCAAGATCATCCAGGCCAACCTAGCACCCAGCCCTAGACAATCAACCAGACCATGGCACTAAGTGCCTCAGCCAGGCTTTGCTTCAACACCTCCAGGGATGGTGCCTCCACCACCTCCCTGGGCAGCCCATTCCAATGCCAATCACTCTCTCTGGGAAGAACTTCCTCCTAACATCCAGCCTAGACCTCCCCTGCAACAACTTGAGACTGTGTCCCCTTGTTCTGTTGCTTCTTGCCTGGGAGAAGAGCCCAACCCCACCTGGCTACAGCCTCCTTCCAGGTAGCTGTAGACAGCAATGAGCCCTGCCCTGAGCCTCCTCTTCTGCAGGCTGCACACCCCCAGCTCCCTCAGCCTCTCCTCATATGGTTTGTGTTCCAGGCCCCTCACCACCTTCGTCGCCCTCCTCTGAACACGTTCCTATATCTCAACATCTCTCTTGAACTGAGGAGCCCAGAACTGGACACAGCACTCAAGGTGTGTCCTGACCAGTGCTGAGTATAGGGACAGAAAAACCTCCCCTGTCCTGCTGGCCACACTGTTTCTTATCCAGGCCAGGATGCCATTGGCTCAAGGTTCTTCAGTTCTCTGGGTGGAGAAGTTAACATTCAGTAGTCTATTGAGCCTGCTCTGTCCTAAAAGTTCAGGAGTTGAGGCTGTGTTCAGTGCCTGTTATCTTCAGACAGCCTCCCCCAGTTTACAGCAAGACCCAGAGAAGGCCCTTAGCAGAGGCCCATTGTGATTTACATACACATTGATAAGGTGAACTCTCTGGTTCTTTCCTTGTTACTGCAACTCTCTCTCCATAACTCATCATTTGTAAGGACATTACCCACCTTAATCCTATCAATGATAATAATCATTCAATCTGCAGCAGTAGCTTTTATCCAGTAATCACATAAGCTTTGAAAAGGGAAGGTAAACTGAGACATAAGGAATCAAAATCGCTTGCTTGCGGGTAGCACAGTGATGTCCTGGCAGTACAGAGAGCATAACCCAGCAGCTCTGACTCATTGGTCTCATTACATGGAGCAAATCACTTTTAAAGGCCTGGAATGGATTCAGAGAAATCAAAATCCTCTTGTGGTATATTCTGATTTTCTTGATTGATAGAATTGTGGTGGAGCAGACTCCCAAGTTTATTATCTGTCTTCATCTTCTGATTTACTTATCTTTTCACATGCCATTGCTTTACAAAAAAAGAAGCATTGCCAAGTGCTGAGTTGTTGCTTCTACAGAGACAGTCCAGGAAGTTTTGACACTGTGCAGAGGTTAAAAAATATGTGCACTCTTGCAGCTGTTTGTTTTCTCTTAGATGTCTGGGAAAAGACCTGACTGTGTAGGGTGTGGTGGGTTGAAATTGCCCCCAAATTAAAACTACCAGCTCAGAAAGTTTGGAAGCAAAATGGAGCTGTGTTTACAAGCAGGCTAAAATCTAGAAGCATGAAATGGCAATGTGTATGTACAAAATGTATTTACAATTCAGAAATAACACAAAGACCCCTCTGGACAAACCCAAAAGGGGCTACCAGCAACCTCCCTTCCTTCTCCTTGGGTACCTCACAAATGCAATACACCAGCAAAAGGTGAGGAAAGAGATAAGGGAGTAATCATAGAATCAACCAGGTTGGAAGAGACCTCCCAGATCATCCAGTCCAACCTAGCACCCAGCCCTAGCCAATCAACCAGACCATGGCACTAAGTGCCTCAGCCAGGCTTTTCTTGAAGACCCCCAGGGACAGTGACTCCACCACCTCCCTGGGCAGCCCATTCCAATGCCAATCACTCTCTCTGCCAACAACTTCCTCCTAACAGCCAGCCTAGACCTTCCCTGCCACAGCTTGAGACTGTGTCCCCTTGTTCTGTTGCTGGTTGCCTGGCAGCGGAGCCCAACCCCACCTGGCTACAGCCTCCCTTCAGGTAGTTGTAGACAGCAATGAGCTCTGCCCTGTAAAAGGGTTTTGCGAAGCAGAATTGCAGAGAGAAGAGAGCAAAAAAGAAGAGGAGTTTGTGCAGCAAATGAAATAGTAAACCAGGAAGTGAGTGGAATGATATAAACTTATCTACTATTTTCCTTTTGCATCCAATCCCCTATTTTATTACTTTATATTCAAATATGTCCAGGAAGTTCCTATTTCTTTTTTATCATTTAGAATCAGGCTGGAGAGTTACTTCTAAACCACCACATCGGGAGGCATCCAAGAGGAGCTCTGTCTTCCAGGCCATCATTGACTGGATAAGTGTGGTAGTTTGAAGCAGGGTAGAATGTTTTGGTGAGAAGAACTAGCTCATAGGCTGTGAAAGGAAAACAATGGTGATGTCTACTGCACTCATAGGCTTGCTGAAGAAGAAACAAAACCATTAGATAACACTCTCACCATTTTCTCACTCTGTCTTGGGCTGCTGACTGAGCTGCATCTCTCTAACACACCCTCCACTCAACTTTGCTTCATAACCTCTTGGCTGAACCTCCATTGTTCTTTAGGACTGGGGTAAGGTTGAGAGGGGCAGGGAGAAGGTGCAGGGGTGGTTGAGAGCTCTTCCTGGGGACTCAGGTTTCTGGGGGGGCTGTTGTGTGTCTGTATTACCTTTTACCTTGTATATCTCTGTCTATAACTGTCTATACTGTAACTATCTGCTTGTATATTGTGCTGCTGTAAATAAATAGCTTCATTTATATTCCCAGAGCTGGCTGAGACTAGTCTGGGTAACTTCTATGGTGTGTGTGGGCGGGGAACACCCAAACCATCACAATAGGAGGTAGATAATAGTCGTGGCTGGATTCTGCAAGACCAGTGAATGCCCTATGGACTCTTGAAGAAAATTATGACTCAAGATTTCTTGAGTTCAGCCTTTCTAAAATACAAGAGGTTTCTGTGTTGCCAATTTCAATTCTCACCATTTAATCACTTTTCTTTTGCACTTGGCTGTGACTGAGAAATACAGCTTACCTCTTGTTCTTGCTCCTCACCAAGGAAAGCCAACCAAAGGCTTTTATCTGGCTCTTTTTATTATATTTGAGCTACCTCTCCTTCTTTTCTTCAGCTCTGATGATTGCCTTCTGATTAATGGGAGATTTGCCATTCAGGCAGCTCCAAAACACCATCAACAGTCTGATAGGTTGTTGGAATCCTCTCATCATTACTAAAACTGGCTATTAGGAACTCTCCAGCTCTCAAAAGAGACTACTTTGTACAGTAGGATGTAAAGAGAATAGTGGTTTGCTGGTGTGAACTGTAAACTGATATTTGCACAGTTTATTTGTATTTACTTTGCATTATTTTATTCCCTAGTTCTGGACCCCTCAATTCAAGAGAGATTTTGAGGTGCTGGAGTGTGTCCAGAGAAGGGCAATGAAGCTGGTGAAGGGCCTGGAACACAAACCCACAATTTTCAAATTGATCATTTTAAGTAGTGCATTACTTTGGAAGAAAAATGCTTTAGAGTAAACTGGCTGGAGAGCAGCCAGACAGAGAGGGATCTGGGGGTGCTGATTGATACCTGCCTGAACATGAGCCAGCAGTGTGCCCAGGTGGCCAAGAGAGCCAGTGGCATCCTGGCCTGCATCAGGAATGGTGTGGCCAGCAGGAGCAGGGAGGTCATTCTGCCCCTGTACTCTGCACTGGTTAGACCTCACCTTGAGTGCTGTGTTCAGTTCTGGGCCCCCCAGTTTAAAAGGGACATTGAGATGCTTGAGCGTGTCCAGAGAAGGGCGACGAGGCTGGGGAGAGGCCTTGAGCACAGCCCTACGAGGAGAGGCTGAGGGAGCTGGGATTGGTTAGCCTGGAGAAGAGGAGGCTCAGGGCAGACCTCATTGCTGTCTACAACTACCTGAGGGGAGGTTGTGGCCAGGAGGAGGTTGCTCTCTTCTCTCAGGTGGCCAGCACCAGAACAAGAGGACACAGCCTGAGGCTGCGCCAGGGGAGATTTAGGCTGGAGGTGAGGAGAAAGTTCTTCCCTGAGAGAGTCATTGGACACTGGAATGGGCTGCCCGGGGAGGTGGTGGAGTCGCCGTCCCTGGAGCTGTTCAAGGCAGGACTGGACGTGGCACTTGGTGCCATGGTCTGGCCTTGAGCTCTGTGGTAAAGGGTTGGACTTGATGATCTGTGAGGTCTCTTCCAACCTTGATGATACTGGGATACTGTGATACTGTGCAATAGGTGAAGAACTATGTAAGAGTACTGTGGTTGCCAGGAGAAGATAAATACTGTTCTTGTGGATGTTGAAAGGAGAAATGGTGCTCATTTAGTGAGGAAGAGGGTTCTAGTTTGGCATTTTTGGTTTACTGTGTAAGAAAGACCAAGATAGGTCATCATTTGTCCTTAGCCGTGCATGTTTGCATGGGACACTTAGTTTCAGCAAGCTCAGTTTCAGGGTTTAAGAACAATGGGTAAGTTCCTGAGAGTGGATGAAGATAAACACATTAATTTTTCACTTTTAAATCATATAAAAGGAGAAATTTCATACATTTTTTAAAGATAAAAACAAATCCAGCCAGCTGAGGACTGGAGCACAGCCCTGTGAGGAGAGGCTGAGGGAGCTAGGGGTGTGCAGCCTGCAGAAGAGGAGGCTCAGGGCAGACCTTATTGCTGTCTACAACTACCTGAAGGGAGGCTGTAGCCAGGTGGGGTTGGTCTCTTCTCCCAGGCAGCCAGCACCAGAAGAAGGGGACACAGTCTCAAGTTGTGCCAGGGTAGGTCTAGGCTGGATGTTAGGAGGAAGTTGTTGTCAGAGAGAGTGATTGGCATTGGAATGGGCTGCCCAGGGAGGTGGTGGAGTCGCTGTCCCTGGAAGTGTTGCAGAAAAGCTTGGATGAGGCACTTGGTGCCATGGTCTGGTTGACTGGATAGGGCTGGGTGCTAGGTTGGCCTGGATGATCTTGGAAGTCTCTTCCAAATTGGTTGATTCTGTGATTCTACGACTCTCAGTTAGTAAGCTGCTTGGAATGATCTACAAACCAGTTCATTCTCCCTACACTCCCCATTGTACAATGAAGCATGAGAGCTGACAAAGCAGTGGTTGCTTGAAAAAGTAATGGCAAAGCCAGCTCAGAATTCAATGTCCCTTTTGAAGTAAAGTGCAGATGTTACCTTTTTCTGGTACTGCAGGTCCTGTGTTTTGTTGGCAAAACATCTTTCACAGGTTTCTACATTGGGTGTTCTGAGCCAGTTTGGAAAGCAATGCTCCTCATAACTCTTGAAGCAGAGAAGTGAAGTGCTTTGCTGCCAGCCATGGAGGGGGCCTGTGTCAGAATAAGGCACAGATTTCCTGCCCTTAGATGTGCAGGCGGCTCCCCAGGCAGTGCCTCCCTTCGGCATCGTTTGGGGTCCTGTAGCAAGTGGTCCATATCTGGGATCATCATCAGGTTGCCATTCATTTCTTTCACTCCATTTATTCAGTGCAGACTAACAAACTAGACCCTTTGCTTATTTAGAAGCAAAACGCATACTTTTGCCATCAGTCATGCACTCATCGGCTCAGGAAACAAGATTTCAAAGCTTTCTTCTGACCTAAAGCTTTTAGTCTGGCAACTGGCCAGAAGATGTCATCAGCTCTACTATAGGCAATTTTGTAATCTTTCTGCAAGTGGTGTTCTGAGGTATTTGATATGCATGGAAATGACTCTGGGCTGCAGTGGCTGAGATTTATTAGTGGCGGGGGTTTGGAGTACAGCAGTGCTTGCTGCTCTGAGGACAGTGTCTTACAGAGTGGAGTGCAGCTACCTCTCTGCCCACCCTTACAGCATGTCTCTGGATGCTGCTGTGGCTCTGGACATCTGTTTGTGTCTACTTTCTGAAAGGTTCTGCTTGAGAGACCACCTATTCCTCTGGGTATACTGAGGACTATGGGGGAGGTTTTGGGTTTTGGTGTTATGTTTTGATTTTGGTTTTTTTGGTTGGTTTTTTTTTTTTCATAGCTGTGTCCTTAAAATCAGTGTCAATGTAACTTGTACTCACTTCTAGGTGTCCTTTCAGCTGGCCAATGGGGATAAAATGTATTAAGCTTAAATTAGAATTAGTGCTTTCCTGTGTGAGTGTAAAGATCTTATAATAGAATGAAAATTGCTCTTTGTATTTCAAAGGTATGTTTCCACTCATGGGGTTTTTTTTTGTTTCCTTTCTTTTTTTATTAGGCTGATGTGAGAACAAACCATTCACTCTTTATCCCCTGATAAGGCATATCTAATAACAACAATTCATTATTAAAGTGCATAACACTTCATTGGCTTGTAGAAAGTGATGTCCATGCATTATGTCGTTTATATGCATTTGGTGTGTATGATAAACTTGGAAATCTAAGGTCAAGCAGTAAGAATGTTACCTGGACTTTTAAAATCCATTATCTTTTTAAATTTTACCTTGCCAATGCTCCAAATGTGCCAGATTACCATGGGGTATTTCCTGGGTAAACTAAATCATAGAATCATAGAATCAAGAAAGTTGGAAGAGACCTCCAAGCTCATCCAGTCCAACCTAGCACTGAGCCCAACATCAACTAGATGTGCTATATCTATCTCTACCATGACCCTGGGATTTAAATACATGTATCTATACCTATGTGTTTGTTGGAGGTTGCTGTTGCCTAAGGTTTTACCCAACCAAGCCATGGCTGTGATGTGGAGCTGGTTTTCAGGACATGCCTGTGCCACCAGGGCTCAGTTGAGGCTGTCCCCCATGCTGGTACTCAAGATTGCTGCTTCAGCTCTCTGTTTCTGGGAATGACATTGAACCATAGGAGGGTGAGGATCACTCAGTGATAAAATGTGTGTGCAGAGAAATACGATCTGTATGCATTAAATGCTTGTGATTATCAGCAAAAGCATCTACACAGATACTCAGAGAAGGGAGCTCATTGCCCTCTCTCTTACTGTAGATGGGAGTGAATGTCATTACTTGCCAGCATTGCAATTGCATTGTCTGTTAAGTGGAATTTTTCTTTTAATGGGTTCTGCTTGAGTCACATTAAAACCAGGCTAGATTGAAGAGTGATTCTGGTGTCCTGAGACTTGATGGTGTGTTTCCATTCTCCTGGTTTAAACTGGAGAGACTAGCAAGAAGGCAGGAGAAGGCAGCAGAAAAGGCACCACTGCAAGTGCAGTGCTATATGTATTTCATCTAAGTCTCTGAGTTCCACCTGTATATTCTCCAACAGCTTCACCTACTGATGCTATCCCTGTGTTCTCCAACTTTAGTGTTTTTTTTTTAAAGGGAATTGTTTGATAGAGTTTAGAGCTACTAATTATAAAGTATCCATCTTCCCAGGCTCTAATTTAGTGTGTGCATAATTATAAGTGCTCAAATGAAAGGGGCAGTTGATTAGCATGATCAAAATGACTCACAGACTTCAATGTTTTCTCTGTTCAGGGTCTAAATGCAGGGTGAGCATATTAGAAGTCATTAAGGTGTCACTGCTACCAGAATGAAAATGGTGTATGTTTGGCTTTTACTAGTCCATTAGCTATCATGGTGACTTAGCACTGGCCCAACACTGATGTGCTCTTGTAACTATGCACACTGCTAGCGCAATACCCCAGTCAGCTCCTAAAACTGGGATTTACCCTCTCACAGAAGGTGTTTGTGTTCCTAGAGCTCTGAATCCAGTATCTCCAGCTGCCCAGCCAGAGCCTCAGCCTGCAGCATCCCCCAGCTCCTGCAGCTTCTCCCCTAGATCTCTATAGATCACAGCAGCGATAGGACACAGCCTCCTCCTTCCAACCACTTATCTGTCTTACTGACGAGAACTGTGTGCTGCAAGCAAATATGCTGGTGATGGTCAGAGAGCTAGGGATGGTTGCAGTGGCTTAAATTCCTTGTTGTTGCTCCAGATCAGAGGTACTTGAGTAGTTTTACAGCACGTGTAATCATAGAATCAAGAAAGTTGGAAGAGACCTTCAAGCTCATCCAGTCCAACCTAGCACTGAGCCCAACATCAACTAGATGTGCTATATCTATCTCTACCATGGCTCTGGGATTTAAGTACATGTATCTATACCTATGTGTTTGTTGGAGGTTGCTGTTGCCTAAGGTTTTACCTCTTCTTCTGTAGCGTGTATTTACTGGAGAGTAAGGGAAGAGTGTTCTTGTCCTCGTGAGAACACTTCCCTTTTTAAGTGTAGTTGCTCTGAAATGGGTAAAGTTTTGAGAGCTGCTGGAGGTCTTAGCCTGATCATCTTTCCCAAACTATTTCTCCATTGCAATGAAAAGAGTCTCTAAAAGCTGCTTTGGATTTGTTTTCCTTTCTCAGGCTAGCCAATTCTTTGCCACCTGACTTTGCAGTGTAGTGGATGCACCTCATGTTTGGAAAAGACTAGTTAAGCTTCTGACATCACCTTCTGTAGCTTTGGCTTGATGTTTGTCTTAGAGTAATCTTGAAGCAAAATGTGTTATCAGTTACTCCTCAGTATCTGTGATTTCAGAGCTGTATTTTGTGATTTAGATGAAACATATATAATCCAGCTACTCTCATTCCAGATTAAAAAGAAGTAAAAGAATGCACTTCATAGCCGTGACTAAACCCAAAGTCTTGGCACTGTGGGCTCAAGCTGGGTGCCTATGCTGTAGGCGCAGGCAGCAGGAGGTGGTCAGGAAGGGCAGGATAAACTTGCTCTTGGCACATAAGTTTGCAGATGACACCAAGCTAGGAGCAGCTGTGGGTCTGTTGGAGGGTAGGAGAGCCCTGCAGAGGGACCTGGACAGGCTGGATGGGTGGGCAGAGGCCAATGGGATGAGATTTAACAAGGCCAAGTGCAAGGTTGTGCACTTTGGCCACAACAACCCCAAGCAGCACTACAGGCTGGGGACAGAGTGGCTTATAGCAGCCAGGAGGAAAGGGACCTGGGGGCACTGGTGGATAGCAGGCTGAAGATGAGCCAGCAGTGTGCGCAGGTGGCCAAGAGAGCCAATGGCATCCTGGCCTGGATCAGGAGCAGTGTGGCCAGCAGGACAAGGGAGGTTATTCTGCCCCTGTACTCAGCACTGCTCAGACCACACCTTGAGTGCTGTGTCCAGTTCTGGGCCCCTCAATTCAAGAGAGATGTTGAGGTGCTGGAAGGTGTCCAGAGAAGGGCAACAAGGCTGGTGAGGGGCCTGGAGCACAAATCCTATGAGGAGAGGCTGAGGGAGCTGGGCCTGTTTAGCCTGGAGAAGAGGAGGCTCAGGGGTGATCTTATTACTGTCTACAACTACCTGAGGGGACATTGTAGCCAGGTGGGGGGTGGCCTCTTCTCCCAGGCAACCAGCAACAGAACAAGGGGACACAGTCTCAAGTTGTGCCAGGGTAGGTATAGGCTGGATGTTAGGAAGAAGTTCTTCACAGAGAGAGTGATTGGCATTGGAATGGGCTGCCCAGGGAGGTGGTGGAGGCACCGTCCCTGGGGGTCTTCAAGAAAAGCCTGGATGAGGCACTTAGTGCCATGGTCTGGTTGATTGGTTAGGGCTGGGTGCTAGGTTGGCCTGGATGATCTTGGAGGTCTCTTCCAACCTGGTTAATTCTATGATTCTAGGTCAGGTGTTCCCTGGGTAAAATACATGACTCTGCCATGCTTTTGTTTTTCAGTAAACAGACTTTTTGTTCTGTTTTGTTTCCAGCAGTCCTATGCACCAGCTCCCCACCCCATGGCTCCTCCCAGCCCCAGCACAAACAGCAGCAACAACAGCAGCAACAACAGCAGCGGAGAGCAGTTGAGTAAAACCAACCTGTACATTCGAGGCCTTCCACCCGGCACCACTGACCAGGACCTCATCAAGCTGTGCCAGCCGTAAGTGCACTTAAAATATTTGGTGTCTTTGGACAGGAACATGGCAAAGCTGACCTTGCAGTTTACGTTTATGTCTGTCCACAGAAAGCCATCCAGCCCCCAGCGCTTGAAAGTTAACCGTTATTGCTTTAGTTTGAGCAGCTAATTAATGCCTGTTGAAAACCTTCAGATGTTGAATTTTGGGGTGTAGAGAGATGAGGGCTTTCACACTGACTTCTGTTTATTTTGATCTGGTTTCTTGTGTTAAAAGAAGTGTTTTCATGGGAAGAGCACCTCCTTAATGATAGATTTTACAGTTGCAATGACCTGTGACCCAGAGCATACACCAATACATGGGTGTTCTGACCTCAATCATTTGTCATGCCTGTTGTGGGTTGGATTTAGACCCCTGTGAATTGAAATTTACCTCCCCCCAGAGTAAGTTACCAAGCAAACTCAGAGCTCAGAAGCAAAAATGAGGTTAGAGTTACAAAGGTGGACTAAATATAAAAAGTATAAGAGGCCATAAACATATATAGGGTATATTTACATATATTTACAGTTCAGCCACGATACAAAGATCCTCTGTTAAAAGGCCAAAGATAGGTCTAATATGTGTCCTGGCGTGTCCAGGCATGATCCCCTGCTCCCCCTCCCCTTTCTGGGGTGGGGAGTGACATGTGCAAAAGGACAAAAGGCCTGGAGTCACTGAGTCTGAGGACCCAGGTCTTGCCCAGACTTGGTTTGCTCCTGTTCACATCCTGTGGCAAATTGGCCTGTGTCTTCCCAAATTTGGGTAAAGCAAGCCCCTGGCTTTACCTGATATAGTTAGTTTTGGCAAAGTGCCATTGTAGTTGGTTAATCTCTGTTGCCCAATGGAGCAGTCAAGACTCAGGCCACTGATAAATACAGCCAGAAGTTGTAAACAGCTTGGCTCACCTTGCTTTGCCTTGCCATGCTGCCATGCCTTGCTCTGCTTTGCCTAGCTGAGCCTTGCCTTGTTGCCTTGGGGACCAGGAAGCCTTGATGCTTCAAACCAGCAATGAGTTTTGATGCTTTAAGCTTGTCTACCTGAGAACTTTGTCGTGCCTCGGTTTAACAAGGAGAGCCTTAAAGTGCCTTCATGCCATAGGCAAGAGTCATTGCCAAAAACTGCCTGAAACTGGCCAGCCTTAGCACGAGCAACCCTGCTGGCAGATGACAGCCAAGGCTATGCAGAAGGGGGTCAGATTGGAAGAGCCAAGTGCCTCTCAGCAAGCTGCATTACTGCTGCTAGCAGCTACAGCCACCAAAAGTGATAAGCTGCCCCTAGCTGGAGAACTCACTTATGGAGAGCTTGCTTTTAGAGACCTCTCTGCAGCCTGCATGGTGAGAGAGAGCAGATTACTGCTTAGCTGCAAGACACAGTGCATGGCTGCACGCCTGCAAACCTCTGTGCCTGAGTCTGGAGCCCTGGGAGGATCACTGACCAGATGAATGGACCATGCAAGCCCCAGCACCCTGCCAGAGTCCTGAGGAAACTCCAAAAGCTTCCAACAGCTACCATACCACTGACAGCAAGCCCTCCAAGTGTTTTGGCTGCTGCCTGGGTGTTATGGCTGGTATTAAGCCACGAGGTAGGATTTTTCAAAGTTAATTGAGTTTGTTAATTTTTCTATTCAGGACTCTCACTACTGGCCACAATTTTAATCATAGCTTCTTTGCAATGGTCATGAAAACATTACACAAAGGAAAACAGAATCTAGAACACGTAAGGAATAACTAGCAATATACAACAAACATTACACCATTAGAACTGGAAAGAGGTTCTTGAGGTCGATTGTGCTGCTTGCCCACTAGAGGGACTCAAGAAGGTCCTTTCTGCTTAAGGCAGAAGGGACTTGGATTCAATTACAAAGAGGCTTTGAGTATTTGCTCACAAAATATAATATCTCCAGACTACTGAGGCTAACTACAGTTTCCAGGCAGTACTCAAACACTTGCAGGGAGTTCTGTTGATGCCTTCTTAGCCATTCAGGCTTGTAGATCTTCCCAGGCTCTAACAAGGGTGCTGGGAGAGAGACAGATGATCTCTGACCTGATCCTGGTTCCTGTTGGATGATCTGTGTCCTTTCCAGGGCTCCCAGTCTGTTCTAGTGAGTTCTCTGGGGACCTGGGAATGCTCTCACACATGGGTACCCCTCTCCAGGTACAGTTTCAGTACTTGATTATAGCTTAAACACTAAAACTATAATGAGAAAGGTACACTAGAAACCACAATACCTATGGCTCACATGCTGAAATCTAGAGAGAAAGGTTGATGACAAGGAATGCTGAGTAACTCTATTGATCAAAGAGCAGCTTATGTTCACCCTACCCAACTGACCAGCAACACTCCTGAGATGCAGGCACTTATCTTCTTAAGGTGGGTGTCATGGTAGTGAGACAGTGAGACTGGTGCAGCTCCCTAGGCTCTTGCTGTAGATGGGTTCAGAATTCTGTGATGTATGGCCAGGAGGGCCAGATGCAGACCAGAGCTCCTCCTTTATTGTGGAATCTGTTCCATACCATCTTCCCCTACCACTCATGCCCATACTTGCAAGCTCTGCTTCCCCCATTTCTTATCTCTAGTAACCTGTTGTAACTTCTGATCAAACACACACTAACTCTTCCCTCTTACACAGTCTCAGCAGAAGACTTTAAGGTAGGCAGTCAGGATGTGTTGTGAATGTGCAGATGGGCACAACGTTGTGCTGGCTTAAGCAGGCCTATCATGTGAAGGCACTTAAGGCCTATTCCTGGTAAACTCGAGCCACAGCAGGTTTCCAGGCAGACAAACCCGAAGCATCAGGGCTTGGTGTAAGTAGCAGAGCTAACTTAGAGCTTAGCAGAGCATGGCAGGATCACAGTATCACAGTATCCCAGTATCATCAGGGTTGGAAGAGACCTCACAGATCAGCAAGTCCAACCCTTTACCACAGAGCTCAAGGCCAGACCATGGCACCAAGTGCCACGTCCAGTCCTGCCTTGAACAGCTCCAGGGACGGCGACTCCACCACCTCCCCGGGCAGCCCATTCCAGTGTCCAATGACTCTCTCAGGGAAGAACTTTCTCCTCACCTCCAGCCTAAATTTCCCCTGGCACAGCTTGAGGCTGTGTCCTCTCGTTCTGGTGCTGGCCACCTGAGAGAAGAGAGCAACCTCCTCCTGGCCACAACTCCCCCTCAGGTAGTTGTAGACAGCAATAAGGTCTCCCCTGAGCCTCCTCTTCTCCAGGCTAACCAATCCCAGCTCCCTCAGCCTCTCCTCGTAGGGCTGTGCTCAAGGCCTCTCCCCAGCCTCGTTGCCCTTCTCTGGACACGCTCAAGCATCTCAATGTCCCTCCTAAACTGGGGGGCCCAGAACTGAACACAGGACTCAAGGTGAGGTCTAACCAGTGCAGAGTACAGGGGCAGAATGACCTCCCTGCTCCTGCTGGCCACACCATTCCTGATGCAGGCCAGGATGCCACTGGCTCTCTTGGCCACCTGGGCACACTGCTGACTCATGTTCAGGCAGGTATCAATCAGCACCCCCAGATCCCTCTCTGTCTGGCTGCTCTCCAGCCACTCCGACCCCAGCCTGTATCTCTGCATGGGGTTGTTGTGGCCAAACAACAGCAGCAGCAGAAAGCAGTGAGGCAAAAGCACATTGAGACAGAGCAAGAACAGAAGCACATTAAGGCACAGTGCATTGTGTTTACCTACTCATCTCTTTTTATCAATTCCAGTTTGGAAGGGACGTTGAGATGCTTGAGTGTGTCCAGAGAAGGGCGACGAGGCTGGGGAGAGGCCTTGAGCACAGCCCTACGAGGAGAGGCTGAGGGAGCTGGGATTGGTTAGCCTGGAGAAGAGGAGGCTCAGGGGAGACCTTATTGCTGTCTACAACTACCTGAGGGGTGGTTGTGGCCAGGAGGAGGTTGCTCTCTTCTCTCAGGTGGCCTGCGCCAGAACAAGAGGACACAGCCTCAAGCTGTGCCAGGGGAGATTTAGGCTGGAGGTGAGGAGAAAGTTCTTCCCTGAGAGAGTCATTGGACACTGGAATGGGCTGCCCGGGGAGGTGGTGGAGTCGCCGTCCCTGGGGCACTTCAAGGCAGGATTGGACGTGGCACTTGGTGCCATGGTCTGGCCTTGAGCTCTGTGGTAAAGGGTTGGACTTGATGATCTGTGAGGTCTCTTCCAACCCTGATGATACTGGGATACTGTGATAAAACGAGCCCTTCTGAACCCATTTCCTCTGCTCTTGCATGTGAAAAGGCTGCCAGCAGTACAGTTGTCATTGCAATGCCTGGCATTTGGCAGTTCTGAGCAATAATGTTCTAAACTCACAGTATTTCTCTCTCAGAAGCATGGGCAACACTGGGAGTGCTCATGGTTACGTCCATGAATCATAGCCCATTCCATTTCTGGCTATGTCCTGGCAAGGAGACCACCCTCTAAGTGATAGGTAATGCTTTGTATTTAACTGCACTTTGCCAAGTGACTTCATGTAAGAGAAATAATTTAACCCAAGTAGTTTGCTGAAGTACAGGGCTGTTGCAGTGAATTCTGCCTGCTTGTCTGTGTTTCTGCTGCATGTTTTTGGGTGGTGTGCATTGCATGCTAAGCAGAAAAGAGCAGACTGGGGGTACCATTGCTGCTTGAAGTGCCGAGTCCATTACACACAATTTCAGACATCTCTGACAAATGTTCTGACACTATCAAACCTTTCATCAATTGAAGAGTAACCTTGTCACAGTAATCTGTCAAACTGTTGATGTAACTAAAGGATACCAGGTCATCATGGGCTGTACAACAGCTGAGTAAATGAAAAAATGGATTGCTACTGGAAGGTTTTCTTTGGGTAGTTTTGATCCTCAGTATGTGCTGTAATAGTGACCAGAGGAGTCTCATCAAATCCCCTTCTGCAGCAGGGAACTCTTAGGTTGCACTGTGTCTTTACAGATGAAGCTGTATTTACAGCATGGCAAAATTTGCAAGCAGATATACACAGCATGTACAAAGATTTACAATTATATACAAGCTAGAAATAATACAGAAGCCCAAACTGCCCAGAAGGGCTCAAAGCTGCCTCCCTCTTCCCCCCCCCCCCCCCCCGCCTCTATCTCAGATGGACAAACAGAACAAAGCAGAAGCCAGCAGCAGCCAGCAAATCTTAGGTGTTAGTTGATGAGATTAGAGGTGAGCTATCAGAGCAGATTGGGGTTAAAAGGAAGTGATTACATCCAGTGACACAGACCAGAGAGAGAGAAATGAACAGGGCAAAGGCCCAGGACAAAGAGAGAGAGCATTGTTTATATTTTAACTTTCTGTCCTTCTCAGCAAATCAATAAATGGTTGTGGTGGTTTGGGTGTTCCTCGCCCCCATGTAAGAAAGTCACCCAGACTAGACTCAGAGGCTGGAAATTAAAGAATGAAGCTTTATATTTCCAGTTTAGCACAGTACACAGGCAGGTAGTTACAATACATACAGCTATGGACAGCAATATACTGAGTGTACGCTCAGGAAGTTCACTGATGATACAAAGCTGAGGGGGGAGGGTGGGGGGTGCTGACACCCTGTCAGTCTGTGCAGACATCCAACCAGATCTGGACAGGCTGGAGTGCTGGACAAAGGCTGACCACATGAAGTTCAACAATGACAAGTGCAGGGTCCTACATCTAGGGAGGAAAACAGCAGGCATCAGAACAGGTTGGCACTGCCCTGCTGAAAAACAGCTCTGTGGAGAAAGACTTTGGAGTGCTGGTGGGTAGCAAGTTCTGCAATGTGCCCTTGTGGCCAAGAGAGCCAATGGCATCCTGGGGTGCATCAGGAAAAGTGTGGCCAGCAGGGCTAGGGAGGTTCTTCTCTCCCTTTTCTCTGCCCCAGTGAGACCACACCTGGAATACTGTGTTAAATTTTGGGCATCTCACTTGATGAGAGGCAGGCACCTGCTGGAGAGAGTCCAGTGGAGACCCACGAGGATTACTGGGGGACTTGAGCATCTCTCCTATGGAGAGAGACTGAAACAGGGACCTGCTGGAGAGAGTCCAGTGGAGAGCCACGAGGATTACTGGGAGACTTGAGCATCTCTCCTATGGAGAGAGACTGGAACAGGGACCTGCTGGAGAGAGTCCAATGGAGAGCCATGAGGATTACTGGGAGACTTGAGCATCTCTCCTATGGAGAGAGACTGAAACAGGGACCTGCTGGAGAGAGTCCGATGAAAAGCCATGAGGATTAATGAGGGACCTGAGAATCTCTCCTATGGAGAGAGACTGGAACAGGGACCTGCTAGAGAGAGTCCAATGGAGAGCCATGAGGATTACTGGGGGACTTGAGCATCTCTCCTATGGAGAGAGACTGAAACAGGGACCTGCTGGAGAGAGTCCAATGGAGAGCCACGAGGATTAATGAGGGACTTGAGAATCTCTCCTATGGAGAGAGACTGAAACAGGGACCTGCTGGAGAGAGTCCGATGAAGAGCCACGAGGATTAATGAGGGACTTGAGAATCTCCCTTAAGGAGGGAGACTGAAAGCCAGGGGCTGTTTAGTTTAGAGAAGAAAAGACTGAGAGAAGATCTGGTTAATGTGTACAAGTATCTGAGGGGTGGGGGTCAAGTGGCTGTTTTTGCTGGTCAGCAGCAGTAAGACAAGGAGCAACAGCTACAAACTGGAACATACCTCAACAGGAGGAGAAACTTCTTTACAGTGAGGGTGACAGAGCCCTGGAGCAGGCTGCCCAGAGAGATTGTGGAGTCTCTCTTTCAAAACCTGCCTGGATGCATTCCTGTGCTGAATGCCCTAGGGGATCCTGCTTTGGCAGGGGGATTGGACCTGATGATCTGTGGAGTTCCCTTTTAACTGCTAATGCTCTGTGATGTCTTTGTAGTGATGGTGGTTATTAATGTTGTTAGAAACATTGCAGCATTGTTTTCTGGGTCTGAAATGGTACAAGGCAGTGAACTTTTATTTCATCCAAGCCACATCTTGGTTTCTAAAGTGAGATGATGGGCAGAGTCCAATGGGATAGCGTTCAATAGCTCCAAGTGCAGGGTGCTGCACTTTGGCCACAGCAACCCCATGCAGAGATACAGGCTGGGGTTGGAGTGGCTGAGAGCAGCCAGACAGAGAGGGATCTGGGGGTGCTGATTGATACCCACCTGAACATGAGCCAGCAGTGTGCCCAGGTGGCCAAGAGAGCCAGTGGCATCCTGGCCTGCATCAGGAATGGTGTGGCCAGCAGGAGCAGGGAGGTCATTCTGCCCCTGTACTCTGCCCTGGTTAGACCACACCTTGAGTGCTGTGTTCAGTTCTGGGCCCCCCAGTTTAGGAGGGACATTGAGATGCTTGAGCGTGTCCAGAGAAGGGCAACGAGGCTGGGGAGAGGCCTTGAGCACAGCCCTAGGAGGAGAGGCTGAGGGAGCTGGGATTGGTTAGCCTGGAGAAGAGGAGGCTCAGGGGAGACCTTATTGCTGTCTACAACTACCTGTGGGGAGGTTGTGGCCAGGAGGAGGTTGCTCTCTTCTCTCAGGTGGCCAGCACCAGAACAAGAGGACACAGCCTCAAGCTACACCAGGGGAAATTTAGGCTGGAGGTGAGGAGAAAGTTCTTCCCTGAGAGAGTCATTGGACACTGGAATGGGCTGCCTGGGGAGGTGGTGGAGTCGCCGTCCCTGGGGCTGTTCAAGGTAGGACTGGATGTGGCACTTGGTGCCATGGTCTGGCCTTGAGCTCTGTGGTAAAGGGTTGGACTTGGTGATCTATGAGGTCTCTTCCAACCCTGATGATACTGGGATACTGTGATGATTGGAAGTTTTGCACTCAGTTATGTAACTATTACATCTTCGCAGTGTGTAAACATTTTTTCTCCTTTACCTGACATTGCCAAACAATTATTTGATATTAATTCCCCATTAAAATAATCTCCAAATGTCTCCCATTGTTAAAAACAAACATTAGAGTTGCCCCAACAGGCAATGACCTGCTCCTCTTACCTATCCTCTGTCTTGAGGGAAAACAAAACTGTAGGTCAGCAAATGCCCACAGCACTGCAGAGAGCTCCATCTGGGATGTGAATGTTGCCATTGCCAGGAAGAAAGGCAGGAAAATAATCCCTGTAAAGTAATGACTGAGCACCTGCACTCAGCTCTGGTTGGAATGTGCCCATCTCTTCACTGGACTGTGACAGAGTGTCACTGAGTTTCTCCTCTCCTTTCAAGTTGGATGAACCTGATTTAATGGGAGATAGGGGAGGAGGCAGCCTCCTCAGACACTGCTGCTGGAAACATTTCTTCTCATGAATTTTAATTGAAGCCCGTGGAAGGAAATAAAAAGCCCACAACAAAAAGGAGAGCTCCTAACAGAATACTGAGCCTTCTGTGTGCAGTGTGAAGGACGTGGCCACAACAGGCGTTTGTTCTGCTTGCTGTGCAGGAAGGATGTTGAGGTGGAAAGAGGGCAGAGACATTTAATGAGCTACATCTGACCTGCTCTGAGATGTGCATGTTCCCAGCCTTTCCTTGACCTCTTTCTTTGTCCACATCTCCAGCATGTTTTGTGTACAGCTATCAACCATGGTATCAGCATCCATCTATGAGGCTATCGGGTCCTTATTGATAGATGATGGCTCGTGGCCAGAAACTGTCCAGAGGGCAGACAGACTCTGCACAGTGCATATTTGTCAGACCAATGCCTGCTTTTGTAATCTGGGTGACTCACTTGGATGATGTTCAACAAGGCTAAGTGTTAGGTCCTGCACTTGGGTTACAACAACTCCGTACAGTGCTACAGGCTTGGGAAAAGGTAGCTGGAAAGCTGCCTGGTAGAAGAAGACCTGAGGATGTTTGACAGCTGGCTGAATGTGAGCCAGCAGCATACCCAGGTGGCCAAGGAAGCCAAGAGCATCATAGAATCATAGAACCATAGAATCAACCAGGTTCGAAGAGACCTCCAAGATCATCCAGTCCAACCTAGCACCCAGCCCTATCCAGTCAACCAGACCATGGCACTAAGTGCCTCATCCAGTCTTTTCTTGAAGACCCCCAGGGACGGTGCCTCCACCACCTCCCTGGGCAGCCCATTCCAATGCCAATCACTCTCTCTGTGAAGAACTTCTTCCTAACATCCAGCCTAGACCTACCCTGGCACAACTTGAGACTGTGTCCCCTTGTTCTATTGCTGGTTGCCTGGGAGAAGAGGCCACCCCCCACCTGGCTACAATGCCCCTTCAGGTAGTTGTAGACAGTAATAAGATCACCCCTGAGCCTCCTGTTCTGCATCCTGGCTTGCTTCAGAAATAGTGTGGCCACTAGAACTAATGAAATGATTATCCCCTTGTACTTAGCACTGGTGAGACTGCATCTTGAATACTGTGCTCAGTTTTGGACTCCTGATACAGGAAAGACACTGAGGTGCTGGAGTGGGTCCAGAGAAGGGCAGTGAAGCTGTTGAGAGGTCTAGGTCACAGGTCATGTGATGAGTGGCTGAGGGAGCTGCTGGCATTTGGTCTGGAGAAAAGGAGCTTGAGGGGGGAGCTTATGACTCTACATCTCACTGAACAGAGGTAGTAAGGTGGGTGTCAATCTCTTCTCCTGAGTAACCAGTGATAGGGCAAGAGGAAAGAGTCTCAAGTGCCATGAGGGGAGGTTCTTCACTGAAAGGGCTGTCAAGCAGTGTAACATGCTCCCCAGGGAGGTGGTGGAGTCACTGTTGGTGGAGATGTTTGAAAGCTGTGTAGATGTGACACTTAAGAAGGTGGTTTAGTGGTGCCTTGGCAGTGCTACGTTATCAGTTGAACTCGATTATCTTACAGGTCATTCTAGTTGTCTTTTGTGATTTGACAGCAGTGGTGGGAGTACAAAACGTGTGCACAGAGGGTGGAAAAGGAAGTAAGAAGTTTCCTGACTGGAATTTTTATACTGACAGGAGATTTTAGACTCCTGAGGGGTCACAAACTTGTGGGTGGTGATGAAGACACAGTATTTGTGTGCTGACATCGGTGCAGCAGAAGTGCTTCCCTGGCCTTTCTTTACAAAGTGTGGTGAGCTTTATCTTCCCAGCTGCCTGAGAAGTTCTTTGTCCTAAAGCGTTGCTGGAAGGTGACTTTACAAGGAGGGTTCCTCTCCTCCTCTACTCTGCCCTGCTGAGACCTCATCTTAAATAGTGTATTCAGTTTTGGGCTGCCCAGTTGAAGAGGGACAGGGATCTGATGGAGAGGGTCCAGAGGAGGGCTACAAGGATGATGAGGGGACTGGAGGGCATGGCTGATGAGGAGAGGCTGAGAGACCTGGGGCTGCTTAGTCTGGAGAAGAGAAGACTGAGAGGGCATTTGATAAATGATTATAAACAGCTGAGGGCTGCCAGGAGTGGGGGACAGGCTCTGCTCACTGCTGCCTGGGATAGGACAAGGAGCAATGGGTGTAAGTTGCAGCAAAAGAGGTTCTGCCTCAACACAAGGGGGAACTTCTTGACTGGAAGGGTCCCAGAGCACTGCCACAGGCTTCCCAGAGAGGTTGTGGAGTCTCCTTCTGTGGAGCCTCTCAAGGCCTGTCTGGATGTGTTCCTGTGTGATCTGTGTTAGATAGGATTGTCCTGCTGTGTCGGGGGGGGTTGGTCTGGATGATCTGCTTGGGTCCCTTCCAACCCCTAACGTCCTGTGAGCCTGTGATTACCAGCTATGGCTAATAGCTCCTGCTCAAAGGAGAACTACCCTGGGCACTGCTTCCAGCTAATGCCAAGAACCTTGGAACAGATCTGTAATATCTATGGAAGGGGAAGTGACAGGCAGCTCTGCTGGCCAAGCTGCCGAGCACAACAATGTCATTGTGTTCTGCTGCTAGTCCATCTCATACCGTTCCAAACAAGCTTGGGCAAGAGCTCTGTGGCTCTGCGCTGTGCAGCGTGCAGTGCCCTTCATTCCAAGTGTTTGGGAACTTCCCAGGGCAGAAAACTGAAGAGTCTGTCAGCTGGGGTTTTTTAAAGATGTTCTCTTGAGAAGGAATTTCTCAGAACTTTCTTGGAAAAGGACGTCAGAGGTTTTATGTCTGCCTCATTGTAGCAGAGGGCAGGAAAGAGGGAATGTTTGCAGCCTAATTTGTAAAAGATGTTGATCTGAGAGAGCTTTTCCTTTCTTTGCACGTGTATCTAGACAGGCTGGATGGGTGAGCAGAGGCCAATGGGATGACATTTAACAAGCCTAGTGCAGGGTTCTGCACTTTGGCCACAACAACCCCAAGCAGCACTACAGGCTGGGGACAGAGTGGCTGAGAGCAGCCAGGAAGAAAGGGACCTGGGGATGCTGGTAGAGAGTAGGATGAAAATGAGGCAGCAGTGTGCCCAGGTGGCCAAGAGAGCCAATGGCATCCTGGGCTGGCTCAGGAGCAGCGTGGCCAGTAGGACAAGGGAGGTTATTCTGGCCCTGTGCTCAGCACTGGTCAGGCCACACCTTGAGTGCTGTGTCCAGTTCTGGGCTCCTCAATTGCAGAGAGATGTTGAGGTGCTGGAAGGTGTCCAGAGAAGGGCAACAAAGGTAGTGAGGGGCCTGGAACACAAACCCTATGAGGAGAGGCTGAGGGAGCTGAGGGTGTGCAGCCTGCAGAAGAGGAGGCTCAGGGGGGACTTCATTGCTGTCTGCAACTACCTGAAGGGAGGCTGGAGCCGGGTGAGGGTTGGGCTCTTCTGCCAGGCAACCAGCACCAGAACAAGGGGACAGAGTCTCAAGCTGTGCCAGGGGAGGTCTAGGCTGGCTGTTAGGAGTAAGCTGTTGGCAGAGAGTGATTGGCATTGGAATGGGCTGCCCAGGGAGGTGGTGGAGTCGCTGTCCCTGGAGGTGTTCAAGAGGGGACTGGCTGGGGCACTTAGTGCCATGGTCTGGTTGACTGGCTAGGGCTGGGTGCTAGGTTGGCCTGGATGATGTTGGAGGTCTCTTCCAACCTGGTTGATTCTATGATTCTACTTTCTGCATCCCCACCATGAGCTTTAGGGAGAGTGGAGACCTCTGGTTCTTCTGAGACGATTCCAAATAAAACTGACAAATGTGACAGCAGTATGAAACATACAGGTCCAGTTCTGAAACAAGCCCTCTGCCAACAGATGCCCAGCCTCATATAACCTTGGTGGAGGCACAGCAGTCTGTTCAAATAGCAGTTGTTGCAGGACCACAGCCATGTTATTGTTTCAGTGCAATACAGGTAATAAGTAATAGCATTTATGGCTATTGCTGCCTGGTGAAAAAAAGAAACCAGATTTGCTTTCCTTACTTCAGCTGCCCAGTTCAGCATTTCCATCTACTCCTGCAGCATAACTGAAGTTATGAAACTTCAGTTATTGTCTGTAATTCACTGGTGCAAGAAGAACAGAAAGGTTTTCACTTCTTTATAGTAGGGAGCTGGTAGTTAAAAGAGATAGAATAGTTCACAGAATTTAAGCTCCAGAAGAAACCAGGGCATGGTCAGCTGTTATTTTCTGGTTGATTCGTGTCCTTACATTTCCTTTCCTTGCTTCTGCCCTGAACATAGCACTCATTTTTGATGTAGAGAATGTGTTCCAGAAAAGCACCCACTCTGAAGATATGAGAGCAACAGCAAACCTGCTGCTGTTGCTAACAGTTTGCTCCTCTTTAGCTGCATTCCTTGGTCAGAACTTCTGACCCTCTTCCAAATTCTATGATTCTATTCTGTGAAAGCAACTTTCTATTGTTGATTTTTACCTGTTGCTGTAATCAGATTAAGGATCTTTAAGATTCTCTCCCCCTGTCCTCCTCTGGGATGTACTTACACACTATAATCCAGTGACTTTCCAGATGATTTTTGTGTAATAACCAAAGTAGAGCTTTCTACGTCTCCACTTTAAAGGTAGCTTTCTCCAGCCTTTGGATGATTTAATCAAGGGCCACAGGGGTCATATAATTGCTTTTAAAACTAATTATTTGAGGGTAGAAACAATTTCCTTTTCATATTTATGGAGATTTGTTTCTGTGTACAAGTTTAGCCACGAGGCACTTAGTGCCATGGTCTGGTTGACTGGATAGGGCTGGATGCTAGGTTGGACTGGATGATCTTGGAGGTCTCTTCCAACCTGGTTAGTTTTATGATTCTATGGTTATGTGTCCTTAAGTGAATAAAATGAATCACTGGAACATATGTGTTCAGGAGAAACGATACTCAAAACCTGCCATGGTGTCCTGGCAGGAGTGAAAGGGACCCAGAGGAACCTAGAGAGGCTGGAGGGGTGGACACAAGCCAACCTCACGAGGTTCAACAAGACCTAGTGCAAGGTCCTGCATCTGGGTCGAGGCAATGCCAAGCACAGATCCAAGCTGGGCAATGAGTGGCTGGAGAGCAGCTCTGAGGAGAGGGACCTGGGGCTGCTGGTGGACAAGAAGCTCAACAGGAGCCAGCAGTGTGTACTTGCAGCCCAGAAGGCCAACCATAGCCTGGGCTGCATCAGGAGAAGTGTGGCCAGCAGGGCCAGGGAGGTGATTCTCTCCCTCTACTCTGCTCTGCTGAGACCCTATCTGGAGTACTGCATCCAGCTCTGGTGCCCCTATTACAAGAAGGATGTGGAGATGCTGGAGTGTGTCCAGAGAAGAGCCATGAGGATGCTCAGAGGGCTGCAGCAGCTCTGCTGTGAGCACAGACTGAAAGAGTTGAGCTGTGCAGGCTGGAGCAGAGGAGGCTCCCAGGTGACCTTCTTGTGGCCTTCCAGGATCTGAAGGGACTGACAAAAAGGCTGGGGAGGGACTTTTGAGGCTGTCAGGGAGTGGCAGGAGTGGGGGGAATGGAGCAAAGCTGGAAGTGGGGAGGTTCAGAGTGGAGGTGAGGAGGAAGTTGTTGAGCATGAGAGTGGTGAGAGGCTGGAATGGGTTGCCCAGGGAGGTGGTTGAGGCCCCATGGCTGGAGGTGTTTCAGGCCAGGCTGTGGTCAGGCTGCTCTAGGGTAGGGTGCCCCTGGGCATGGCAGGGGATTGGAACTGTCTGATCCTTGTGGTCCCTTCCAACCCTGACTGATTCTGTGATTCTAAGAAGGTGTAACATGTGCTCTGAGATCACAGTGCGCTGGTACTGGCACTCTATCAGAAGCAGAAGTTCATCTCTTCACCTCTTTGATTACTCTTAGTTGTAAATTAGATATCTGCCCTGGCATGGAGTAACAGAAACTCATAGAAGGAGAAAACTGCAGTGCTCTCAAAGCTGTGGTTTAAAAATCAAGGAGTTTCAATCTGCACTTAATTGTGTAGAACTTAGTTTCTCTAATCATCTTTAATGTTTCTTGCTCCTTCTCCTTCACACTGAATTTGGGATTGTCAATTAAATGGAGTATGGTTATGAAGTTTTTCTTACTGCTTTACAGTAATTTAGCACAAATGTTTAAATATGAAGTTTATTAAGTGCCTTATGAACTGCAGAAGAGCTGTGTATGTGTGTCTGTTCGTGTAGGTGGTCTTGCTGTCACATCCCCAAACACCAAGCCATTTCAAGGAGCTGAAAGGTTCCTGTGGGGCAGGCTCATGACTCAGAATAAAATTAGCTGAAAGCAATTGCTCCTAAATGGAAAGGAGAAGTGGTGGCTACAGTGGAACGAAATGCAGCACGACCAAGTTATTGATGGGCTTTAAATCAAAGCAAGGCAAAGATGTGATTGATTGCAGGCCCTACAGATGTGACAGGCAGTCTGTAATGATACCCCCATTAAATAACACCAGCAATTGTTAGTTCTGGTTAGGTTCCTGCATTCATTCACTGGTTCTTATTACACTTAGATGTAGAAAACAAAGAATTTCTCTTAATCACAAGACCACATCACTTGTCCCTGTTGTGCCCTTGCCATGGTACTTTGGAGATGTGGCACTGCTGCTAGGCAAAGCACTAGCAGCTGAATCTCCCACTGGTGCTGGGTATGTATAGCTCTATGTGAAGCACTCTGTGGCGAGGAATGGGGAATCAAACTGAGGAGAGTGACTAAAATACTTCCCAACTCTGTTGCAAAACACCTGCTTTAGCTCAGGTGTTGCAGATCCCTGATTAGCTTGCCACAGGAAAGGTCAAGGCCCTCACAGATCAGTGTGATCAAAGGCAATGCCACAGGGACTCCAGACAATTCAATGTGAATTATGCCAGAGACATTTATTGATCATTCAGCTCTCAATAAATACCCTCAGGACCACAAGGCACACCCCTACACATTAGCATAATTAATCAAGGACAACCCACTCCATCAGCATAAACCACGCCTTGTTTTCCTCATTAACGAGGTGTCTGTTATCTATCCCCTCTGAGATAAGTTAGCCACCAGCTGGTGGGAACCAAGGTCAGCATCCACCTGCTATTATCCTTCTTCATTTTGCATTCCCACACAACTGCTTGGATAATGCCTGTCAGTACAGTCCAGAGTGTACTGAATGAAATCTGTGGCACACATTGCCTCCATCCTTATGGCACACATTGCCCCCACCCTCCCACTTTCTGCCTAATGCAGCCCTCCTCTAAAGAGGGATGCTTCTGCACAGTATCAGGCTCATCATTTAAGTAGGTGCTGGATAGCAGTGCAAGGTTGTTGAAGAGGAAGCTTGTGTTAAATCCCCCTTTGGAGGCTGTCCTAGAATTGTTGCAACTCACATACATGTGGCATCTTAATCTCTCCTGAAAGACTTCTGCAAGGGGTTTTTGAAGGACTGCACCACTAGTTAGTAGCTGTCACCAGTGTGTGAGGCAGTCTCAGCAGGGAATTTAGCAGCCCTCTGTTGCTCCTGAAGTTGAAAAGTCATGAAGTAAATATATCTTTATTTTTCAAACTGCCAAAATCTCTGTTTTTTCAAACAGCAGCACCGTGCATGGCTCAGGATGCTGAGCCCACAAGAGGGATCTCAGCACTCCTAGCAGACTCCTGGGGCACTTTCTTCAGCCAAGGGACCTGCTGCATCAGGCTGTCTGGTGGGGATGTCAAAACAAGTTTAACAGACTGAGGACTTGTGAGATTCAGGCTGTGTGCCAGCTGTAAAGTGCTTGTCATGTCCTAATGAGATAGCTCTCCAGCCCTGCTATCAGGAGGTCTGCATCTGGTCTGCTTAATGCTATTTAGTAACAGTCTGTGCAGTATAGCATGTTCTCCAGTTACACAGAAGCCCACTAATGCTGCCATCAGGAGTGGCCAGTAATTCAATCCTGCTCAGAAGAATGGCATTAACATAACACTGAAGAGCTGTGGAGGATAGCAAAAGACAGGAAATTGTGGAGCTAAGGCATGAAACTTTATCCTGAACTCACCTATTGTGCCGAGGTACTTGGAGATGTCCACAGAGCATGGGATTTCTGGGCAACCTGCAGTGGGGTGAATGGTCCTGTTTGTCTGTGGAGGGCTGCCTTGCTGACAGCAGCTTGCAGTAGTGAAAACCATATCAAGAAGTCCCAGCACAATTCACAGAGTGCAGCTGGACAGCTTGAGCTTTACCTGTGAATTTCTTGGCTGGGAGAGTTTGCTCCCTCTAGCAGTTTGGAAGTGCTGCATCAGGCATGACTTCTGTTGCCTTGTTTTCAGACCAAGTTGCATTTCAGTTGTGCTGGTTTGAGCCTAGCTAGAAGGTTTTGGTGAGAAGAATTAGATTCTAGGCTGTGAAAAGGAAACAATGCTGATGGCTGCTGCACTCATAGGCTTGCTGAGATGGGTGAGAACAAGAACACAAACATAGATAAGGCACAGAGTCTCTCTTTGTGTCTGGGGCTGCATGAGCTTATCTCTCTAACCTAACCTGCCATCTGTGTGACTAATCCTTCTGCTTCCTAACCCCCCTGGCTGACCCTCCAAACTCGCCTTTGAACATAAGGCAAGGTCTGGGGTAAGGTAGAGGGGTGGGAGGAAAGTGGAAGGGTGGTTGGGAGCCCCTCCTGGGGACTCTGGTTTCTGGAGGGCTTTTGTGTTTCTGTATTACCTTTAACTTGTCTATTTCTGTATAGATTGTAAATACCTGCTTGTATTGCTAAGCTGTAAATATAAAGCTTCATTCAATTTCCCAGCTTGGCTGAGTCCAGCCTGGGTGATTTTCTTAAGAGTGTGTGGGGGGGAACACCTAAACCATCACATCAGTTGCTAAGCCTCTCTCCTAATTCCAGAACTAAATTTTAGGGTTATTTCTGTTTGTTTTCTTTCTTGTTAAGCAGTCAATAAAAAGATTTGGGTCCTGCTGAAACTATTAATGCAATTCAGTAAGCAAGATTAACTTAGTCATGTAAAAATCCTTCACTGGAAAGGGAAGACAAGGTGGTAACTACCCTATCTTCTTCCTTATGGCCTCCAGTCTTCCATTGTACCTCTTTGTTTCAGCAGGTACAAAGGGAAGTTCTTGCAGGGACCTCACAGGTCATGGAGGAGTCTGATGGTTTGGGAGTTACCTGCCCACCTGTACAAAGAATTCACTCAGACTAGACTCAGACAGCTGGAAGTTAAGGAGTTTAGCACATGGATGCAGTCTCAAACTGCACCAGGGCAGATTTAGGCTGGACATTAGAGTGGAATTCTTGATGGAAAGAGTGATTGGCATTGGAATGGGCTGTCCAGGGAGGTGGTGGAGTCCCCATCCTTGGAGGTGTTTAAGAGGAGGCTGGATGAGGTACTTAGTGCTATGGATTAGTTGATTAGAAGGGTTAGGTGATAGGTTGAACTGGATGATCCTAGAGGTCTTTTCCAACCTAGTTAATTCTGTGATCTACAAGCAATGTGTTACAAATATTTGCAGCTAGAGACTGGAACATACAAGTTAAAAGCAATACAGAAACACAGTACCCCTCCCAGGAGGGGCTTCCAACCACCCTTCCACTTTCTTTCCGCCCCCCTCTCTTATCCCAGAGTCTGCCTTGCATGCCAGGTGAGTTGGAAGGAGTGACAAGGGGCATTAGAAGCAGAATGATTAATTGGGTTACACAGATGCAAGCAGAAGCAGTCAATATGGCAGAAGCCAGGGAGAGAGACAGACACCGACTGCCTTATCTATGTTTGTGTCCTTGTTTTCATCCATCTCAGCAAACCTGTGAGTGCAGTAGACATCACCATTGTTTTCTTTTCACAGCCTATCATCTAATTTTTCTCATTAAAATATTCCAACTAGCTTCAAACCAGCACAAGGAGGGAAGGAATCGATTCTCAGTCTGTGCACAAGAAGTTTGTAGTGATGGCTTAAGCTGTTTTGTGAGAACAGTTCTTGTGTTTCACTTGTTGGCACCAGAGTCACAAAAAGCTAAGGGGAGAACTGTCTGTGCTTTATTGCAATCAAACCTGAGATTGCAGGATCTCCCAGAGATGGTGAAATCAGCAGCTACCCTGCTTGCAAAGCAGCTAAGCCAGCTAAAAGGTCAGCACCCAGTCATTTTGTCACATCCTCAGACAGGTTATGCAGGCTGTGCTGCAGTGTGGTCAGCCCTTCAACACCCTGGTACCAGTGCCTGAGTGAAACCAACATGAGCTCAATTTGCCTCTGATTTAGAGTTCATTATCCTGTGCCTCTGGGAGAGAGGTAACTGCTAGAAAGCAGCCAAGAGGAGAGGGACTTGGGGGTACTGATAGATAGTAGGATGAAGATGAGCCAGCAGTGTGCCCAGATAGCCAAGAGAGCCAATGGCATCCTGGCCTGGCTCAGGAGCAGTGTGGGCAGCAGGACAAGGGAGGTTATTCTGCCCCTGTACTCAGCACTGGTCAGGCCACACCTTGAGTGCTGTGTCCAGTTCTGGGCTCCTCAATTCAAGAAAGATGTTGAGGTGCTGGAAGGTGTCCAGAGAAGGGCAACAAAGCTGGTGAGGGGCCTGGAACACAAACCCTGTGAGGAGAGGCTGAGGGAGCTGGGGATGTGCAGGCTGCAGAAGAGGAGGATCAGAGCAGACCTCATTGCTGTCTGCAGCTGCCTGAAGGGAGGCTGTAGCCAGGTGGGGTTGGGCTCTTCTGCCAGGCAACCAGCAACAGAACAAGGGGACACAGTGTGAAGTTATGGCAGGGGAGGTCTAGGCTGGATGTTGTTAGGAAGTTCTTGCAAGGGAGAGTGATTGGCATTGGAATGGGCTGCCCAGGGAGGTGTGGAGTCACCGTCCCTGGAGGTGTTGAAGCCAAGCCTGGCTGGGGCACTTAGTGCCATGGTCTGGTTGAGTGGCTAGGGCTGGGCGCTAGGCTGGCCTGGATGATCTTAGAGGTCTCTTCCAACCTGCTTGCTTCTGTGATTCTATGATTCTCTAAGTATGTTTATATGCTTATATATCTTAAAAATGGGAGCAGATGTAAATCTTTGCGTCTCAAACAAGAGGATGATTCTTTCCTGGCTCTGCTCAATCATAAAGGCTCCTGTCTCTGCTCAGTAATAAAGGCTGAACCAGAGATAAGAAAACATTCTCATAAACATGGATGCTTGAACAAAGGAGCTTTGTTCTGAGAATGTGGGAATCAAAAAGAATCTGAAGTCTGAACTTGGGAAATTGTCTTACAGAATGGAATGCTGCATGTGGAGTAATATTTAATGGCTCTCAGAAAGTGTGGAACAGAGCAAATCCATCGATGTTTTTCTTGATCTCAGTGGTCTATGGAGTCAATCCAAAGAAAGCAAAAGGCAGAGGCATATGGGAGATGAACAGCTGGAGTGGACCTCCTGTTTTGCTGTGGCTTCTTATCCAAGGTGTTGGTCTTTTGAAAACTTCCTGTCTTGAAAGGGAAAGGGTTGCATGGTCTGAGTAAGTGGAAGGGAAGAGTGTAAATGTAATCAAATAATGTATTTCAGGAAGGCAAAACACATGGCCTGATACTGCAAGTGCTGGGGTCGTGAGAGGTGCCCACTGGGTGCATCCAGGACTGTCAGAGTTATAAATACTTGCTCTGTTTTTGCACAGTGTCTTTGGCTCCATGAAGACTGATTGTGTCTTATGCTGGTTTTCTGCTTTCACTGCTTCTGGTGAAACGTTCAGGAAACATTCAGCTTGCTGCCAGAGGTGATGAGTGGACATTTTCTGTTACTAATTTTTAAAGCCAGTGTATTTAGCATGCTGTATTTTGGCTGCTGGAATATGATTTATGCCACTTAGGTAGAAGCAGTAGTGAAATGAGGGATGTCAACACTGGGGTTTTCATAAATCATAGAATCATCCAGGTTGGAAGAGACCTCCAAGATCATCCAGGCCAACTTAGCACCCAGCCCTAGCCAGTCAACCAGACCATGGCACTATGTGCCTCATCCAGGCTTTACTTGAACACCTCCAAGGACTGTGACTCCACCACCTCCCTGGGCAGCCCATTACAATGCCAATCACTCTTTCTGACAACAACTTCCTCCTAACATCCAGACTAGACCTGCCCTGGCACAACTTGAGGCTGTGTCCCCTTGTTCTGTTGCTGGTTGTCTGGCAGAAGAGCCCAACCCCACCTGGCTACAGCCTCCCTTCAGGTAGCTGTAGACAGCAATGAGCTCTGCCCTGAGCCTCCTCTGCTGCAGGCTGCACACCCCCAGCTCCCTCAGCCTCTCCTCACAGGGCTGTGCTCCAGGCCCCTCACCAGCTTTGTTGCCCTTCTCTAGACACCTTCCAGCACCTCAACATCTCTCTTGAATTGAGGAGCCCAAAACTGGGCACAGCACTCAAGGTGTAGCCTGAGCAGTGTTGAGGAGAGGGCAAAAATAACTTCCTTTGTGCTGCTGCCCACACTGCTCCTGAGCCTGCCCAGGATACCATTAGCTCTCCTGCCCACCTGGGCACACTGCTGCCTCATCTTCAGCTACTGTCTACCAGCATCCCCAGGTCCCTCTCTACCTGGCTGCTCTCAGCCACTCTGTCCTATACAGAGTTAAGTCTCCAGGGGCAGTGACCTTGAACCTGACCCTGGGTGGTCTTGACCCCTCCCCAGGGCTGGGTCTGAGCACTACCAGGTGATGGTTAGCTCACTTCCCCTGCCTGTCTAAAGATCCATAATAGCAGGGGGACTGTCTGCTCTCTCTTTCTCTGTGCTCCCTGTCTCCCTGCTTCCCAGCATCACCATCCTGTTGCTGATTCTCTTTGTTTTACCACGAGGCCATCACCCACGAGGCAGCCAAAGCCATCACCATCACAGTCAGGTTGTATTTACACAGTTTGCATTTGCTTTCCCTTCCCTGTACCTTTGTAACTTCTCTACCTCAGATACCTTTTTAATTTATTGTGAAACTTTTCAACTTCCAAACTGAGTGAGATTTATTTATCTGGGTGTGCTGACCTTTCCTCTCTCTCCATCTAATTCCTTTCTTTTGGGAAAGAAGGGGGAAGAGGGAAGGGCACTCTGTAAATTTTTATTGGTGCTATCAAATGTATTTGAATCTCTGGAAATTTAAATTAGAACCAGGATATGTCCCCAGCCTGTAGCACTGCTTGGGATAGTTGTGGCCAAAGTGCAGAAGCCTGCACTTGGCCTTGTTCAATCTCATGCCCTTAGCTTAAGGGCAACAAGGATGGTGAGGGCTATGGAACACATGCTCTATGAGAAGTGGCTGAGGGAGCCAGGGTTGTTTAGCCTAGAGAAGAGAAGGTTCAGGGGAGAACTTATTGCTCTATAAAACTACCTGAAAGGAGGTTGTAGCTAGGCGTGGGGGGCAGGGGGGGAGGAGGTCTCTTCTGCCAGGAAACCAGTGACAGAATGAGGAGACAGAGTCTCAAACTGCACCAGGGAGGTTTAGGAAGTGCTTCACAGAAAGAGTGTTTGGCCCTTGGAATGGGTTGCCCACGGAGATGATGGAGTCACTACCCCTGGAAGTGTTTAAAAAGAGAATGGATGTGGCACTTGGTGCCATGGTTTATTTGATTAGATGTTGTTGGGTGATAGGTTGGACTTGATGATCTTGAAGGTCTTTTCCAACCTGATTAATTCTGTGATTCTGCTGCCTCACGTTTGGCTACTATCCACCAGCACCCCCAAGTCCCTCTCTTCCTGCCTGCTCTCAGCCACTCTGTCCCCAGCCTGTAGCACTGCTTGGGGTTGTTGTGGCCAAAGTGCAGAACCCTGCACTTGGCCTTGTTCAATCTCATCCCATTGGCCTCTGCCCACCCATGCAGCCTGGCCAGGTCCCTCTACAGGGCTCTCCTACCCTGGAAATAATTGAATTGTTGAACAGGGCAATTTTTTAGTGTTTGAAGATCTCCTGAAGCTTTTCTTCCAGTGCTGCTGAGCAGTGTCTTTGTAACAGGGAAGGTAGGTTTGGGGTTGTTGTAAAGGATGATGTTTTCCCCTCACTTTGAATATTAGAGTGCACCTGAGAGTAGCCTTTGTGACAGGCTACAGTAAACCAGACCTCATTCTGTGAAGGGCTTCAGATCCCTAAGCCCTCTTTCTGCATGCTGTCATTGTGCAGAATATTTAGCAGCACTGCTAAATGTCTGCAAATAAAAGTTGCATTTTGTATTTTTAAAGACATCTGAATCCCTGCAAATATGGAATAATTACTAGCTGGAGATTTAATGATGGCCCAGAAGGAGGACCATAGTGTTCTGCATGAAATCATAGTTATTAATTTGTGTGTGAATTTCCTTTTCTGCGCTTAATTTAGCGACTGTAGAATATTGTGCTGATTAATTATTAACACTGGCTGTTATTTGTCATGGCAGAATTGAGGGGAAAACACAGCTTTCTATCAAAGCTGAAATATAAATGTCAGGATTTTAATTTCAGGGTGATATGCAATACCATAGCAGTGTTTGGAATAGCTTCAGTGCTGAGAAATACAAATTCAACATGAATAGAGAGACCTAATTCAGAATAAACAGCATTTAGAATAAGCTGCAGTAGGAGCCAGGTGTCTAACTAGCAACAGAGGAAGGCACAGGAAAATCCCAGGCTTGTATGGAGAGTGCCACTTCAGGAGGTGGCATTTTATTCTGTCTTGGGTAGTGTGACAAATACGTGAGCAGGATTTGAGCTTCTGTCTACTGAAGGCAACTAAAGAACTGACTCTGATTTTTGTAAGCTTTGGATCAAGCACTTAAAGTGCACACAAATATAGTATCACAGAATCAGTCAGGGTTGGAAGGGACCACAAGGATCATCTAGTTCCAACCCCCCTGCCATGCTCAGGGACACCCTACCCTAGAGCAGGCTGCACACAGCCTCAGCCAGCCTGGCCTGAAACACCTCCAGCCATGGGGTTCCAACCACCTCCCTGGGCAACCCATTCCAGCCTCTCATCACTCTCCTGCTCAACAACTTCCTCCTCACACCAGCCTGACTCTCCCCACTTCCAGCTTTGCTCCATTCCCCCCACTCCTGTCACTCCCTGAGAGCCTGAAAAGTTCCTCCCCAGCAATAAATTGACAAGGAAAGGAATAAAGCTCTGGGAAAGATACCTTTGGACTACTGAAATGACAGACTTCTTGCAGGCTTGAAAATTGAAGTGTTTTCTGTTTCTGAAAGTGTGCTGTCTGTTTAAGTGTCATTGACTTCTGATTTACCTAGCTTGGTTGTCCAGGTACTGGAATCAATACAGGAAGTTCCCAGAGCCTGCACAATTTCACAGGGGAACAATTTTCCAGAAGCAGATGTGCATAGAATCAGAGATTCATAGAATGGTTTAGGTTGGAAGGGACATCAAAGCTCAGCCAGTTCCAACCCCTACCATAGGCAGGGACACCTCCCACTAGAACAGGTCGCTCAAGGACTCATCCAGCCTGGCCTTGAATGCCTCCACGGAGGGAGCAGCCACAGCCTCCCTGGGCAACCTGTGACATGGTTCTATGATTCTGTATCATTCTCTGTACAACCACCCCCACTGCAAAGAACCCTTTCCTCACATCTAGTGTGAATCTCCCCTCCGCCAGTTCAAAGCCATTCCTCCTCATCCTGTCATTACCAGACCTTGTCAATAGTCCCTCCCCAGCCTTCCTGTAGCCCACTTCACATACTGCAAGGCCACTGTAAGGTCTTCTCAAAGCCTTCACTTCTCCAGGCTGCAGAGCCCCAACTCTTGTAGCCTGTCCTCACAGCAGAGCTGCTGCAGCCCTCTGAGCATCTTGGTGGCCTCCTCTGGACTGGCTCCAACAGTTCGATGTATGCAGATGAGTCTGAGCAGGAGACAGGACTCTTCTCCTTGCATTGCCTTGTAAATGCATTTCCAACCTGAATGAGAATTGCCTTTGTCCTTTGAGTGAAGATGAAGGTGACTCACATTGCAGTACTGCTTGATAGGTTGGGCTGGATGATCTTGGAGGTGTCTTCCAACCTGGTTAGTCCTATGATTCTAAGGTGAGATGCATTCCTGTGATTTAACAGCAGTAAATGTTAGGGACACTGCAAAGAAAAGGCAGCATTTTAGCAGTGGAGAGGTATTTAATTTGTAGGTATTTCTACATGGTTTGAGAGGTTTCTTTACAGCATTTTCTTCCCTAGGTTGTTGAAATTTCACAAGAAGGAAACTTCAGTAAAGCTACTGTGAGTTCCTTATTCCTTAAGAAAACATAACACATCTGCTCCAGGGGTGATTTAGAGCCCTGTGCTTAGGACTAAATGGTACTTGCCTCTTGTCATGAAAAGAAGGGTTGTGAGTATGATCTGTGAATGAAGAGTAAAGTAAATAGCATGATCCATACTCTGAAATGGCTGTTTGGGTACTTCTCCTAACATGGAGCTGTTATTCCACAGAGTGGTATGATGTGCTGGAGTAGTAACAGTACTGGTGGCCATCTGCATGTAGTTATTTTCTGGGGAAGTGTGGTTTTGTCTGGGGTTTTGTTCTTTTTGTGTTCACTTGTTTCACTCATACATCTGAAAATGGACGTGAGGTGATGATGAATAACAGGCCTGCCTGTGAGTCACAGGATCACAGAATATATCTGCCTGGAAGAGACCTGAAAGATCATCCAGTTCAGCACTTGATCTGTCACTGGAAGGTCATCACAAAACCATGTCCCTAAGCACCACTTGAACACCCCCAGGAATGGTGATTCCACCACTGCCCTGGGCAGACCAGTCCAATGATGCATCACCCTTTCAGTGAAGAAAAGTCAAATCACTACATGCTTAGCAGGTAGGAACTGCACCAGAAGACATTATTGAATATGCTATTCAGAGCACCTTTGGCTTCATCACAGACCAGCTTGGGGAACAAACAGAGCAAAGTAGTGGCAAGGAACTGTGCTAGTTTGAGCCTAGCTGGGGTAATTTACTGAGAGGAATTAGATGATAGGCTGTGAAAAGGAAACTATGCTGATGTCTGCTGCACTCATAGGCTTGCTGAGGTGGATAAGAACATGAACACAAACATAGACAACAGAATTGCTCTCTGGCAGATGACACCAAGCTGGGGGCAGATGTGGCTGGGTTGGAGGACAGAAGGGCTCTGCAGCAGGACCTTGACCACCTGGACAGATGGGCAGAGTCCAAGGGGATGGCATTCAATAGCTCCAAGTGCAGGGTGCTGCACTTTGGCCACAACAACCCCATGCAGAGATACAGGCTGGGGTGGGAGTGGCTGGAGAGCAGCCAGACAGAGAGGGATCTGGGGGTGCTGATTGATACCCACCTGAACATGAGCCAGCAGTGTGCCCAGGTGGCCAAGAGAGCCAGTGGCATCCTGGCCTGCATCAGGAATGGTGTGGCCAGCAG
This sequence comes from Pogoniulus pusillus, assembly GCF_015220805.1. Taxonomy (NCBI): domain Eukaryota; kingdom Metazoa; phylum Chordata; class Aves; order Piciformes; family Lybiidae; genus Pogoniulus; species Pogoniulus pusillus. The sequence continues at coordinate 14,083,781 of NC_087295.1, forward strand.
GAGCAGGGAGGTCATTCTGCCCCTGTCCTCTGCACTGGTTAGACCACACCTTGAGTGCTGTGTTCAGTTCTGGGCCCCCCAGTTTAGGAGGGACATTGAGATGCTTGAGCGTGTCCAGAGAAGGGCAACGAGGCTGGGGAGAGGCCTTGAGCACAGCCCTACGAGGAGAGGCTGAGGGAGCTGGGATTGGTTAGCCTGGAGAAGAGGAGGCTCAGGGGAGACCTCATTGCTGTCTACAACTACCTGAGGGGTGGTTGTGGCCAGGAGGAGGTTGCTCTCTTCTCTCAGGTGGCCAGCACCAGAACGAGAGGACACAGCCTCAGGCTGTGCCAGGGGAAATTTAGGCTGGAGGTGAGGAGAAAGTTCTTCCCTGAGAGAGTCATTGGACACTGGAATGGGCTGCCCGGGGAGGTGGTGGAGTCGCCATCCCTGGGGCTGTTCAGGGCAGGTGCCATGGTCTGGCCTTGAGTTCTGTGGTAAAGGGTTGGACTTGATGATCTGTGAGGTCTCTTCCAACCTTGGTGATACTGGGATACTGTGATACTGGGATGCTGTAAATAACTCTGGGAAATCTAATAAAAGCAGCTGAACCGCAAACGTGCAGGCAAGAAATGTTAACTTTTACCTGTTAGATGGCCTGGATGAAACAAGCAAATCAGTTCTGAAATGGAGGCTAGATATTAGTTTTTGTTGGTGGAAGTTTGTGTAGGAGCTGTTTTATGTGAGGGTGTTGTGGTTTTGCTGCTGGGTTTTGTTGTGTATTCCTTCCACGCGTCTGTCAGAGACCCTTTACTGTACAAGGTGAGCATGTTCTGGTTTCAGTGTTGTATTGGAAATGAATAATCTTTATGAATTATGAGTGCTGATTTCTGTATGAATATTAGTTTTTAATATTAGTATTAAAAAATTGGGGGGATTCCCTGAGCTGCTTTGGGTTTTCGGTCAACAGGAAGCGATTGCACAGGACGAAACAGTTTAAACAATCAGAACTTGGAAAACAGCAATGTGAAAGCAGGAAAAATTCTAACTATGCTTATGGAGTCTTGGCATTCACTCCAGTGGATGTGCTGTGGTGGTTTGGGTGTTCCCCACCCCTCCACACTTTGGAAATCACCCAGACTAGACTCAGCCAGCTCTGGAAATTGAATGAAGCTTAGATTTACAGCTGGCACAATATACAAGCAGATAGTTACAGTATAGACAGTTATAGTCAGAAATAGACAAGGTAAAAGGTAATGCAGATACACAACAGCCCTGCCAGAAACCTGAGTCCCCAGGAGGGGCTCCCAACCACCCTTCCACCTCTTTTCCACTCCTCTATTTTATCCCGGACTTTGTCTTACTCTCAACCTCACCCCAGTCCCAAGGAAGAATGGAGTTCAGCCAGGGGGTTGGGAAGCAAAGTGGATTAGTCAGAGAAATGGGGAGTGAGGTTAGAGAGAGGGATGCAGCTCGGAGCTCCCCAGCAGGAGAAGTGCTGTTATCTATGTTTTGATTCTCATTCTTATACATCTTAGCAAGCCTATGAGTGCAGTAGACATCAGCCTTGTTTCCCTTCTGCAGCCTGTAATCTAGTTCTTCTCACCAAAACATTCTAGCTGGCTTCACACTAGCACGTGTTCTCACAATGCCTTGGTCCCTGAGTAAGTCTCTTGTATCAAAGAGACTTTCAAACTTGCAATGGTTGCAGGGTCCAACACAAATATTTCAGGCACAGGGGAGAGTTGCTGCTAAGCCACTGGTGTCCAGAGAAGGGCGATGAGGCTGGTGAGAGGCCTTGAGCACAGCCCTACGAGGAGAGGCTGAGGGAGCTGGGATTGGTTAGCCTGGAGAAGAGGAGGCTCAGGGGAGATCTTATTGCTGTCTACAACTACCTGAGGGGAGGTTGTGGCCAGGAGGAGGTTGCTCTCTTCTCTCAGGTGGCCAGCACCAGAACAAGAGGACACAGCCTCAGGCTGTGCCAGGGGAGATTTAGGCTGGAGGTGAGGAGAAAGTTCTTCCCTGAGAGAGTCATTGGACACTGGAATGGGCTGCCCGGGGAGGTGGTGGAGTCGCCGTCCCTGGAGCTGTTCAAGGCAGGATTGGACGTGGCACTTGGTGCCATGGTCTGGCCTTGAGCTCTGTGCTAAAGGGTTGGACTTGATGATCTGTGAGGTCTCTTCCAACCCTGATGATACTGGGATACTGTGATACTGTGTTAGCTGCAACACATGGCCACCTTTAGCAAGCCACAGAAGAGAAGAGGCAGGAAGGCTCTGTGCAGACAAAGGAAGGCTCAGTGCAGAAAGGCTGAATACAGAAAGGTGGTTTCTAAGTCATCTCTCTTTATATACTTCAGTTTGAAAATCAAACTGGCGAATAGGCACCAGCACCATTGTTCTGGCCAATGAATTCAAAGCTTCCTGCCTCATTTGACCATGCAGGCATGGTGAGGACATCACAAGACACCTGACATGTGGTGCTAAGCACCCTACCCCTCAAGGCTTTTGTTGATTCTAGGATTCTATCTGACTCACTCCCAGACCCCAGCAGGACAGGAGAAGGAGACCCAGGGTTAAACCTGCCTGGCAGGATTTTTGCCCTAGCATGACAATGTAAATAGAATCATAGAATCAACCAGGTTGGAAGAGACCTCCAAGATCATCCAGGCCAACCTATCCCCCAGCCCTATCCAGTCAACCAGACCATGGCACTAAGTGCCTCATCCAGGATTTTCTAGACCATCTCTAGGGACGGTGCCTCCACCACCTCCCTGGGCAGCCCATTCCAATGTCAATCACTCTCTCTGCCAACAACTTCCTCCTAGCACCCAGCCTAGACCTCCCCTGGCACAGCTTGAGACTGTGTCCCCTTGTTCTGTTGCTGTTTGCCTGGCAGAAGAGACCAACACCCTCCTTAACTAGTAGTCATAGAATCATAGGAGAGACTTTTCCCCTCCTTAGCTAGTAATCATAGAATCAACTGCCCTGAGCCTCCTCTTCTGCAGGCTGCACACCCCCAGCTCCCTCAGCCTCTCCTCACAGGGCTGTGCTCCAGGCCTCTTCCCAGCCTTGCCCTTCTCTGGATACATTCCAGTACCTCAACATCACTCTTGAATTGAGGAGCCCAGAACTGGACACAGCACTCAAGCTGTGGCCTGAGCAGAGTTGAGTACAAGGGAAGAATAACCTCCCTTGTCCTTTTGTCCACACTGCTCCTGATGCAGGCCAGGATGCCATTGGCTCTGCTGCCCACCTGGGCACACTGCTGGCTCATCTTCAGCTACTGTCTACCAACACCCCCAGGTCCCTTTCTTCCTGGCTGCTGTCATGTGCTCTGTCCCCAGCCTATAGTCTTATACTCAGCCACAGATGCCATCCTCTGTGATCTTTTACATGCTTTTATGATACCTACTATTAACTCTGTATTTTTGCTCTTAACCTCTGTGAGATAAAGCCACCTACCTATTTTATGGTCTAATTGCTTAATGTGACAATTTTAGCTGCCCAAATTCTTTCTTCATCCTGCTGGGTCTATCAAATTGCAGTGTGTTATCATGCTGTCTATTAAAGGCAATATAAATTCAAATAAGTAGTAACATTCATCTTCAAAAGAGCACATTAAAGCTTCTGTTTGTCCAAAGCAGTTTAGAGTTCATATGCAGAGACATGAATGCATGAATAAGCACAGTTGTGTGTGTGTGGTGTGCATGCATGTAAAAAAAACCCCAGACCTTAATTCCTGCCTTTTTGTTAATTCTGGAGGAATCTGGTCTTGTCTGTATGAAAACAAAATCATTTAGCAGCTAAAAATGAAAAAAAATATTGTCAGGGAAACCTAATTAATGTAACCAAAGAAACCTCTTTATTAGCACTGTTACCCTGAAGTCCTTACCAGAGTTGGGATTTTTGCAGCACGGTGAGCAGAGGTTAACTGAGTGAATGCTGAAAGTGTTTGTTGAACTTGGGCTGGTTTGAGCCTAGCTGGGATGTTTTGGTGAGAAGAATCAGATGCTAGGCTGTGAAAAGGAAACAATGGTGATGTCTGCTGCACTCATAGGCTTGCTGAGGTGGATAAGAACAAGAACACAAACACAGATAACAGAGTTGCTCTCTGTCTCTTGGGGCTGCATGAACTTCTCTCTCTAACCTGTCTTGCTGCCTGACTAATTTATCTGCATCCTAACCCCCCTGGCTGACCCTCCAAACTCACCTTGAACGTAAGGCAAAGTCTGGGGTAAGGTAGAGGGGTGGGGAGAAGGTGGAAGGGTGGTTGGGAGCCCCTCCTGGGGCCTCTGGTTTCTGGGAGGGCTGTTGTGTTTCTGTATTACCTTTTACCTTGTCTATTTCTGTCTCTAGCTGTATAGAGTGTAACTATCTGCTTGTATCTTGTGCTAAGCTGTAAGTATAAAGCTTCATTCTTCAATTTCCAGCTCATCTGAGTCTAGTCTGGGTGATATTTCAAAGTGTGGGGGTGTGTGGCCGTTTGAGCTGATCCTCTAGCTCAGACATAGGGGAGAGATGAACATTCCAGGGATAGGCCACTTAAATGGCAACAATAGATAAATTAATATAATTTCATTGGAGCATCAAGAGCTTAATGTCTAGAAGCACAGTTTGTTCTCCCCCTTCTCCCACTGGCTTCTGCTGCTGCAGCTTCGCCTATCTTCCCCGGCTGCTGTTTTGGCTGCTGCTGCTTTGCTGCTTTGCCGCCGCTTGACCCCTCCCCCATCTCCCTTAAGCTTATTGTTTTGTTTTGTTTTTTTTTTCTTTCCTTCCTTCTCTAGTTATTATTTCTCTTTACATTGTTATACTATAAGAAAATACAATTTCATCTTTCCCTGACTTTCAAAAAAGGATGGGTTTTGTGTTGTGCTGAGTCGACTTCAGTCACAGTATCACAGTCACAGTATCACCAAGGTTGGAAGAGACCTCACAGATCATCTAGTCCAACCCTTTACCACAGTGCCCAAGGCTAGACCATGGCACCAAGTGCCACATCCAACCTTGCCTTGAACTGCCCCAGGGATGACGACTCCACCACCTCCCCAGGCAGCCCATTCCAGTGTCCAATGACTCTCTCAGTGAAGAATTTTCTCCTCACCTCGAGCCGAAATTTCCCCTGGCGCAGCCTGAGGCTGTGTCCTCTTGTTCTGGTGCTGGCCACCTGAGAGAAGAGAGCAACCTCCTGCTGGCCACAACCACCCCTCAGGTAGTTGTAGACAGTAATAAGGTCACCCCTGAGCCTCCTCTTCTCCAGGCTAAACAACCCCAGACTTCTCTCCGGGGGGCACCTCCCCCAACCCGGGACAGGGGACAGGGAATCATAGAATCATAGAATCAGCCAGGAACACCCAAACCATCACAGAACTGCATTGACAGAAGAAATCTCACTGGAAGAATCAAGCCAACATTTTCAAAAGCTCTAGATCTCTCCCTAGTCACCAGGTACAAACATTCCCATGCACATTGTTCAAGGTAATAACATGTATTCCTGTCGTTTTGCTTTCTCCACAGGTATGGAAAAATTGTGTCCACGAAGGCAATTCTTGACAAGAACACAAATCAGTGCAAAGGTATGTGCAGACCATCTGCCTGCGTGTCCGTTGTCTGTTGGAACGATTGGCTGGTGGCTTGGGTGCCAAGGCTGTGGCTCCCAACTGTGCAATCAAGCAATACACAGTGTATTACAAACATACTTAATAATGCCCAAGCTTTGAGATGTGTTTTCAATAGCATTGTTCATTAATTTTTTTTCATTAAGAAACAAAATGAAAGTCACAAATCAGAACAAGTATCAAATTGCCTTCAGCAGAAAAGTAAATGAACTTCTAACCACAGAGTGCTGCCTGATTTGAATGGTATTGTCAGTGATACAAATTGATTTCCTATCTAAAAAGGAGAAACCTTTGGGAAAAGTGTAATTGGTCTGTTTTTATGAAGTCCTGGCCTACACTATTAGAAGAAGAAAATATTCTTTATGGCATAAATACTTACATGAGTTGCATACCAGAATATACTACACTATTAGAAGAAGAAAATATTCTTTATGGCATAAATACTTACATGAGTTGCATACCAGAATATACTACACTATTAGAAGAAGAAAATATTCTTTATGGCATAAATACTTACATGAGTTGCATACCAGAATATACTACACTATTAGAAGAAGAAAATATTCTTTATGGCATAAATACTTACATGAGTTGCATACCAGGGTATAAAATGATTCCTCTTACAATTCAGTGCTCTTTGGCTTTCTTCTAATGTGTGAAAGTATTTTTTGGGGTGAATTATAGGATGTTTTGCATGCATCTGTATAGCTGCTTTTGTCTATATAAATATTGACTAAGATGTCTGGTCAGAAGAGCCATGAAGTTTATGGGGAAGAAGCTCTGCTTTAAAATCACTGTAGCTTTATGCTAGTGACATTCAGAATCCTTTCAGAGTGAGTTCTTCTGGTAAGAAACATGTCCTGGGTGGCCTTTCTCTATGAGTTAGTAAAAATAAAAAGCATTGCAGTGCAGCAGTATCCCTGAAGTGGCCTGATTAGGATCTGAAGAGAAGCAGCAGAGGAAATTGGAGCAAAGTCCTTGCAGTTGCTGCAGTTTGCAGAAGTGTGTGCCTTTTCCATTGTGTGCCACAGCAGCATTCATTGGCCAGACAAGAGAAAAATAGGCTGGAAGACTGCACTCCTGCTCTCAGAAATCTGGACAAACCTGGTGGGTCAAGGGCCATGAGAACTAGAGGTACTGCCCTGTGCTTGCTGGACATGCATTTTCTCTCCCTGAAACACTGTTCTGGCCAACTTCTGATAACCTTGCTCTGTCTGTATGTCATTGAATATTACACCAAGACCTGCTTTGGTTTCATGTTTTTGTTTGCTTGCTTTTTGTTTTGACTGTTATCATAAAGGAATACTTTTATGGGTTAGATGAGCTGGACCAAGTCCAGAAAGCCCTGGCAGGGTGGTCAGGGGTCACAGAGGTGAGATTTGAATGCTGGAGTTGTCAGGGGATTTGAATATTAGAGGCAGGGTGAGCGTGGAGAACTGTAAGGAGAGAGGAACTTGCAGCATGATGGAGCTGCAGAGATGCTGCGAGTCGAATGGGCTGTGAGCTTATTTAACAAGGCATATGAGTGCTGTGGAGGGATAGAAAAGGATTTTCAAACAAAGCAACCTAGCTTTTTCAATGTTGATAGCAAAAGGTAGAACTATTATGCAATAACAGAACAATTATACAGAAGAAAACCTATTATACCACATATATATATATATACATATATATATATATATATATATATATACATATATATATATATATATAATGGTGTTTTGAGGGGCATTTTCAACCTGTGCACAATGGGGTGGGCAGGAGTCACAATATTAACTAATAGCCAACTCACAAAGCTATTGGGTATTCACCTTTACCCAAATTTGGGTCTGAAGTTTCTGGACTCAGGTGACACATGCACACTTGGTGGAAGGAGGCATGGAAGATGTTGTTCCTGCTGCATATGCTGATCCTGACTCCAGTGGGCCACGATAGCTGACTGCAGGAAGCACAAAGGCTCTATCTGGTTCCTTTGATATTGTTAAAATGGAATATTTAGATGAACTTATTGCTGTTCTTTACCTATGTTTAGCCTTATTGTCTGTTCTTCTGGCTGTCTTAGGAAGTGCTCTTTTTTTGTCCCAGCTTATGTCATGATTTATGTTTAATGTGTAACCTGCATTCAGTGTGCAACTGATTGTCCTCCTCTGATCCTCTCTCTTCTTCACCCAAACTTCCCCCCCAACCTGAAAGTGTAATCCAGATTTAAGTAGGTTAGGTTGACAAGTGTTTAACTGTTTAACAAATGTTTTTAGTTGTTGTAAGGTTGTTAATGTAGAGTTTGCTCAGGTTGTTCTGTGATGTTGTGTAGAGTTAGCTGAATTTGAGTTTGTTGTTAAGGTTACTCTTGTTAGAGTTAGCTAGAGCTGCTCCTGTCCATGCTCCCCTTGCACTGCTTTCCTTTATGCCCCCCTTGTCCTATGTGCCACCATAGATCCCATCCATGGGGCAGCAACAGTGAGGCATGAGATGGATACAAGGGACTGTGTTTTCCTGCTTTGACATCAGTGATGCTGTGCATATAGTAACACTACTGCTTGGGCTGCTGGCACTGATAGACATACTAGGAATGGACTGATTAGAATCATAGAATCAGTCAGGTTGGAAGAGACCTTCAAGATCACCCAATCCAACCTATCCCCCAGCCCTATCCAGTCAACCAGACCATGGCACTAAGTGCCTCATCCAGGCTTTACTTGAACACCTCCAAGGACGGTGCCTCCACCACCTCCCTGGGCAGCCCATTCCAATGCCAATCACTCTCTCTGTCAAAAACTTCCTCCTAACATCCAGGCTATACTTGTCCTGGCACAATTGGAGGCTGTGTCCCCTTATTACTCCCGATGCCAATCTGTTACTGGATCAGTTTGGTGTGCTCGACAAAGCATAGTAGCAACCTTGACTGGTGGTTGGACAGCTTCCAATAGATGTAGTTTGCTTTTCCTCAAGCTGTTAATTGTCCTTCAAAATATGTTGGTGATAGTTTAGATGAAATGACTCCAGAGTCTTGGAATGCAACTTCCATATTTTTTTCAGCAGTCATATGACTCAAGAAGGAAACTGTCATTTCCAGAAAGGACTTGATGATCTGTGAGGTCTCTTCCAACCCTGATGATACTGTGATACTGTGATACTGTTACTGTCATGATCTGGAAAAGAGTTCTGCAGTTGGTTTCTTCTGGTGGTTCTGATTCCAGGTTGATTGCTTGCTGCTGTGAGAGACTGACTCAAGATCCATTTTAGTTTCAGAAAGTTTACTTGTGCTTCAGAGAAACTGATTTTTCTTGCCCACCATAAGGCTTTTTGCATTCAAATGCAAATTCTCATGAGGCAAGACAGTCAGAAAAAACATATCTTTAGGTCTATCTTCATAAATCCCCTACAGCCTACTTAATATCTCTAAATTCCTTAAAACTAAACTTAATATTCAGTGGCTATTTCTTCTACACCTTAATATTATACTTCCCTGTTTAAATATTATCACAGTATGCAGTTGTTCTAGCAGTTCCTGGATTGATAATTTTGGAGACTTTGGTAAGTATAAAGCTGATGCATTCCAATTTGTTTTCCCACTTATGTTTTTAAAAGTTTGAAGAAAAATACTCTTTGCCTTAGAATCATAGAATCATAGAATCAACCAGGTTGGAAGAGACCTCCAAGATCATCCACTCCAACCTAGCACCTAGCCCTAACCAATCAACCAGACCATGGCACTGAGTGCCTCATCCAGGCTTTTCTTGAAGACCCCCAGGGACGGTGCCTCCACCACCTCCCTGGGCAGCCCATTCCAATGCCAATCACTCTCTCTGTGAAGAACTTCTTCCTAACATCCAGCCTAGACCTACCCTGGCACAACTTGAGACTGTGTCCCCTTGTTCTGTTGGTGGTTGCCTGGGAGAAGAGGCCACCCCCCACCTGGCTACAATGTCCCTTAAGGTAGTTGTAGACAGTAATAAGATCACCCCTGAGCCTCCTCTTCTCCAGGCTAAACAGGCCCAGTTCCCTCAACCTCTCCTCATAGGATTTGTGCTCCAGGCCCCTCACCAGCTTTGTTGCCCTTCTCTGGACATGTTCCAGCACCTCAACATCTCTCTTGAATTGAGGGGCCCAGAACTGGACACAGCACTCAAGGTGTGGCCTGAGCAGTGCTGAGTGCAGGGGCAGAATAACCTCCCTTGTCCTACTGGCCACACTGTTCCTGATGCAGGCCAGGATGCCATTGGCTCTCTTGGCTATCTGGGCACACTGCTGGCTCATCTTCAGCTTGTTATCTACCAGTACCCCCAGGTCCCTTTCCTCCTGGCTGCTCTCCAGCCACTCAGTCCCCAGCCTATAGTGCTGCTTGGGGTTGTTGTGGCCAAAGTGCAGAACCCTGCACTTGGCCTTGTTCAATCTCATCCCATTGGCCTCTGCCCACCCATCCAGCCTGGCCAGGTCCCTCTGCAGGGCTCTCCTACCTTCCAACAGATCAACACCTGCTCCTAGCTTGGTGTCATCTGCAAACTTACTGATGCTGGACTCAATCCCCTGGTCCAGATCATCAATAAAGATATTGAACAGGACTGGGCCCAGCACTGATCCTTGGGGAACACCCAAGATCCTTCTGGAACACCCAAGATCCTTCTGGGGAACACCCAAGATCCTTCTGTCCAGTGGCTTGTAAAACAATTACTCATTTCAACAAAAAGAATTCTTTTACAGTTCTCCTGCTTATCTCAAGGTCTTAACCTAGCTTCAGCTTCTCAGCTCCTTCACCCCAGGCAGGGAGAAAAGCTAAACCCGAGTTTTGCTTTAACAAGACAAAAGATAAAACAGACTTTTCATGCTTAGTAGTACCTCATTAGCTGCACAACTTCAGTCCTTTTCTCCAGCAATTTCAATGCAGTAAAATAGTTGCAAAGTTACGTTGGCCAAGTTTTTGTCAGGAGGCTTGAAAGAGCCTACAAGCAGCTTCCCCCCTTCCCTGTGCATGTGGTAGGAGTAAGTAGGAGGAAACCAGTTGCTGCTTTTTGCCCCCCCTTTCTCCTTCTTCTTTGTTTGTGAGAGGTGGCCTGCTTGTTTTGTACCTGTTTATCACTTGCATCCTTTAACCAGTCTACAGACTCAAGAAATGGTTCATTGGGACCTTGCTTTATGGAGCTAAAAGAAAGTGTAGGCTTGTTTAAATCTGGAACCTGACTTAATGCCTGCTGAGCAAGCTCTTTGCTTAAAACAAGAACATCCTAATGCCGTCAAGTGATGCGGGAGGCTGATGGACAAAGCTACACAGACCAATGTGATCAGAGCAATGCCACATGGACTCCACACAATTCAACATGAATCCTACCAGAGACCTTTATTGTTTATTCTGACTCCATTTATATAGACTTGAGCGTAGAGCACACACCTACACGTTAGCATAACCTAGGCAAGCACAACCCAGTCTTTTACATACATCACACCTTGTTTTTCTCATTCACCAGATGTCCACTAGCTCTTCTCCCCCACGGGGAGGAATCCTGCAGCTGTGGGAACCAAGGATGAAATGCTCAGTCTGCTTGTTATTATTCCTTCTAGAGGTTAGGATTCCTGGTTTTCACCCAGGCAGCCCAGGCTCGACTCCCGGTGTGGGAATTTGGGGTGGCCTCTTCTCCCAGGCAACCAGCAATAGAACAAGGGGACACAGTCTCAAGTTGTGCCAGGGTGGGTGTAGGCTGGATGTTAGGAGGAAGTTCTTCACAGAGAGAGTGATTGGCATTGGAATGGGCTGCCCAGGGAGGTGGTGCAGTCACCATTCCTGGAGGTGTTCAAGAAAAGCCTGGATGAGGCACTTAGTGCCATGGTCTGGTTGACTGGATAGGGCTGGGTGCTAGGTTGGGCTGGCTGAGCTTGGAGGTCTCTTCCAACCTGGTTGATTCTATGATTCTATGATAACTTTCTCTTTTGTTTTTAAATGAATGTTTGTCTGGTAACCACTCCACAAACATGGCACTATGTGATCAGAATTCATTTTCTTCCCGTTGTCATCATTAAAAGAAAAACAAAGGAATGTGAAAAGATTGCAAAGAATACAAAGGGTAACATTTTGGGTGGCAGACATCTGGGTTTGGTGTTTACACTGGAGTTAGCTTTCAGATCATTGTAGTAGCAGCCATGTAACTGTGCACTGTAATTTTGTAGAAGTCTGCTTTCACAGTGTTGTATTACACAGTCTCAAGTTGTGCCGGGGGAAGTACAGGCTGGATGTTAGGAGGAAGTTGTTGGCAGAGAGAGTGATTGGCATTGGAATGAGCTGCCCAGGGAGGTGGTGGAGTCCCCACCCCTGGAGGTGTTCAGAAAAGGACTGGATGAGGCACTTAGTGCCATGATCTAATTGACTGGATAGGGCTGCGTGCTAGATTGGGCTGGATGAGCTTGGAGGTCTCTTCCCACCTTCTTGATTCTATGATTCTGTGATTCTATGATTACAGTGCAGGGCAGAAATACTGACTTATGTTTTCAAAGATGGGTCATAAACTCCTGAGGTATCAGAACTGGAAAGACCTTAAGGAGCTCAGGACTTGCTTTAGGGCAGAGTCAGCACCAAATCCACACCTGCTGGTGTTCTGTAACCTTTGTTCAAAGACCTGCAATGGTGGAAATTCACAGTATTTCACAGTATCATCAGGGTTGGAAGAGACCTCACAGATCATCAAGTCCAACCCTTTACCACAGAGCTCAAGGCTAGACCATGGCACCAAGTGCCACGTCCAACCACATTCCTTGGGTTCCTAAGGCAATCTCTATGTTCCCTCCCCTCACTATAATGAAGCATTTCCTAGTGTAAATGCAGTTTATGCCAGTTGCTGTTTTCTTACCCACAGTGAGCATGCAGAACAGTTTATTCCTTTGCAGCACACGTATGTGTTTGAAGACTGTTATGTGTCTGCTGTGTCTTATCCTTAGACTAAACACTGGTCCTCTTGCTTTGTCCTTAAAAAGGCAATTTGTTTTAAGTTTCTCATTATATTGTACTTCACCGCTCTAATTAGCACACTTCTTAGGTGAATACCTTGGAGACTGGCACAGGATGTCAGACAGCCTAAATCTTACCTTTTTAAATAGCATGGAAAGATTATTTGTCTTCTCTGTGTTGACATGACTTTCCTTGGCATGGTTTAACCCCAGCCAGGAGCTCAGCACCACACAGCCACTTTCTCCCTTTCTCCTGGTGGGATGGGGGGAGAATTGGAGGAGTAAAAGTGCAAAAACTCATGGCTTAGGTGTCTTGGTTCTAATTTAAATTTCCCAGAGACTCAAATATAGTTGATGGAACCAATGACAATTTATATGATGCCCTTCCCTCTTCCCCCTTCTTTCCCAAAAGAAAGGAATTAGATGTAGAGAAGGAAAGGTCAGCACAACCCAAATAAATAATCTCACTGCGATTTGGAAGTTAAAAGAAGAAAAGTTTAACAATAAATAAAAGATGTATGAGGTAGGGAAGTTACAAAGGTATAGGCAAGGGAAAACAAGATACAAAATATCTACTGGAGGTGTTCAAGCAAAGCCTGGATGAGGCACTTAGTGCCATGGTCTAAATGACTGGCTAGGGCTGGGTGCTAGGTTGGACTGGATGATCTTGGAGGTCTCTTCCAACCTGGTTGATTCTGTGATTCTATATACAACCAGATTTGATGGCAATAGGTTTGTCTGCCATGTGGGTGATGGCCACGTGGTGAAACAAAGAAGCAGGAACAGGACGGTGGTTGCTGTTGAGCAGGGATGTAGGCAGAGAGAGACAAAGAGGAAGTCCCCCTGCTTTTATGGATCTTAGACAGGAATGAGGAGTGGGCTAACCACCATCACCTCGAGGTGAGGAGAAAGTTCTTCACTGAGAGAGACACTGGACACTGGAATGGGCTGCCCAGGGAGGTGGTGGAGTCGCCGTCCCTGGAGCTGTTCAAGGCAGGATTGGACGTGGCACTTGGTGCCATGGTCTGGCCTTGAGCTCTGTGGTAAAGGGTTGGACTTGATGATCTGTGAGGTCTCTTCCAACCCTGATAATACTGTGATACTGTGATACCTGGTAGTGTTCAGACCCACCCCTGGGGAGGAGTCAGGACCACCTGGGGTCAGGTTCAAGGTCACTCTCCCCGGAGGGTTAACCCTGTACAGTTGAGGTAAAGGCAGCTGAATAAGTAAAGAAAAGTCTACACACACAGGCAAGGCAAACGAAGGAATTAATTCACCACTTCCCATTGGCAGGCAGGTGTTTGGCCCTCTGCAGGATAGCAGGACTCTGTCATGTGAAGCAGTTACTTGGGAAGACAAACATCTAACTCCAGACATCCCCCTCTTCCTTTTCCTTGCCCCTAGCTTTATATGCCATCATATGGTACGGAATATCCCTTTGGTCAGTTGGGGATAACTGTGCCAGCTGTGTTCCCTCCCAACTTCTTGTGCACCCCCAGCTTCTTCGGTGGTGTAAGATATAGAAGAGGCCTTGGCTCTGGTAAGCACTGCTTAGAAGTAACAAAAACATTCCTGTATTGCCAACACTTCTTTTCAGCAGAAATCCAAAACATAGCTGCATCATAGCTACTATGCAAAAAACCCACCTAAATCTCAGCCAAGCCCAGCAGACTGCTCTTTGTTGATGTATCTATGTAAATAGCTGTGTGCTTGAAATATAGTTATGTTTCTGAGGCACAGGGTGTTGCAAGAGAGCAGCAGTGCTGATTTATGCTAAGAGATTCTCTGCAGCCCCTGGATCTGTTATTCTTTTCTCCAGTGCTGCTGCCAGCCAGGCATTCCTTACTGTGTTCTCTGCACTGTTGATTGCTCTGTCCTAAGGCTGATACTTTGCATTTATCTGTATTGAATTTTACTCTATTTTTTTTTTCTTGGTTACTGGTTAATTTGTTAAGATTATTCTGAAATCTTAAGTCTCCAGAGTGCTTGCAGCACTTAGTATCCTCTACACTGTTTATAAGTGATTTCACTAACCTACTGGATAAGATATTTGGCAAAGAGTGAGTAACAGACACGGGGAAGTCTTCTGAAGAAACCATCTCAGTACATCAGGTAGTGCAACACTGAGACATCAGGAATGTGGGTTTTTTTGAAGACAATCTGCTAATCAGTTTGACACCTCCAGGACAGCAGCTTCAGCTAGATTGTATTTTTTCCACCTGCTCAAGTTCAGAGAGACAACCAAGTTTTAATTTAAATATATCCTATTTACCTATCCATAAGATCAGTAAGTGTCTGTGGTGGTTTGGGTGTTCCCTACCCCCCAGCACTTTGGAAATCACCCAGACTAGACTCAGCCAGCTCTGGAAATTGAATGAAGCTTATATTTACAGCTAGCACAATATACAAGCAGATAGTTACAGTATATACAGCTATAGACGGAAATAGACAAGGGAAAAGGTAATACAGAAACACAACAGCCCTGCCAGAAACCTGAGTCCCCAGGAGGGGCTCTCAACCACCCCTTCACCTTCCTCCTACCCCTCTCAACCTTACCCCAGTCCCAAGGAAGAATGGAGGTTCAGCCAGGGGGTTAGGAAGCAAAGTGGATTAGTCAGAGAAACGGAGGGTGAGGTTAGAGAGAGAGATGCAGCTCAGAGCTCCCCAGCAGGAGTAGTGCCTTATCTGTGTTTTGATTCTTGTTCTTATACATGTCAGCAAGCCTATGAGTGCAGCAGACATCACCCTTGTTTTCCTCTCACAGCCTGTAATCTAGTCCTTCTCACCAAAACGTTCTAGCTAGCTTCAAACTAGCACAGTGACCTACCTCTGTGTGGAAGTATGTGACATTATTCATTCTTGCTAAATCCATGCTGCATGACACTAATCACCTCTTACCTTCGAGGGTCTGTGAATGGAGTTATGTCATTATTTATGACTCTTAGCTCTAATATTTTTTCCAGAAGTCTCTCTTAAGAAACAGGAGCCTACAGCCATTCCTAAAAAACAACAGCACCAAAAACATACCAAAAGATCCCACCTCCCCTCCCCCCAGGATGTTAGGAAGCAGATGGGTTAGTCAGGCAGACAGCAGGTTAGGTTAGAGAGAAGCACAGCCCCAAAGCCAGAGAGCAAACAACTCTGTTATCTGTGTTTGTGTTCTTGTACATCTCAGCAAGCCTATGAGTGCAACAAACATCAGCATTGTTTCCTTTTCACAGCCTATCATCTAATTCTTCTCACCAGAATATCCCAGCTAGGCTCAAACTGGCACACAAACCCAGAACAAAGAGCAAATACCAGAGCAATTTCTTTGCTCCTTTCTTATGGATGGTGCTGGAAGGTGTCCAGAGAAGGGCAACAAGCTGGTGAAGGGCCTGGAACACAAACCCTATGAGTAGAGGCTGAGGGAGCTGGGGGTGTGCAGCCTGGAGAAGAGGAGGCTCAGGGGTGACCTCACTGCTGTCTACAACTACCTGAAGTGAGGTTGTAGCCAGGTGGGCTTGATCTCTTCTCCCAGACAACCAGGAACAGAACAAGGGGACACAATCTCAAGTTGTGCCAAGGGAAGTATAGGCTGGATGTGAGGAGGAAGTTGTTGTCAGAGAGAGTGATTGACATTGGAATGGGCTGCCCAGGGAGGTGGTGGAGTCGCTGCCCCTGGAGGTGTTGAAGCAAAGCCTGGATGAGGCACTTAGTGCCATGGTCTGGTTGACTGGCTAGGGCTGGGTGCTAGGTTGGGCTGGATGAGTTTGGAGGTCTCTTCCAACCTGGTTGATTCTATGATTCTATGATCAGTATAAAATATCTTGATGAATGAACTCACCATCTTGTAATGTGTATCCAGTGCTGTGGGGTGGATTAAGTTCAGGGAGGTGATGGAGGAAGTCATTGTGTGCTTGGTGACTTCACAGTCTGCTTTGACGTCATTTGTGTGTGGGCTAAGGTATAGAGTAGTGCCGAAAGTGAAAAACAGTTGATACAGCAAAGGAATTATTTCAGATACCACATGTAACAGCAGATCTTTTAAAGCAGATTACTGCTTAGCAAGCAGTGTTAAGTTTCCTCTTGGGAAAAAGAGGAAAATATTGCACTGGACTTTAAGTCATCCCTCCAGTATTCCTCAGATTTTCCAGAAGATAGCCACTACATTCCTGTGTCATGTGGGGATTTCTCCCTGGTATGAATTAAGCACTCATGTCTGAAGCAATAATGTATGCTGTGAGGGAGCTCACTAGGGAAACCTTTTGACATAGCCTCTCATTTTCAGACTGCTCTTTGTTGGTGACATAATTGAGAGCGAGAAGAGGCAGCAGTTAGCCTGTAATACTACAATATATAAACCAAAATAAGCACAGTTGTGACAAAATGGCCAGAGATCACTGAACAAAGCAGGGGAAAATCACATATGGAGAATAATGAAAACCAGACACATGAGTCATTCAGATGCTCAAACACAAAACCCCTAATGAACAAATCAGAGTTTTGGCTGCTTTGGCTTATTCCCTTTCCCTCCCCTCTTTGCACATTTTCCTTCTGGGTCTACTGTATTTGCTAATTTAAAAAGTAGGGGAAATGAAATAAAAGAAACCATTGAAGAGCAGCATTAATCTGAAACGTTTAGACTCTTCTATTTCCAGCCCTTGCCCTCTGCCCTCTCCAGACTGGCTTGCCTTTGGTAGACCTACGTGCTTAGAGCCGCGGGAATGAGTAATGGTTCTTTCACAGTACAGTTTCCATACCTCATAGCAATGGAATACAGAGCAGTTAATCTGCCAAATACACAGGCTCGTTTCTTAGAGTATGAATTACTGTCATCTGCATCTGCCCTTGCAGACACTTTAATTGCATGCATGCAGATTTACTTCCTGGTTTAATCAGAAGCCCTTGTCATTGTAAGCATTTTGCTAGGACCTTTGATGATGAGCATGAGAGAGCGACTGGAAATCTGAAATCCCACCTTTGGGGGATTTTTTGGCAAAGAAAACATGTGAAGCACAGTAAGATGTGGGATACAAACAACTTCAGCTGTGTGTTCTTCACTTTATGTATGTATTGTTGTGGAGGGCCTGTAGGCCCAAAAGCAGGCTGATTTATGCCTGCTCTGCCTGGACATGTCTCTCTGCCTGCACCAGGGGTAAAGGAGCACAAAGGGGCACAACAGACTGGGGCCATAAAGTCAGTTGCCCAGGGCACCTGATTGTGTAAGCCCCCACATGCCCAGCTCATGCCTGCCTGGTGCTGGGCCCCCATGATTCCCATATTTGGAGTCCAGGCCTGTGGGTTTTGCCTAGGATGGTGAGGTTTGGCTGACTGCCAACCTGATTGGTCATTCTAGTGGCCAATGAGACCATTGACTCTCAGCCCACAGTTAATCAATAGGGGTGCACAGGCTCACGTGCAGCCTGCCCCACATTACTTGTGGCTCCACCACATTGCCTTCCTGCCTACGTACTGCCTTGCAGCTTTATGCCTGCCTTTAGTCAGTGTTAGACCTGTGCTCAGACTGCACAGAACCCTGCCTCTGCACCTGGAGAGCCTGCCTGCATACTCCTGGAGAGAGCAGCCAGCAGAAGCCAGCAGCAAGGTCAGAGACTGCCATTTCCCGTGACACCAGAGCATTCCAGCCTCAAAGTCCACAGGCAGAGACCCTGAAGAATTGGACACTTGCAATAGGCTGTGACGTAGCTCTGGAGGGTGATTATTGATCAATCAGAATTGTGAGTAAACCCTTGAATGCCTCTGTGATTTCTATTACCTCTGCCATAAAGCAGAGAGCAGCTTCCAGCTCAGCTTTGCTGGGCAAATAGTATAAGACCCCAGGCGGCATTAAGCTGTGAGGAAAACTCTCTCTCTGTTAATAGTTTGAATGTTTGCTAGTGTGATGGTTTGGGCTCTTACCCGCCCCCCCCTCCCCCCTTTGTATTTGCCCCAGCTAACTCAGACGGACCCTGGGAATATAGATGAAGCAATTTATTTACAGCTAGCAGAATTTACAAGCAGCTATTTACAATATATACAGTTATATACAATTATATACAGAAATATACAAAGGATAAACAATACAAAAGCACAACTCCCCTCCCAGAAACCTGAGTCCCCAGGAGGGGCTCTCAAACCACCCCAAGACCTCCCCAGGCCCTCTCAACCTTACCCCAGTTCTCAGGAAGAAGAGAGGTGCAGCCAAGAGGTTAGGGAGCAAGGTTAGTAGGAGCAAGGTTAATGAGATGTGACCAGGTCTGAAGGCAAAATGGAGAAAGTTTACTTCTTCTTCCCAGAGTTGTCAGTGTGACTGTGAGAGAAGGAGACACCATGTTTTCATTCCACTGCCCATTATCAAGTTCTTTTACCAAAACATTCCAGCTTGCTTCTAACTAGCACAGCTAGTTATTAACAAGTTTCTATAGATCTATATTCCCATAATGTCTTCATAACCGTGTAAAGACCAATTTAATGTTGAAGTTCAGTGGTTGGGGGTGGCGAGAGTTGAAAACACTGGAAGTTAATAAATATATATATGTATATATTGATAAATATCCTCTTGCATTAATTAATTTCTCCCCTCCACCTACTCAGCATAGGTGGCAGAATATCCCCTCCATGATGACATTTTCATACCATGTGTGACTTGATAGATTGAATGGGAGTGTTTGTCTAAGGAGACAGGTGTGCCCAACACAATGAAGGGACACAGACTCCACTGATAACTTGAATTTTCATTGCAACATTTTTCTTGCTGAGAAGTGATCTGTAGATTTTAAAATCTAAGTTGGAGGGGTGCAGTGGTGAGGATTGCAGTGGGTTTATGATAAAAATAATGCCTTGAGGTCAGCTGTGCCACGTATCACGTACAATTTTCTTTTCTCCACTTGCCTTGATGTTTTTTAGACAAGAACTTAGAATTTGCCATGACTTGGTGTAGGAATTAAGAGTTTATAGAATCACAGAGTCATAAAATCACAGAATGGTCAGGGCTGGAAGGGATGATTTTCTTTTCTCCACTTGCCTTGATGTTTTTTAGACAAGAACTTAGAATTTGCCATGACTTGGTGTAGGAATTAAGAATTTATAGAATCACAGAGTCATGAAATCACAGAATGGTCAGGGCTGGAAGGGATGATTTGATTTTCTCCACTTGCCTTGCTGTTTTTAGACATGTTGCTGAGGGGGAAATTAATTGGTGTGAGAGGATATTGTATAAAAATATATAACTTATTAATTCCAATATTCTGAACTCTCACCACCCCCCAACCACTGAATTTTAATATTAATATTTGTTCTTACGTGGTTATGGAAGACATTCTAGGAACAACATCAAACAGAACTATTGTTATTTAGCAAACATTTAAACAATAAACAGAGAGAAGCCCCGTGGTCAATATGCTGCCTGGGATCAATATGCTGTTTGCCCAGGAGGAAGTTGTTGTCAGAGAGAGTGATTGGCATTGGAATGGGCTGCCCAGGGAGGTGGTGGAGTTGCCGTGCCTGGAGGTGCTGAAGCAAAGCCTGGATGAGGCATTTAGTGCCATGGTCTGGTTGATTGTCCAGGGCTGGGTGCTAGGTTGGACTGGATGATCTTGGAGGTCTCTTCCAACCTGCTTGATTCTATGATTCCATGATCTGATCTGATCTGATCTGGGACCTTTTCAGAACATTGCTACCTCTGAGTGCCCAGGCACAAAGATCAGATCTCATCTGTTGTACCTGATGTGATCTGGGACCTTTACAGGACATTGCTACCTCCAAGTCCTCAGGCACAAAGACCAGATCTGATCTGTTGTACCTGATGTGATCTGGGACCTTTTCAGAACATTACTACCTCTGAGTCCCCGGGCACAAAGGCAGTTTCAGACAAGAAGTTACACAGCATTTTTGAGAGTGTGGTGTTAGCTATTTCACCCTGGGGCTCTTTTCAAATGAGAAGGGTGAATACCATCTGTTGTTGCAATTTATCAGTGTTAATTTTTGTCAATTTGTCCCATAACCTGCTTTGTGGTCATTTCAAATTGAGTTACATCCTTTTTTTCTGTGCTTCCTAAGCAGCTTTCCCTGAAACAGCACCTGAAGAAAAGGTCTTTGTGTTGTATTGTGCTTTGTCCAATCTGTGTAGGGGCAATTGAAGTCCTCTGTGAGCACTCTGCTCTCTGCCAGTACTGCTTTTGTGCATCTCCCTCTGTGTGTTGCAGTTGGTTTTGGTTACCACAGTATAGGAGGGACACTGAGGTGCTGGAGTGGGGGCAGAGAAGGGCGATGAGGCTGGGGAGAGGTATGGCAAACATGGCCTGTGAGGAGCAGCTGAGGGAGCTGGGGGTGTTTATTCTGGAGAACAGGAGGCTGAGAGGGGACCTTATTGCTCTCTACAGCTGCCTACAAGGAGCTTGTAGTGAGGCTGGAGCTGGTCTCTTCCCTTGAATTACTAATGATAGGCCAGGAGGAAATGGCCTCAAGTTGCATCAGGGCAGGTTTAAGTTGGCTGTTGGGAGGAAGTTCTTTCCTGAGCAGGTGGTCAGGCACTGGCACAGGCTGCCCAGGGAGGTGGTGGAGTCACCATCCCTGAAGGTGTTTAAAGGGGGAGAAGCTGTGGTGCTTGAGGCTATGGTCTGGTGATGAAGGCTGCTGGGATGAAGGTTGGACTGGCTGATGCTGGTGGTCCTTTCCAGCCATTGCTCTTCACAGTGTTGAGATGTTGTGCTGAGGGGTTTGGTTTGGTCAAGGACTTGTCAGTGTGAAACTGCTGATTGGACTTGATGAGCTTGAAGGGCTTTGCCAGTCTAAGCAAGTCTGTGGTTCTGTGATTCTGTGTTGCCATCCTGGCAGGGTGCTCATCAGTAGAGTGGTACCCCTCTAGTACTGGTGAACTTTGTGTTTACTGCTGGATTCCAGTTTTTGAAGGTTCTGTGTTATTCACTGCCATGCTTAGCCTGATTATTTTTGCATCCCCAGCACAGAGCTCTGTCAGTGCCATGTGAATTGTCTCTTACTCTTACAGTAGCTCACTCAGTGCCTCACTTTCACAGTCTTTCTAATGCATGAACTTTTTCTTTCTGTGCCATGTATTTTAGCTCATCCATCTTAAGTCTCACATTTAGGGAGCTATGAATGTTTCAGTTGCCTTGTTGGCAATGTATTTGAGTGGATCTGTGCCTACTTTCTATCCTGGCATATCCACTTGCATTCTCCAGCCTGTTGCTTTGTTTGCAAGTGATCATCCTCTAATTTTCTCCAAGACTTTCTCCAGGGGACAGGAGGGCATGGCTGATGAGGAGAGGCTGAGGGACCTGGGGCTGCTTAGTCTGGAGAAGAGAAGACTGAGAGGGGATTGGATCAATGTTTATAAGTATCTGAAGGCTGCCAGGAGTGGGGGGACAGGCTCTGCTCACTGCTGCCTGGGATAGGACAAGGAGCAATGGGTGTAAGTTGCAGCACAGGAGGTTCTGCCTCAACACAAGGGGGAACTTCTTGACTGGAAGGGTCCCAGAGCACTGGCACAGGCTGCCCAGAGAGGCTGTGGAGTCTCCTTCTGTGGAGCCTTTCCAGGCCTGTCTGGATGTGTTCCTGTGTGATCTGTGTTAGATAGGATTGTCCTGCTCTGGCAGGGGGGTTGGACTGGATCTCTTTGGGTCCCTTCCAACTCCTAACATCCTGTGAGCCTGTGATCCTGTGATTACCAATGCCCACGTCTGTTCAGCTAGTGACATTACCATCACTCCAACCTGCTTTTGCCTTCTGATTAGCAACAAGTTCTAGAAGGACACTTCCATGCAATAAGATGGGAAGTGAGCAGCTTGCTGCTAGGGAGCAGGAGCTGGAGGAGCAAAGTGTGGCTCTGTTGCATGCTTCATTTCCTTGCAAATGATGTGTTTGTTTATCAGTGTGAGGCCTAGGAAATGTCCACACATTTGCATGTGAAAGAAAATAGAATCATCCCCAAATGGGTTTTGTCAAATTAAGCTTCAAAAGCACAATGAAGTGTTTTGGAAGCGAAGATAGGGCAGAGGGATGGCTATTTCATAGAATTTCATAGAATCAACCAGGTTGGAAGAGACCTCCAAGATCATCCAGTCCAACCTAGCACCCAGCCCTGTCCAATCAACCAGACCATGGCACTAAGTGCCTCAGCCAGGCTTTTCTTGAACACCTCCAGGGACGGTGCCTCCGCCACCTCCCTGGGCAGCCCATTCCAATGCCAATCACTCTCTCTGTGAAGAACTTCTTCCTAACATCCAGCCTAGACCTACCCTGGCACAACTTGAGACTGTGTCCCCTTGTTCTATTGCTGTTTGCCTGGGAGAAGAGGCCACCCCCCACCTGGCTACAATGCCCCTTCAGGTAGTTGTAGACAGTAATGAGATCACCCCTGAGCCTCCTCTTCTCCAGGCTAAACAGGCCCAGCTCCCTCAGCCTCTCCTCATAGGGTTTGTGCTCCAGGCCCCTCACCAGCTTTGTTGCACTTCTCTGGACATGTTCCAGCACCTCAACATCTCTCTTGAATTGAGGGGCCCAGAACTGGACACAGCACTCAAGGTGTGGCCTGACCAGTGCTGAGTACAGGGGCAGAATAACCTCCCTTGTCCTGCTGGCCACAGTGTTCCTGAGCCAGCCCAGGATGCCATTGGCTCTCTTGGCCACCTGGGCACACTGCTAGCTCATCTTCAGCTTACTATCTATCAGTACCCCCAGGTCCCTTTCCTCCTGGCTGCTCTCAGCCACTCTGTCCCCAGCCTGTAGTGCTGCTTGGGGTTGTTGTGGCCAAAGTGCAGAACCCTGCACTTGGCATTGTTCAATCTCATCCCATTGGCCTCTGTCCACCCATCCAGCCTGGCCAGGTCCCTCTGCAGGGCTCTGCTACCCTCCAACAGATCAACACCTGCTCCTAGCTTGGTGTCATCTGCAAACTTACTGATGCTGGACTCAATGCCCTTGTCCAGATCATCAGTAAAGATATTGAACAGGACTGGGCCCAGCACTGATCCTTGGGGCACACCACCAGTGACAGCTGCCAACTGGATGTGGCACCATTCACCACCACTCTCTGGGCTCTGCCATCCAGCCAGTTCTTGATCCAGCACAGAGTGAATCTGTCCAAACCATGAGCTGCCAGCTTGGCTAGGAGCTTCTTGTGGCAGACAGTGTCAAAGGCTTTGCTACAGTCCAAGTAGACTCCATCCACAGCCTGCCCCACATTCAACAGGCAGGAACCTGATCATAAAAGGAGATCAGGATGGTGAGGCAGGACCTGCCCTTCCTAAACCCATGCTGGCTGGGCCTGATCCCTTGGCCATCCTGTAGGTGCTTTGTGATGGCACCCAAGATGACCTGTTCCATGCCCTTGCCTGGCACTGAGGTCAGGCTCACAGCTCTGTAGTTTTCTGGCTCCTCCTTACGACCCTTCTTGTGAATGGGTATCACATTGGCAGCTGCCAGTCTGCCCCTCTGTTATTTTAACCGGAGGTTGAGGCTATCACTCAGTCACTTCCTATGAATAACTCATAACAAAATGAGGTTTTCAGATGGTGGTTTTAAAGCCCCACCTTCCCACTGTCCTTACCAAGGAGTGGGAGCACATGTTACCCCCAGCACCAAGTGAAACCAGAAATTTCATTTCACTTTAGACAGTCTTTACTGGCACTCTGCCCCTAGATTGGACATTCCCAAAAGGGAGAAGAGAAATGGAATGAAAAAGGGAAGGAATTTTCTAGTCAACCTTTGTTTTGAATTTATAAACAACTTTAACAAAAATAGAGAAAGAGAAGGAAAGAGGAAAAGATTCACTTTAAACTCAGAAACTCTACTTGTTCTGTCAGTCTCATATACCTTTCATTCTCTATGCTGCATCAATGTTGTTTTATTTTGATAAAAAAGGATTTAAATGGGGAAAACTTAGGGGTGACCTCATTGCTGTCTACAGCTACCTGAAGGGAGGCTGTAGCCAGGTGGGGTTTGGTCTCTTCCACCAGACAACCAGCAATAGAATAAGGGGACACAGCCTCTAATTGTGCTGGGGGAGGTCTAGGCTGGATGTTAGGAGGAAGTTGTTGTCAGAGAGAGTGATTGGCATTGGAATGGGCTGCCCAGGGAGGTGGTGGAGGCACTGTCCCTGGAGGTGTTGAAGCCAAGCCTGGCTGGGGCACTTAGTGCCATGGTCTGATTGACTGGACAGGTCTGGGTGCTAGGTTGGACTGGATGAGCTTGGAGGTCTCTTCCAACCTGGTTGATTCTATGGTTCTATGATTCTGTGAAACAACACAGATACTTTTGACTTAGACTCTAGCCATAATGACCAGATTAATTCCACACACATCAAACCTGGGACTCCTACCTTTACATTATTGCAACAGAAAGAAGCTTTTCAAATATATCCTCCAGTCTGTGGTGTTTCAGACAGGACTGAGGTACAGGCTTAGCAGAATTGGTAGCATTTGTAGGTCCTAGCAAACTTGAGCATCCTTTGTACTAAAATGACCTTTGAAGCACCAAGATGCATCCAAGCTGGCACATGTCTTAGTAAGAAGATTGATTTTAGTGAGACTGTGTCTCCTTGTTCTGTTGCTGGTTGCCTGGCAGAAGAGCCCAACCCCAGCTGGCTACAGCCTCCCTTCAGGTAGCTGTAGACAGCAATGAGGTCTGCCCTGAGCCTCCTCTTCTGCAGGTTGCACACCCCCAGCTCCCTCAGCCTCTCCTCACAGGGCTGTGCTCCAGGCCCCTCCCCAGCTTCATTGCCCTTCTCTGGACACCTTCCAGCACCTCAACATCTCTCTTGAATTGAGGAGTGCAGAACTGGACACAGCACTCAAGGTGTGGCCTGAGCAGTGCTGAGTACAGGAGATGAATAACTTCCTTTGTCCTGCTGGCCACACTGTTGCTGATCCAGGCCAGGATGCCATTGGCTCTCTTGGCCACCTGGGCACACATTTCTGTTGGCTGGCCTGTGTGGTTGTTTTGAACATGTACTATTTGCATCTTTTGTATCACTTTTCAGACTTGGGGCTGAATCTTCAATCACATGTCAGCTGTTGCCACAAGTGAGACAGAGCTGTGCCATGTAAATGCAAATGTGGTGCTGAGGGACATGATGGTTTGGTGGTGGCCTGGTAGTGGTGGGGTAACAGTTGGGCTTGATGACCTTAAAGGTCTTTTCCAACCTCAATGACTCTGTGATTCTGTGATACCCTGATCTAGGGTAAGGTGTCCTGATCTAGGGTAGTGTGTCCTGATTTAGGGCAGGGTGCCCTTGCCCATAGCAAGGGGGTTGGAACTGGGTGATCCTTGTAGTCCCTTCCAACCCTGACTGATTCTATGGTTCTATTCTGTGACTCTATGAATGCATTGTGCTTGTGCACCTCAAAACCTATCCTGCTTTTGCTTTTCACATTAAACACTTACTTATGCTGTTTGCACTACTACACCGAAAGCATGTGGATCACTCTGTGTGATTCAAGTCAATTTAGGGGACTGTTTTGCTTTGCAGTTCTGCAGATCCTTTCTTCTATGTCTGTGAGTGTGAATGCCTTTAATGATTAAATTGAACTGCAGGATGAGCATGCTCAGATTTAACACAGGAGAGAAGAGGACCTTTTGCTTAGCAAGCTTCTGGGAGGAAGAGGGCATTTTACACCAACTGGCAAAGAGCTTGCAGGGCACACTTCCAAACCCACTGAAAAAGTTTCCCACAAAGACTTCCTTTTTTTTTTTTTTTTTTTTTAAGCTCATAGTGCAGGAATGAAGTTGGAGATATCACTGCCCAAAAGGACATTTTTTCTGAATGAGCCTAGAGCCAAGGGAAATGACTCCAGGGTTTGAAATGCTTTTGCTTCCTCTGGAAGATATCTCTGCAGCTGAAAAGATCCATTCTGCCTGGCTGCAAGCCAAACTTATGGGAGGTGAGATTAGGAACTTCTATAATCAAAGTGGCCATTGAACAAATTGCTTCCAGTGTAAAGCCTCCAATTTCCTGATAAAGCTACAGCTTTTTTTTCCCTCACTTGGGTGAACGACCTGCCCCTCTTTTGGGCACAGTTTACCCAGTTGTGGCCCCTGCACTGCTTTCAGATTGCCCACAAAGCCTGTGCTCATTTTTGCTCTTATCACAGTATCCCAGTATCATCAGGGTTGGAGGAGACCTCACAGATCATCAAGTCCAACCCTTTACCACAGAGCTCAAGGCCAGACCATGGCACCAAGTGCCACGTCCAGCCTTGCCTTGAACAGCTCCAGGGACGGCGACTCCACCACCTCCCCGGGCAGCCCATTCCAGTGTCCAATGACTCTCTCAGGGAAGAACTTTCTCCTCACCTCCAGCCTAAATCTCCCCTGGCACAGCCTGAGGCTGTGTCCTCTTGTTCTGGTGCTGGCCACCTGAGAGAAGAGAGCAACCTCCTCCTGGCCACAACCTCCCCTCAGGTAGTTGTAGACAGCAATAAGGTCACCCCTGAGCCTCCTCTTCTCCAGGCTAACCAATCCCAGCTCCCTCAGCCTCTCCTCGTAGGGCTGTGCTCAAGGCCTCTCCCCAGCCTCGTCGCCCTTCTCTGGACATGCTCAAGCATCTCAATGTCCCTCCTAAACTGGGGGGCCCAGAACTGAACACAGCACTCAAGGTGTGGTCTAACCAGTGCAGAGTACAGGGGCAGAATGACCTCCCTGCTCCTGCTGGCCACACCATTCCTGATGCAGGCCAGGATGCCACTGGCTCTCTTGGCCACCTGGGCACACTGCTGGCTCATGTTCAGGTGGGTATCAATCAGCACCCCCAGATCCCTCTCTGTCTGGCTGCTCTCCAGCCACTCTGACCCCAGCCTGTATCTCTGCATGGGGTTGTTGTGGCCAAAGTGCAGCACCCTGCACTTGGAGCTGTTGAATGCCATCCCCTTGGACTCTGCCCATCTGTGCAGGCAGTCAAGGTCCTGCTGCAGAGCCCTTCTGCCCTCCAACCCAGCCACATCTGCCCCCAGCTTGGTGTCATCTGTAAATTTGCTGATATGTTTGTTTTCATCTATTGTTGTACAGAGTTAACCCTCCAGGGGGAGTGACCTTGAACCTGACCCTAGGTGGTCCTGATCCCTCCCCAGGGGTGGGTCTGAGCACTACCAGGTGATGGTTAGCTCACTCCCCTTGCCTGTCTAAAGAGCCATAAAAGCAGGGGGACTGCCTGCTCTCTCTCTCTGTGCTCCCTGCCTCCCTGCTTCCCACCATCCCCATCCTGTTCCTGGTTCTCTTTGTTTTGCCACATGGCCATCACCCATGAGGCAGCCAAAGCCATCACCATCAAAATTGGGTTGTATTTACACAGTTTGCATTTGTTTTCCCTTCCCTATCCCTTTGTAACTTCCCTACCTCAGATACCTTTTTAATTTATTGTTAAACTTTTCTTCTTTTTAACTTCCAAGTCAGAGTGAGATTATTTCAGTGTGCTTACCTCTTCCTCTCTCTCCATCTAATTCCTTTCGTTTGGGAAAGAAAGGGGAAGAGGGAAGGGCACCCTATAAATTGTTATTGGTTCTATCAAATATATTTGAGTCTCTGGGAATTGAAATTAGAACCCAGAAAATTGTTTAGGGTAAGCAACACTTTTTGGTCACAAACTACTGTTGTGTGCCAGACTGGGGCCAGCATCTCAGGCAATAAAGAATGGTCACATCCCTGTTCATAATCTAAGGCAAACCATTTCCTGTTCTCTTGAACATAGAAAGACAAAAAGAATTAATTTTTACTCTATCCCAATTATTTGTACCATCATCTGGAACTTACACATGGTTGTGGCCCTTAGGATCATTGGGCAGGCAGTTCAGTTGGAAGGGTTTCTACTGAACTTCTGTGTTAAACCACATGCTTTGAATTCTAGAGTGTAGTAAGAAGCCTCTTTGCCACAAATGAACAGGACTAAACCTCAGGAACAGAAGAGGCTCCAGTGACTAAATCAGGATGTTATAATTGCATATGGCAGATGTGTAGTAGTTCAGTGCATTTTGGAATGCAGACTCTGGTGGCAGGGATAACATAGTGGTTATTTATTTATCAATGCTAGCCCTAAATGCTCTGTTACACTTACACCCCACATTAAAGTGCCTTGTGGATTTGCATTTTTGGCATGCTTTGTGTATTTGTTTTGGTTCCTTAAGTGATTTGGCTATCCTGATATAACACATGGGTAACAGCTGTAGGAAATCATGCAACAATTTTATTAAGCATTAGGCTCTGAAATTGCCTTTTTCCACTGCAAATGGACTGGGCATATCTTGTGGTTAATTCCAGAGTGCTTGACTGTAACACAGGAACAAGCAAGGGGGAAAACAACACAAAATGCACAAAAGAGGGAAATAGGAAAATCAGCATTCCTTCTGTCAACACTGTGCTCTGGAATGTCTTATAGATTCTCCTACTACATCTGCCTGAAGGTCTGACTTCTAGAAGGGGTAACTGCAGAAAGTCATACAATCAATCAGGTTGGAGGAGACTTCCAACATCATCCAGTCCAACCTAGCACCCAGCCCTGTCCAATCAACCAGACCATGGCACTAAGTGCCTCATCCAGGCTTTGCTTCAACACCTCCAGGGACGCAACTCCACCACCTCCCTGGGCAGCCCATTCCAATGCCAATCACTCTCTCTGCCAACAACCTCCTCCTAACATCCAGCCTAGACCTCCCCTGGCACAACTTGAGGCTGTGTCCCCTTGTTCTGTTGCTGGTTGCCTGAGAGAAGAGCTCAACTCCACCTGGCTACAGCCTCCCTTCAGGTAGTTGTAGACAGCAATGAGGTCCCCCCTGAGCCTCCTCTTCTGCAGGCTAGTGATACCAGCTTTGAAAGGAGAGGGTCAGAACAGTTTTGTGTGAATCACAGAATCAAGCAGGTTGGAAGAGACCTCCAAGATCATCCAGTCCAACCTATCCCCCAGCCCTATCCAATTCTTTTCATCTACTGCACAGCGTTTAAGGGGCCCTAATGAGGATGCTGCTGGTTTCCTGTCCCTGCCAGTTCCCCAGCATGAAATAAAATGGGGAGTTGCTGCCTTGATCCAAATAGGCTCACACAGCATTTCTTCAGGGAAACCGAGCTGAAGAGGAATGTTTAGACTGAGAAGCTTTCAGAAAATATTGCTGGGAGTGTCCCCTTCTTGGGGACCTGGCAGAAGAGACCAACCCCACCTGGCTACAGCCTCCCTTCAGGTCAATATGAGAGATCTGACTATTGAAATGGTGAATTTTTGAGGTTGTATTATTTTCTACCAAAGTAAAGCTACAGAAAGTTGTGTCTGGAAGGTAGAAGCAGGTGTCTTCTGCAGGTGTCTTCTGCAGGTCTCATTAACGGGCTTTGAAGATAAAAGGGACCACAAACCATTTGCAAGTTCTCTGTGAGCTGTGAGAGATGGATGGGATTTCAAACAGATTGTAACAGCCAAAGCCACAAGAGTGCCATCTGTGTGACGACTGTTTGAGCAGGCTGAAATGTGGATCTATGCAAAAATGAAACTTGTACATTCACTTCATGGTTAAGCTTTGTAACACTAATCTGTCTTTTAAGTTCCAGAGGTGAACCTGAGAAAAATGCCAGTGAAAAAATGCTACGTTGGTCTTTAGCCTGGAGAAGAGGAGGCTCAGGGCAGACCTTATTGCTGTCTACAACTACCTGAGGGGAGGTTGTGGCCAGGAGGAGGTTGCTCTCTTCTCTCAGGTGGCCAGCACCAGAACAAGAGGACACAGCCTCAGGCTGCACCAGGGGAAATTTAGGCTGGAGGTGAGGAGAAAGTTCTTCCCTGAGAGAGTCATTGGACACTGGAATGGGCTGCCCGGGGAGGTGGTGGAGTCGCCGTCCCTGGAGCTGTTCAAGGCAGGACTGGACGTGGCACTTGGTGCCATGGTCTGGCCTTGAGCTCTGTGGTAAAGGGTTGGACTTGATGATCTATGAGGTCTCTTCCAACCCTCATGATACTGGGATACTGTCTTACTTCAGCTTGTAGTCAGCACAGCATGGGCAGTGTTTTGTTAGTTACAAAATGCATTTATTACAATCACAGCTAGGGAATATAAACCTGTTGTCAGGAGGGCCATTGCCATTCTGGGGTGCATTAGAAAGGCTGTGGTTAGTAGGTCGAGAGAGATTCTCCTGCACCTCTACTTTGCCCTGGTGAGGCTGCACCTGGAGTACTGTGTCCAGTTCTGGGTCCCCCAGTTCAAGAGGGACGTAGAACTGTTTGAGAGTGTCCAGCACAGAGCCACAAAGATGCTGGA
Source organism: Pogoniulus pusillus (assembly GCF_015220805.1). Taxonomy (NCBI): domain Eukaryota; kingdom Metazoa; phylum Chordata; class Aves; order Piciformes; family Lybiidae; genus Pogoniulus; species Pogoniulus pusillus. The sequence continues at coordinate 14,114,534 of NC_087295.1, forward strand.
GTGCATGGAACATCTGTGGTAAAGGGTTGGACTTGATGATCTGTGAGATCTCTTCCAACCCTGATGATGTTCCCATTGGAATGGGCTGCCCAGGGAGGTGGTGGAGGCACCGTCCCTGGGGGTCTTCAAGAAAAGACTGGATGAGGCATTTAGTGCCATGGTCTAGTTGATTGGATAGGGCTGGGTGCTAGGTTGGACTGGATGATCTTGGAGTTCTCTTCCAACCTGGTGGATTCTGTGATTCTATGGTTCTATGATACTGTGATACTGTGATATCTCTGTTAGAAGCAGAGCCTGAGGGAGCTGGGGCTGTGCTGCTGGGAGAAGAAAAGACTGAAAGGTGACCTCATCAGTGCCAGGAGGCTGGAACCAGGCTCGGCTGGGTGATGCCCAGTGCCAGGACAAGGGGCAATGATTGGAAATTGAGGCATAGGAAGTTTCATGTAAATAGGAGGAGGGATTTCTTCCATGTGAGGGTGACAGAACCCTGGAACAGGCTGCCCAGGGGAGCTGTAGAGTGTCCCTCTCTGGAGATATTCCAAAGCCACCCAGACACATTCCTGTGTGATCTGGTCTAGGTGATCCTGCTCTGGCAGGGGGGTTGGACTGAATAAGGTTTGGAGGTCCCTTCCAGCCCCTGACATTCTGTGGTATTAAATGTAATATTAGTGCAAACTCTGCAATTTCAAGTGAGATCAGATTGAGGATCTATAAAAATAAGACTTACAGAAGATAGGGCTGGGAAGAAATTATGTAGTCCATCCACCTGATCTTAAGGTAGCTCTTAGCTTGTACTGTCTAGGTTTGTGATTATTTCTCTGTTCTGCTCTGGTCCTGAAGTGTAGCTTTCATTAATGGGCACAAATTCCCAAACTGAACAGCAGAAGAGTTCGTTTACTTGGTTTTTGTCCCCCATCCCTGTTCACAGTCTGCAGTTAGATGTGCATTTTGGTGCCCCTGTAGCATTGCTCAGTTTGCTATTGCTATGAGCCCCAGCATGTTTTCTTTCAAAGCTGTTGACAGGTAGTTCTTCCCCTGCTTGGTTCAAAGTGTTTCCCCAGTGTGATCTCAGCACCATATTAGATTACTTTTGTTGCAAAATCTCTTCTTATCACTTTTGATTCTTGCTGCTTATGTGACAAAGTGAAAAAAGGGGGGGGGGGGGGGTGTGTGTGTGAAGGCATGCATGAGCCATTTACAGTGATTGGCATTGGAATGGGCTGCCCAGGGAGGTGGTAGAGTCACCATCCCTGGAGGTGTTGAAGCAAAGCCTGGAGGAAGCACATTAGTGCCATGGTCTGGTTGACTGGATAGGGCTGGGTGCTAGGTTGGACTGGATGATCTTGGAGGTCTCTTCCAATCTGATTGATTCTATGAGATTCTATGAGATACAGCAAGGCAGCAAGTTCTTGCATGCTCCTCAGTGGCTGTTCCAGACAGTGCACCACTCACTATGATGGGGTGAAGGCAAGTTCTTTGTCAGAGAGGTCACCTTCAGCAAGAGAGTGACTTACAGAAAACGAGACCTCACAACAGGCAAAGTGTTATTAGGTAGGGCCTGTTTAATCAGCACTGGGTGACAAGGGGAGGGCATCCTCCACAGCCCTTGCACACCTTCACCTGGTTCAGGTAAAGCATTTCTGCTGCAAAGTAATAGCAATTCAGTATGGGGACAAGGTTAGGACAAGTAGTTCTGGGAACAGGTGGAGTTATTACAATCAGCTCCTGGAGCTCGTTTCCATAGTGTCCCACCTCTTCACACATGCTCATTGCCACCTGGTGGTCGCCTTTTGGGGTCTTTGGGAGGAAGGTTAACATCTTCCTCAGTCTGACCTCACTGCCTTTCGTCCACCTGGCATCAGTTGTGGGTCACATTCTTGGCTGGAGTCTCCAATGTTCTCATCTTTGAATACAGTATTCTTCTTCTCCATGGGAGTGTTTCAAGACCCTCTCAGGCTTAACTCCCCTCCGTTGTGTTTATCTGATTGATCACAGGCTCACAGGATGTTAGGGGTTGGAAGGGACCCAAGGAGACCATCCAGTCCAACCCCCCTGCCAGAGCAGGACAATCCTATCTAACACAGATCACAGAGGAACACATCCAGACAGGCCTGGAAAGGCTCCAGAGAAGAAGACTCCACAGCCTCTCTGGGCAGCCTGTGCCAGTGCTCTGGGACCCTTACACTAAAGAAGTTCCCCCTTGTGTTGAGGCAGAACCTCTTTTGCTGCAGCTTACACCCATTGCTCCTTGTCCTATCCCAGGCAGCAGTGAGCAGAGCCTGTCCCCCCCTCCTGGCAGCCCTCAGCTATTTATAAACATTTATCAAATCCCCTCTCAGTCTTCTCTTCTCCAGACTAAGCAGCCCCAGGTCCCTCAGCCTCTCCTCATCAGCCATGCCCTCCTGTCCCCTCATCATCCTCGTAGCCCTCCGCTGAACCCTCTCCAGCAGATCCCTGTCCCTCTTCAACAGGGGAGCCCAAAACTGAACACAGTATTCATGATGAGGTCTCAGCAGGGCAGAGTAGAGGGGGAGAAGACCCTCCCTTGATCTGCTGGACACACTCTGCTTAATACACCCCAGGATGCCATTGTCCTTCTTGGCCCCCAGGGCTCATTGCTGTGCCATGGGTAACTTGTTAGCCACCAGCACCCCCAGGTCCCTCTCCCCAGGGCTGCTCTCCAGCAGTCACCTCCCAGCCTGTGCTGGTGCAGTTTGTTATTCCTCCCCAGGTGCAGGACTCTGCACCTGTCCTTGTTGAACCTCATCTGGTTCCTCTGTGCCCAGCTCTGTCTGCCCAGCTCTCTCTGGATGGCAGCACAGCCTGCAGCCGTATCAGCCAAGCCTCCCAGCTTGGTGTCATCATCAGACTTGCTGAGCAGACTCTGTCTGTGCCCTCATCAATGGCATTGATGACGATGTTGGACAGGACTGGTCCCAGCACTGATCCCTGGGGGACACCACTGGTCACAGCTCTCCAGCTGGACCTGGCACCATTGATCACCACCCTCTGAACTCTATCTTGCAACCAGTTCCTAACCAGTCTGGGAAGGAGTTTGGATTCCTGTATTGTTTCTCATTTGTATATAATAGTAAATACTTGCACATATGTTGCATAGGTGTGCTTGTAACTTTTGCTTTGCTGTCAATATAGCTTTGTCTTACTTCCAAGCCATCTGGAATGATCTGGTAAATTTCAGTAGTTGTGTGTGTGTGGGGGGAAGTTCCTAACCCTCCACAGAGGAGAACTTACACAGAGAGGTAGGCAAACCAGATGATGGATGAGAATTCATTCGGGTACTGCTACTTAGGTTTCATGCTGAACTATAATGAAAACCAGTTAACCACTTCTTAAATGAAAAAGCCTTTGTCTGTGTGCCACAAAGTGTAGTGGGGAAGGTTTCTCATCCAAAGTAAAAATGCAATCAGGAATTCTACATTGTGACTTATTTTTGAGTCTATCTATTTAGTTGTGATACTGTTTGGGGCAGCTGACCGTGAGGTGCTCAGGAATTTTCTGGGGGTGAGGAAAAAGAATATTTCTGGTTTTAATAATTCTATTGAAAATTGCAGTCACCTAAAGTTACTTGGGGAGCAATCCCCTGTGCTATTTTAGAGAGTCATGCCTGAGCTCTGAGTTTCATATTAAAGATTTTTTTTGTGGCAAACAGGACCTGTGAGGAGCAGCTGAGGGAGCTGGGGGTGTTTAGTCTGGGGAAGAGGAGGCTGAGAGGGGACCTTATTGCCCTCTGCAACTACCTAAAAGGAGGTTGCAGTGAGGCTGGAGCTGGTCTCTTCTCCCAGATTACTAATGTTAGGACAAGAGGAAATGGCCTCAAGTTGCATCAGGGCAGGTTCAGGTTGGCTGTTGGGAGGAAGTTCTTTCCTGAGCAGGTGGTCAGGCACTGGCACAGGCTGCCCAGGGAGGTGGTGGAGTCCCCATCCCTGGAGGTGTTTAAAGGGAGAGTGGCTGTGGTGCTTGAGGCTATGGTCTGGTGATGAAGGCTGCTGGGATGAAGGTTGGACTGGCTGATGCTGGTGGTCCTTTCCAGCCATAGATATTCACAGTGATGAGATGTTGTGCTGAGGGATTTGGTTTAGTCAGGGACTTGTCAGTGTGAAACTACTGATTGGACTCAATGAGCTTGAAGGACTTTGCCAATCCTTCTTGGAATGGGGGCTCCAGAACTGGATGCAGTACTCCAGGTGGGGTCTCACCAGAGCAGAGCAGAGGGGGAGAATCTCCTCCCTGGCCCTGCTGGCCACACTTCTCCTGATGCAGCCCAGGCTCTGCTTGGTCTTCTGGGCTGCAAGTGCACACTGCTGGCTCACGTTGAGCTTCTCATCCACCAGCACCCCAAAGTCCCTCTCCTCAGAGCTGCTCTCCAGCCAGTAATGTACTCAGTGCTCATTGTCAGTGCACACACAGATGTTCTGGAAATGCAGTTTATTCTGTTGTTAATCTGTGTCTGGGTTTAATGAGATTTCTGAAGGGTTCAAAAACTATTCTTGTTTTTCCAAGAGGCTGAAAGAAACATGGATTTGTTCACACACTGCCTCTGGATTGCTTCACCTAACTTTTTCACATGGAGCCAGCATCTATTTATGTGCAATATGAAGCAGTAGACAGTACCTGAGGAGAGAATAAGAACATCCTTTAATTGAGTAAAAAGCCATTAAACCTCATTTTTGAAGTGACCCTGAAGGCATGACCTATTTTTCATCATCTCACGTCTCTCTTTTTCGTTCCTCTTTTCTCTGCAGTCAGGTTTTGCTATTAGGCAATGTGACTTTTTAACCAAAGCCCACAGTTCCTTGGAGTACATTTTTGTGCTGGCTCTGGCCCAGGTGCAGGCTGCCGAGGCTGCACATCAGCAGAGAGCCCAGAGAAGCGTTCCTCAACTTGAACCTTTTGTCCCAGCTTGCTTCCTGTTGACCGATGAGTGGCCCTTTGCCTGGCGTCGTGTCAGGTTGTTCACACAGCAGAGAGTGCAGAGTTTGGAAGGGCAGTGAAATCATGAAGCAGATTAAAAGCAGTATATGCTCTTGGAGCAAGAATGCCACTCTGGGGTTTTTTTTCCCCCCACTTTTTTTTGGTTTCTCCCTTTTTTGTTTTTCTCCCTTTGTGGGTTTTCAAAAGGACCAAAGCAGTGAGGACAAAATACATACAAAATAGAGTGCTCTGCTATGCTGGGGTGTCAGTGCACTTCACAGTATCACAGTATCACAGTATCACCAAGGTTGGAAGAGACCTCACAGATCATCAAGTCCAACCCTTTACCACAGTGCCCAAGGCTAGACCATGGCACCAAGTGCCAAAGCATCTCAGTGTCCTTCCTAAACTGGGGGGCCCAGAACTGAACACAGCACTCAAGGTGTGGTCTGACCAGTGCAGAGTACAGGGGCAGAATGACCTCCCTGCTCCTGCTGACCACACCATTCCTGATGCAGGCCAGGATGCCACTGGCTCTCTTGGCCACCTGGGCACACTGCTGGCTCATGTTCAGGCGGGTATCAATCAGCACCCCCAGATCCCTCTCTGTCTGGCTGCTCTCCAGCCACTCCGACCCCAGCCTGTATCTCTGCATGGGGTTGCTGTGGCCAAAGTGCAGCACCCTGCACTTCGAGCTATGTGGTCTATCTGGACTTCAGCAAGGCCTTTGACACTGTCCCCCACAGCAAACTGCTGGCTAAGCTGTCAGCCCATGGCTTGGATGGCAACACTCTGTGCTGGGTTAGGAACTGGCTGGAGGGCCGGACCCAGAGAGTGGTGGTGAATGGTGCCACATCCAGCTGGCAGCTGTCACTAGTGGTGTCCCTCAGGGATCTGTGCTGGGCCCCATCCTCTTTAACATCTTCATAGATGATCTGGATGAGGCAGCACAGGATATTCACTGGCTGACTGTTCTTTTTTATGGCAGGGTTGAAACTCTGGACATATGTAAAGCCTCCTGGCAGTGGATTATTACTTGTCAGAATACTGCTGCTACAGCTCTGTTGCAATATGTCCAGCTGAAGAACTATTCAGTAGCTGAAGGAAAGAAGTCTATTTGGATGTGTCCTTTAATGCAAAGCCTGAAATATGATGAGTACATCACATGATCTGTGAAATCTCATTCTCTAGCTCTTTTCCTCTGCTACATATATGTGGGGTGCGTGTATCTATATGTGCATGTATACATACATTGGGCATACACATATGCATATATATACACTGGGCTCCTCAATTCAAGAGAGATGTTGAGGTGCTGGAAGGTGTCCAGAGAAGGGTAACAAAGCTGGGGAGGGTCCTGGAGCACAGCCCTGTGAGGAGAGGCTGAGGGAGCTGGGGATGTGCAGCCTGCAGAAGAGGAGGCTCAGGGCAGAGCTCATTGCTGTCTGCAGCTGTCTGAAGGGAGGCTGTAGCCAGGTGGGGTTGGGCTCTTCTGCCAGGCAACCAGCCACAGAACAAGGGGACATAGTCTCAAGTTGTGCTGGGGGTGGTCTAGGCTGGATGTTAGGAGGAAGTTGTTGTCAGAGAGAGTGATTGGCATTGGAATTTCCAATCACCTGCCCAGGGAGGTGGTGGAGTCGCCATCCCTGGAGGTGTCCAAGACAATACTGGATGAAGCACTTAGTGCCATGGTCTGGTTGATTGGCTAGGACAGGGTGCTAGGTTGGCCTGGATGATCTTGGAAGTCTCTTCCAACCTGGTTGATTCTATAAGTCTATGATATATGCATATATGAATATGCATATCCAATGCATATGGGTATGTGTGTATAGTTGTAGCTGTAGCAGTGCAACGATGACACAGGGGGCCATAAAGAAGTCATTTGTGTCCCCAGAGCCTTCCTCTTCTAACTATGTGTTTCTAGAGAAAGCCACTGCTGCTCCCTACGTGTGTTATACTCTTTGCCTTGCTTTTTGAGTGCTTATGGCAGAGCAGAAGAGTAGTGGAAACTTCTCCACTTGGTTAATCCTGCATGCAGAGTTCTCCTGGCACAGGGGTATTTTACTGCTGTCCTGATAGGAATGAGAGATTCCTTAACTATCCAGCCAGGAGGATTATTGAGGAACAGCAAGATGAATGCTTACAAAATGAAATGAAGAGAAGGAAAATGAGAGTGAAGCAAACCTCAGCTGTCGAGAGCAGGCTTGTGGCACAGCCTGCCGGGAGCATGGGCAAGCACCCTGCTGTTTGAGTCGCCTCACTGAACATGGCAGGGTGTGGGACATAAATGGGTGTTTATCCAGGCAAGGGTGGGAGCAATTAACCCAGCAGTAGCTATGCCATGGTCTCAGCCTATACATGTGTGTCTCTGCCGGCGTTGTACCCCAGGGGAAGAGTTGTGACACCAATATGGTCAGATCATTGTTCTCCAATAATCTCCTTTATTGCAGTGGTGCAGTGACTTATATGCTAGCATGCAAGAGGTGTGCATGGCTGGCTTAGATAAGATGGGTACATGTGGAAGGCACAGATAGGCTGTGTGTGAGGCTGTGATGGTTTGGGTGTTCCCCTGCCCCCCCCCCCCCACTTTATAAATACCCAGACTAGTCTCAGGCAGCTCTGGGAATATAAATGAAGCTATTTATTTACAGCAGCACAATATACAAGCAGATAGTTACAGTATATACAGTTATAGACAGAGATAGACAAGGTAAAAGGTAATACACACACACAACAGCCCTGCCAGAAACCTGAGTGCCCAGGAGGGGCTCCCAACCACCCCTGCACCTTCCCCCTGCCCCTCTCAACCTTACCCCAGTCCTAAGGAAGAATGGAGGTTCAGCCAAGAGGTTATGAAGCAAAGGTGAGTTAGGCCAAATGGAAGGTGAGGTTAGGGAGATGCAGCTCAGCCAGCAGCCCAAGGCAGAGAGTGAGACAAAATGGTGAGAGAGTTATCTAATGTTTTTATTTCTTCTTCCCAAACTCCTCAGTGAGACTTCTGAAAGGGAGTAGGCATCACCATTGTTTTCCTTTCACAGCCTATGATCTGGTTCTTCTCACCAAAACATTCTACCCTGCTTCAAACTAGCACAGAGGTACCAGATAGGTTAAACTTACAGAAACAACCTGTAGGGTCAGCCTCCTGCAGCTGCATGTGAGGGGTTTGTTTCATAGTCTTAGTTCCTGCCTCTGGGATGGGCTCAAGCACACTCTGCAGCACAGGTTGCTCATGGTTATCAGTTCATGTCCTCTGTTAGCAAGAAACCCATCCACATATCTGTAGAGATCTGTCTTTAAAGATAGATGTAGGTCCAAAGACGTGTTGTAGGGTTTTTGTGTATGTGTGTGTGTGATTTCAGTAACTGAAAACTTGTAATTAACTTTGGTAATTGAAAACTCTGCCTGATGCCCAGGCTGGGCCTCCCCTGCTACAACTTGAGGCTATTTCCTCTTATTATAAAATGATTTTGGTTAGAAAAGAGCTTTGAGATCATCCAGTCCAGGCAAGCAGCACCAGAACAAGGGGACAGAGTCTGAAGTTGTGCCAGGGGAGGTCTAGGCTGGATGTTAGGAGGAAGTTGTTGTCAGAGAGAGTGATTGGCATTGGAATGGGCTGCCCAGGGAGGTGGTGGAGGCACCGTCCCTGGAGGTGCTGAAGCAAAGCCTGAATGAGGAACTTAGTCTCATGGTCTGGTTGACTGGACAGGGCTGGATGCTAGGTTGGCCTGGATCATCTTCCAGGTCTCTTCCAACCTGGTTGATTCTATGATTCTATGGTTCAGTAAGAAGGTGCATGTTTGTGTGAAGTTTGAATGGCTCACAGCCACACAGCAGTAGGTTATGAGTCCTAGTGTTTGTCTTTCTCATTCTTAATTTCTCTCTCTGCATTCCTGAGGGACTGCTTTGTATCATAAAGACCATTTGACTTAGAACCTCATATAATTTTTCTTTTTGAACTCAACAGAGGTGGAAGATTAGGACAGTATCCCACAACCAACCTAGCTGCCACAGGTTTTCCTGGTCTTCAACACTTCAGTAGAATGCTCATAGAATGGTTTAGTTTGGAAGGGACCTCAAAGCTCATCCAGTTCCAAACCCGTGCTGTAGGCAGGGACACCTCCCACTAGAACAGGTCGCTCAAGGCTTCATTCAACCTGGCCTTGGACACCTCCGGGGAGAGAGCAGCCACAACCTCCCTGGGCAACCTGTGCCAGTGTCTCACCACCCTCACTGCAAACAACTTCTTCCTAATATCTAGTTTGAATCTCCTCTCTGACAGTTCAAACCCATTACCCTTGTCCTGTCATTACAAGACCTTGTCAGTAGTCCCTTCTGAGCCTTCCTGTAGCCCCCTTCAGATACTGGAAGGTCACTCCAAAGTCTCCTTGAAGCCTTCTCTTCTCCAGGCTGCACAGCCCCAACTCTCTCAGCCTGTCCTTAGAGCAGAGCTGCTGCAGCCCTCTCAGCTGGGATTGGTTAGCCTGGAGAAGAGGAGGCTCAGGGGTGACCTTATTGCTGCCAACAACTACCTGAGGGGAGGTTGTGGCCAGGGGGAGGTTGCTCTCTTCTCTCAGGTGGCCAGCACCAGAACAAGAGGACACAGCCTCAGGCTGTGCCAGGGGAGATTTAGGCTGGAGGTGAGGAGAAAGTTCTTCCCTGAGAGAGTCATTGGGCACTGGAATGGGCTGCCCGGGGAGGTGGTGGAGTCGCCGTCCCTGGAGCTGTTCAAGGCAAGGCTGGACGTGGCACTTGGTGCCATGGTCTGGCCTTGAGCTCTGTGGTAAAGGGTTGGACTTGATGATCTGTGAGGTCTCTTCCAACCTTGGTGATACTGGGATACTGTGATACTGTGACTGTGAGAGAAGGAGACATCACAATTGTTTTCATTTCACAGCCCATTATCTAGTTCTTTTCACCAAAACATTCCAGCCTGCTTCAAACTAGCACATATTGCCTCTGCCATAAAGCAGAGAGGAGTTTCAGCTCAGCTTTGCTGGGCAAACAGTATAAGACCTCAGGTGGCATTGAGCCACAGGGAAACTCTCTCTCTGTTAATAGTTTGAATGTTTGCAAGTTATTATTAAGTTTTCTGTAGATTTACATCCTAGAGTGTCTTCATAACGGTGTAAGAATGCTGTAATGTCAAAGTTCAGTGGTTGGGGGTGGCGAGAGTTGAAATACTGCAAGTTAATAAATACTTACACTTTTATAAATATCCTCTCTCATTAATTAATTTCTCCTCTCCCCCAAATCGGGCATAGGCACTGAGAGACCCATCCATGACACTCCGTGTATGGGAAGAAGCCTTCTTAAATATGGAAAATGAAAATGTCTTTGCTTTGCTCCGTTTTGGATGTAGGATTTTTAGCTGATATTTGTTCCACACTGATTTTCCTTTCTGTAAATGATTTTTTTTTATATGAATATATCATTGAGTTTATTACAGATAGAAAATGATGGCACCTCCTAGATGTTAGAATTCATCTTTGGAGACACATCACTGATAGACACCATTAATTCTCTGATTTTTGATGTTGTCTTTATGATTTTGGCGTGGGCAGCCAGACAAATTAGCCCCCACTCTTTTCACTGAGCTTGTGAGCTTCCATGTGGGTGAGAATCACTGTAAAAATTCACAGAGCACTGGCACAGGCTGCCCAGAGACGTTGTGGAGCCTCCTTCTCTGGAGCCTTTCAAGGCCTGTCTGGATGTGTTCCTCTGTGCTCTGTGTTAGATAGGATTGTCCTGCTCTGGCGGGGAGGGGGTTGGACTGGATGATCTCCTTGGGTCCCTTCCAACCCCTAACATCCTGTGAGCCTGTGAGCCTGTAAAACCTTAATCTTGGACTATAAAGTTATGCAGCTAATAAATCACATCTAGTAATAAAGAAAATCATAGAATCATATAGAATCATAGAATCAAGCAGGTTGGAAGGCACCTCCAAGCTCACGCAGTACAACCTATCCCCCAGCCCTATCCAATCATCTAGACCATGGCACTAAGTGCCTCATCCAGGCTTTTCTTGAACACCTCCAGGGATGGTGCCTCCACCACCTCCCTGGGCAGCCCATTCCAATGCCAATCACTCTCTCTGTGAAGAAGGGTCTAAGTGCTCTAGAAATACCCTGAGGTAAAAAAAAAAAAGGCTGGGAAAGAGGGGTTCAAACTGTGAAAAAGGGAGGCTTAAATTGTGTAAAGGAAGGCAAGAGAATACAATACACATGTCTTGTGGAAGTGTACTCTTTGGTCTTTGTGCAGGACCAGTCAGTGGGCACCAATGGGGGTTGTGAGTTGAGAGCAAGTTTGAATATTAGAGATTCTCCAAAGGGTGTCCATTCTGGAGAAGTACAAAAAAACCAAAATTATATCAGAAATGAATGCAGTGAAGAGGAAGCTTTCAGGAAAGTGCTGATGGTAGCAATACTAAAAGGTTGTTATGGAATGGATATGGAAAGTCTATGCACTCTAGTGACACAGGGGACACCAACTGGCTGACAAGATACCCATGGCACAGCAATGTGCCCTGGGGGCCAAGAAGGCCAATGGCATCCTGGGGTGTATTAGGAAGAGTGTGTCCAGCAGATCAAGGCAGGTTCTCCTCCCCCTCTACTCTGCCCTGCTGAGACCTCATCTTGAATACTGTGTTCAGTTTTGGGCTCCCCAGTTGCAGAGGGGCAGGGATCTGCTGGAGAGGGTCCAGCAGAGGGCTGGGAGGGTGATGAGGGACTGGAGGGCATGGCTGATGAGGAGAGGCTGAGGGACCTGGGGCTGCTTAGTTTGGAGAAGAGAAGACTGAGAGGGGAGTTGAGGGGAGTTGATAAATGTTTAGAAGTATCTGAAGGCTGCCAGGAGTGGGGGGGACAGGCTCTGCTCACTGCTGCCTGGGATAGGACAAGGAGCAATGGGTGTAAGTTGCAGCACAGGAGGTTCCAGCTCAACACAAGGGGGAACTTCTTGACTGGAAGGGTCCCAGAGCACTGGCACAGGCTGCCCAGAGAGGTTGTGGAGTCTCCTTCTCTGGAGCCTTTCAAGGCCTGTCTGGATGTGTTCCTCTGTGATCTGTGTTAGATAGGATTGTCCTGCTCTGGCAGGAGGACTTTATGATCTCCTTGGGTCCCTTCCAACCCCTAACATCCTGTGAGCTTGTGAACTGCACAAAGTCTCTGGCTCCCAAGTGCCTGGATGGATAAATGTTCAGTTTGTGTACACAAAAAAAAAAGGTTCTTTGTCAAATTCCACACACCCTTATATTGCAAATACATTTTTATTCCTTGGTTTCAATGGCTTCTGTAAGCTGCATGTCTGGTGCCTGCCTCCCAGGTCCAAGCAGCAGTCACACATTCAATAGTTGTGTTGTTTTTAAAGAGAACAATGTTTTCTTTTTGACAGAAGTGAAATATTGAAGCATCTCCTGGCAAGCTTGTTAAATTAGTTGCTTCTTATTGGATGTCATTGGCAAAAAAAGAGATAGGCAGTACAGATGTATGCTTGAATGCTCAGGGGAACAACTTTTAGCTGGTAGGATGCTGGATCACATTGCTTGGCCTTTTGTGCCGGTTTTGAACATCTGTGCAGCTCAGCTGAGGAGTTGTTTGGTTTTTGGTTTGGTTTGGTTTTTAAGCTGGCTGGATAGCAGGGTTTGAACTTAGAGGAGGATTGTTTTCTTGGCTATCACTAAAAAGCCAGGAATGTGGACAGTTCCAAACAACGTCTGCAGACATTTCAGTTAGCAGTAGGTGTGCTTACAGAGAGCCATGGGAAACAAACAGAAGGTCCTTATAGATACTGATAGATAATAGCTGAAGATGAGGCAGCAGTGTGCCCAGGTGGCCAAGAGAGCCAATGGCATCCTGGCCTGCATCAGGAGCAGTGTGGCCAGCAGGACAAGGGAGGTTATTCTTCCCCTGTACTCAGCACTGGTCAGACCACACCTTGAGTACTGTGTCCAGTTCTGGGCTCCTCAATTTAAGAGAGATGTTGAGGTGCTGGAAGGTGTCCAGAGAAGGGCAACAAAGCTGGTGAGGGGCCTGGAACACAAACCCTGTGAGGAGAGGCTGAGGGAGCTGGGGGTGTGCAGCCTGCAGAAGAGGAGGCTCAGGGCAGAGCTCATTGCTGTCTACAGCTACTTGAAGGGACATTGTAGCCAGGTGGGGGTTGGGCTCTTCTCCCAGACAAGCAGCAGTGGAACAAGGGGACACAGTCTCAAGTTGTGCCGGGGAAAGTATGGACTGAATGTTAGGAGGAAGTTGTTGGCAGAGAGAGTGATTGGCATTGGAATGGGCTGCCCAGGGAGGTGGTGGAGGCACCGTCCCTGGAGGTGTTCAAGAAAAGCCTGGATGAGGTACTTAGTGCCATGGTCTGGTTGACTGGCTAGGGCTGGGTGCTAGGTTGGAGTGGATGATCTTGGAGGTCTCTTCCAACCTGGTTGATTCTATGATTCTATGATCCTCAAACTGAAACCCAAACAACCACAAACAATTTTTTGGGGTCCAAATTGTTTTGGGTGTTTTTTTTTTTACCCAGTTATTTTCTTTTGTAGGATGCATATGAGCAAGCAGGGTCAACTAGAAACATGCTTCTGTGAATTCTTTTGTTTAAAATAAGCTATTGCTTAGTAGTTTCCTATGTCCATTTAGAGTGCTCTTTGAGTAGTTTTTTTCCCCTTTAAGGTCCAACTCTGTCATCTGCACTAAGCAGTGAATTAGTACTCTTGGATGAAATGGGACAAAAAAAAGTTTTTTTCCATCTCTTAATGCTTTTTGAGGATTTCTTCACACAGTCTGTGTTGGGATGAACTCAAGATGTTTTTAAATGAGAAGAAAAGGAGGGAGTAGGGGGCAACCAGTGTGCTGCTTTTTCAAACCTGAAGAAATGCTTGTTTGTGCAAAAGCAGCTTTCCCAACCATCTGTCGGTCTAAAAAAAGCTATTTTCTCTGTACCTGCTTCTCTCCTGTCCCTAGTTTGGCACTAGAAAGAAACACCCCATCCAGACAGCTGACTGAGAGGTGAAAAACTCAGGCTGGAGCTCCATGTCTGAATCAGTGCCTAGCGTGACATCTCCCACCTTTTTGCAGGTATCCTGACCCTCAGGCTGCTCTGCTGCTGTTCAACCTCTAGCAACCTCAGGAAGTCACAACAGGGAGGTGAAAGGACCATGATATTGGTTTATATTAATTTAAATGGTCTGAGGTGTTTTTCAGAGAAAAAAACATTTGTCTGACTTCCCAGCAGGAGTGGTGTGACCAGCAGGAGTAGGGAGGTGCTCCTGCCCCTGGACTCAGCACTCGTGGGACCACACCTCCAGTACTGTGTCCAGTTTGGTCACTGCGGTATAGAAGAGACATTGAGGTGCTGGAGCAGGGGCAGAGAAGGGTGATGAGGCTGGGGAGAGGTCTGGCAAACATGACCTACGAGGGGCGGCTGAGGGAGCTGGAGGTGTTTAGTCTGGAGAGGAGGAGGCTGAGAGGGGACCTTATTGCCCTCTACAACTACCTAAAAGGAGGTTGTAGTGAGGCTGGAGCTGGTCTCTTCTCCCCAGTTACTAATGATAGGACAAGAGGAAATGGCCTCAAGTTGCATCAGGGCAGGTTCAGGTTGGCTGTTGGGAGGAAGTTCTTTCCTGAGCAGGTGGTCAGGCACTGGCACAGGCTGCCCAGGGAGGTGGTGGAGTCCCCATCCCTGGAGGTGTTTAAAAGGAGAGTGGCTGTGGTGCTTGAGGCTATGGTCTGGTGATGAAGGTTGGGCTGGCTGATGCTGGTGGTCCTTTGCAACCATAGCAATTCACAGTGATGAGATGTTGTGCTGAGGGATTTGGTTTAGTCAAGGTCTTGTCAGTGTGAAACTACTGCTTGGACTCGATGAGCTTGAAGGGCTTTGCCAGTCTAAGCAATTCTGTGAGTCTGTGATTCCCAGTTAATTTCACTGTTGGGACTGCAAGATTTGCATCTGCCTTAGGAACAAGGTCCAGCAAAGTGATCAATGCCTTGGAGATTCAAAACTTTGGAAAGCAAAGACGCCTGGGTCCAGGGCTGCTTGCAGGATGTCCTCTGAAGCAGACTGGTATAGTTTGCACCAACATTAAAAGGATACAACTATAAGGATTTAGAGCAAACTAGGAAGAAGTTCACTATTCTGGCCTAGAAATTTTAATGAGAAGTAAACACACAGCTTTTAGACATGCACTGATGAGTAGCACACAGCAAGGTGTGACCTTGCCCCTTTGAAATTGTAGGGCATTAAAAGATAGTGCAGCCAGAGAAAAGCAGAAGTTAAAACTTTGCAGGTATGGGCATCTAGCAAAAGGTCATAGTAAGATGTGGGAAACCCTTTGGTTTGGAAATTGAGTAGGTAGAGCAGCTAGTTGTGGTAGTTAGAGGGATCCTGGGTCTCCCTTAACAAAACCAAAGGGACAGAGGCTCATCCCAGGGGATGGACCTGCTTGCCCCAGGATATTGTAATATTGCTCCATATTCTGGTCTCATTAGGTAAAAGGCAATGCCTGTCTGATCCCCTCCCCTTCTCTTCCCTGCCTTTCCCTCCCCTCCCTTCTCCAGGAACAGTGCTCGTTCTCATCTCACAGTTGGTGGGGGAGTTGACTGGCAGGGAATTGAGCTGCACTTTACAGCCAACTGAGGCTTTCTAGACCCCAGCTAGGAAGGGCAGTTTTGGCCTACCTTCAGGCTGCCTGAGGGTGGAAGGGGTGGAGGATTCTAGAAGGCTAGTTTGAGCCTGGTGGCTTTTGTAATTCTACTAGATTGCCTTTTGTACATAGGCTCTTGTAAAGAGAATTTCTCTTTAAAGATCCAATCAGTATCCTCATTCTCACTTCTGGGAAGGGGTGACAGTCATTTCTGTCCTCCAGTTCCAATTAGCTCATGGCCCCAACCTGGGACATTAGTACAAACACGGTAAGACAGAAGGTTTGTGACTGATAAGAGGATTAAAACCTTGCTCTACCATTAGACATGCACCTCTCATCCTCCTCCCTGATGAAAATAATCTTTCAGATGAGATATGATCGTAGTTAGCAGCTGAACAGTAGGAGGAACATGTTGTCAAATGTTAACTTCACATTATAATAAATAATTCTTTCAGAGAATGATAATGATAAAGGGAATTGTTAAGGTCTCATTCCCTGTGGTGAGATCTTGGTTGATCTGAGGTGTGTAGCCTGGTCACGTGGGCAAGAAGGAAGCTTATGAGGGTTAATGAGGCCAAGTTAGGCTCTTGCACCTGGGAACACATAACCCAGGAATGCAGCTCAGGCTGGAAGCCAGATAGCTTGGGAGCAGCAGTGTAGAAAGGGGCCTGGGGCTGTTGGTGGACAAAAGGCTCAGCAGGAGTGAGGAGTATGCTGTGGTGGCAAAGAAAGCCGACAGGATGCTGAGTTGCATTAATAAGGATATTACAAGCAGGAATAAAGATGTTATTCTCCCACTCTCCTCAATGCTGGTCAGGCTGCACCTTGAGTACTGTGTAGTTTTGATCACCTCTATACAAGAATCATAGAATCAACCAGGTTGGAAGAGACCTCCAAGATCATCCAGTCCAACCTATTTAACCTATCCATCCAGTCCAACCTATCTTACCTATCCATCCAGTCCAACCTACCCAGTCAAGATCACCCAGCCCTATCCAGTCGACCAGACCATGGCACTGAGTGCCTCATCCAGGCTTTGCTTGAACACCTCCAGGGAAGGTGACTCCAGCACCTCCCTGGGCAGCCCATTCCAATGCCAATCACTCTCTCTGACAACAACTTCCTCCTAACATCTAGCCTAGACCTCCCCTGGCATAACCTGAGACTGTGTCCCCTTCTTCTGTTGCTGTTTGCCTGGCAGAAGAAGGATGTGGACAGGCTGGAAAGGGTCCAGAGAAGGGGTGCAAGAATGATCAGAGGACTGGAAGACCTGTCACCTGAAGGGAGGCTGACAGAAGTGAGTTTGTGCAGGCTTGAGAAGAGCTTAGGGGAGACTTCATAACTATGTACAAGTACATAAAGTGTAGCTATCATGAGGAGGGAGTCTCTTTTCTTACAAAGAGTCACATGATAAAGACAAGGGGCAAAGGGTACAAGTTGCTACTGAGGAGATTCGGTCTGGGTGCCAGAAAAAAAACCCCTCCCCATTCAGATTATTGGACATTGGAATAAAATCTCATGGGAGGTGGTAGATTTCCCTGCATTAGCCTGTTTCAAGGCCCAGCTTGACAAGGTGCTGGGCAATCTCATTTCAACTATATTCTTAATCCTGAGAGATTGGCCAGGGAGGTGGTTGAGGCCTCATGGCTGGAGGTGTTTAAGGCCAGGTTGGCTCTGGGCAGCCTGCTCTAGGGTAGAGTGTCCCTGCCCATGGCAGGTGGGGTTGGAACTAGATGATCCTTGTGGTCCCTTCCAACCCTGACTGATTCTATGATTCTGGAATTGTAATTTATGGGATTGAATAAAGGGGCGGAATGTTGTAGGTTTGGGAATCATAGAGTTAAACGTCCCCTAGGAACTAGAGGAGTCCAAGGGGTGGACAGGGGAAAGTGTAGAATTATTATTCGATCAAATAATTCTGCTGTCTCTTTATAAGCTGGCATCAAGGCCAACTTGTCCTCCTTTCCTCTCCCTCCTGCCTGCTGTCTCCTGCAGGAGCTGCTTATCTAGGTAAATATGTGAGGAGTTGGCCTTTTTGTGGCCTCCAAAGGCCTTGATTAGGCCTGTGGGTATCTTTCCTTTCAAATATCAGTCTGTATTTCTTTCCAATTCATTTGAGA
This sequence comes from Pogoniulus pusillus, assembly GCF_015220805.1. Classification (NCBI taxonomy): domain Eukaryota; kingdom Metazoa; phylum Chordata; class Aves; order Piciformes; family Lybiidae; genus Pogoniulus; species Pogoniulus pusillus. Next base: position 14,132,225 of record NC_087295.1, read on the forward strand.
ACATCTCCTTCTGGCCACTCTTCAAAAAAAACATGGCAGAAGTATGCAAACTCTCATTACTCATCAAGTTTCAAGTATAGCTCCACGGTTTGCTTCACTTTTGCTGACTTATCTGCTGACACAACATCTTATTGTCTATATTCAGTGAACAGTTATAAATAACACATTAGTGTTGTTTAAAGAAAAAAAGAAAAAGGGAGAAGAGGTTGAATTTTCTGCTTGAAATGAAAGCAATTGAAAAGGCCTAAGAAGGCAAACCCATAATCAAGCTGAAACCCAAATGGAAGTGCTTCATTTGTTTGTTTTGATAACTTTAGTTTACAGAAACTGTAAAGATGGACCTGGCAGGTGAGTGTGGTCTGTTGAGATGATAGGATGATGTAATATTTGAAATGCACAGTGGATGCTAATGTGTGATTTTCAACAATGTCCAGAATGAGTTTTATGATCATGTGTTTTTGCTGTGTTACTGGTGTCAAGGTCCAGAGAACAGAGATTAAGAATATCTCTGTTCAGAGGTGCAAGATCTGTTCTTATAGATTTCTGTGTTGTGAAATTAAGGTGCAAACAAGACCAGAGATCACCACAAGGCTATTTATTAAGGGATAAAGTTGGACAAAAGAGAGGGAGAGAGAGAAGGGAGGGAAAGAGATAAAAAGAACAACTTAGAAAAAGAGAAGCAGCAGGGAAGGAAAAGAGCTGGGATTATATTACCATCAGTTGCAGATGAGGGAGAGAGAGAGAGATGTGTGTGTGGCCCAGGGGTGATCTGTGGAGCTCATCAGGGGTTCTTCTGATGGTGCTCTGGTGGTGGTCTGGTGGAAGTGCATGCTTTGGCAGGCATTGCTCATGTCTTTTTAGATTGTCGTGGGTTTTAGATTGGTGTCCAGGTGCAGCTCCCCAGGGACTCTTCCTGTGTATTCATGCATTTGCAGGGGTCCCGCAGCAGCACTGGGGAGGGCCTCGCCCCTCCCTGCTTACCTGCATCCCGAATACATGCAAGCCTCTTCTCTTCGGGGTAGCTGACGTGAGGTGTGCACATCCTGGGCATTCAAGCCAGGCTGAGGTCCAGGAATTCCCTCCAAGGCATTGGCTGTTGACTTGCATCCCTGAGCCTTTGGCCAAGAACCTCAGTCTGAGCCCGGGAGGTTAACAAAGGCAATCTTTGTTGGTTAGGGAGAGAGGATGCAATCTTTATCTTCATTGATGAGTGAGAGAGAGGATTTAGACTCTCACAACTAGTTGCACAAGATGACTTTGAACTTTGCTGTGATAACAGTAATCCTCTGTGTAGCAGTGTCCTGCGGCGTGCATAATGACAGTGTAGTTATCATAGCAGTTAACAAATGGGCCTTAATGGTTGCTTCAGTCTTTATGGCTCAAGAGAGACCCTTTAAAAACTGTACTGTAAACTCATTAATGTAATTTGAATTGGAAGTTCTAGAAATAGATGCTAGCTGACAGACTTTGTTGATGGTCATAGAACAAAACAATCCCTAGTTCATTAATCCTAGTGAGGTGCTTTTATGTTTGTTGATACCTCACTTGTTGTTTCTTTCTCTGAATGCTCATTAGGGCTGATTTTCTATTTAAAGGGAGGCATTAAAAAAAACAACCCTGTTTGTTTGAGTGAATTCAGATTTGAGGAGCTTAAGACACCTGGTTTTCAATTCTGCCAGCAGGCAGCTGTGCTTTTCCACAAACGTGAGGGCCTGGAACACAAACCCTATGAGGAGAGGCTGAGGGAGCTGGAGTTGTTTAGCCTGGAGAAGAGGAGGCTCAGGGGGGGACCTCATTGCTGTCTACAACTACCTGAAGGGACATTGTAGCCAGGTGGGGTTGACCTCTTCTCCCAGGCAACCAGCAACAGAATAAGGGGACACAGTCTCAAGTTGTGCCAGGGGAGGTCTAGGCTGGATGTTAGGAGGAAGTTGTTGTCAGAGAGAGTGATTGGCATTGGAATGGGCTGCCCAGGGAGGTGGTGGAGGCACCGTCCCTGGAGGTGTTCAAGCAAAGCCTGGATGAGGCACTTGGTGCCATGGTCTGGTTGACTGGATAGGGCTGGGTGCTAGGTTGGCCTGGATGATCTTGGAGGTCTCTTCCAACCTGGTTGATTCTATGATTCTATGAGGCAGACTGGTCTGAACAGCTGTCCCTTCAAGGGAAAAAATGGAAGCATTATATCAGTGGTGCTGTAGTTTGCCTTTTTTTGTCTTCGAATGCTAGTAAATGGTGGCTGAAATTCGTGTTTAGAACAATATGTTTTGGCTGCCTGAGTCTCACCGTGAGGCAATGTGTGATCCACAGGAACAGAGCTCCTGCAGTGGTGCTGGGTTACATACCGAATGCAACTCTGGCCTCATAGCACACAGACCCTGATTAGAGTTCCGCTTGCAGCTCCACACAGACACATTTTTTCCCAGCTGTTCAGTCTTGCCATATGTGATGGTTTGGGTGTTCCCTGTCCCCCCCCCCCCCCACTTTAGAAGTTACCCAGACTAGTCTCAGCCAGCTCTGGGAATATAAATGAAGCTATCTATTTACAGCAGCACAATATACAAGCAGCTAGTTACAGTATAGACAGTTATAGACAGAGATAGACAAGGTAAAAGTAATACAGAAACACAACAGCCCTCCCAGAAACCTGAGTCCCCAGGAGGGGCTCTCAACCACCCCTGCACCTTCACCCTGCCCCTCTCAACCTTACCCCAGTCCTAAGGAAGAATGGAGGTTCAGCCAGGAGGTTAAGAAGCAAAGGTGAGTGGAAGGTGAGGTTAGAGAGATGCAGCTCAGCCAGCAGCCCAGCCAGAGTGAGTGAAAATGGTGAGAGTGTTATCTAATGTTTTCCTTCTTCAGCAAGACTCTGAGTGCAGTAGACATCACCATTGTTTTTCTTTCACAGCCTGTGAGCTAGTTCTTCTCACCAAAACATTCTACCCTGCTTCAAACTAGCACACCATAGAGAAGGAGTTCCCTTACAGTGTTTGCCATTCTTCTGAATGGAGACTCTGGACAGATTCACTCAGCTTTGGTAACAATCAAACCACGTCCTGGCCAAGGCCATTAAAATGTTCATTGCAAAGTATGCAGAGCATCGCCTGGATGAGCCCAGTGTAGGCATGGGAGCCAAGGGGTGGGTGTGAGCCACTAATTAGGCAAAACAAAAATAAACTCAGATTTGGAGCACTGTGTGGGTAAGAATGGTCTAGTTGATTGGATAGGGCTAGGTGATAGGTTAGACTGGGTGATCTTGGAGGTCTCTTCCAACCTGGTTGATTCTATGATTCTAATATTCTATGAACCATCAGTGTCTCCTGGTCTAGGAGTGATTTATGACACCTTCTCTAATACAAAACATCTGAGAAGAGAGATGGATAAGGTCTCTTTAAGAAAGCACATGCAACAGGATGGCAGAGGAAGGCAACAGATGTGAAGACTGCCAAAATCTTGTGTAAGTCCTCTTAGCCTTAAAAAATGAAACAAATAAAGGAATGTTGTTTTCCTCTCTCCTTAGCCAAACATAGTGTAATATTCCTGATGGATAAGGTCATTATTTTCTTTTCCCTAGATAATGAGGTCTCATTTGGGTTAATCCTATAGCAAAGCAAGCAGCCAAATTAGAGCCCCAGCTCCTGCCTGATCTGTTATATCATTATTTCAGTACAGTCATTATTTTACCACACAGTACATTTTATTTAGTGTAGTGAGCTTCTCTGTTGTGATACATGCTGATATGGAACATCTGATATTGTGACTGGTCCACTTTTTCTGTCGCATTTCACTAGCATAACCTTGCAAATGGCTTTTACACCTGTCAGAAAGGCTTGCTTAACTCATGCATTAGAGCTAATGCAGAATGGGCTTGCTGAAATAAGCTGTGAATTCAGAACAGCATATTGAATCTTGTCACTTATTTGTTCCCAGCTCAGGTCAGTGAATTTATTTCATAGTGATGTAATATTTAATATCTGACAAAGCATGGCTAAGAAGCTGCTCTCTGTTCAGCTGAGCAAGACAGCAAATATTTCTGCTGTCTGCAGTAAATAGAATCCATGTCATGTGAATAATACTGTCCAGTGAGTAATAGGCATGCCTGCTGAAATCATTTGAGCCATGGATAAGGCTGGATGCTAGGTTGGACTGGATGATCTTGGAGGTCTCTTCCAACCTGGTTGATTCTATGACTCTATGTTGTTTTGCCTGTCAGCAGATGGTTCCTTACCATTCCTTATTAAAAGGTGCAGCACAGTTCAACAAATAAATAACTCTTTCCCAGACAGTGCCACCAAAGCTTCAGTTGTCATGCATGCTTTACCCATGGCTCTTCATGATGTGCAATAGGTCTTCTTTTTGGTTTCTACAAGGCTGTGCCCTGTGGAACCCAAGCTTAGTGTAAGCCTCTTTGCTACACACTGATGCAAACAGTCAATGGTTATTGCAGTTTGGGCTGGTTTGAAGCCAGCTAGAATGTTTTGGTGAGAAGAACCAGATTACAGGCTGTGGAAGGAAAACAATGGTGATGTCTGCTTTGCTCATGGGCTTGCTGAGACGTATAAGAACAAGAGAGTGATTTTCCCATTGGAATGGGCTGCCCAGGGAGGTGGTGGAGGCACCGTCCCTGGGGGTCTTCAAGAAAAGACTGGATGAGGCACTTAGTGCCATGGTCTAGTTGATTGGATAGGGCAGGGTGATAGGTTGGACTGGATGATCTTGGAGGTCTCTTCCAACCTGGTTGATTCTATGATTCTATGATTCTAAGAACATAAATATAGATAACCGAGTCTCTGTCTGGGCTTTGGGCTGAACTTCTCTCTCTCTAACCTAACCTGCTGTCTGTGTAACTAATCCATCTGCTTTGTAACCCCCTGGCCGACCCTCAAACCTGCCTCAAACATAAGACAAGAGCTGGGGTAAGGTAGAGGAGTGGGAGGAAAGTGGAAAGGTGGTTGAGAGAAAGTCCTGGGGACTCAGGTTTCTGGCAGGGCTGCTGTGTTTCTGTATTACTCTTTAACTTGTCTATTTCTGTCTATAACTGTATAGATTGTAAATACCTGCTTGTATATTCTGCTAAGCTGTAAATCTAAGCTTCATTCAATTTCCAGAGCTGCTGAGTCTGGCCTGGGTGATTTCCAAAGTGTGTGGGGATGGGGAACACCCAAACCACCACATTGTTCCTCAAGTTTCGTTGTTTGCCAAACCTAACATTAAAAAAACCCACAAATGACAACAAATCTCAAATTGTTAGAACAACAAACAAGCAAACTCCTGTGTTTGACTTTTAGGTAATTCACCAATACAAATAAATTCAAGAGAAAAAAGCTGCCAACAGCAGAAACCCAGTTTTAGGTTTGGTGAGCATCTGCCTGGGGTGTGCTGGAAGGAGCCGACCCTTTCACTGCTCTCTGGTTCCCCCCATTAGCTTACAAAGGGCTGTGGCTGGGAGCAGTGCCCCTGTGTGTGTCTCTGTGGCTTTCTCTTACACCTTTGGCTGGCTTTAAGGAGTTATAAAGGAGCCCCTTGAAGCAAGTGTGACATGCCAGCCAAAGGCAGCACCACTCTGGAAGGTGGCAGGCAGGACAACCTGCAGGGCTTTCATGCTTGGGAGGCTGGTGGTGCCTAGATGGGTGATGTCTTGTGATGGAGCAGAGCTCAGGAAGGTGCTGGGGATGGTCATGCTGCTTAGTGAGGGTCAAGTCTCCTTCTCTGGAGCCTTTCAAGGCCTGTCTGGATGTGTTCCTCCGTGACCTGTGTTAGATAGGATTGTCCTGCTCTGGCAGGGGGGTTGGACTTGATGAGGAGAGGCTGAGGGACCTGGGCCTGCTTAGTCTGGAGAAGAGAAGACTGAGAGGGGATTTGATAAATGTTTAGAAGTATCTGAGGGCTGCCAGGAGTGGGGGGACAGGCTCTGCTCACTGCTCCCTGGGATAGGACAAGGAGCAATGGGTGTAAGTTGCAGCAAAAGAGGTTCTGCCTCAACACAAGGGGGAACTTCTTGACTGTAAAGGTCCCAGAGCACTGGCACAGGCTGCCCAGAGAGGTTGTGGAGTCTCCTTCTGTGGAGCCTCTCAAGGCCTGTCTGGATGTGTTCCTCTGTGATCTGTGTTAGATAGGATTGTCCTGCTCTGGCAGGGGGTTGGACTTGATGATCTCCTTGGGTCCCTTCCATCCTGTGAGTGCCTGTGAGTTTGTTGTTTTCTTTGGTAGCAAGAAAGCCTCTAGAAATGCTTGTAGGTATATCCTGTGGAGCACAGACTAAAAATAAGGACAATAAATGTCAGTAAATGATGTGCTGTAGCTGGAATGTGATACTGTGAATACATCCTGTAATCTCAAATAGAAGTCCACTCTTGTACATTCTCTCTGTCAGGTCCCATACTACCTCCTTCCTGAAGAAAAGCCAACAGAGAAACTGCCTTCTGTGTTCCCCAGGTGCCTCCTGGTGCCTCTGCTGACACAGGTGGTAAAGCTTTATTCTTAGCAAATGAATCATAGAAAATCAACCAGGTTGGAAGAGACCTCCAAGATCATCCAGTCCAACCTAGCACCCAGCCCTAGCCAGTCAATTAGACCATGGCATCAAGTGCCTCATCTAGTGTCTTCTTGAACACCTCCAGGGACAGTGCCTCCACCACCTCCTGGGGCAGCCCATTCCAATGCCAATCACTCTCTCTGACAACAACTTCCTCCTAACATCCAGCCTAGACCTCCCCTGGCACAACTTGAGACTGTGTCCCCTTGTTCTGTTGCTGCTTGCCTGGAGGAAGAGGCCATCCCCTACCTGGCTACAACCTCCCTTCAGGTAGTTGTAGACAGTAATGAGTTCACCCCTGAGCCTTCTCTACTCTAGGCTAAACAACCCCAGCTCCCTCAGCCTGGGAACTAGGTACTTCTGTTCATTCCACTTTTAAGATAAATTGCAGAGTTGAAGTACAACAAACACAAGGTAGTTATTTAGATAAAATGTTATGATAGTCTTAATTGTTGGTTCTGAGACTCAGACTTGGCTTTGTTTGAATGAATAAATGCAGAGCTACAGGCCAGGGACAGAGTTGCTGGAGAGCAGCCAGGCAGAAAGGAACCTGGCAGTATTGGTAGAGAGTAGCTGAAGATGAGGCAGCAGTGCCCAGATGGGCAGCAGAGCCAACAGCATCCTGGCCTGGCTCAAGAGCAGTGTGGCCAGCAGGACAAGGGAGGTTCTTCTGCCCCTGTGCTCAGCACTGCTCAGGACACACCTTGAGTGCTGTGTCCAGTTTTGGATCACTCAATTCAAGAGAGATGTTGAGGTGCTGGAAGGTGTCCAGAGAAGGGTGACAAAGCTGGTGAGGGGCCTGGAGCACAGCCCTGTGAGTAGAGGCTGAGGGAGCTGGGGGTGTGCAGCCTGCAGAAGAGGATGCTCAGGGCAGAGCTCATTGCTGTCTGCAGCTGCCTGAAGGGAGGCTGTAGCCAGGTGGGGTTGGGCTCTTCTGCCAGGCAAGCAGCCACAGAACAAGGGGACACAGTCTCAAGTTGTGGCAGGGGAGGTCTAGGCTGGATGTTAGGAGGAAGTTGTTGTCAGAGAGAGTGATTGGCATTGGAATGGGCTGCCCAGGGAGGTGGTGGAGTCTCTGTGGCTGGAGGTGTTGAAGCCAAGCCTGGCTGGGGCACTTAGTGCCATGGTCTGGTTGATTGGCTAGGGCTGGGTGCTAGTTGGCCTGGCTGAGCTTGGAGGTCTCTGTGATTCTCTAAGAGTTTGCTGATAATAGACCTCCTAACATTCAAGCCAGTACCAGCATATGGGAATTCTGTCAAATTTGTTACTTTACTTTCCAGATTCATTTGTGATCTGCATGCTTGGTTACTTTCTCATCTGTTTGTGTTATCATTGCTGTGTGTGAAGTTTTGAGGCATGTTCACATGATACTTAAATTTTGACTTTGCTATTTTGGCATGGAATACCAAACCTTAGTCTCTTTCCAGAGGGCTAAGCTGATATTTAGGTGGTGTCTCTTTATTCATCCCTCATATCAAAATTGATGGCAGTGTCCTGCAGAAGACAAACAACATGTTTTGCTCCCATGCTTTTATTTCATTGCTTCAGTTTGATAGCTTGTAACAAGGCTCATTATTGTTTTTAATAGGAACTCAGGGCATATAAAGATTCAAAGCTGCTGGAAGTGGGCAAAGCAAACAGCAGCTTGGACCAGAATCAGTGGCTTGACTGTGCATGTTGTCCGTGAACAGAGCCTTGGTGACCCACATTTTGCTTTTGAGATGAGCAGGAGGGTACATGGATAATCATCTTGTCTTTCAAGCTGTGCTAGTTCAAGCCTAGATGGGATATTTTGGTGAGAAGAATTAGATGCTAGGCTGTGAAAAGGAAGCAATGCTGATGTCTGCTGCACTCATAGGCTTGCTGAGACGGATAAGAACAAGAACATAAATACAGATAACACAGTTGAGTCTCTCTCTGGGCTTTGGGCTGCACTTCTCTCTTTCTAACTTGCTGCCTGACTGATCCCTCTGCTTCCTAACTCCCCTGGCTGACCCTCCAAACTCACCTTGAATGTAAGGCAAAGTCTGGGGTAGGGTAGAGGGGTGGGAAGAAGGTGGAAGGGTGGTTGGGAGCCCCTCCTGGGGCCTCTGGTTTCTGGCAGGGCTGTTGTGTTTCTGTATTAACCATTTTAACTTGTCTATTTCTGTCTCTAGCTGTATAGATTGTAACTACCTGCTTGTATCTTGTGCTAAGCTGTAAGTATAAAGCTTCATTCAATTTCCAGATTGACCAAGTCTAGTCTGGGTGATTTTCTTAAGTGTGGGGAGGTGGGGAACACCCAAACCATCACACAAACCGTTAGAAACAGCAAATAGCTCATCTTGTTCTCTTGCCACAGCAAGAATATAACTGAGCCCTGCCTCCTGTCTGTGACTACAAAGGTGTGGTTTGCTTCTGATCAACCTTCAGATGCCCCTGTTTGTGTTTGAGTGAGCAGTGATGGAGGTTGTCAGATGCTATCAAAAACTGATTAAGTTAATGAGGTGGTCTTGCTACTTGATGTACTTCTTAGTAATGGTTCTGAAGGTTAAAGGCAGGTAGGCACAGGATTTTCTGGGGTCTGAAGTGAGTCTGCTCTTCCTTTAGGTATGCCAGTATGGGTCATGTATTTTTGCTTGCCACCAGTAATTAGAATCACTTAGATCACCTTTGATTTGCACACCATGCTCTCCTGCCTTTTCCTTCAAGGGCATATTTTGTCAGAATTAACCTGTGGTTTGATTGGTCTCTTTCTTGTGCTCGTCTCCTCACTTACCCAGGCTTTCTGATCAGCCTCTGTGGAATCTACTTGCCTCTGTAGCTGCTGCCTTGCCTTTCATTTATCATACAGAGAAAACTGTGGTCTGTTAGCAGTGTACCCAGGTGACCAAGAGAGCCAATGGCATCCTGGCCTGGATCAGGAACAGTGTGGCCAGCAGGACAAGGGAGGTTCTTCTTCCCCTGTACTCAACACTGGAAAGGACACACTTCGAGTGCTGTGTCCAGTTCTGGGCTCCTCAATTCAAGAGAGATGTTGAGGTGCTGGAAGGTGTCCAGAGAAGGGCAGCAAGTCTGGGGAGAGGCCTGGAGCACAGCCCTGTGAGGAGAGGCTGAGGGAGCTGGGGGTGTTTAGCCTGCAGAAGAGGAGGCTCAGGGCAGAGCTCATTGCTGTCTACAACTACCTGAAGGGAGGTTGTAGCCAGGTGGGGTTGGTCTCTTCTGCCAGGCAACCAGCACAGTCTCAAGTTGTGCCAGGGGAAGTCTAGGCTAGATATTAGGAGGAAGTTGTTGTCAGAGAGAGTGATTGGCATTGGAATGGGCTGCCCAGGGAGGTGGTGGAGTCACCGTCCTTGGGAGTGTTGAAGCAAAGCCTGGCTGAGGCACTTAGTGCCATGGTCTGGTTGATTGGACAGGGCTGGGTGCTAGGTTGGCCTGGATGATGTTGGAGGTCTCTTCCAACCTGGTTGATTCTATGATTCTATGATTTGTAAGTTTCTGAGTTCTGGACTATGTATAAGAACACTGAAATCTGCTCTTAGTTCAGCTTCAGTTTATTTAGCGATATCCAGGCTTCCTCTGAATCCCTCAGCCTTCTGCTGCTGGTTTGCTCAGGTTTTCCTGAGCTTGATTTGTAGTTTTACTAATCAGAAATCAGTTTACTCATGGTATCAGTCCCTTTGGTATCCAGTGAAAGGGGCATAATCATTGGAATGGGCTGCCCAGAGAGGTGGTGGAGTCGCCATACCTGGAGGTCTTGAAGAAAAGCCTGGATGAGGCATTTAGTGCCATGGTCTGGTTGACTGGCTAGGGCTGGGTGCTAGGTTGGACTGGATGATGTTGGAGGTCTCTTTAAACCTGCTTGATTCTATCATTCTATGAATAGCTGTGTTTTGGGACATCTGGTGAGTACAGATGGGGAAGGTGGTGTTGGGCTGGGCAGCTTGGTCTTCTACTGACTAGACAGTGGTTGTCAGTGTCTGGCTTGTCTGTTGTTACCTCTGCTTGTAGCTAATATCCCCAATGCTGTTGGGGATGTTTCCCATTGTAATCATGGGAATTTGCCAATGAGAAATACAGAGCTGATCTAAAGGGTTAACCCTCCTGGGGGAGTTGTCTTGTCTCTGAGCCCAGGTCCTCCTGACCCCTCCGTCAAGGTCTGGTGGAGCAGAGATGAACAGTATCCCTGTCCAGAGGAGTAAGAGCAGTTCTTATGGATTCGTGTTGTGAAATTAAGGTGCAAACGAGACCAGATATCATCATGAAACTGTTTATTAAAGGATAAGCTTGGGCAAAACAGAGGGAGAGAGGGGAGAAGGGAGAGAGAGAAAGATCAGAACAGAGGGAGAGAGGGGAGAAGGGAGAGAGAGAAAGATCAGAACAGAGGGAGAGAGGGGAGAAGGGAGAGAGAAAGATAAAGAGAACGATGGAGAAGAGAAGAAGGAGCAGGGAAGGAAAAAGGCTGTGATCATATTACCCTCAGTCACAGAGGGAAGGGAGAGAGAGAGATGGGTGCGTGGCCCAGGGATGATCTTCTGTGGAGTTTGTCAGAGTTGCTTCAGGTGGTGCAGCTCTGGTGGTCTGGTGATGGTCTGCGCTCGGTGGTCTGGTAGAGGTGCCACTGGTGGTCCGCTGGAGATGCCACTGGTGGTCTGCTGGAAGTGCCACACTTGGTCTGCTGGGAAGGCCACTGGTGGTCCGCTGGAGGTGCCACCCTTTGGCAGGCATTTCTCCTGCCTTTTTATACAGTTCTCTGCTCAGTGTCCAGCTGCAGCTCCCCAGGGCATCTTCCTGTGCATTCTCATGCATTCGCAGGGGTCTGGCGCCACCGGGGAGAAGGCCTCCGCCCTCTCCTGGGCTGCACCTGTCCACACCCTGAATGCACAGAAACCTTTTCCCTTGGGGGCAGCTGAGACAAGATGTAGGCATCCTGGGCATTGCAGCCAGGCTGAGGTCCAGGAGTTTTGAAGGTGTTGTCTGTTGATTTGCATCCCTGAGCCCTGGGCCAAGCCCCGAGTCTGAGTCCCAGAAGTAACAAGATCAAGGAGAGACAACACAGTCTTCTTTATCTTTGTTGCTTAAGGAGAGACAATGCAATCTTTATCTTTGTTGATGAACAAGAGAGAGGATTTAGACTCTCACACCCTCGCCAGAGGTGGGTCTGAGCACTACCAGGTGTGGTTAGCCCACTCCCACTTCCTGTCTAAATCCCTACGAAACCAGAGGAACTTCTTGTTTCTCTCTCCCTGCTTGCCAGCATCACCTTCCTGTTCCTACTACTCTTTGTTTTATCACGGGGCCATAACCCACGAGGCAGATATAACCATTGCCATCAAATCTGGTTCTAGTTATGTATTTTGTATCTTGTTTTTTCCCTTCTCTATGCCCTTTATAACTCCTCTACCTCAAAGTGCAGGGTGCTGAACTTTGGCCACAGCAATCCCATGCAGAGATACAGGCTGAGGTGGGAGTGGCTGAGAGCAGCCAGACAGAGAGGGATTTGGGGGTGCTGATTGATACCCACCTGAACATGAGCCAGCAGTGTGCCCAGGTGGCCAAGAGAGCCAGTGGCATCCTGGCCTGCATCAGGAATGGTGTGGTCAGCAGGAGCAGGGAGGTCATTCTGCCCCTGTACTCTGCACTGGTTAGACCACACCTTGAGTGCTGTGTTCAGTTCTGGGCCCCCCAGTTTAGGAGGGACATTGAGATGCTTGAGCGTGTCCAGAGAAGGGCGACGAGGCTGGGGAGAGGCCTTGAGCACAGCCCTACGAGGAGAGGCTGAGGGAGCTGGGATTGGTTAGCCTGGAGAAGAGGAGGCTCAGGGGTGACCTTATTGCTGTCTACAACTACCTGAGGGGTGGTTGTGGCCAGGAGGAGGTTGCTCTCTTCTCTCAGGTGGCCAGCACCAGAACAAGAGGACACAGCCTCAGGCTGTGCCAGGGGAGATTTAGGCTGGAGGTGAGGAGAAAGTTCTTCCCTGAGAGAGTCATTGGACACTGGAATGGGCTGCCCGGGGAGGTGGTGGAGTCGCTGTCCCTGGAGCTGTTCAAGGCAGGACTGGACGTGGCACTTGGTGCCATGGTCTGGCCTTGAGCTCTGTGGGAAAGGGTTGGACTTGCTGATCTGTGAGGTCTCTTCCAACCCTGATGATACTGGGATACCTCAAATACGTTTTATTTATCGTGAACATTTTCTTCTTTTAACTTCCAAATCAAAGTGAGATTATTTATTTGGGAGTGCTTTACCTTTTCCTCTCTACATCTGATTCCTTTTCTTTGGGAAAGAAGGGGGAAAAGGGAAAAGCCTCCTATAAATTGTTATTGGTTCTATTAACTATATTTGAGTCTCTGGGAAATTTAAACTAGAACCAAGAGATCTTTGATGTCACCATCATTGTTATTTTAGTTAGCACCATAGAATTGCCATTTGCACATTTTGGAATCTATCTTAGAGGAAAACAATTGCTAATAAGTCCATGCAAGATGTTTTAGCAGTCCTAGTTGATGCTGCTTCTTCTGAGTGTTACCCAGCTGTCTCTTCCAATAACTTGTATTCTTAGATTCATTTCTTTTCCAATGGCTTTCTGTCTGCTTCTTAGTATTAGCTATTGCTTATTCCAGGAAGAAGAGTTGCTCCAGGATAAGATTCTGGTTTTTACTCCTTTTGTAACTGGGTTTTTTGGTTTGGTTTTTTTTTGCTGATGGACTAAACATTCCAAAAAATCTCCCTTCAGAAGTTGTGCATCCTCAGAGGATTTGTTACTTTTCTGCATCCAACAAGCTCTTGTTGCCAGTGCGGAGCCTGTTTGGCATTTTCTGTGCTATGCATCCATCTTTCTGCGTCGTTGGCTGACAGAAAGGTCAGTTTTGATTGGAACCTAATCCTTAGTCTTGAATAGGAGTGAAAGATTAGTAAAATCTTACAATCTTTCAAGGCACAAGCCCCAAGGAAGAGATACATTTAAATATGTATGTTTGTATGCATGTGCATCTATGAATGCATTTAGCTCCAACTCTAGGCAAGTACATGGGTTGGAGTGTCCTAGTTTGAAGCTAGCTAGAATGTTTTGGTGAGAAGAACTAGATTACAGGCTGTGAAAGGGAAACAAATGGTGATGTCTACTGCACTCATAGGCTTGCTGAGAGGTATAAGAGCAAGAATCCAAACATAGATAAGAGAGTTGCTCTCTGTTCAGGCTTTGAGCTGCATTTCTCTCACTCTAACCTAACCTGATTAATCCACTTGCTTCCTAACCCCCCTGGACAGCCCTTCATTCTTCCCTGGGGCACAAGGCAACATCTGGGGTAAGGTAGAGGGATGGGAGAAGGTGGAAGAGCAGTTGGGAGCTCCTTCTTTGGACTCAGGTTTCTGGCAGGGCTGTTGTGTGTCTGTATTACCTTTTCCCTTGTCTGTTTCTGTCTAGAACTGTATGTACTGTAACTATGGAGAAACCAGGAGGGGCATCAACAGAACCTCCACACTGCACTGCCCAAGGGCAGACTTCAGCCTATTTAAGGAACTAATTCAGAAAGTTCCTTGGGAAAAAGCCCTTGAAAACAAAGGGGTCCAGGAAGGTTGGAGCTGCTTCAAGAAAGAACTCCTGGAGGCACAGGAGCAGCTGTGCCATTGAGCCGGCAGAGGAGCCAACGAGGGAGGCAGCCAGGCTGGATGGGCAGGGAGCTGCTGAAGGGATTAAAGATTAAAAAGAGAGTGTATCACCTTTGGAAAAGAGGGGAGGTGTCCCAGGAGAAGTTCAAGGAAGTTGCTAGGTCTTGTAGAGGAAAAATTAGAGAGGCAAAAGCCCACTTGGAGCTCAGGCTGGCCACGGCTGCCAAGGAAAATAAAAAGTGTTTCTTTAAATATATGAATGGCAGAGAAGGGCCAAGGACAACCTCCAGTCCTTACTAGATAGAGAGGGGAACATAGTGACAAAGGATGAGGAAAAGGCAGAGGTGCTTAACACCTTCTTTGCCTCAATCTTCACTAGTGGGACAGGTTGTCTCCAGGACAGCTGGACTCCTGAAGTGGTGGATGGAGTCAGGGACCAGTACAGTCCCCCTCTGATCCATGAGGAAGCAGTAAGGGACCTGCTGCGTCATTTGGATCCTCACAAGTCCATGGGACCAGATGGGATCCACCCTAGGGTGCTGAGAGAGCTGGAGCTGAGATGGCCAAGCCACTCTCCATCATTTATCAGCAGTCCTGGCTCACTGGAGAGGTCCCTGAAGGCTGGCAGCTGCCAATGTGATGCCCATTCACAAGAAGGGTCGTAAGGAGGAGCCAGAAAACTACAGACCTGTGAGCCTGACCTCAGTGCCAGGCAAGGTCATGGAACAGGTCATCTTGGGTGCCATCACAAAGCACCTACAGGATAGCCAAGGGATCAGGCCCAGCCAGCATGGGTTTAGGAAGGGCAGGTCCTGCCTCACCAACCTGATCTCCTTTCATGATCAGGTTCCTGCCTGGTGAATGTGGGGCAGGCTGTGGATGGAGTCTACTTGGACTTCAGCAAAGCCTTTGACACTGTCTGCCACAAGAAGCTCCTAGCCAAGCTGGCAGCTCATGGTTTGGACAGATTTACTCTGTGCTGGATCAAGAACTGGCTGGGTGGCAGAGCCCAGAGAGTGGTGGTGAATGGTGCCACATCCAGTTGGCAGCTGGCACAGGTGGTGTGCCCCAGGGATCAGTGCTGGGCCCAGTCCTGTTCAATATCTTTATTGATGACCTGGACGAGGGGATTGAGTCCAGCATCAGTAAGTTTGCAGATGACACCAAGCTAGGAGCAGCTGTGGAGCTGTTGGAAGGTAGGAGAGCCCTGCAGAGGGACCTGGCCAGGCTTTTCTTGAACACGTCCAGGGACGGTGCCTCCAGCACCTCCCTGGGCAGCTCATTCCAATGCCAATCACTCTCCCTTGCAAGAACTTCCTTCTAACATCCAGCCTAGACATCCCCTGCCACAACTTGAGACTGTGATCCCTTGTTCTGTTGCTGGTTTCCTGGGAGAAGAGCCTAACCCCACCTGGCTACAGCCTCCCTTCAGGTAGCTGTAGACAGCAATGAGCTCTGCCCTGAGCCTCCTCTTCTGCAGGCTGCACACCCCCAGCTCCCTCAGCCTCTCCTCATATGGTTTGTGTTCAGTCTTCTGAGCCACAAGGAACCTTCTGTGAAATCAGCTAACAGCTCCTTAAACACTTCAGTACTGGAAGCCCAAGCCTGCATAATCAGCAATGCTCCTGTTTTTCTTACAGTGAAAGTGCTGCCGATAAGCAGGACTGGGCAGCCACTCTGCCAGCTGGCATCTTCTCCTTCCCTCTGACTTCTTATTATGTTTACAACAATGTCACTAAAACTTTGTGTCGCTGTACCTCTTTGCATCTGAGGAGCTCACAGTGCTTTGCAGAGAAAGAGCGACTGGTTCATTGGATTAGTCTATATGCCAGAAGGGGATGTTGTGCAAGGGAAATTAATTAGTGTGAGATGACCTGGGGGTGCTGGTGGCTAACAAGTTACCCATGGCACAGCAATGTGCCCTGGGGGCCAAGAAGGCCAATGGCATCCTGGGGTGTATTAGGCAGAGTGTGTCCAGCAGATCAAGGGAGGTTCTCCTCCCCCTCTACTCTGCCCTGCTGAGACCTCATCTTGAATACTGTGTTCAGTTTTGGGCTCCCCAGTTGCAGAGGGACAGGGATCTGCTGGAGAGGGTCCAGTGGAAGGCTAGGAGGATGATGAGGGGACAGGAGGGCATGGCTGATGAGGAGAGGCTGAGGGACCTGGGGCTGCTTAGTCTGGAGAAGAGAAGACTTAGAGAGGATTTGATCAATGTTTAGAAGTATCTGAGGGCTGCCAGGAGTGGGGGGACAGGCTCTGCTCACTGCTCCCTGGGATAGGACAAGGAGCAGTGGGTGGAAGTTGCAGCACAAGAGGTTCTGCCTCAACACAAGGGGGAACTTCTTGACTGGAAGAGTCCCAGAGCACTGGCACAGGCTGCCCAGAGAGGTTGTGGAGTCTCCTTCTCTGGAGCCTTTCAAGGCCTGTCTGGATGTGTTTCTCTGTGATCTGTGTTAGATAGGATTGTCCTGCTCTGGCAGGGGGCTTGGACTGGGTGGTCTCCTTGGGTCCCTTCCAACCCCTAATATCCTGTTATCCTGTGAGTAAAATACTTGTTAAACTGAGATGGCTTGGTATATAGAGTGGTTTCCACCAGCTAGCTCATCTGTTTGGCATCAGCATAGTCATAGAATCATAGAATCAGTCAGGGTTGGAAGGGACCACAGGCATCATCTAGTTCCAACCCCCCTGCCATGGGCAAGAACTCCCTGCCCTAGATCAGGCTGACCACAACCTCATCCAGCCTGGCCTTAAACACCTCCAGGGATGGGGCCTCAACCACCAGCCCTTTGAGCATCCTCGTGGCCCTTCTCTGGACACACTCCAGCATCTCCACATCCTCTTGTAATGGGGGCTCCAGATTTGGATTCAGTACTCCAGGTGGGGTGTACTCTATTTCACTCAGCAGAGTGGAATAGAGGGGAAGAATCACCTCCCTGGCCCTGCTGGCCACACTTCTCCTGATGCAGCCCAGGATCTGGCTGTCCCTCTTGGCTGCAAGTGCACACTGCTGGCTCATGTTGAGCTTCTCCTCCACCATCACCCCCAAGTCCCTCTCCTCAGGGCTGCATCAGAGAACGATTACATCTACATCTGTGCTGTGAGCTGTTTTGTTCTTGGATGTGTCTGTGCCAACCCACCCTTGGTTTTGAGTGGCAGTACATGTGTGTTATGCAAATTGAAGGGGACCTTTGAGAATTCAGTAGGGTGCTCCCCACTGAGGGTGGGGTATGTTGTCAACATGGTAAATTACACACCAACTGGAAATGTGATTTCCTATTTGACTTACAAGTTATTGTGCATACATATATGCATGCTTCCATACTCCACTTGTGCATGCTTTCCTACTCCACAGGCTTGTAAGGGGGAGAAAAGCAGGTAAAGAAGAAAGGATTAGTTGGTTTTGATCCATTAGCTTCTTATACAGTCTAGCACTTTGCTTTAAAGAGATGTAAGGGAGCAAAAGAAGTTGAGGGAAAGTAAAGTTCAGGCTTTCCAGCTAATACTAGCTTTTCATTGTATCAGCTCACTGTGCTTTGCCTGCATGATCCAGCTGCAATGAATGGAATTGAGCAAGAACTGTTTGCCGCAGTCTTTCCTACGTGCCAATAGGAAGTAGTGGTGACAGTTGTGCCCTTCATCATCAGTGGGAGAGAACAGAAGGGGAAAGGAAAGAAAGACCAAGAGCAAATGAGAACAATATTTGGCCCAGATTAGTTTTCCTGACCAAACACTTGGTGGTTTTGTTCCAAAGGCCCCTGGCTCACCATGAACATGAGCTAATTCCTGTGAAGAAGTCTTTCTGGATATTGACTGGGAAGTGTTTGGTGTTGAATGAACACACTTTGAGAGAAGCTTTTGTCCGTGTTGTGTCCTCATTAGCAGTGCTCTCATTAGTAGAGCCCAGTTTTTATTTATTAGAACTGAAGTGCAATGTGCAAGTGTGCCTGGTTTGCTTTCTTTTGTTCTCTTTCCTTATCTACCTATGCTGTGCCCTGCACGAGTGCCTTACAGTCCTGTCCCTTCTTCTGTGTACAATCTCAGTGCAAAGGTCTCACCTTCCCTTCCCATCCTTTCTTCTCCCGTTGGCACAAGCTGGCCCCTGCCCCACGCTGTAAGCTTGATGAAGGCTGAGCAGTGACACTTGCAGAGGGAAATGTGCACCCTGCCGTTTTGGGGAACAAAGCCAAACCTCTCAGTTCAAAAGCTGGCTCCTCTGGGGTCTGTATATAACCTGCAGAGAGAAGCTGCTCAAGAAGGTGATTCAGAAAATAAAGGTAGCTTAGGTGCTCTGAAATGTCCTCTGGAGGAGCTGCTCTCCATTTCCACTGACACAGAAGGAACTTGGAGTTCCCATCCTGTTACATTAGTCAGCATTACCTGAAGCTGAGCAGAACTGAAATTCAGAAGCTGAGCTATCTTCAGCTGTACTCTAGTGAGCAACTTTTTTCCTGTAGCAGCCATGCTTTGAGAAGCAGAGCAGTAATCTTCTAAAGCTGGCACGGGTTGCCCAGGGAGGTTGTGACTACTCCTTCCCTGGAGGTGTTCAAGGCCAGGTTGGATGAGGCCTTGAGCAACCTGCTAAAGTGGGAGATGTCCCTGCCTATGGCGAGGGGTTAGAACTGGATGAGCTTTGAGGTCCCTTACAACCATAGAATCATAGAATCAGGCAGGTTGAAAGAGACCTCCAAGATCATCCAGGCCAACCTGGCACCCATCCTTATCCAATCAACCAGACCATGACACAGCCAGACTTTGCTTCAACACCTCCAGACACAGTGACTCCACCACCTCCCTGGGCAGCCCATTCCAATGCCAATCATTCTCTCTGCCAGCAACTTCCTCCTAACATCCAGCCTAGACCTCCCCTGGCACAACTTGAGACTGTGTCCCCTTCTTCTGTTGCTGCTTACCTGGCAGAAGAGACCAACCCCACCTGGCTACAACCTCCCTTCAGGTAGTTGTAGACAGCAATGAGGTCTAACCCCAGGTTCAAATCCCTCCTTAACAAATGTTCTTCCAAAGATCAACTATTGCAAGTGCAGTGCTTAGTTGCATATTTACATGAAAGGTACAGAAGGATCCAATAGCAATTCCCTTCCTTGACTGAAGAAATAGTGACTCAGGTGTGATAATACACTGCAATATATTGTTGCTGATTGCCTGGCAGAAGAGACTAACCCCACCTGGCTACAACCTCCCTTCAGGCAGTTGTAGACAGCAACCTAATCCATTCTATGATTCTGTGATTCTATGATTCTTGGATAAAAAGTTCTTTAAAGTATGTTTTAAACATTTGCAAGGCTCCAATTCCTTCATGAATGTTTCCTCACTACTTTCATGAGCCAGAAGCAGGTGCCTGTGAAGCGAGTTGCAGCATGGAACCATTGCAGCAGGCACCAAAAGGCTGACACCAGCAGAGTACTCTTTAGAGCTGCAACTCAATATCTTTATTGATGATCTGGATGAGGGCATTGAGTCCAGCATCAGTAAGTTTGCAGATGACACCAAGCTAGGAGCAGGTGTGGAGCTGTTGGAAGGTAGGAGAGCCCTGCGTAGGAACCTGGCCAGGCTGGATGGAGGCCAATGGGATGAGATTTAACAAGGCCAAGTGGCCAGGTCCCTCTGCAGTGGTTTTGTACCCTCCCACAGATCCACAGCTGCTCACTGATGCCAAACTCGATCCCCTCGTCCAGATCATCAGTTCTCTCTAGAGCTTTCCCATTTCAACTTCAGAAACTACTGTGGGGTTTTGGGGGGGCTGGAGGTTTTTTTTGATCATCTACTGTCTCCATCTTAATAGCTGAAATTAGCAGACAGGAGAAATTGGGGTCTGGGAAGGCTTGAAAATAAAAGCTAGGTAAGAGATTGTGGAAGAAAATTGCAGAAATACTTGCTCTAAACTTGCTCTACTTGCTCCAAACTTGCTCTACTTGCTCCAATCTTGCTCTACTTAGTGCTCTAAAGCAAAGATCTGTTTGAAACATAGGAGGGAGTATGGGGGAAAACTTAAAGTGTGGGTACAGAAAGCAGATAACCAGGAAAGGAAAATACTTGTGTTGTCAGAGCATGAGGTCTGCACCCTTCCCTTGCTTTCATTGGTATGGTTATGTATTTGCTGGAAGCATGTGGAGTTTTATGGAAAAAACCTTTCCTGTTGTCATCCCTGGATAGAAATGACTCACAGGAGTGGAAAAGTCATTAATCAAGCTGGAATGGGCTGCCCGGGGAGGTGGTGGAGTTGCCATCCCTGGGGCAGTTCAAGGCAGGATTGGACGTGGCACTTGGTGCCATGGTCTGGCCTTGAGCTCTGTGGTAAAGGGTTGGACTTGATGATCTGTGAGGTCTTTTCCAACCCTGATGATACTGTGATACTGTGATACTGTGATCTTCCTAGCCTGTGCATGAGTCTGTCACTTTTGAAGTCATCTTAGAAGAGAAAGAGCTGGAAGGAGAGATCATCTCAGAGTTGGAAAGAAAACTTATAAGGCTGTCTGGGTGTGATGGTTTGGGTGTTCCCTGTCCCCCACCCCCACTTTGTAAAATCACCCAGACTAGACTCAGTGGCTCTGGAAATTGAATGAAGCTTTAGATTTACAGCTTAGCACAAGATAGAAGCAGAGAGTTATACTATTGAGAGCTATGGACAGAAATAGACAAATTAAAAGGTAATACAGACACACAACAGCCCTCCCAGAAACCTGAGTGCCCAGGAGGGGCTCCCAACCACCCTTCCACCTTCCTCCTACTTCTCTACCTTACCCCAGATATTGCCTTATGTTTAAGGTAGTTTGGAGGATCAGCCAGGGAGGTTAGGAAGCAGATGGATTAGTCACACAGGTGGCAGGTTAGGTTAGAGAGAGAGAGAAGTTCAGCCCAAAGCCCTGATAGCCACTGTGTTATCTAAGTTTGTGTTCTTGTTCTTATCCATCTCAGCAAGCCTATGAGTGCAGCAGACATCAGCATTGGTTCCCTTTCACAGCCTGTAATCTAATTCTTCTCACTAAAACATTCTAGCTAGGCTCAAAGTAGCACCCTGGGAATAGAAAGGAAAAGAACAAAGTATCACAGAGCTTCCTAATAGGAAAAAAAAAGGGAATATGGTTGTGTCTGATTTACCAGAGAAAGGTCAATTAAACCACCCAAAGGCTAACAACTTTCAACAACATTATTTTATACTATATATAGAATCATAGAATCATAGAATCAACCAGGTTGGAAGAGACCTCCAAGATCATCCAGGCCAACCTAGCACCCATCTCTGTCCAGTCAACCAGACCATGGCACTAAGTGCCTCATCCAGGCTTTTCTTGAAGACCCCCAGGGACGGTGCCTCCACCACCTCCCTGGGCAGCCCATTCCAATGCCAATCACTCTCTCTGTGAAGAACTTCTTCCTAACATCCAGCCTATACCTACCCTGGCACAACTTGAGACTGTGTCCCCTTGTTCTATTGCTGTTTGCCTGGGAGAAGAGGCCACCCCCCACCTGGCTACAATGCCCCTTCAGGTAGTTGTAGACAGTAATATATGTATATATTCAAACCAAACACACAAACAAAGTGATAATGCAGATGAAACCTCAGGTTTAGTTGTATTTGGATTATAATGGCCAGGAATTGTTTGTTTCAAGGCATCTGCTTCACCTCCTTCTTCCAGTGTGGGAAAAAGTCTGTTATACTGTGTCTCAAGAGCCATGCCAGAAGTCTGCAGTTCTTGTCTTCCTGCTTGGCTGTAAGCATAAAAGCTCCAGAGGGGCACTGTCTGTTAAGGTTAGTTCTGCTTCAGGCTTGTCCAATACTTTTTGTCTTTTGTCTGGCTCTCTGGCACTGTGGAGTTTGGCTGTAGACATAAGCCAAGTGCCTCTGGCCTATGAAATTCTGTGTTGCTTTGGTTGGTTTCCAGTGGCCATATAATCTGCTCTTTTTCATAGAATCAACCAGGTTGGAAGAGACCTCCAGGATCATCCACTTCAACCTATCCAACCAAGATCATCCAGTCCAGCCCTAACTAATCACCATGGCACTTAGTGCCTCATCCAGGCTTTGCTTCAACACATCCAGGGATGGCAACTCCACCACCTCCCTGGGCAGCCCATTCCAATGCCAATCACTCTCTCTGACCACAACTTCCTCCTAACATCCAGCCTAGACCTCCCCTGCCACAACTCCAGACTGTGTCCCCTTGTTCTATTGCTGCTTGCCTGAGAGAAGAGCCCAACCCCACCTGGCTACAGCCTCCCTTCAGGTAGCTGTAGACAGCAATGAGCTCTGCCCTGAGCCTCCTCTGCTGCAGGCTGCACACCCCCAGCTCCCTCAGCCTCTCCTCACAGGGCTGTGCTCCAGGCCTCTCACCAGCTTCATTGCCCTTCTCTGGACACCTTCCAGCACCTCAACATCTCTCTTGAATTGAGGAGCCCAGAACTGGACACAGCACTCAAGGGGTGGCCTGAGCAGTGCTGAGCACAGGGGCAGAATAATTGAAATGTATGCACTGATCTAATCTGTCCTGCACAGAACCAGATACAGAATTTCATGCAGTAATCCCAGTAAATCCAAGTTGCATCCACCCCTGACTGGGATAGACTGTGAAGTGTAGCAGATGAGGAGAGTGGCAGACTGAAAGCAGGCTGGGTTTTCCAGAGTCTCTTGAAGATCCAGGACCTCACAGTATCGTGCTGTACTAAGCAGACCTCTCCAAGCTAGCAGTGAAGCTGATGGCAATGTGCTGCTTTACTAGATCTTTTTACACTTGCTGAGAAGCAGGACTAAATATCTTCTCTGTGCCACGTAGGCATGCTGCCTTGTTTAGTGCTGCAGGGGAGGTCTCTTAACTGATTGTTGGGGAGGGGAAATGAATTGATGCGAGATGATATTTTCCATGATGAACATTATTTATTGCTGTTGCTGTTCAGAGCTCTGCCACCCCCCACCACTGATTTTAATAATATTTAGGTTCTTGCACGGTGATGGAAGCATTCTGTGGGTAATGTTTACAGCTAATATAAACAGCAGATACATAAACATTCATTGGACTGGAAGAGACTGTCCCCGTGGTCAGTGCTGCTTGCAGTCACTGTGCTGCTTGCCCAGTAGCTGGGCCCAAGCTCTGTCTGCTCTGTGGCAGAAGGCAGCAGAGAATCACAAAGAGGCATTGAGCATTTACTCACAGGTTATTGTTATTACCCTCGTGGGGGCTGGCTACAGCCCAGGCAGTGCCCAGATGCTGTCAGGGGACTCTGTCTTGTTGGACGTTGAGGCTTGAATCTTCCTGGCTTCCGGGGACAGGACGCAGCCAATCTCTGCCCTTGTCTGCTGGCTGCTTCTGGATGATCTGTGTATGTGTGCAGGGATTCTAGGCAGGACCTGCAGGTGCAGAGGCAGATGTGGTGCAGTCTCAGCATGATGTCAGCTGGCCACACAGGCTGATTGCATGCAGGCATCCAGGGTCTGCTCCTGGTAGCTCGCAGCAGTGGAGTTTAGCAGGCAGCAATAAGGCAGTGTGCAAGAGCAGCAGGGCTGGGCACAGCAGAGAGAGCAGAGCAAAGAGCAGGGGAGCAAAGCAGGGAAGCCAAAGCAGGTTGTTCACCTGCACATCTCCTTTTGTCAATGTGAGCTGAGATTAACTGCCCTTTGGACACAGAACAGCCACTCAGGATGGCATTAGCCAAACCTTACCATATTAGGCAAAGCCACAGGCTCACTTTTCCCTATTTTGGGCAAAGCAGAGGCCTTGCACTAGGCAGGCACAAGCTAAGTGTTGTGTACCTTACACCACAGGACCCTGGGCAGGCCAGACTCAGTGGCTCCAGGTCCTTCTGTGTCCATTTCCCATGTCCTCTCTGGTGCAGCAGGAAAACATGCCTAGGCAAGGCAGGACATGTATAAGCCTATTTTGGGCCTCTCAGGCCTACCACATCACAGATGCTGGTAGGCTGTGCTGTGGATGTGCCTGTTGGATTTCAGGAGCAGAATTTCCAGCAGCACTTGTAGAAATGCTGCTGATTGATTGCAGTGTTTCTGGTACCCCCCTGGACATGGCTGATTTTGTGGCTGCCGCCTCTGATCCAGGATGGTGATTTGACATATGGGAAGTGCTGGAGATCTCAAAGAAAACACCAGTGCTGTACTTCTGCATGCTCACAACACATGCAGGCAACAAGCAACAGAACAAGGGGACACAGTCTCAAGTTGTGCCAGGGTAGGTATAGGCTGGATGTTAGGAAGAAGTTCTTCACAGAGAGAGTGATTGGCATTGGAATGGGCTGCCCAGGGAGGTGGTGGAGGCACCGTCCCTGGGGGTCTTCAAGAAAAGCCTGGATGAGGCACTTAGTGCCATGGTCTGGTTGACTGGATAGGGCTGGGTGCTAGGTTGGACTGGATGATCTTGGAGGTCTCTTCCAACCTGGTTGATTCTATGATTCTGTGATTCTAACCAGGCCTTGCCCTGAGGTCTTACAGGCACTGTTTTTGATGTTCTGCAGAGAAGCAGCATATATTGAGGGAATTACCTTATCCACATTCTTAAAAGGATACAGTGATGATGAGCTTCAGTGCTACACATGGTGTCTGGGATGATAGCCAAGAAGCCCAGGTGTTTGGTCTTCACTGGGTTCACTTAAAGCTATTAAATATGGAATATATATTTTTGGTTGGAAGATGACTTTTTCTCAGTGTTCCTAGCATATATTGAAACCTTCACCTTCTTAAAGCAGTCTTGGTTCTGTTGGTTAGCCTGTTAAAGAGGCTGAGGGAGCTGGGGGTGTGCAGCCTGCAGAAGAGGAGGCTCAGGGCAGACCTCATTGCTGCCTACAACTACATGAAGGGAGGCTGTAGCCAGGTGGGGTTGGGCTCTTCTGCCAGACAACCAGCAACAGAACAAGGGGACACAGTCTCAAGACAGGGAGGTCTAGGCTGGATGTTAGGAGGAAGTTGTTGCCAGAGAGAGTGATTGGCATTGGAAAGTGTTCAAGAAAAGTCTGGATGAGGACCTCCAAGATCATCCATTCCAACCTAGCACCCAGCCCTATCCAATCAACCAGACCATGGCACTAAGTGCCTCATCCAGGCTTTTCTTGAAGACCTCCAGGGATGGTGACTCCACCACCTCCCTGGGCAGCCCATTCCAATGCCAATCACTCTTCCTTGCAAGAACTTCCTCCTAACATCCAGCCTGGACCTCCCCTGCCACAACTTGAGACTGTGTCCCCTTGTTCTGTTGCTGGTTGCCTGGCAGAAGAGCCCAACCCCACCTGGCTACAACCTCCCTTCAGGTAGCTGTAGACAGCAATGAGCTCTGCCCTGAGCCTCCTCTTCTGCAGGCTGCACACCCCCAGCTCCCTCAGCCTCTCCTCATGGGGTTTGTGTTCCAGGCCCCTCACCAGCTTTGTCACCCTTCTCTGGACACCTTCCAGCACCTCAACATCTCTCTTGAATTGAGTGGACTGGACACAGTACTCAAAGTGTGGCCTGACCAGTGCTGAGCACAGGGGCAGAATAACCTCCCTTGTCCTACTGGCCACACTGCTCCTGATCCAGCCCAGGATGCCATTGACTCTCTTGGCCACCTGGGCACACTGCTGGCTCATCTTCAGCTTACTATCTATCAGTACCCCCAGGTCCCTTTCCTCCTGGCTGCTTTCCAGCCACTCAGTCCCCAGCCTGTAGTGCTGCTTGAGGTTGTTGTGGCCAAAGTGCAGAACCCTGCTCTTGGCCTTGTTAAATGTCATCCCATCATAGTGCATGAGAGAGCACCAGGATGGGTGAGACCCTTCCATTCCTTGGCTAGATGTGAGAGTGGCAATCTTTGGTTCCTCCAACAACTCTAAGAGAACTGTACAAGGGAGTCTGCACCCCTGGGTATTTACTACTTGAATTAGCACCTGCTAACCTGAGGGGTAAGAACAGGAGAATGTTTTTTTCCCCTTGCCCAGCTACAGTGAGCTTTGGATTACTCCCACACAGATGCAAGACCTTGCACTTGGTCTTGTTGAACCTCCTGGGGTTGGCTTGTGCCCACCTCTGCAGCCTGCCCAGGTCCCTCTGGGTGGAAGACAGCCTTTTTGGTCATGCACCCTGAGTAACTCTGTGTATGTATCTCAATTTTTGTTGGCCAAATGGTACCTCATAACTTTCCTCCCCACCAGTCTAACTTCTTCCAGGGCCTCCTGAAGGGTATGTGGAATTCCCTTCCTTTGTGTTTGGTCACAAGAACAGATTTGAGAGCGACAGGCCAGTGATAGAACAAGCAGCCTGCAAATTTACTTGTACTATATTCACACTGTAAGAAAGTAGAAGCATGCATGCCAGATATTTCTCTGCCTAATTTTTGCTGCTGACAGGAAGCAGACATTCAGGCTCAAAACATTTACACATCTCCACATTGGCAGCAGCAACATGTACTTAGTGCCTGCCTGAGAGATGTGCTGCAGTCCCTTTGCCTGTTAGCTGCCTGAGCTGCCGCAATGAATGTGGGCAGAGGCTGACCGAGAGCCTACACACACAAGTGTGGGAGCTTCAGCACCGTAGCCTGAAGGACTTGGGTGCCATGTAGGAGGAGGAGGATGGGCATTCTTGTCTCATTATATGCATTTTGGATGCCTAGGCAAGGTTCTGCAGAGACACTAAACAAAATGGTTTTTCTGTTCAGAGGTGTTGCAGCAAAGCCTGGCTGAGGCATGGTGTGGTTGATTGGATAGGGCTGGGTGCTAGGTTGGGCTGGATGAACTTGGAGGTCTCTCCCAACCTGGTTGGTTGCATGGTTCTGTGACTGTATGATACCAGAGAGGTACAAGGAGGTGGACACCAGAAAATGTGATGTTTTGCTATTTCATCCCATCAGTCTGCATCTCCCTTGCCCATTTTGACTGGCAGTGTAGTCAGTTTCAGCCCTTTTCCCCCTCTCTTTTCTCCCAGTGTGCTGAGCTGGTATCTCTATGGTATTTATGGGGGAGTTGAGGGGCTTTGGCCTTGAGTGGCTTGGCTAATTTTCTACTGCATCATTCTGGCCTGGGTGGGAAGGTACAGGGGGTGGAGGGGCTTTAAGGCATGGGGCATTGAGACCTGGTTCGGGGGAGCTTTTGGACAGTGTTGGCCTACTGAGGTTTGGTAAAGCCCACACTGGAGAGAACTCAACCAAGGCTTAATATAAATGCTGTGGGCTTTGTATGGTTTTGTACTGTTATATGTAGTCATGAATAGTAGTTTAAATTTCCAATTCTTTCCCATCTTCTGTGGAGTGGTTTCCTTTACTCCTTTGAGGAGGGATGGAAGAGCTTCTGTCCACTCTAAAACTGCAACACTTTTCCATTCTTATTTGTTTGTTTGTTTGTTTCTCAGATTAGATAACTGATAGTCATGTCTGGCTGCCAAAACAATAGCAGGTTTGAAATTCATAGAATCATCAAATCATAGAATCAGTCAGGGTTGGAAGGGACCACAAGGATCAGCCAGTTCCAACCCCCAGGGACACCCTACCCTAGAGCAGGCTGCCCACAGCCTCATCCAGCCTGCCCTTAAACACCTCCAGCCATGGGGCCTCAACCACCTCCCTGGGCAACCCATTCCAGCCTCTCACCACTCTCATGCTCAACAACTTCCTCCTCACCTCCACTCTAAACCTCCCCACCTCCAGCTTCACTCCATTCCCCCCAGTCCTGTCACTCCCTGATAGCCCAAAAAGTCCCTCCCCATCTTTTTTCACAGTATCCCAGTATCATCAGGGTTGGAAGAGACCTCACAGATCATCAAGTCCAACCCTTTACCACAGAGCTCAAGGCTAGACCATGGCACCAAGTGCCACGTCCAATCCTGCCTTGAACAGCTCCAGGGACGGCGACTCCACCACCTCCCCGGGCAGCCCATTCCAGTGTCCAATGACTCTCTCAGGGAAGAACTTTCTCCTCACCTCCAGCCTAAATCTCCCCTGGCACAGCCTGAGGCTGTGTCCTCTTGTTCTGGTGCTGGCCACCTGAGAGAAGAGAGCAACCTCCTCCTGGCCACAACCTCCCCTCAGGTAGTTGCAGACAGCAGCCCTCTGAGCATCCCTGTGGCCCCATGGCACAGGCAGATGTGCTGTATATATGGCAAGAGGCTCAGAAAGTGGAACTGGTGTTTAACAACAAAAGTACCTATTGCAAAGAAGGGCTCTCTCTAAACAATGATTGGCTGCAGCTAGAGCATCCTGGGGATGCTGAGCTCCTGGTTGTCTGGGATACCATGTAACACCAATGTCCTTGGTCACTGCCTGTGCCCGGGGTTCTTAACAGGGAGTTTTTTCTGATGTCTGTGTTGTGGCTTCTCCTGCCCTTGGCTTCCAGCTATCAGGATTCTTTTCTTAGCATCAGAATCATGAAATATTCAGAAGGTATCACTCATCTTTGCCTAAAGCTCCAAGGCATCATGAGTGTTGCTGGATTGGAACAGGAGCTCTTTGTGTGTTATCCAAAGTGTTTATCATAGCAAAGGTCGATGTGGCAGAATTGGTCAACTGGCACAAAAGAAACCTTTCCCTTTGCTAGGGAAGTGCTATCATGTTGCTCCCTTTTAGAAACCATAGTTATTTTCTGAATTACAAGTGGTTTGCTTAAAGAGCACACATTACTGTGCTCTCTATCACTGCTTACTGTGTGGCAAATACATCGCCTGAATTTTCAACTGTGTTGTCTTCAAGTGTATTTGAAATGAAAACCATTTCAGAACTTGAGCAGCCTCCCTCTGGAACAGACTAGATAATAACCTCTTCATCACCCTGGGTTATTTTAGTGTTTCCTGCAGATTGCACAAGATGCTTTCTGTTTGCCTGTCAAAACCTAGTGAAATGAAAATTGGTTTTAATAAAGTGCAGGAATCAGAGGGTGGTCACTAAGTGCAGCTTCTCTTTCTGCTTGTGAGTATTTGTGGGACTGAACGTTGTGATTGCTGAGAGTGCCAGTTTGAGCCTAGCTGGGATGTTTTGGTGAGAAGAATTAGACTATAGGCTGTGAAAAGGAAACAATGCTGCTGGGTGCTGCACTCATAGGCTTGCTGAGATGTGTAAGAACAAGAACACAAACATAGATAATAGAGTCTCTCTCTCTGGGCTTTTTGGGCTGCACTTCTCTCTCTAATCTGTCTGACTAATCTATCTGCTTCCTAACTCCCCTGGCTGACCCTCCAAACTCACCTTGAACATAAGGCAAAGTCTGGGATGAGGTAGAGGGGTGGAAAGGAGGTGGAAGGGTGGTTGGGAGCCCCTGCTGGGCACTCAGGTTTCTGGGAGGGCTGCTGTGTTTCTGTATTACCTTTTACCTTGTCTATTCCTGTCTGTATTGTAACTACCTGCTTGTATATTATGCTAAGCTGTAAATATAAAGCTTCATTCAGTTCCCAGATTGACTGAGCCTAGTTTGGGTGATTTTCTTAAGTGTAGGGGGTTGGGGAACACCCAAACCATCACACTGAGCAACACGGTGTTGGGAGCAGGAGAATAGAATATGGAGACTGAAATCCTCCTTTACCTCCTTGAACAGTGTCATTATCTCAACCCAATGTTATAACAGTTGCCTGCTGAAGGACTTCATTTTTTCCCCAGTATTTCAATGCTGTCTTCCATAGGTACCACACATTGGAAGCAGAGTTCTGATTGATACTCATTTTGTTTTGTTGAAGTCATGCTGGGGTGCCATGCCACATACCAAGCCTGAAAGCTGTATGACAATATTAACATTCATTTCTAACTAGTCCATGGGAGCACTAGAGTTAGTCTTACAGCTTCTTAGGTCACATGCTCTTTTCATAGAATCATCATAGAATCACAGAATCATCATAGAAACATAGAATCAAGCAGGTTGGAAGAGACCTCCAAGCTCAGCCAGTCCAACCTAGCACCCAGCCCTAGCCAGTCAACCAGACTATGGCACAAAGTGCCTCATCCAGGCTTTGCTTGAACACCTCCAGGGACAGCGACTCCACCACCTCCCTGGGCAGCCCATTCCAATGCCAATCACTCTCTCTGACAACAACTTCCTACTAACATCCAGCCTAGACCTGCCCTTGGCACAACTTGAGACTGTGTCCCCTTGTTCTGTGGCTGCTTGCCCGGCAGAAGAGACCAACCTCACCTGGCTGCAGCCTCCCTTCAGGTAGTTGCAGACAGCAATGAGGTCAGCCCTGAGCCTCCTCTTCTGCAGGCTGCACACCCCCAGCTCCCTCAGCCTCTCCTCACAGGGCTGTGCTCCAGGCCCCTCACCAGCCTTGCTGCCCTTCTCTGGACACCTTCCAGTACCTCAACATCTCTCTTGAATTGAGGAGCCCAGATCTGGACACAGAACTGAAGTACTTTTGTTGGGCAGCTGCTGGATGGCTTTCTGAGCTGTGGATGACCTGAGGTCCAGCATTTAGAAGAGAAAAATGCTTGTGGAGAGAGGCACTGGGAGGTTTTGAAATAATGGCTGAAGGGTTTTGTAAGGAAATGTTTCTCTACACCAGGTTTTTTGCTCAAGTTACTCAGCTCTAAAATAAGTGATGGACAAATCTCAAGAGATTGGGTTTCATATCTTGCTCAAACATTATTCAAGCTAAGTAAAGCTCTGGAGTTTGCATAACTGACCATGAAAACTCAGAGGACCAGACTTTCTCATGAGAGTGTCAGTGTTTCCTGCTGCCTGGAAATACCAAGAAAATAATCATTCTTGTGGTATTTTGGAACTTTAGCATCTGGCCATCCATTTAAGCATAGAGGAAAGTGGATATGAAAAATAGTTGCTTTCAAATCTGCAAGTGAAAGATGTATGATCAGGGGTGAGCCAACTGATGTTATCTGGATCTGAGCAAAGCCTTTTGCACTGTCCCACAGCACATCCTGGTCTCCAAGCTGGTGAAACATGGGTGGACCACTAGATGGATAAAGAACTGGCTTGATGGCCACATCAGTCTTCTTCAACATCTTTGCTGGTGACATGGATGGTGGCTCTGAGTGCACACTCAGCAAGTTTGCTGATGACACCAAGCTGTATGGTGCAGCAGACAGGCTGGAGGGCAGGCATCCATCCAGAGGGACCTGGACAGGCTGGAGAGGTGGGCACAAGCCAAGCTCATGAGGTTCAACAAGACCAAGTGCAGTGTCCTGCGTCTGGGTCGGGGCAATCCCAAGCACAAATCAGGCTGGGTAGTAACTGACTGGAGAGCAGCCCTGAGGAGAAGGACTTGGGGGTGCTGGTGGATGAGAAGCTCAACAGGAGCCAGCAGTGTGCACTTGCAGCCCAGAAAGCCAAGCAGAGCCTGGGCTGCATCAGGAGAAGTGTGGCCAGCAGGGCCAGGGAGGTGATTCTCCCCCTCTGCTCTGCTCTGCTGAGACCCCACCTGGAGTACTGCATCCAGTTCTGGAGCCTCCATTACAAGAAGGATGTGGAGATGCTGGAGTGTGTCCAGAGAAGGGCCAGGAGGATGCTCAGAGGGCTGCAGCAGCTCTGCTGTGAGCACAGACTGAAAGAGTTGGGGCTGTGCAGTCTGGAGAAGAGGAGGCTCTCAATGACCTTCTTGTAGTCCCATGGCTGGAGGTGTTTAAGGGCAGGCTGCATGAGGCTGTGGGCAGACTGCTCTAGGGTAGGGTGTCCCTGGACAAGGCAGGGGGGTTGGACCTAGATAATCCTTGTGGTCCCTTCCAACTCTGACCAATACTATGGTTCTATGATTATTTGATATCATAACTCTGTCTCTGAAAGTAGGAGATCCCAATATGAAACTGTTCATTCTGGCCATTTTGTCCTTGGCATTGCAGTATATTGTCACACCTGAGTCACTGAGGATTTCTTCAGTCAAGGAAAGAAATTGCTATTGGATCCTTCTGTACCTTTTATATGCAACTAAAGCACTGCACTTGGAATAGTTGATTTTTGGCAGAACATTTGTTAAGGAAGGATTTGAATCTGGGTTAGACCTCATTGCTGTCTACAACTACCTGAAGGGAGGTTGTAGCCAGGTAGGGTTGGGCTCTTCTGCCAGGCAACCACCAATAGAAAAAGGGGACACAGTCTCAAGCTGTGCCGGGGAGGTCTAGGCTGGATGTTAGGAGGAAGTTGTTGGCAGAGAGAGTGATTGGCATTGGAATGGGCTGCCCAGGGAGGTGGTGGAGTCACTGTCCCTGGAGGTGTTGAAGCAAAGCCTGGATGAGGCACTTAGTGCCATGGTCTGGTTGACTGGCTAGGGCTGGGTGCTAGGTTGGACTGGCTGAGCTTGGAGGTCTCTTCCAACCTGGTTGATCCTATGATTCTATGTATGCATATAGACTCTTGTTTAAATCAAAGTAACTGAGTGTTCAGATTAAGACTGTGTTTGCAAACAAATGTCTTAAATTAATTTATTGCTTACAGTGCTGTTTATCTATGGTTCTGCTGTTATAAAGGTGTGATGGTTTGGATGTTTCCCCCTCCCCTCACTTGTGAAAAATCACCCAGAGTAAACTCAACTAAGCTGGAAATTGAAGAATGAAGCTTTCTATTTACAGCTTAGCACAAGATACAAGCAGGTATTTACAATCTATACAGCTGTAGACAGAAATAGTGAAGTTAAAAAGTCATAGAGAAACACAACAGCCCTCTCAGAAACCTGAGTCCCCAGGAGGGGCTCTCAACCACCCTTCCACCTCCTTCCCACACCTCTGCCTTACCCCAGACTTTGCCTTATATTCAAGGTGAGTTTGGAGAATTGGCCAGGGAGGGTTAGGAAGCAGAAGGTTTAGTTACAGATGGTGGGTTAGAGAGAGAGAGAAAAGTGCAGTCCCAGAGACAGAGAGCAGCTCCCTTATCTCTGTTTGTGTTCTTGTTCTTACACATCTCAGCAAGCCTATGAGTGCAGCAGACATCACCATTGTTTCCTTTTCACAGCCTAGCATCTAATTCTTCTCACCAAAATATCCCAGCTGGGCTCAAACTAGCACCAAAGGGGATTCAAATCATGCAAGAGTCAAAGCACTGCAGAAACCTAATAAAAGTGGCAGTTTTGTGCTGTAGAGGAGGGGAGAAAAGAGAAAGAGAGCTGTGTCTGCATGGTTAGCAATGCAGGTATGTCTCTGGCAAGTCAGGAATGGTGTGGCCAGCAGGAGCAGGGAGGTC
The DNA here is from genome assembly GCF_015220805.1 of Pogoniulus pusillus. Taxonomy (NCBI): domain Eukaryota; kingdom Metazoa; phylum Chordata; class Aves; order Piciformes; family Lybiidae; genus Pogoniulus; species Pogoniulus pusillus. The sequence continues at coordinate 14,165,430 of NC_087295.1, forward strand.
ATTTTGCCCCTGTACTCTGCACTGGTTAGACCACACCTTGAGCACTGTGTTCAGTTCTGGGCCCCCCAGTTTAGGAGGGACATTGAGATGCTTGAGCGTGTCCAGAGAAGGGCAAGGAGGCTGGGGAGAGGCCTTGAGCACAGCCCTAGGAGGAGAGGCTGAGGGAGCTGGGATTGGTTAGCCTGGAGAAGAGGAGGCTCAGGGCAGACCTTATTGCTGTCTGCAACTACCTGAAGGGTGGTTGTGGCCAGGGGGAAGTTGCTCTCTTCTCTCAGGTGGCCAGCACCAGAACAAGAGGACACAGCCTCAGGCTGTGCCAGGGGAGATTTAGGCTGGAGGTGAGGAGAAAGTTCTTCCCTGAGAGAGTCATTGGACACTGGAATGGGCTGCCCGGGGAGGTGGTGGAGTCGCTGTCCCTGGAGCTGTTCAAGGCAGGACTGGACGTGGCACTTGGTGCCATGGTCTGGCCTTGAGCTCTGTGGTAAAGGGTTGGACTTGATGATCTGTGAGGTCTCTTCCAACCTTGGTGATACTGGGATACTGTGACTCTCCTTTCTTTCTCTCATTTAAGATTTTCAGTTTCCAATTCTTTCTGTAACTCTATATTGGCTGTTTTAATTAACAGGTGATGAGTCACCACTTTTCAGCCACCAAGAACACTTCTAAAAAGTAGAGGTTTAAAATTAGCAAGAGACTCTTTTACTGTTCCTTGGAGCATTTGAAGGTTTAGGAATAATTTAGCATGAGTTGAAAAGTAAAAGTTGTTTTCAGTAATTTTGTGTTTGAGGATGTTTCAGCCTCTTTGCTTCCTAACTCTAATTTTCAAAGGCTTGTAAGATTTTAATTTGATTCTTTATCTGAGCATAAAGAAAGGTCTTAAAATTGCAGACTAAATTCCTTTTCTGCAGACTACCTGATTGTCAGAATGAATACTGCCTTTCAAGAAAGAATCTAATAAGTGTTGGGGAAAATTGAACTTAGAGCTGAAATTGACTTAGGTTCTTGTGAAATCCAGGTGGTTTCACCTAAACATGAAGGAGAGATGTCTCACTGTTGGAGCCAGGCCAGAGGAGGCCATCAAGATGCTGAGAGGGCTGCAGCAGCTCTACTATGAGAACAGGCTACAAGATTTGGGGCTCTGCAGCCTGGAGAAGAGAAGGCTTCCAGGAGACCTTGGAGTGGCCTTCCAGTATCTGAAGGTGGATACAGGAAGGCTGAGCAGGGACTATTGACAAGATCTTGTAATGGCAGGATGAGGAGGAATGGGTTTAAAGTGGCAGAGGGGAGATTGAAACTGGATGTTAGGAAAGGGTTCTTTGCAGTGAGGGTGGTGAAACACTGGCACAGGTTGCCCAGGGAGGTTGTGGCAGCTCCTTCCCTGGAGGTGTTCAAGGCCAGGTTGGGTGAGACCATGAGTGACCTGTTCTAATGGGAGGTGTCACTGCCTATGGCAGGGAGTTGGAACTCTATGAGCTTTGAGGTCCCTTCCAACCTAAACCACTCTGTGATTCTATCTATTCATTTATGTGAAGGATTCTGCAAAGTTAATAATCTGTGTTAATTTTGCTATCCAGATGATGATTGCAAATAACTATGAAACTGTTTATTAACATTGAAACTCACCAGAAACTTATTCACAGGTTCAAAAAAAGCAAAGGCTGGAAATTTATACAGGCAGGGTACAGGCAAAACCAGAGCACTTCTTTCTTAATGTGGCAAACACAAATATTGTACTGGAAGAGGCTTTTAAGTGTTTACTCACAAATACTAAAGCAGAGAGCACCCAAAGCATGTGGAGCTCTGTCCGATTGGCTGCTGAGAGTTGATTTCTCCCAGGCTTCTGTTGGAAGGAGGTAGACAGTCCCTGACCTTGTCCCCAGCTCCTCTGTGTATCTCCAGGACATGTAGTCTTATCAGGAAGATCACAGAATCACAGAATCAACCAGGTTGGAAGAGAGCTCCAAGATCATCCAGTCCAACCTAGCACCCAGCCCTAGCCAATCAACTAGACCATGGCACCGAGTGCCTCATCCAGGCTTTTCTTCAACACCTGCAGGGACGGTGCCTCCACCACCTCCCTGGGCAGCCCATTCCAATGCCAATCACTCTCTCTGTGAAGAACTTCCTCCTAACATCCAACCTAGACATCCCCCAGCACAACTTGAGACTGTGTCCCCTTTTTCTATTGCTGGTTGCCTGGCAGAAGAGGCCACCCCCCACCTGGCTACAATGAAGAAATCCTCTACACCATTGCATCCTTCTTTTTTGCCTTAGCTCCAAGCCTGTCCAAGAGGCAGGCAGGATGTCTTGAGGTGTTCATGGTCTCAGCAGTCACGTTGGGGGCTACGCAAGCCATCCGCATGCAGGCATTTGGAGCCTGTTCCTGGTCAGCTCTCTAGGCAAATTCAGGATGCAAAACGAGGTGGCAGCAGCCCTGTGCTACCTGCTCATCCCTTTTATCAACATCCAGCCTGTGACTAGTGGGGCACTGGACATCAATTAGCCAATGGAATGGCACTTTGCCAGCCCTCACTGTAAGCCAGGGCTTACCCTCCAAGGTTGTTTCCCCAGCACAGAAGGAGGGGGGTGGGGACAGGCAAACATGCCTGGGCATGGATAAGCCCATGTTTGCCCCAGCAGGCCCGCCACCACAGTGTCATTTTTTCTAGATATCTGTATTTATACACACACACATACATATATAGAATATCTGGAGAATGTCAGGGGCTGTGTACACGGCTGCCAGTGACAATGTCCAACTTGGAGTCTTTGGCAGAGAGCTCCAAATGAGACACGTGGTCGTCCACTTGGTTTCTGGGGACGTTGCTACAGAGGTTCAGAGACAAATTACACTGCAACAGAGAAAGAGATATTAGCAGCTTATGAAGGAGTGAAAGCAGCTTCTGAGGTGATTGGAACTGAGTCACAATTGCTGTTAGCTCCTAGACTGCCAGTTCTAAACTGGATGTTCAAGGGCAAAGGTTCATCACCACATCATGCCACAGATGCAACCTGGTCTAAATGGATGGCTTTGATAACCCAGCGAGCACGAATGGGTAATCTTGACCGACCTGGTCTGGTGGAGGTGATCACCAACTGGCCAGAAGGCACAGACTGTTCCAAACCTCCGGAGGAGAAAATAACTTGTGCTGAGGAAGCTCCTCCCTATGGTGATCTCTCTGATCAGGAAAAGAACTATGCTTTGTTCACAGATGGTTCCTGTCGTCTTGTTGGGAACAAGCGAAGATGGAAGTCAGCGGTTTGGAGTCCAACCAGGAGAGTTACCGAAACGAAAGATGGCGAAGGAGAATCCAGTCAGTTTGCTGAGGTAAAAGCTGTTCAACTTGCTCTTGGTGTGGCTGAACGTGAGAATTGGCCTATCCTTTACCTCTACACCGACTCGTGGATGGTAGCCAATGCTCTATGGGGTTGGCTAAAGGACTGGAAGAAGAATGGTTGGCAGAGGAAAGGAAAGCCTATTTGGTGTGCTGATCTATGGCAGGACATTGATGCATGGCTGGAGAGAACTCCAGTGAAGGTGCGGCACGTAGATGCACACATGCCTAAGAGCAGAGCTACTGAGGAACATCAACACAACCAGAAGGCAGACCAAGCTGCTAAGATTGCTCAAGTTGATACCAACTCTGAACTTGACATTGACCTTGACTGGAAACACCGAGGTGAGCTGTTCTTAGCTCGGTGGGCCCATGACTCATCTGGACATCAAGGCAGAGATGGAACATACCGATGGGCTCGCGATAGGTCAATTGACTTGTCCATGGATGCTATCACCCAAGTCATCTATGACTGTGACATTTGTGCTGCTATTAAGCAGGCTAAGCGAATCAAGCCCTTATGGTATGGTGAGAGATGGTCAAAGTACAAGTATGGTGAAGCCTGGCAGATTGACTACATCACTTTACCTCGATCTCGTTCTGGCAAGCAGTATGTGCTAACGATGGTAGAAGCCAGCACTGGTTGGTTGGAAACCTATCCAGTTCCACATGCAACTGCACGTAACACCATTGTTGGTTTGGAGAGACAGATCATGTGGAGACATGGAACTCCAGAAAGAATTGAGTCAGACAATGGCATCATTTCAAGAACAACCTTGTGACAAACTGGGCCAAAGAGCATGGTATTGAATGGATCTATCACATACCCTACTATGCACCAGCTTCAGGGAAGATTGAATGCTACAGTGGTTAACTGAAGAACACACTAAAAGCCATGGGGAGTGGAACTTCCAAAAACTGGGAGAAATATTTGGCACAAGCAACTTGATTGGTAAATAGCAGAGGTTCTGTATAGGAAGCAGGACCTGCACAATCAGATCTGGTCCAAACAGTAGAGGGTGATGAAGTTCCTGTTGTATGTGAAAAGAATCTCTTAGGAAAACCTCTTTGAGTGTTTTCTCCTTCAGGTTAAGGGAAAGCTGTCTAAGGGGTGGTTTCTGCTAAAGGTCCTGATCATGCATTTTGGGTAATGCAAAAGAAAGGTGAAATTCAGTGTGTTCCACAGGGAAATCTGAGTTTAGCTGAGAGAGTTTAAATTCAGAGCGTATAACCCAAGCTGTTAGGAGCTTCTATTTCATGTACAATGTGGCATCTGAGGGAAGAATCTAGGGGGAATCTAAGGTGCATGAACACAAACCCTATGTAACCTGGGAGTCCCTGTTTTCATCTCGTCTGAAGAGAAACAAACTGTTTTACCATTTTACTGACTTCCTGAACTTTGGAATCACCTACATCTGAGATAGCTGGAATGAAGAACCACCAGAAAATATGGACTTCACTGGGGCACTTAGTGCCATGGTCTAGTTGATTGGCTAGGGCTGGGGGATAGGTTGGACTGGATGATCTTGGAGGTCTCTTCCAAGCTGGTTGATTCTATGATTCTATGATCATTATAAATGTAGTTTTAGATAAGACAGATAATTTTGTGCAAAAGAAGGAATGAGATAGAAGGGTGGATTTTGCTGGTTTGAGGCCAAATGGAATATTTTAATGAGAGAAATTAGATCATTGGTTGTAAAAAGAAACTAATGATGAAGTCTGTACCAGTCACTGGTTTGCTGAGAGGGATGGAAGTCAAAATGTTAACAATTGGTCCCACTCTGTTCTGCAACACTGCTCCCTTTCACTTCTCCTTAGATCTGCTCTAATATCTCTCTACTGTCTCTGTTAACACATAACAGTATAACCTTTCCTGGTTGTTTTGTCTGTCTGGGAAAGCAGAAGGAGGGACTTTATAGGCTATCAGAGAATGACTCTCTGCTCTGCTGAGACCCCACCTGGAGTACTGCATCCAGTTCTGGAGCCCCTATTACAAGAAGAATGTGGAGATGCTGGAGCATGTCCAGAGCAGGGCCACTGGGTTGATCAGACTGAAAGAGTTGGGGCTGTGCAGTCTGGAGAAGAGGAGGCTTCCAGGTGACCTTCTTGTGGCCTTTCAGTATCTGAAGGGGCCTACAAAAGAGCTGGGGAAGGACTTTTTAGGCTATCAAGGAGTGACAGGACTAGGGGAAATGTAGCAAAGCTGGAGAAGGGGAGATTCAGACTGGATGTGAGGAGAAAGTTGATCATCATGAGAGTGGTGAGAGGCTGGAATGGGTTGCCCAGGGAGGTGGTTGAGGCCCCATGGCTGGAGGTGTTTAAGGGCAGGCTGGATGAGGCTGTGGGCAGCCTGCTCTAGGGTAGGGTGTCCCTGGGCATGGCAGGGGGGTTGGACCTAGATGATCCTTGTGCTCCCTTCCAACCCTGGCTGATTGCATGATTCTGTGCAATCTGGGCAGTAGTTTGCTGTCTCTGCACACCTGTGATTACTTCAATTCACAAAATGACACCCATAGCTATTTGCAGAGACGAAGACGTTGGCATAAAATTGGAGGCAATTTCCTGACATTTTTGCCTAAATTTTGCTGTATATACACTGTACCAGAGCTTGTTATTTTGGAATGGATTTGTGGAAAGCAGTTGAAAATCTCCAGGCATCCCATCTGCGTTCAGAGCAACAGCAGTAACACAACTTTAAATTAGCAGAGGAGATTTAAGACGTTTCAGGAAAACATTGATTAAATCTGCCAGTGAAATGAATGTGTTTGGTGAGTGACCTAATTAGTGTGCACTTGGTTCCTTTTCACTGCACTGCTTACCCCTAATTGCTGTTGTGCTGGTGTTGTCCTGACAAGCAAGGAAAAACAAAGATGAGGGATTCTTGGAGGAAAAAGTGACGTTCAGTTTTGATTCAGTTGAACCTGCTGCCAAGCTTCATTATGAGACTGAGAAACTGAGACCTGGAGGGCTCCCCAGTCATTTAGGTTATAAACAACAGAGATGTTCAGTGTCTGCCAGCATATTTGGGTAGCAGCTACTGCAGCTAGTTCTAAACTTGTGCTTGGTGATGCTTAGCTGTTTTATTTTCCCTACAGGTACAAACGCAACGGTTTTAGTCCTTAAATGTCATTATTTAGCTCTCCTGGCATCAGGCCAAACCAAAATCATATGCATTATATATCTTAGAAAAAATGGGTGCTCTTGTCTTGGGGTTTTTCTTGTGTGTTTTTGTGTGTGCAAACTACCAATTTGTCATTCTCCAGTAAAAATCCTGGGGTACTTGTGGCAGCACTGGAGTGCCAACCTCTCGCTGAGCGTAAGCACGCTTGAGCTGAGGGGCTAATCACAGCATCACAGGATCATGGGATAGTAGGGGTTGGAAGGGACCCAAGGAGATCATTGAGTCCAACCCCCGCTGTCAAATCTAGCACAGATCACAGAGAAACACATCCAGACAGGCCTTGAAAGGCTCCAGAGAAGCAGACTCCACAACCTCTCTGGGCAGCCTGTGCCAGTGCTCTGGGACCCTTCCAGTCAAGAAGTTCCCCTTTGTGTTGAGCTGGAACCTCCTGTGCTGCAGCTGCCATCCATTGCTCCTTGCCATATCCCAGGGAGCAGTGAGCAGAGCCTGTCCCCTCCTACCTGACTCCCAGCCCTCAGGTGTTTATAAACATTTATTAGATCCCATCTGAGTCTTCTCTTCTCCAGACTAAACAGCTCCAGGTCTCTCAGCCTCTCCTCATCAGGCAGTGCTCCAGTCCCCTCATCATCCTCCTAGCCCTCCACTGGACCCTCTCCAACAGATCCCTGTCCCTCTTCAACTGGGGAGCCCAAAACGGAATGTAGTATTCAAGATGAGGTCTCAGCAGGGCAGAGTAGAGGGGAAGGAGAACCTGCCTTGATCTGCTGGACACACTCTGCTAATACAGCCCAGGATGCCATTGGCCTTCTTGGCCCCCAGGGCACATTGCTGTGCCATGGATGTTCTCCGCCAGCACTCCCAGGTCCCTCTCCCCAGGGCTGCTCTCCAGCAGGTCACCTCCCAGCCTGTGCTGGTGCAGTTTGTTATTCCTCCCCAGATGCAGGACTCTGCACTTATCCTTGTTGAACCTCATCTGGTTCCTCTGTGCCCAGCTCTGCAGTCTGCCCAGGCAATGATAAATGCAATTCCCATTTCTCAGAGCAGCAGGGGTTAACACAGCCTTCCCTGTATCATTTGGAGCTCTTATAAGAAAAGGTCAGCATGCTTCCTGAAACAAAGGGAAATAATTATGTGATGGTGATGGTTACTTGTGAAAGGAGTCTGAATGTCCAGGTTTAGAATCCAAGTACATTTTTATGGTGGTCTACTCAAAGACTGGGTGGGGAGGGGTGATAGGGCTGAAATGCATTGAGCAGAATGTTTGCAGTGCAGTGCACACACAGCAACAACAACAACCACGTTTAAAAAGCTGTGGAATTTGAGAGTGGCAGAAGGTGGAGCTGGTTGGGCTTGCACTTGGTTTTAAGAGAGGAAAAAAAAATAGATGCTTGCTTAGGATAGCATCATCTGATTGGCAGAGCCTGCTCTGAATGCCTCCCTGAGGATTCTTCCAGCCAGCCTGCTGCCTTTTTTCAGGAGGAGCCAGGGAGCAGTTACCTGAGCAGGGATGGGCATCTGAGCAGTCAACCCCCCCTGTGCTGCATCTGCCAGGGACAGCCACAGCAGCCCAGCTCTGCCAGCAGGGCTGGAGGGAAGCACAGCCTGCACCCACTCCAGCGTGGGCAGGAGGGAAGGACTCTCAGTAGAGGGAGTTGGAGGATTTATCTGTGCTATAGGGAGAGACGGAGGGGAGATTCCAAGACCCAGCTTTAGCTTTTGTGGGGACTAAACTTGATCTACTTTGAAAATTGTGGGAATGCAAAGTGAAGAAGGATGTGGGAATGGAGTGAAGCAGGATAATAACAGGTGGATGCTGACCTTGGTTCCCACCAGCTGCTGGCTACCTTATCTCAGAAGGGATAGATAACAGACACCTCATTAATGAGGAAAACAAGGCATGGTTTATGCTGATGGAGTGGGCTGTCCTTGACTAATTATGCTAATGTGTAGGCGTGTGCCTTGTGGCCCTGAGGGTGTTTATTGTGAGCTGAATGATCAATAGAAGTCTCTGGCATAACTCACATTGACTCGTCTGGAGTCCATGTGGCTTTGCCTTTGATCACACTGAGCTGTGGGGCCTTGACCACATTTCCCATGGCAAGCTCATCAGGGGTCTGCAGCACCTGAGCTAAATCAGGGTGTTTTGCAACAGAAAAGTACATAAAACCAAAGAACCCCAAAGAAACAAAAAAAACCCTCACCCCAACACCCAAACAGAAAAGCCAGCACTATTTCCTTAGTGCCCAAATTCCCCAAAATGAGATGAGAGTTTAAACATCTGAAATATGTTAATGTAGATCAACAACACAGGCTATAAACATCTGCTTTGAGGAACAGCAACTATCCAAAAAGTCAGCATGCATGGTTTCCTGATCTATAGCATTGCAGGGTTCTTGTAAGGATACTTGAACGCTGGAACAGCCTGGGAACTTGGCTTCCCTTTCAGCAGATTGATGTTCTTTGGATGGATTTTCAGCCATGGAGTGATTTTGTCCTGATGTTCTATGTATGGTGGAGAGATGTGTCAGAAACAGAGAGGGCCAAGAAAAGGTACTCAGAATGAAAATGAACTTGAGAGAAGGAAAAAGCAGCTTTGCAGTGAGACTGGGAGTAGCAATACTAGAATGGATAATGGGACAGCTAAAGAGATGATTTTTTTTTTGTCTCAAGACTCTCACTGAATCTCTGATCTCCTTAAGCATCCCCTTGTGCCCAGTAAATAAATAGTTAGAAGATATTCATGAGCTTAGATATTACAGACTGGTATTAGTCTTTCAAGATTCACTATGTTAGCTATACCTGATCTCTCTAGTAAACCAGCAGAATATTCTTAGAGCACAGAATTACTGAGGCTGGAATAGAGCTCTGAGATCATCAAGTCCAGCCTATGATCTAACACCACCACATCAACTAGACAATGTCACTAAATGCCACATCCAGTATTTCCTTAAACACCTCCTGGAACAGCAACTCCACCATAGGATCATAGAATCAACCAGGCTGGAAGAGACCTCCAAGTTCATCCAGTCCAACCTAGCACCCAGCCCTAGCCAGTCAACCAGACCATGGCACTAAGTGCCTCATCCAAGCTTTGCTTCAACACCTCCAGGGATGGCAACTCCACCACCTCCCTGGGCAGCCCATTCCAGTGTCTAATTACCCTTTCCATGAGGAATGGCTTCCTAGCATCCAACCTAAACCTCCCCTGGCACAGCTTCAGGCCATGCCCTCTCGTCTTGTCACAAGTTGCCTGGAAGAAGAGCCCAACTCCCACAACTTCCTTTCAGTTGTAGAGTGTGATAAGGTGTCCCCTCGAGTCCCCTCTTCTCCAGGCTAAACACTCCCAGCTCCCTCAGCCTCTCCTCACAAGACTTTTCCTCCAGCCCCCTCCCCAGTATCATTGCTCTCTTCTGGACCCACACCAGCCCCTCAAGATCTCTCTTGCAGTGAGGGGCAGAATTACATCCCTGGTTCTGCTGGCCACACTGTTCCTGATACAGACCAAGATGCTGTTGGCCTTCTGTGCCAGCTGGGCACACTCCTGGCTTATGTTCAGCTGCCACCCAGCAGCCCCAGGTCCCTCTCTGCTAGGCCACTCTCCAGCCACTCACCCTCCAGTCTGTAGTGCTACATAGGATTGTTGTGGCTAGAGTGCAGGACCCCACTCTTGTTCTTGGTAAACCTCATACTGCTGGCCTCAGCCCATTGACTCAGCTTGTGGAGGTGTCTCTGAAGTGTCTTCCTACCCTCCAGGAGATCAACACTCCCCCTCCACTTGCTGTTGTCCATGTGGATTCAATCCCCACATCCAGGTCATCAGTAAAGATGGCGAATAGAGCTGGGCCCAGTACTGATCCCTGGGGGGCACCACTGGTCAGCAGGCACCATCTGGATGCTGCACCATTCCCAACCACTCCCTGTGCCTGGTCACTCAGATGGTTTTTCACCCCAGTGAAGGCTGCTCCTGTCCAAGCCATGGGCTGCCAGCTTTACCAGGACAGTGCTGTGGGAGACTGTGTCAAAGGCTTTGCTGAAGTCTAAGTAGACCACATCCACAGCCCTCCCCTTATCTACCAGGCAGGTCACCCACTCATAGATATTCCAGTTTATGTTTACAAGCAATACTAACTTAGATGTGAATTGTTGCCCTGCTGTCTAGTAAGCCACATTAGAATGCATTTGCTGTCTCTTAGTGCATGTGTGAATCCTGCCCTGCATGCTAATGATAAACATAAACATCTCACTTTGCTGCCTTCCTGCCAATATTAAAACTTACATTTGCATTTTCACCTCCTGGTTTTTGCACATGAGCATGATGAGAAATAAAAATATGTTTAGTCTCCTGAGAAGAGCCTAAAAATTAATCTGCCTTGTGTTTGACCTGAGCTGTCCCATGGTTTCCCAAGGGATTTCACATGGCAGCTCTGGCTTCCTGACAGGATCTCCGTCTCATAGAATCATAGAATCAGTCAGGGTTGGAAGGGAGCACAAGGATCATCTAGCTCCAACCACCCTGCCATAACCAGGGACACCTTATCCTAGAGCAGGCTGCCTACAGCCTCAGCCAGCCTGGTCTTAAACACCTCCAGCCATGGGGCCTCAACCACCTCCCTGGGCAACCCATTCCAGCCTCTCACCACTCTCATGCTCAACAACTTCCTCCTCACATCCAGCCTGAACCTACCCATCTCCAGCTTTGCTCCTTTCCCCCTAGGCCTGTCACTTCCTGACAGCCTAAAAAGTCCCTCCCCAGCTTTTTTGTAGACCCCCTTCAGATCCTGGAAGGCCACAAGAAGGTCACCTGGGAGCCTCCTCTTCTCCAGCCTGCACAGCCCCAACTCTTTCAGTCTGTGCTCATAGGACATCACACAAGAGGTAACTACAGATATGCTTTCCTGCATATCCACTTTTATCTAGCAAGATTCATCCACTTGTGTCTCCTCCTTCATCCCAAAGGGGAAAGGCATTAGAGAGATCCAGGGAGGAACATTGCTGTCTTTGTGCTGGTTTGAGGCTAATTTTTACTGAGAGAAATGAAATCCTTAGCTGTGAGAAGAAAGAAGAAAACCCAACAGTAGCCTATAACCTTCAGTTTTCTGCTGAGAAACACAACTAGTCAGAACACAGACAGGGCACTCACTGCTCACACACTGCTCTGCTCTCACTTCGGGCTGTGCCTTCTTTCTGGCGGTCTGCTCTCTGTGGCTGACTCTGCCTTTAGCTCTCTAACCCACCTGACCCTTTTTCCTCTAACCTCCTTGTTGTCTTTTTTGGCATCTCGACTCAGATCTCCAGATTTGTCACGTGAGATATACAGGAGTTGATCTGGGAAAGAGGGAGGGGGAAGGGGGTTTGGGTCAGGAGCCCTCTGATTGTTTCTGGGAGGGGTTTTGTGTTTCTGTGTTACATTCAATCTGTTTATTGTGTTAGTTTGAGTCTAGCTAGAATGTTTTGGTGAGAAGAATTAGATTACAGGCTGTGTGAAGGAAACAATGCTGATGTCTGCTGCACTCATAGGCTGTATGTTGTCAGTGTCCCGTAGGGGCTTAACAGCATTGGTCTTGTTTGGACTTACCAGACTTGCTGGTTAAAGGAAGAAATGATACAGAGGGAGGAAGATAGGAATCATAGAATCAACCAGGTTGGAAGAGACCTCCAAGATCATCTAGTCCAACCTAGCACCCAGACCTGTCCAATCAACCAGACAGAATTCCCAGAGAATTCCATAACTTCCTTGTCCATTTTGCATAGAAGGTTATGACCTCACCATTTAGCTAAACATCTTCCTGGTCACCTACCCCAGCTACAGCTTGCTAGGGACTAGCATTGTTATGGCTGTTTTGCTTTGCTGTATCAGTGCAGCATAAAGCAGCATGTGGGCTCAGTGAAGGGAGAGTCTTCATGCTGTCTTCATTTCCAAAAGCATTTTTGGCTTGTTCAGAAACTGTGCATCAGTGAAAGGTCACCACCCTAAATAACATCACCTAACCCCTGCCAGACTGCCCTCTCCGTGCAGCACACGGGCACGCACACACATAAACACACACATATAGATGTACTTTGTTCATCTTATCATAGAGCCATCCAGGTTGGAAGAGACCTCCAAGATCATCCAGGCCAACCTAGCACCCAGCCCTATCCACTCAACCAGACCATGGCAGTAAGTGCTTCATCCAGGCTTTGCTGCAACACCTCCAGGGATGGTGACTCCATCGCTTCCCTGGGCAGCCCATTCCAGTGCCAATCACTCTCTCTGCCAACAACTTCCTCCTAACATCCAGCCTAGACCTCCCCTGGCACAGCTTGAGACTGTGTCCCCTTCTTCTGCTGCTGGTTGCCTGGCAGAAGAGCCCAACCCCACCTGGCTCCAGCCTCCCTTCAGGTAGTTGTAGACAGCAATGAGGTCTGCCCTGAACCTCCTCTTCTCCAGGCTAAACAACCTGGAAGTGACTGACTGACTGACTGACTAATGAACTAATGCAAATACTAGACATAGGAAAGGCACTTAAAAGGAAATTATTATCCCCCACCAATCCCTGAATTCTAACCCCACTAAGCTGCTGTTCAGATGATATCCTGAAACAATTCCTGTTAGGGATCTGGACCTTGTTCCAGCAGAGAGTGCAGTGAGATGAAAGGGATGTAGTTTAAGCAGGCTGTGATTTTATCATCTTACTATCTTCTGGAGCTATCTGGCAGTTGCTTGTGGTGCACAGGTTGCAATGTCTCCTGTAGCTGCTCCAGGTTGCTGGAGGGCTGAACTGCCTGACCCTACCCAGATGGCCCCAGCCTGCTGCACGGACCTGCAGCCCTCTTCTGAAGTGTACTTCTCATATGAGTTGAAGGGACAAGGAAAAGGTGGTGTTTTCTTCAGATACCAGCCACTGAAAGCTGTATCCCAGGGAGTGCCACACTGCTGCCTGCCCAAACAGAGGAGATAGGGCAGAACCCTGGAGCCCCACGAGCATGTGCCCTCCTCTTGCTTAGAGCCTGTTTGTCTGTTGGATGGGCAGGCAGAGAGCTGCCGACTCTCCCTGTGCTGCACACCTTCCTGCACTTTGCAGCTTCGAGTCTTTGCATTCCTTAAACCCCACTAGATTCAGAAGGAAAGGTGTGAGAAATGGAGGTAAAATGCCTGCTGGCGTTGTCAGTGCTGCTGGAGGACTGTGAGACAGCGTGAAAGAACGAAGAGGGTTTCTTTCTGCATAAGACCCCAAGGTCTTTGTCTCTGCATGTGGAGCTGGATAATACTGAAGAGATCTGTTTGCCTGTTTCTTTTCCAGGTTATGGGTTTGTGGATTTCGACAGTCCAGCAGCAGCACAGAAAGCAGTGGCATCTCTCAAAGCAAATGGCGTGCAGGCACAGATGGCAAAGGTAAGAACAACCACCTTATTAGAGCATTGTCTGCACTGTTGGGTTACCTTCCTAAGAGTTTGTTTTGCTTATGTTTTACTTCATGGTTTGGACTTGTTTATTCCAATGTTGGTTTTAAGCCCTTTGGCTCCAGCACCTTACTCGTCTCATGGTTCGCCTGTGTTCTGGAGAACTGTGTCTGTGCAGTAGGATCTGCTCCCATACTCGCTCTCTGCCCCCACCTGAGTGGGAAGATGGACAGTGCTGGAGTGTCAGAGTGCTTGGAAATGCCTTTTTTCCTGACTACAGTGTGAAAGAGTTGCCTTTTCTTCAACTTGAAGTTGTTCACTGGGCTCCTTTGCCTTGGAATAAGTCTTCCTTCTGGGCATGCCTGGTGGGCTTCTCTGAAGGTCTGATTGGTTAAACACCTGGAAAGTTCACATGAGCTACCTCAGTTTGGCTTCTCTTTTTAGTCTGTGGCTGTAGATGGAGCTGTAGCAGGTTGCTGGAAGAATAGTTGCTGGAGGTTGTCTGGAGGTGACTGACATTTGTTGTTTGGAGTGGCTGTGGGAGACAAGCTGTGCAGTCACAGTCAGCTCAGACACTCTGCTCCTGAACTCGTACTTTGTCTCCAAGGAAAGAGGCTGATGGGCAGGTGAGGGTTATAGTAAATGATCAGCCTCTGCTCTGTTTGTTGCCTTTCTGAAGGCATAATCATGTGGTTTTGGGCTCTAAACTGTGTCTGCCAGGAAAAGTAGTCGTTGTACATTAAAATGTCTTGGCCTAGAATCACAAAAAGCCTTTAATATTGCCTGATGGAGCCTCTGCAGAAAGGATGGCAGCCTAGGATCTCTACCATTCCTCTCAAACAGGTAGTTACTAAAGCAGAGCCAAACCTGCTCATAATTACCACATCTGAGGATTCCCATTTAAAGGAATACTGGTGGTTTTGAGTTTCAGTACTGCACCAAAACCAGACAGGTTTGGCTTAGTTTAAAAGAAAGAAAAGAAAAGAAAAGGAAAGGAAAGGAAAGGAAAGGAAAGGAAAGGAAAGGAAAGGAAAGGAAAGGAAAGGAAAGGAAAGGAAAGGAAAGGAAAGGGGAAAGAGGAAAGAGGAAAGAGGAAAGAGGAAAGAGGAAAGAGGAAAGAGGAAAGAGGAAAGAGGAAAGAGGAAAGAGGAAAGAGGAAAGAGGAAAGAGGAAAGAGGAAAGGGGAAAGGAAAGAAGGAAGGAAGGAAGGAAGGAAGGAAGGAAGGAAGGAAGGAAGAAAGAAAGAAAGAAAGAAAGAAAGAAAGAAAGAAAGAAAGAAAGAAAGAAAGAAAGAAAGAAAGAAAGAAAGAAAGAAAGAAAGAAAGAAAGAAAGAAAGAAAGAAAGAAAGAAAGAAAGAAAGAAAGAAAGAAGAGAAAGCAAAAGGAGAGAAGAAGAGAGGAGAGGAGAGGAGAGGAGAGGAGAGGAGAGGAGAGGAGAGGAGAGGAGAGGAGAGGAAAAAGGAAAGGAAAGGAAAGGAAAAAGGAAAGTAGAGGGGAGGAAAAAGGAAAGTAGAGGGGAGGAAAGGAAAGGAAACTGTGATGGTAAATGAAGTTCTTTTTGCCTTCTACTGAATTATACTCACTGTGCTTAAAGTAACTGGGTGTCATCTGTGTGCTCTTGTTTAACAGTGCCCCACAATGCAAGCTGTGCTGTTATGTTGACTCTTAGCTTTTATTGACATGTGACAATAGAAACTATTTGCTTTAGATGTGTAAAAGATGGCAAGTGTAAGAACGTGAGCACTTTCTAACTGTACTGTTTTAATTCTCAGCTGTGCTGCAGTTCCTTGTTAAAATACAGGCAATCTGACACAAGTCAACCTGTGAAAAAGAAACCAAAGACAGGACATTGTGTTTTGTCCTACTAGATGATATTAAATCTCTATTTCTGGGGAGGAGTAAGCTCTATAAACACAAATCTGTAATGCTGGAGACTCAGGATTGGAGATCTAGAGATAGAACTACCTCAGGGGAGGTTGTGGCCAGGAGGAGGTTGCTCTCTTCTCTCAGGTGGCCAGCACCAGAACGAGAGGACACAGCCTCAGGCTGCACCAGGGGAAATTTAGGCTGGAGGTGAGGAGAAAGTTCTTCCTTGAGAGAGTCATTGGACACTGGAATGGGCTGCCCGGGGAGGTGGTGGAGTCGCCGTCCCTGGAGCTGTTCAAGGCAGGACTGGACGTGGCACTTGGTGCCATGGTCTGGCCTTGAGCCCTGTGGTAAAGGGTTGGACTTGATCTGTGAGGTCTCTTCCAACCTTGGTGATACTGAGATACTGTGATAAACCTATATGTGCTATTCTCACACCTCAGAACTATGAACAATTTCAGCACTGGCATGTGCAAGTTGCACTGAAGGCGACTTGAAATGCTGTATTCTGCAGTGTTCAGTGTTTTGTGGGCTAAACACAAAGTCTGCTGCTTTCAGAGTGGCTACAGCAACCCCTGAGGTTTGTTTTCTGGGGGATTTGTGGTGGGAGTAGCCTTCTGCCTTGCCTGGTTTTGAGGTGACTGCTGTGTTCACGTTTGTTTGAATAAGGTTGGCTCTATTTTTGTTCCTTAGCCATGGTGCCTCAAGTCCCAGAGAGATTCCTTTTAGTGTATTGGATAGTTCAAGATGAACAAACAACTAACTTTTCTTATCTCTGAAATCAGAAAAGCAGGAGTTCAAAGGAACATGAGTTGACTTTACACAAAGTTGCTGAGAAGGCAGGAGCTTGGGATAGCAAATCCCTCTGGAGAAACACGTTAGTTCTTGGACATATTGGAAGCCAAGTTACATAACAGGGCTGAGAGCATTACCTGCCAGTGTCTGAATTAACAGTGAGCACAGAGAAGAGGTTTGAACAAAGAGGCAGAAGAAGAATCACAGAATCAGGGAATCATAGAATCAGTCAGGTTGGAAGGGACCACAAGGATCAGACAGTTCCAACCCCCTGCCATGCCCAGGGACACCCTACCCTAGAGCAGGCTGCACACAGCCTCATCCAGTCTGGCCTGAAACACCTCCAGAATTTAGCCTCCAGTTCTGGATGTTTACCCAGAGCAGTTTTTTTTTTCCAAGAGCCACATTGATTATTGGTGAATAAATCATTGGCAAATGAAATAACAGCTAAAAAACCCAAAAGAAATTCCCTAAACGTTTTTGTGTGCCATACCTTTTAAAAGCACAGTCAGTGTTTGTTCTGCATTGTGAAGCAGTGAAACTGGCCCAGATAGAGACCCAGCAGAAGACTGGAAGGAGATCATCCAGTCCAACCCCCCTGCCAGAGCAGGACAATCCTATCTAACACAGATCACACAGGAACACATCCAGACAGGCCTTGAGAGGCTCCAGAGAAGGAGACTCCACAGCCTCTCTGGGCAGCCTGTGCCAGTGCTCTGGGACCTTTACAGTCAAGAAGTTCCCCCTTGTGTTGAGGCAGAGCCTCTTTTGCTGCAACTTACACCCATTGCTCCTTGTCCTATCCCAGGCAGCAGTGAGCAGAGCCTGTCCCCCCACTCCTGGCAGCCCTCAGATACTTCTAAACATTTATCAAATCCCCTCTCAGTCTTCTCTTCTCCAGACTAAGCAGCCCCAGGTCCCTCAGCCTCTCCTCATCAGCCATGCCCTCCTGTCCCCTCATCATCCTCATAGCCCTCTGCTGGATTATTCCAAGGAGTTTAATTCATCTGAAGGATCAATAGAAGTCACTTGTCTAAATAAGCTACAATGTCTGAACTTGTCTGAAGTT
The DNA here is from genome assembly GCF_015220805.1 of Pogoniulus pusillus. Taxonomy (NCBI): domain Eukaryota; kingdom Metazoa; phylum Chordata; class Aves; order Piciformes; family Lybiidae; genus Pogoniulus; species Pogoniulus pusillus. The sequence continues at coordinate 14,183,020 of NC_087295.1, forward strand.
GATGGACTGTGTAGTAAGTTTATACCTTCATGGGTATTTTGGGATGCTCTTTTATTTCTGGTCAGCTTGAGGAGTGCATGAAGCAGAAGTTCAGGCAGGGGTAGGTTCTTGCAGTGAGTATATAATTGTGGATTTCATAGAATCATAGAATCAAGAGACCTGCATACAGTACAACCTATCCCCCAGCCCTATCCAGTCAACCAGACCATGGCACTAAGTGCCCCAGCCAGGCTTTGCTTCAACACCTCCAGGGACGGTGCCTCCACCACCTCCCTGGGCAGCCCATTGCAATGCCAATCACTCTCTCTGCCAGGAACTTCCTCCTAACATCTAGCCTAGACCTCCCCTGGCACAGCTTGACACTGTGTCCCCTTGTTCTGTTGCTGGTTGCCTGGGAGAAGAGACCAACCCCACCTGGCTACAGCCTCCCTTCAGGGAGTTGTAGACAGCAATGAGCTCTGCCCTGAGCCTCCTCTTCTGCAGGCTGCACACCCCCAGCTCCCTCAGCCTCTACTCACAGGGCTGTGCTCCAGGCCCCTCACCAGCTTTGTTGCCCTTCTCTGGACACCTTCCAGCACCTCAACATCTCTCTTGAATCGAGGAGCCCAGAACTGGACACAGCACTCAAGGTGTGGCCTGAGCAGTGCTGAGTACAAGGGCAGAATATCCTCTCTTGTCCTGTTGGCCACACTGCTCCTGATGCAGGCCAGGATGCCATTGGCTCTGCTGCCCACCTGGGCACACTGCTGCCTCATCTTCAGCCTACTATCTATCACTACCCCCAGGCCCCTTTCTTCCTGGCTGCTCTCAGCCACTCTGTCCCCAGCCTGTAGTGCTGCTTGGGGTTGTTGTGGCCAAAGTGCAGAACCCTGCACTTGGCCTTGTTCAGTTTCATCCCATTGGCCTCTGCCCACCCATCCAGCCTGTCCAGGTCCCTCTTCAGGGCTCTCCTACCTTCCAACAGCTCCACACCTTCTCCTAGCTTGGTGTCATCTGCAAACTCACTGATGCTGGACTCAATCCCCTGGTCCACATTGTGAAATAGTATCTAGCAGCCCATCAGGAGTGCTGACATGCACACTATGACAAAAGAGGTGTTTCCAATCCTGCTGTTATGCCAAAAGCATTGATGAGGATTAAAAATTGATTTCACAATGCCTGTCTTCTCAGGGCTCTCCTTTCCTGTGTGTCACACATTTAGACATCCTCAGCATGGATATGAGAAATGTGGGCACTGAAGAAATAATTAGGCCTGGCAATTGTCTACATACAAGGAACATCTCCTGACTATTCTTCTGTAGTAGCTGCTATGCAGAAGGTACACTGAAGGAGCTGGAAAGGGATGGTGCCAGTAGGCTCTGCTGTTTTGTCCTCAACAACAGAATTACAGAATGTGATTTTGCTTCTTGTGTTAGATCTTCCTCATGTCTCCATCAGGCAGAAGCTTAAATACAGGGAGTAATCACCACCTAGGTGAAATGGAAGAGGGAACTGTTCCCCCTAGAGCAAAACCAAGAGCTTCTGAAGATGAATAGAGGGTCAGTTGCTCTGTAGTTAAGAGGTTTTCTCCAAGGATGAAAGAAAAGGAAATCCCACAGAAGAATCATTTATTTTCCAGGCTTTTGCTTAGATATTAGGAGTTGCTCTGGTGTGAGTCATCTGACCAAATATGTTCATTCTGTTTGCTCATTTTCAGCTTCTTTTTCTTTTCTTTTTCCTTTTTTTTGGTCCTCTTTTACTTCTGTCATAGAGCAGTTCTGAAAAGGACCATTCCTTAAAATGGAAACTGCAGAAAATAGAAGAAGTCTCCAGTAAAAACCATTCTTCATAATATTCCTCTTTTAATCACCATTTTAAATGGAATTTGTTTAATTCTCTCTCTTTTGCAGTTTCAAAAGGCAGGAAAATATTTGATAAAAATGCTGTCCCTACAAAATATGAAACATGGCCTGGCCATGGTACACTGGAAATGACAACTGGCTTCTGAATTCATTTGAAAATGTCTGCAGATTTTAGCTGAACAACACACAGTGGCTGAGAGCAGCCAGGCAGAGAGGGACAGTCTCAAGTTGTGCCAGGGTAGGTATAGGCTGGATATTAGGAAGAAGTTCTTCACAGAGAGAGTGATTGGCATTGGAATGGGCTGCCCAGGGAGGTGGTGGAGGCACCGTCCCTGGGGGTCTTCAAGAAAAGCCTGGCTGAGGCACTTAGTGCCATGGTCTGGTTGATTGGATAAGGCTGGGTGCTAGGTTGGCCTGGATGATCTTGGAGGTCTCTTCCAACCTGGTTGATTCTATGATTCTATGACCTGGAGGTGCTGATAGAGAGTAGCAGAATGTGAGCCAGCAGTGTGCCCAGGTGCCCAGGAGAGCCAATGGTATCCTGGGCTGGCTCAGGAACAGTGTGGCCAGTAGGACAAGAGAGGTCATTCTGTCCCTGTGCTCAGCACTGCTCAGGCCACACCTTGAGTGCTGTGTCCAGTTCTGCGCTCCTCAATTCAAGAGATGTTGAGGTGCTGGAAGGTGTCCAGAGAAGGGCAACAAAGTTGGTGAGGGGCCTGGAGCACAAACCCTATGAGGAGAGGCTGAGGGAGCTGAGGGTGTGCAGCCTGCAGAAGAGGAGGCTCAGGGCAGACCTCATTGCTGTCTGCAGTTGCCTGAAGGGACATTGTAGCCAGGTGGGGTTGGTCTCTTCTGCCAGCCAACCAGCAGCATAACAAGGGGACACAGTGTGAAGTTGTGCCAGGGGAGGTCTAGGCTGGATGTTAGGAGGAAGTTGTTGTCAGAGAGAGTGATTGGCATTGGAATGGGCTGCCCAGGGAGGTGGTGCAGTCACCATCCCTGGAGATGTTAAAATGTGTAGACATGGCACTTTGGGACCTGGTTTAGTGGCCATGGTGGTCTTTGGTTGATGACTGGACTTGATGATCTTAGAGGGGTTTTCCAACCAAAACAGTTCTATGATGAAGTGATTCTATGTGTTGTTTGTATCAGAGTGTACTTTTCCAGGTCTGGAAGGGTTTTCCAGATGAAGACTGTCTAGATTGAGGCTTCAAATGACAGGTGTGCAATAGGAAAGTGCTGACTTCACCCTTCAGAAAGTCTGCAGTAGCAGATGACTGTTTTATGAGCTTCCTGGATCATCAGGACTGAAGCAGTGAGAAGCTTTGTAAAGCCAGTGATGGATTGGGGTGAGAGTGAAGATACATGACATTAATGCAAGGACTTTATAGCCTCATCTATCCTGGACAATTGAATGCTTCTGCTCGAGAACTCCGCGTTAGTCAATGTGCAGTGAGCTTATGGTCATGTTCCAGGGTTTAGATGCACATTCATAACATTCTTAGAGTGTATTAGCTGAAGCCATTCTTGAAAGAAGAACATTGAGTATTCCTGGGAACACTGAAATCCAGCTGTCCTTTGGCACTTGGAGGTATTGCTCCTGACTGCCTGTAGGTCAGTGTCAAAGGCATAGGCCCACTGCATCGCATCCATCGCATTGTGCATTGCATCACTGTGATGGTTTGGGTGTTACCCATCCCCCCACACTTAAGAAGATCACCCAGACTAGACTCAGCCAAGTTGGAAATCAGAATGGAGCTTTATATTTACAGCTTAGCACAAAATACAAGCAGAGAGTTACAATAGATACAGCTAGAGACAGAGACAGACAAGTCAAAGATAATACAGAAACACAGCAGCCCTCCCAGAAACCAGAGTCCCCAGGAGGGGCTCCCAACCACCCTTCCACCCCTCTGCCTTATCCCAGACTTTGCCTTATGTTCAAGATGAGCTTGGAGAATCAGCCAGGGGGGTTAGGAAGCAGATGGATTAGTTACACAGACAGCAGATTAGAGAGGGAAGCGTATGCAGCTCGAGCCAGAGAGCAACTCTGTTATCTGTGTTTGTGTTCTTATTCTTATCCATCTCAGCAAGCCTATGAGTGCAGCAGACATCAGCATAGTTTCCTTTTCACAGCCTAGCATCTAATTCCTCTCACTAAAATATCCCAGCTAGGCTCAAACTAGCACAACCACACCTGCCAAATTTATACCTAACCTTTTTTGGAGGGGCATTTCAGAGGTGCTTGATTTACTTGGCATAGTTCTGCTCTTAAGAAGCGAATGGGACTTGATTGTTGGTACATGAAGAGGAATTAGGTCAGTGCTGTGTTCCTTTGTTCCCAAAACTCTTAGCTCAGCAACTTCTTAACCATAGTGGAAAATCTTATGGCACAATCAGTCAGGTAATTCTCTAGCTGTTGCCTCAAGTAGTCCTTACTGTGGTGTTTTACTTCCCTTTTCGAGTGCTGCTTTAGTTTCTAGATTGACTTAGCTTCTTTCATACTGTAATCTCATCTGAGATTAAAACATTCCTCTGCCTTTGGAAATTCCAGTGCATATAATCAGTAAATGTATCCACATCCCTGCTGCCAATTCCCTACACCACAGAACAGATGATGCTAAGTGAAACATGTAGCCAGGTTTTCAGCAGGGAAATAGTGGAATTGCTGGGTTCTTTTCGGGTTATGAACTTCAGCCAAACAAGACTTGGCCTTTTTTTCATAAATTCACATTGTTCCTGACTTTTCTCTGCCTTGGAACACATCTGAATTGGCAACAAAGCAGCTGAAATTCACAGAGCTTTGACGATGTAATCTGGAGAGAAGCATGGGGCTCCCTAGCTTTAGCACTCACATAGTGGTGAATAGTGGTGGTGAATGGTGCCACATCCAGCTGGCAGCTGTCACTAGTGGTGTCCCTCAGGGATCAGTGCTGGGCCCCATCCTCTTTAACATCTTCATAGATGATCTGGATGAGGGCATGGAGTCAGTCATCATCAAGTTTGCAGATGACACTAAGCTGGGGGCAGATGTGGCTGGGTTGGAGGGCAGAAGGGCTCTGCGGCAGGACCTTGACCGCCTGGACACATGGGCAGAGTCCAAGGGGATGGCATTCAATAGCTCCAAGTGCAGGGTGCTGCACTTTGGCCACAACAACCCCATGCAGAGATACAGGCTGGGGTCGGAGTGGCTGGAGAGCAGCCAGACAGAGAGGGATCTGGGGGTGCTGATTGATACCTGCCTGAACATGAGCCAGCAGTGTGCCCAGGTGGCCAAGAGAGCCAGTGGCATCCTGGCCTGCATCAGGAATGGTGTGGCCAGCAGGAGCAGGGAGGTCATTCTGCCCCTGTACTCTGCCCTGGTTAGACCACACCTTGAGTGCTGTGTTCAGTTCTGGGCCCCCCAGTTTAGGAGGGACATTGAGATGCTTGAGCATGTCCAGAGAAGGGCGACGAGGCTGGGGAGAGGCCTTGAGCACAGCCCTATGAGGAGAGGCTGAGGGAGCTGGGATTGGTTAGCCTGGAGAAGAGGAGGCTCAGGGCAGACCTTATTGCTGTCTACAACTACCTGAGGGGTGGTTGTGGCCAGGAGGAGGTTGCTCTCTTCTCTCAGGTGGCCAGCACCAGAACAAGAGGACACAGCCTCAGGCTATGCCAGGGGAAATTTAGGCTTGAGGTGAGGAGAAAGTTCTTCCCTGAGAGAGTCATTGGACACTGGAATGGGCTGCCCGGGGAGGTGGTGGAGTCGCCGTCCCTGGGGCTGTTCAAGGCAGGATTGGACGTGGCACTTGGTGCCATGGTCTGGCCTTGAGCTCTGTGGTAAAGGGTTGGACTTGATGATCTGTGAGGTCTCTTCCAACCCTGATGATACTGTGATGCTGTGATGCTATGATAGCTGTACATCGTGGGAGCTCCTGCCTCTTACATAGAATCATGGAATCAATAAGGTTGGAAGAGACCTCCAAGATCATCCAGTCCAACCCCGCACCCAGCCCTATCCAGTCAACCAGACCATGGCACTAAGTGCCCCATCCAGGCTTTTCTTCAACACCTCCAGGGATGGTGACTTGGAAGCTCCTGCCACTCACATGGCTGTACATCATGGAAGCTCCTGCCACTCACATAGCTGTACATCGTGGGAGCTCCTGCCACTCACATAGCTGTACATCATGGGAGCTCCTGCCTCTCACATATCTATACACTGTGGAAGCTCCTGCCACTCACATAGCTGTACATAGTGGGAGCTCCTGCCACTCACATAGCTGTACATCATGGGAGCTCCTGCCACTCACATAGCTGTACATAGTGGGAGCTCCTGCCACTCACATAGCTGTACATCATGGGAGCTCCTGCCACTCACATAGCTGTACATAGTGGGAGCTCCTGCCATTCACATAGCTGTACATAGTGGGAGCTCCTGCCTCTCACATATCTCTACACTGTGGAAGCTCCTGCCACTCACATAGCTGTACATCATGGAAGCTCCTGCATGCTCTGTATGTTTGCAGAAAAGGAAATCTGGTTCCTGCCAATGAGTTAACCACTGGAGTCAGATTAATTCTTTCCCCCCCTCCGTATTCAGGAAACTCCAAACACCCTGGAGAGGAGTTATCTGACCACAACTATGCAGCTTGGGAATCTGCATCTCAGACTCAGAGAAACTTTGTTCTAAATCCAGTAAACACATCTTTACTCACCAGGAAAGTCTCAGTGCATTATGTAAGGATCCTTTTTCAAAGTGTGATCTTTGAAACTATTGCTGTGCTAGGAACTGGTTGTGATCTTTCAGTGTCATATTATTTAGCTAACTCTTAAGCTCAACATTAGCACAACCATTATCACAGTATCACAGTATCATCAGGGTTGGAAGAGACCTCACAGATCATCAAGTCCAATCCTTTACCACAGAGCTCAAGGCCAGATCATGGCACCAAGTGCCACATCCAGTCCTGCCTTGAGCAGCTCCAGGGACGGCGACTCCACCACCATTCCAGTGTCCAGTGGGGTTGGTCTCTTCTCTCAGGCAACCAGCAATAGAACAAGGAGACACAGTCTGAAGTTGTGCCAGGGGAGGTCTAGGCTGGATGTTAGGAGGAAGTTGTTGTCAGAGAGAGTGATTGGCATTGAAATGGGCCACCCAGGGAGGTGGTGGAGGCACCGTCCCTGGAGGTGTTGAAGCAAAGCCTGGCTGGGGCACTTAGTGCCATGGTCTGGTTGACTGGCTAGGGCTGGGTGCTAGGTTGGCCTGGATGAGCTTGGAGGTCTCTTCCAACTTGGTTGATTATCACAGTATCACAGTATCACAGTATCACCAAGGTTGGAAGAGACCTCACAGATCATCAAGTCCAACCCTTTACCACAGTGCCCAAGGCTAGACCATGGCACCAAGTGCCACATCCAACCTATGATTCTGTTGCTACTGCTGTGGTGTTCTGCAGGCTGTGAAGTGGGGAAATGGACATACAGAATGGCAGATTTGACTAATGCCAGATATCTTCCAAGATGTTCCTCATTTTGGACAAGAATCATTGCCCTTGTCTGATCTGATCAAGCCTAGGAAGACCCATTTTTAAAACAGGAACTGCCAGCTTTGGTGCTGCAGAAATAATTGAGTGCTAAAAGAAAAAAATGACATATCTGTTCCTTTGAAATACTGAACAGAGAAGGTACAATCCCAAATATGAGGACCTGTCTTTGTACACACATCTGTAATAAGACATTATCCATAGCTATGACTGCTGGGTCTCTGTGATGGTTTGGGTGTTACCCATCCCCCCCCCCCCCCCCCCACTTTGGAAATCACCCAGACTAGACTCAGCAGCTCTGGAAATTGAATGAAGCTTAGATTTACAGCTAGCACAATATACAAGCAGATAGTTACAGTATATACAGTTATAGACAGAGATAGACAAGTTAAAGGTAATACAGACACACAGCAGCCCTCCCAGAAACCTGAGTCCCCAGGAGGGGCTCCCAACCACCCTTCCACCTTCCCCCTACCCCTCTACCTTACCCAAGATGTTGCCTTATGTTAAAGATGAGCTTGGAGAGTCAGCCAGGGGGGTTAGGAAGCAGAGGGGTTAGTCACAAAGACAGCAGGTTAGGTTATTAGAGAGGGAAGGGCAGTCCACAAAGCCCAGAGAGCAACTCTGTTATCTATGTTTATGTTCTTGTTCTTATCCATCTCAGCAAGCCTATGGGTGCAGCAGACATCAGCATTGTTTCTCTTTCACAGCCTGTAATCTAGTTCTTCTCACCAAAACCTTCTAGCTAGGCTCAAACTGGCACAGTCTCAACTCTCCCTAAAGCTCAGACCATGGTATTATATGGCATGAAGCTGAAAAAGAGCTGAAACTAATGCCACCAGAGGATCAGTATCTGTTCAGCTCTGTCAGCAGCCTTAGAATCAGAGTCATAGAATCATAGAATCAACCAGTTGGAAGACACCTCCAAGATCATCCAGGCCAACATTTGCCAGGGATTACTTACTACTGTGTGTTTTATTCTGTGCTCAGGGCTTGAGTGTGGTGTTCCCAGCAATGCTGCAGCTTGTGTCCTCATCTCTAAGAGGAGGAAAGGACTGCAGCAGATCTCGTGCTGTGAAGACGAATCTTCATTCAGGAAGGATGCACATTAATACTGATTGGTTTCCCCTCATGCTTACAGAGGAAAATTACACTTCTATGAGCTATAATCCAAAATGGTAGACACCTGGAAGAGAGCACAGAAGGGATTTCTGTTGGTGTCTTGAAAGTCATTTCAGGCAAAGCAAAGCATAACGTGGCAGGGCAGGCAAAAGCAAAAGCAGGCATGTGGCCAAAGTCTGTTTATTGTTTGCCTGAAGGCAATGGCTCCTTTGGCCACAGAGACTCACCAATCAGAATGGCATTTTGCCAAACCTGACTGTATTAGGTGTAGTCAGGAGCTTACTTTCCCTTATCTGGGAGGAACAGGTCTGGCCAAGTCTTGGACTCTTAAAGTGGCTGTCTCAAAGCCTTTTGTCTTCTCCCTGCGCTCTGCTTCTCCCCCACCCCCAGCAGAGGGAAGGGAACCATGGGGTCATGCCTGGGCAAGCCAGGACATGGATCTTCCATGACACTCCTTGACAAGTATTCACATAACTGTTTATAACAATATATGCAGACATTTCTAGGTGACCATTTAGTGGTCATGATAAAACGTTAATGTGCAGTGCAATTCTCCTGAGTAGCAAAACATATTGCAGGGTTATTGTTACAATATCTACTGTTAGAGTCTGGGTATGTCCTAGCACTTCTTCTAAACACTGAGAACAAAATGCTCTGCATTTCTTAGGAATATACTGTAGAAATAAGAAGAAAATTGGAGATAAATTAAATCTTGGTCACAGTCACCCAGCATTTTTCCATCAGACAGCAAATCTGGCAAAGCCCAAAGCAACAACAAAGTTGTGAAGTCTGAGATGAAGTTTGGTGATTTATTATCTGCTATAGAATCATAGAATCAACCAGGTTGGAAGAGACCTCCAAGATCATCCAGTCCAACCTATCACCCTGCCCTATCCAATCAACCAGACCATGGCACTAAGTGCCTCATCCAGGCTTTGCTTGAAGACCCCCAGGGACGGTGCCTCCACCACCTCCCTGGGCAGCCCATTCCAATGCCAATCACTCTCTCTGTGAAGAACTTCTTCCTAATATCCAGCCTAGACCTACCCTGGCACAACTTGAGACTGTGTTCCCTTGTTCTATTGCTGGTTGCCTGGGAGAAGAGGCCACCCCCCACCTGGCTACAATGTCCCTTCAGGTAGTTGTAGACAGTAATAAGATCACCCCTGAGCCTCCTCTTCTCCAGGCTAAACAGGCCCAGCTCCCTCAGCCTCTCCTCATAGGATTTGTGCTCCAGGCCCCTCCCCAGCTTTGTTGACCTTCTCTGGACACCTTCCAGCACCTCAACATCCTTCTTGAATTGAGGGGCCCAGAACTGGACACAGCACTCAAGGTGTGGCCTGACCAGTGCAGAGTACAGGGGAAGAATAACCTCCCTTGTCCTACTGGCCACACTGCTCCTGATGCAGGCCAGGATGCCATTGGCTCTCTTGGCCACCTGGGCACACTGCTGGCTCATCTTTAGCTTACTATCTATCAGTACCCCCAGGTCCCTTTCCTCCTGACTGCTCTCCAACCACTCAGTCCCCAGCCTATATCGTTGCTTGGGGTTGTTGTGGCCAAAGTGCAGAACCCTGCACTTGGCCTTGTTAAATATTTGTCCCTGTGGACTAAAGCAGAGCTACACAGCCCCAGGATTTCCCAGAGAATTCCATAACTTCCTTGTCCATTTTGCATAGAAGGTTATGACCTCACCATTTAGCTAAACATCTTCCTGGTCACCTACCCCAGCTACAGCTTGCTAGGGACTAGCATTGTTATGGCTGTTTTGCTTTGCTGTATCAGTGCAGCATAAAGCAGCATGTGGGCTCAGTGAAGGGAGAGTCTTCATGCTGTCTTCATTTCCAGAAGCATTTTTGGCTTGTTCAGAAACTGTTCATCAGTGAAAGGTCACCACCCTTAATAACATCACCTAACCCCTGCCAGACTGCCCTCTCCATGCAGCACACAGACACACACACACATAAACACACACATATAGAGGTACTTTGTTCATCTTATCATAGAGCCATCCAGGTTGGAAGAGACCTCCAAGATCATCCAGCCCAACCTAGCACCCAGCCCTATCCACTCAACCAGACGATGGCAGTAAGTGCTTCATCCAGGCTTTGCTTCAATGCCTCCCAGGATGGTGACTCCACCACCTCCCTGGGCAGCCCATTCCAATGCCAATCACTCTCTCTGCCAACAACTTCCTCCTAACATCCAGCCTAGACCTCCCCTGGCACAACTTGAGACTGTGTCCCCTTGTTCTGTTGCTGCTTGCCTGAGAGAAGAGCCCAACCCCACAACCTCCCTTCAGGTAGTTGTAGACAGCAATGAGCTCTGCCCTGAGCCTCCTCTTCTGCAGGCTGCACACCCCCAGCTCCCTCAGCCTCTCCTCATAGGGTTTGTGTTCCAGGCCCCTCCCCAGCTATGTTGCCCTTCTCTGGACACCTTCCAGCACCTCAACATCTCTCTTGATTTGAGGAGCCTGGAACAGTGAAGTGTTTTTGACTGAATGTGGATGTATGTTAACTCCTGTACAGCATTTACATCAAGGAGAACATGATTACAGAGAGGACAGGCAGCTGTTGGAACCCTGTCAGTAGTACTGGGTATGCAGTACTGTGTCGAGATGGTCTCTAATGCTATCAGGATATATTTGCATCTAAATGAGCTGAGCCTTTCTTTTCATATAGCTTTGATCTACCTCAGTTGATACAGGGTTTTTTTTTTACCTCCTGGGATTTAGGGAACCATATTCCCATTATGCACTCATCTTCCCTTCACAGACTGTCTTCCAGCTTCAGTCAGTGCCATCAGATAAATCTATGTAATGAAGATCATTTAAATAAGATCTTGTTACTTGGCTGTGTTCAGGTCCTCAGGAGGAGCAATGAGTGATGAGTACAGCATTTGTTTAAGTATTGCTTCTTTTTTATGTTAGATATTGACTCTATCACAGGCTCACAGGATGTCAGGTGTTGGAAGGCACCCAAAGAGATCATTGAGTCAAATCCCCTGCCAGAGCAGGACCACACAATCTAGCTCAGGTCACAGAGGAACACATCCAGACAGGCCTTCAAAGTCTCCAGACAAGGAGACTCCACAGCCTGCTTTGGCATTATTAGTGTTTATGAGACTGATTGGAGGATAATGCACAGTTCCAATTACTTTGTTCTAGAATTGGTTTACAAGCATCAATTTCCTTTTATCTTTCTGTGTCCAAAGAGCCTTAGGAGCTCATTTACTGGTTGTGTTAGATTCCTCACTCACTGAGTTTGTGGATTGCTGCTTCACATGCTTTAAGAAACTCCATTTCATGGGACCACAGGCTCACAGATGTTAGGGGTTGGAAGGGATCCAAGGAGATCATCGAGTCCAACCCCCCTGCCAGAGCAGGACAATCCTATCTAACACAGATCACAGAGGAACACATCCAGACAGGCCTTGAAAGGCTCCAGAGAAGGAGACTCCACAGCCTCTCTGGGCAGCCTGTGCCAGTGCTCTGGGACCCTTACGGTCAAGAAGTTCCCCCTTGTGTTGAGGCAGAACCTCTTTTGCTGCAACTTACACCCATTGCTGCTTGTCCTATCCCAGGCAGCAGTGAGCAGAGCCTGTCCCCCACTCCTGGCAGCCCTCAGATACTTCTAAACATTTATCAAATCCCCTCTCAGTCTTCTCTTCTCCAGACTAAGCAGCCCCAGGTCTCTCAGCCTCTCCTCATCAGCCATGCCCTCCTGTCCCCTCATCATCCTCCCAGCCCTCTGCTGAACCCTCTCCAGCAGATCCTTGTCCCTCTTCAACTGGGCAGCCCAAAACTGAACACAGTATTCAGGATGAGGTCTCAGCAGGGCAGAGTAGAGAGGGAGGAGAACCTCCCTTGATCTGCTGGACACACTCCTCCTAATACACCCCAGGATGCCATTGGCCTTCTTGGCCCCCAGGGCACATTGCTGTGCCATGGATGTTCTCCACCAGCACTCCCAGGTCCCTCTCCACAGTTCTACTCTCCAGCAGTCACCTCCCAACCTGTACTGCTGCAGTTTATGATTTGCTACATGTCACTTAGTGTGGGTCATCTTAGCAAAATCATTTCTTGGCCCAGTTTTTCTCTTGGTTGCCCTTTAAACTGAAGTCACAGTGAGCCAGTTCACCTCTCAGTGTCGTGCTGGCCTACCTCTCAAAGTAGTTAGAACCTCCACACGTTGGGGAAATAATGTACCAAAGCTTTTGGGAAGTGAGATTTGTAAATCCAAATGTAAAGCTTGGGTGAGCCTCTGAGGCTCCAGGTGTTGTAACTTAGTGCAAGATCATTTTGAAATCATAGGCATTCAGTGACATTTTCTCTCCTGATTTCTGCAGATTGTACAAAACTGTGTGAACTTTTCAGCCTGGGAAGGGAAGAAGCTGCAGTTTAGATGGCAGTACCTTCTAAAGAGTGCTAGATCATAGAATCATAGAATCAACCAGGTTGGAAGAGACCTCCCAGCTCATCCAGTCCAACCTATCCCCCAGCCCTATCCAGTCAACTAGACCATGGCACTAAGTGCCTCATCCAGGCTTTTCTTGATGCTTACAAAGGTAAAGGACCAGGTGATTTCAAAAGGCAAAGGCAAATACAGAGTACTGTAGTAATGGAGTTGTGTGTGTGCTCTTCCAATGGGAAGCAGAATTATCCTGTCTTCACGTTTTCTTTCCCTTCTCTCATTTCAGTGAGGGATTTCCTATTACAATTTTCACCTATTTACTGAGATTTGTGTGTTTGCATCTTATGAGATTAAATATTTTTCCCTTCAGTAGAGCATCTCCAGTGTCTGGAGTGAGTGCAGAGAAGGGCGACAAGGCTGGGGAGAGGTCTGGCAAACATGACCTATAAGGGGCAGCTGAGGGAGCTGGGGGTGTTTAGTCTGGAGAAGAGGAGGCTGAGAGGGGACCTTATTGCCCTCTACAAATACCTGAAAGGAGGTTGTAGTGATGCTGGAGCTGGCCTCTTCTCCCCAGTTACTAATGAGAGGTTGAGAGGAAATGGCCTCAAGCTGCATCCAGGGAGGTTTAGGTTGGATGTTGGAGGAGTTCTTTCCTGAGCAGGTGGTCAGGCACTGGCACAGGCTGCCCAGGGAGGTGGTGGAGTCACCATCCCTGGAGATGTTAAAAAGGAGAGTGGCTGTGGTGCTTGAGGCTATGGTCTAGTGCCGAAGGCTGCTGGGATGAAGGTTGGGCTGGCTGATGCTGGTGGTCCTTTCCAACCATAATGATGGATAGTGATTGTGATGGTTTGGGTGTTCCCTGCCCCCCCACACTTTGGAAATCACCCAGACTAGGCTCAGCAGTTCTAGAAATTGAATGAAGCTGTATTTACAGCTTAGCACAGTATACAAGCAGATAGGTACAATCTAGACAGCTATAGACAGAAATATACAAGTAAAAGGTAATACAGAAACACAACAGCCCTCCCAGAAAGCTGAGTCCCCAGGAGGGGCCCTCTGCCATCCTTCCACCTTCCTCCCACTCCTCTGCCTTACCCCTTATGTTTAAGATAGTTTGGAGGGTCAGCCACGGGGGGTTAGGAAACAGATGGATTAGTCACGCCGATGGCAGGTTAGGTTAGAGAGAGAAAGTTCAGCCCAAAGCCCAGACAGTGACTGTGTTATCTATGTTTTTGTTCCTTTTCTTATCCATCTCAGCAAGCCTTTGAGTGCAGCAGACATCAGCATTGGTTCCTTTTCACAACCTGTAAGCTTATTCTTCTCACTAAAACATTCTAGCTAGGCTCAAACTAACACAGTAATGAGATGTTGTGCTGAAGGATTTGGTTTAGTCAGGGACTTGTCAGTGTGAAACTAATGATTGCACTTGATGATCTGGAGGATCCTTTCCAAACTAAGAACTTCTGTGATACTGTGATTGTGTGATACTGTGATGCTGTGATTCTGTGATACTGTGATTCAGTGATACTGTGATGCTGTGATTCAGTGATACTGTGATTCTGTGATACTGTGGTAATGTGATGCTGTGATTGTGTGATTCTGTAATACTGTGATACTGTGATTCTGTGATACTGTGATGCTGTGATACTGTGATGCTGTGATACTGTGATTCTGTGATGCCGTGATTCTGTGATAATGTGATGCTGTGATACTGTGATGCTGTGATTCTGTGATGCTGTAATACTGTGATGCTGTGATTCTGTAATACTGTGATGCTGTGATTCTGTGATGCTGTGATGCTGTGATACTGTGATGCTGTGATTCTGTGATGCTGTGATTCTGTGATACTGTGATTCTGTGATAATGTGATGCTGTGATAATGTGATGCTGTGATACTGTGATGCTGTGATTCTGTGATGCTGTGATACTGTGATTCTGTGATAATGTGATGCTGTGATACTGTGATGCTGTGATTCTGTGATGCTGTGATTCTGTGATGCTGTGATGCTGTGATACTGTGATGCTGTGATACTGTGATGCTGTGATTCTGTGATAATGTGATGCTGTGATACTGTGATGCTGTGATACTGTGATACTGTGATTCTGTGATGCTGTGATACTGTGATTCTGTGATGCTGTGATTCTGTGATGCTGTGATACTGTGATACTGTGATTCTGTGATGCTGTGATTCTGTGATGCTGTGATGCTGTGATACTGTGATGCTGTGATACTGTGATACTGTGATGCTGTGATACTGTGATTCTGTGATGCTGTGTTTGTGTGATTCTGTGATGCTGTGATTCTGTGATTCTGTGATTATCACAGTATCCCAGTATCACCAAGGTTGGAAGAGACCTCATAGATCACCAAGTCCAACCCTTTACCACAGAGCTCAAGGCTAGACCATGGCACCAAGTGCCACATCCAATCCTGCCTTGAACAGCTCCAGGGATGGTGACTCCACAGTGATTTCCTTTTTCCTTCTCTCACCACTTCACTGCTGCAGTCTTGTCCTTCTGACATGCCTAATGGGATTTGTCAAGTCCTTGGTGTAACAGTGTTTTATTTCCATGAGTAATGAGATAGAGTGGTAGGGCATCTTGTCCTGCCCTAAAGGAGACATGCCAAGCCAAACATGAAATGGAATGCTGGATGTTATATCCTATAAGTTTGTCAAGTGTGTGATCTATTTGTTAGAGACCCAACTGAAATATTTTACCACTTGTCAGCTTTAGCTTCTGTTAATATGATTGAAGCAAGAGGAAATGGAAATTGGCAGGGCAATTTAAGAAAGACAGCCTGTAAAACTCATTACATCCCAGGTAGTAAAATCTCTTTAGAAGGCACATTCTTCAAACTTGAGCTTTATTGAGTAAGCTGCAGTGGTTCCTGACCTTTTAAGAGCTTTCCCTTCCCTGGGAGGGAAGAGGGGGAAATGCCCTGTTGTTTAGAGCTATGGATCTTAAATTATAAACAGCAGCCAGCTTTGACTCTGTGTTTTAGATCACGTGGGATGACCAAGTATGCAGCTGCTCCAGACAGACACCTAAATGGCCAGCTATTGCAATGAGTTGGATGTGCACTTCATGTGATTGTGTATGCTATAAAACAGTAAAACAGGCAATGCCATGTGCTGGCTGTATTTTAGTACCAAGTAAATCAAAGGACCAATGTGATGGTTTGGGTGTTCCCCCCCCCCCCCCCCCCACTTTAGAAATCACCCAGACTAGACTCAGCCAGCTCTGGAAATTGAATGAAGCTTAGATTTACAGCTGGCACAATATACAAGCAGATAGTTACAGTATAGACAGTTATAGACAGAAATAGACAAGGGAAAAGGTAATACAGAAACACAACAGCCCTCCCAGAAACCTGAGTCCCCAGGAGGGGCTCTCAACCACCCTTTCACATTCCCCCTGCCCCTCTCAACATTACCCCAGTCCCAAGGAAGAATGAAGGTTTGGCCAGAGGTTCAGGAAGCAAAGTGGATTAGCCCACAATGGAGGGTGAGGTTAGAGAGATGCAGCTCAGCCAGCAGCCCAAGCAAGAGTGGTTATCTAATGTTTTTATTTCTTGTTCCTATACTTCTCAGCAAGGCTGTGAGTGCAGTAGACATCACCATTGTTTTCCTTCCACAGCCTGTAATCTAATCCTTCTCACCAAAACATTCTAGCCTGCTCCAAACTAGCACTACCAATCACAAGTTTGTGATACAGCTTGATGATTCCAAAACCTCGTGGTTTTAAGGAGGTTTAGATTGATAATGTGTAGTGGATCTGAAAGGATTAAAGAAACTTTTGGGAAAGCAGTTGCTGTTAAGTTTATATCTAATTTGCTTAGCAAGTTAAATTAACATGAAGAAGTCTGGAGGAGCACAGCTGGGCTTCGCCTGTGCTGCGCCATAATCCTGGTGCTAAGTGTGCCTCCCTCTCTCTGCACTGTCTGTGCTGCTCTACATGGCTGTGAATTTAAGCACTTTTTCTGTTTGGAAATCTTTTGCTTTTCCAATCCTGTGTCACAAATTTTGATTAGCAGAATATATGAAGATTAAATGTGCTGAGGGCTGTGTCTCAACCAGTTTGAGTGACCAGAAGTAGAGGGAAGTCTGCAGCAGTAATCAAGGCTCTAAGCATTGGTTTGAGCTCTGTGTGCAAACTTTACCTAACTGAGGTTAGAGCTGGGCGTGTGAAGAGTGCAGCCAGGCTGTAGGATGAAGACAGGCACATGTGGAAGACATGGTGGTGTTTGTGATTGACTTTGACTCTGTTAAGGACCACCTGCTCCACTGGTGACAAGAATGATGATGCGCATAGGATGAACGTGCCAAGGTTCAAGCGGAAAACAGAGTGAGGAAACCTTTGTGTTTCACTCTGGATGAAGAACAGAAACAAGATAGAATCATAGATCAACCAGGCTGGAAGAGACCTCCAAGATCATCCAGCCCAACCTAGCACCCAGCCCTGGCCAATCAACCAGACCATGGCACTAAGTGCCTCATCCAGGCTTTTCTTGAACACCTCCAGGGACGGTGACTCCACCACCTCCCTGGGCAGCCCATTCCAATGCCAATCACTCTCTCTGTGAAGAACATCCTCCTAACATCCAGCCTAGACCTCCCCTGGCACAACTTGACTCTGTGAACCCTTCTTCTGTTGCTGCTTGCCTGTCAGAAGAGACCAACCCTACCTAGGTATAACCTCCCTTCAGGTAGTTGTAGACAGCAATGAGATCTTGAAGACAGTCACTGCATATTCTAGTAGGAGGTATCCCTGCCTATGGTGGGGGTTGGAACTAGATGATCTTTGAGGTCCCTTCTAACCTAAACCATTCTATGATCCTAAACAATTATGAGCTCTAAGGATTTCATTTTCTTGTAGCTGTGCTTTCCGTGATTCATGGGCAGAAGTCAGGTTGCTCATTGCTGAGCACACACACTCAGCTTTAGTCCAGCAACCTTTGAAGGAAGTGGAAAGCCTCCCACATAATTAGTTGGTGTCAGACTGAACATTTGGTGCACTTTGTGACATTCCAAGATTTTGTCCAATTACATGATAAGACTTTTGCCTTCCCTATGCAGTTTGTGAGATAGTATTACTTATGGGAAGCGTGTTAAAGCTGATGGTGGGGGAACTAGGAAGGCAGAGCATTTGCCTGCTTGGCAGTTTTCATGTTGCTTCATGTATTTCCTTGCATTTGGTGCTGTGCATTTATGATTTCTCTTGCATCTGTCACCATCTTGGTGGATGTGGGGAGGCCTGTGGATGTGGTCTATCTGGACTTCAGCAAGGCCTTTGGCACTGTCCCCCACAGCAAACTGCTGGCTAAGCTGTCAGCCCATGGCTTGGATGGCAACACTCTGTGCTGGGTTAGGAACTGGCTGGAGGGCTGAGCCCAGAGAGTGGTGGTGAATGGTGCCACATCCAGCTGGCAGCTGTCACTAGTGGTGTCCCTCAGGGATCAGTGCTGGGCCCCATCCTCTTTAACATCTTCATAGATGATCTGGATGAGGGCATGGAGTCAGTCATCAGCAAGTTTGCAGATGACACCAAGCTGGGGGCAGATGTGGCTGGGTTGGAGGGCAGAAGGGCTCTGCAGCAGGACCTTGACCACCTGGACAGATGGGCAGAGTCCAAGGGGATGGAGTTCAATAGCTCCAAGTGCAGGGTGCTGCACTTTGGCCACAACAACGCCATGCAGAGATACAGGCTGGGGTCGGAGTGGCTGGAGAGCAGCCAGACAGAGAGGGATCTGGGGGTGCTGATTGATCCCCACCTGAACATGAGCCAGCAGTGTGCCCAGGTGGCCAAGAGAGCCAGTGGCATCCTGGCCTGCATCAGGAATGGTGTGGCCAGCAGGAGCAGGGAGGTCATTCTGCCCCTGTACTCTGCACTGGTTAGACCACACCTTGAGTGCTGTGTTCAGTTCTGGGCCCCCCAGTTTAGGAGGGACATTGAGATGCTTGAGCGTGTCCAGAGAAGGGCAACGAGGCTGGGGAGAGGCCTTGAGCACAGCCCTACGAGGAGAGGCTGAGGGAGCTGGGATTGGTTAGCCTGGAGAAGAGGAGGCTCAGGGGAGACCTTATTGCTGTCTACAACTACCTGAGGGGAGGTTGTGGCCAGGAGGAGGTTGCTCTCTTCTCTCAGGTGGCCAGCACCAGAACAAGAGGACACAGCCTCAGGCTGTGCCAGGGGAGATTTAGGCTGGAGGTGAGGAGAAAGTTCTTCCCTGAGAGAGTCATTGGACACTGGAATGGGCTGCCCGGGGAGGTGGTGGAGTCGCCGTCCCTGGAGCTGTTCAAGGCAGGACTGGATGTGGCACTTGGTGCCATGGTCTGGCCTTGAGCTCTGTGGTAAAGGGTTGGACTTGATGATCTGTGAGGTCTCTTCTAACCTTGGTGATACTGGGATACTGTGATCTTATCTAGACGTTTCCTGAACACATTTTTTGGAAAGTTTAGCAAAGACTTTAAGTGGAAATAAAAGAAGGTTAAGAAAAGATGAAAGGTGAGAAACAGAAACAAGAAAACAAAACTTTGAAGAAAAGAACAAATACCAAAAAGCTTTTTTTTTTCCTTGATATAGACAGAGGATTGTGAAATGGTACCAAGTGCTTCATTGTGATGGTTTGGGTGTTCCCTGTCCCCCCACTTTGGAAAATGACCCAGACTAGACTGAGCTGCCCTAGAAATGGAATGAATGAAGCTTTATACTTGCAGCTTAGCACAATATACAAGCAGGTATTTACAATGTAGACACAGAAATAGACAAGGTAAAAGGTAATACAGACACACAACAGCCCTCCCAGAAACCTGAGTCCCCAGGAGGGGCTCCCAACCACCCTTCCATCTTCTCCCCACCTCTCTCCCTTACCCCAGACTTTGCCTTGTGCTGAAGGTAGTTTGGAGGGTTGGCCAGGAGGTTAGGAAGCAGATGAATTAGTTAGCAAGTTAAGGAGATGTGCTAGTTTGAAGCAGGGTAGAATGTTTTAGTGAGAAGAACCAGATCACAGGCTGTGAAAGGAAAACAATGGTCATGTCTACTGCACTCAGAGTCTTGCTGAAGAAGAAACAAAACCGTTAGATAACACTCTCACCATTTTCTCACTCTGCCTTGGGCTGCTGACTGAGCTGCAGCTCCCTAACCTCACCTTCCATTTGGACTAACTCACCTTTGTTTCATAAACTCTTGGCTGAACCTCTATTTCTTCTTTAGGACTGGGGTAAGGTTGAGAGGGGCAGGGGGAAGGTGCAGGGGTGGTTGAGAGCCCCTCCTGGGCACTCAGGTTTCTGGGAGGGCTGTTGCATTTCTGTATTACTTTTTACCTTGTCTATTTCTGTCTATAACTGTATCTACTGTAACTATCTGCTTGTATATTGTGCCAGCTGTAAATATAAGCTTCATTTATATTCCCAGAGCTGGCTGAGTCTAGTCTGGGTGATTTCTAAAGTGTGGGGGGGCAGGGAACACCCAAACCATCACAGGAGAGAAGTGCCTGCAGCCAGAGCCAGAGCCTGAGCTCTGTTATCTATATTTATGTTCTTGTTCTTATCCATCTCAGCAAGCCTATGAGTGCAGCAGGCATCAGCATTGTTTCCCTTTCACAGCCTAGCATCTAATTCTTCTCACAAAACATTCTAGCTGGGCTCAAACTAGCCCTTCACAAAGTGAAGAGTCAGATCCTTAGATGATAGGCAAAAAAGCTATGTAAATTCCCAGCAGTCCCAGTAAGATTTCTCCTTGTGTATGTAATCCACCAATTCTTTGCTCTTTGCCAGTGTAAAGAAACGATGGGCAATGGTTGTGTTTACAGATGCTTGGACTCTGCAGCAGAGGTTTTCTTTTCCACAGACAAGTACTGATCTTTGTGCAGAAATTGTTTCACATCAAGCAGAAGCTGCTGATAGCCCAAACGTAGAGCCTAAGGTGATTGCTCTTTGAAAATCTGCCCTTTTCTCATCCAGAAAAGAAATACTCCCTGCTCTGAACTTTGGAACAGGTGAGCTTTATTACACTGTTCTTGCACATCTGCTGCATTTCCTCTTCCCTGTTTAAATTCCATTTTCCAGTGTATGGCAGAGCTTTAGATTTGTAGCATAGAACAGAGAGCAATTATAGAAGAAGCAATCTTTCTGAAGATGTGAGGATGTAAATGATCCACTGTGGAACAGAAATGCAAATGAGCCTTTGTAGCTGTGCACAGTATGTGGGGGGTACAATTTTCTTTCAGAAATACTTTTGCAGAAGCCAGAAATTGGTAGTTGGAATATGCTCTGTGCCACTAATCAGCTTGCAAAGTGTCTGCTGTAATGCTAACACCTTAGCACCCATCTTTGGTGCCTGGGTGTTATGCCCAGCAGTTAGAAATATACTTAAAATATAGCACAGTGTGTTCACTACTCACAGAATCATAGAGAGCCAGGGCTGGAAGGGACCTCCAAAGCTCATCCAGTCCAACCCCCCTGCCACAGCAGGATCTCCTAGATCAGATCACACAGGAACACATCCAGGCAGATTGTGAATATCTCCAGAGAGGGAGACTCCACAACCCCCCTGGGCAGCCTGTGCCAGGGCTCTGTCACCCTCACAGGGAAAAATTCCTCCTCATGTTTAAATGAAACTTCCTCTGCCTCAGCTTCCACCCAGTGCCCCTTGTGCTGGCACTGGCATCACCCAGCAGAGCCTGGCTCCAGCCTCCTGGCACTCACCTGCACATATTGATAACCACTGCTGAGGTCACCTCTTAGTCTCCTCCTCTCCCAGCAGCACAGCCCCAGCTCCCTCAGGCTCTCCTCCTAACAGAGCTGTTCCATTCCCTTCAGCATCTTTGTGGCTCTGTGCTGGACTCTCTCAAGCAGTTCTGTGTCTCTCTTGAACTGTGTAGCCCAGAACTGGCCACAGTACTCCAGATGTAGCCTCAGCAGGGCAGAGTAGAGAGGCAGGAGAACCTCTCTCGACCTACTAATCACAGCCTTTCTAATCCACCCCAGAGTGGCATTTCCCCTCCTGGCCACCAGAACACATTGCTGGCTCATGTTCAACCTCCCATCCACTGGGACTCTCAAATCCTTTTCCCCTTTGCTGCATTCCAACAGGTCAGTCCCCAGCCTATATCAGTCCCTGGGGTTGTTCTCCCCCAGGTGCCAGTCTCTGCACTTGCCCTTGATGAATGTCATTCAGTTTCTCCCTGCTCACCACCCCAGCCTGTCCCAGTCTGGCTGAATGGCAGCACAGCCTTCTGGCATATCTGGTAACAGGTAACTATTGTTGATGGAGAAAGTAGTTTTGAAACCACACATTTCTGAAAGAAAGGTTGATATTGAGTAAGGGGAATTTATTTGCTGATGAATGGAACTGGTTGCTTAAAGAGATGCCTTGCCTTCATTTATTAGAGTTGTTTGTTTCACGTAAGACACAAGTTTCCAAAAGTCTTACTCTAGAGCCAGCTACAAACTACCTGTGACTCTGGAGCTCCTGAAAATAACAATGATTTGGCTTACAGTAGTCAGTTTTGACCATCAATATTTCTCCTGTCATTTGTGAAGTGTAAGATTTAAGGCTCTGAAGAGAACCCAGTGAATGCTGTGTAAATGCTCATTTCAGCTCCTGCATGCCCCATTGTGCTAGTTTGAAGCAGGGTAGAATGTTTTAGTGAGAAGAACCAGATCACAGGCTGTGAAAGGAAAACAATGGTGATGTCTACTGCACTCAGAGTCTTGCTGAAGAAGAAACAACATTAGATAACACTCTCACCATTTTGTCTCACTCTGCCTTGGGCTTCTGACTCAGCTGCATCTCCCTAACCTCACCTTACGTTTGGACTAACTCACCTTTGCTTCATAACCTCTTGGCTGAACCTCTCTTCTTCTTTAGGACTGGGGTAAGGTTGAGAGGGGCAGGGGGAAGGTGCAGGGATGGTTGAGAGCCCCTCCTGGGGACTCAGGTTTCTGGGAGGGCTGTTGTGTGTCTGTATTACCTTTTCCCTTGTCTATTTCTGTCTATAACTGTATCTACTGTAACTATCTGCTTGTACATTGTGATGCTGTAAATAAATAGCTTCATTTATATTCCCAGAGCTGGCTGAGCCTAGTCTGGGTGATTTCTAAAGTGTGGGGGGGCAGAGAACACCCAAACCATCACACCCATGAATGATGAAGAGGAGAAGAATAGAATCATAGAATCAACCAGGTTGGAAGAGACAGAGACCTCCAAGGAAAGATTCTGATTTGGAAGCAGCACTGTAGTATCACAGTATCCCAGTATCATCAGGGTTGGAAGAGACCTCACAGATCATCAAGTCCAACCCTTTACCACAGAGCTCAAGGCCAGACCATGGCACCAAGTGCCATGTCCAGTCCTGCCTTGAAGTGCCCCAGGGACGGCGACTCCACCACCTCCCCGGGCAGCCCATTCCAGTGTCCAATGACTCTCTCAGGGAAGAACTTTCTCCTCACCTCCAGCCTAAATTTCCCCTGGCACAGCCTGAGGCTGTGTCCTCTTGTTCTGGTGCTGGCCACCTGAGAGAGGAGAGCAACCTCCTCCTGGCCACAACCACCCCTCAGGTAGTTGTAGACAGCAATAAGGTAGTTGGATAGTAAATCTCATTATTTGTATGGTTGGGCACTCTTTTCTGGAGTTTGCCATCCCAGGGCTCTGCTTTAGTTTCTGATTATTTTTGGTCTATTTGCATTATTTTACACATGCTGTCTTCAGTATTGTCTTCCTCTTACATGCTTTGTTGTTGGTAGCAGCTGAATCATGAGTCATTTATAAGACATGTCTGAATAGGCTTAGCAAGAAGAGCCTTCCATCTTTCTAACAGTTCTGTGAGAGATGGAAACTTAAGCCTTAGTTCACCAAAACATTTTCAAGTATGCTGCAATTACAGTGTCATAACTGATCGTGTTTGTGTGCAGATGTTCAACTTAACTGTGTGTTTAAAATGAATCGTGTCAACTGCTCACAAACTTTGTGCTCTGTAGATCTTCTAACTGCAGCTTTCTGATGTTCAGTCCACTCAGAGCATGGCATAGAATGAGGTCCTGGGAAAATTACCTTATAAACACAATTACCATATAAACAAAATTACCATATAAACAAAATTACCATATAAACAAAATTACCATATAAACACAATTCTTCCCCTGTACTCAGCACTGGTCAGACCACACCTTGAGTACTGTGTCCAGTTCTGGGCTCCTCAATTCAGGAAGGATGTTGAGGTGCTGGAGCGTGTCCAGAGAAGGGCAACGAAGCTGGTGAGGGGCCTGGAGCACAAATCCTATGAGGAGAGGCTGAGGGAGCTGGGGGTGTGCAGCCTGGAAAAGAGGAGGCTCAGGGCAGAGCTCATTGCTGCCTACAACTACCTGAAGGGGCATTGTAGCCAGGTGGGGGGTGTTCTCTTCTCCCAGGCAACCAGCAATAGAACAAGGGGACACAGTCTCAAGTTGTGCCAGGGTAGGTCTAGGCTGGATATTAGGAAGAAGTTCTTCACAGAGAGAGTGATTGGCATTGGAATGGGCTGCCCAGGGAGGTGGTGGAGGCACCGTCCTTGGGGGTCTTCAAGAAAAGCCTGGCTGAGGCACTTAGTGCCATGGTCTGGTTGACTGGATAGGGCTGGGTGCTAGGTTGGACTGGATGATCTTAGAGGTCTCTTGCAACCTGGTTGATTCTATGATTCTATGATTCTCTTGCTAATGAAAATGAGGCTAACTTGAAGCATGGGCTGCACTGCGAACAAGCTATTGAGTAACTTCTGTAAGCTTGAGCTGCAGTTTTGGATGGTGACTTCTAGGTCATTAAGTGCAAGCAAGAGCTTGTCCTGGCTGTCTCTATGTGCTTGCACAGCGAGGGGTGCCTTTACAGCTTGTGTGAGAGAAAGGAACACAATGTCTTTGGTTTAACTACCTGGAATAACAGGAGTACATTTGAGAAACAGGCTGAGGAAATCGTGACCTGTGAGGAGCGGCTGAGGGAGCTGGGGGTGTTTAGTCTGGAGAAGAGGAGGCTGAGAGGGGACCTTATTGCCCTCTACAACTATCTAAAAGGAGGCTGTAGTGAGGCTGGAGCTGGTCTCTGCTCCCTGCTCCCCAGTTACTAATGATAGGACAAGAGGAAATGGCCTCAAGTTGCATGAGGGGAGGTTTAGGTTGGATGTTGGGAGGAAGTTCTTTCCTGAGCAGGTGCTCAGGCACTGGCACAGGCTGCCCAAGGAGGTGGTGGAGTCACCATCCCTGGAGGTGTTTAAAAGGAGAGTGTCTGTGGTGCTTGAGGCTATGGTCTAGTGATGAAGGCTGCTGGGATGAAGGTTGGACTGGCTGATGCTGGTGGTCCTTTCCAGCCACAGCGATTCACAGTGATGAGATGTTGTGCTGAGGGATTTGGTTTAGTCAAGGACTTGTCAGTGTGAAACTACTGATTTGACTCAATGAGCTTGAAGGGCTTTTCCCATCTAAGCAATTCAGTGACTCTGTGAAATCTCATTAACCTAAGGCATGGGCTGCTCAGCACAAAGTGAAATGTCACAAACCACAATTCTTGGAAAAATGTTCCCAGGTGTAAAAGGTTAACCCTTTACACCAGGTAGATGTCAAGAATGGGTAAAAGCATAAGACAGACTTGCTTGCTTGTCTTCAAATGCCATGACTGTGTGTATTGGAAAGCAAGTACAGGTGTTTGATACATGCAGCATTTTGCTGGTCATCTATCAATAGTGTGATGGTTTGGGAGTTACCTGCCCCCCCACACTTATGAAATCACCCAAACTAGACTCAACTGGCTGGAAGTTAAGGAATGAAGCTCAGCACAATTTACAAGTACATCTCTATACAAATATTTACAGTTCTATACAAGTTAAAAGTAATACAGAAACACAAAATCCCTCCCAAAACAATCAGATTGCCAGGAGGCTCCTGACTCAAACCTCCTCCCCTCCATCTCTTTCCCTCCCTTCAGAAATAACCAGACCAACCTACATATATCTCATGTGGTAAATCTGAGATCTGAGCTGAGATGTCAAAAAGAGAGGCCTTGAGCACAGCCCTACGAGGAGAGGCTGAGGGAGCTGGGATTGGTTAGCCTGGAGAAGAGGAGGCTCAGGGGTGACCTTATTGCTGTCTACAACTACCTGAGGGGAGGTTGTGGCCAGGAGGAGGTTGCTCTCTTCTCTCAGGTGGCCAGCACCAGAACAAGAGGACACAGCCTCAAGCTGTGCCAGGGGAGATTTAGGCTGGAGGTGAGGAGAAAGTTCTTCCCTGAGAGAGTCATTGGACACTGGAATGGGCTGCCTGGGGAGGTGGTGGAGTCGCCGTCCCTGGAGCTGTTCAAGGCAGGACTGGACGTGGCACTTGGTGCCATGGTCTGGCCTTGAGCTCTGTGGTAAAGGGTTGGACTTGATGATCTGTGAGGTCTCTTCCAACCCTGATGATGCTGGGATACTGGGATACTGTGAAAGATGAGAAGGAGGTTAGAGGCAAAAGGGTTAGATGGATTAAAGAGTTAAGGGAGAGGCAGCCACAGAGACCAGACTGCCAGAGAGAAGGAACAAGAACTGAGAGCTCCTGAGCAGTGTGAGGAGTGTGTCTTACCTGTACTTTGACTAGTTGTGTTTCTCAGCAGGAGGGATATAGATTACTGCTGGTTTTTTTCTTTCTTCTCACAGCTGAGGATTCATTTCTCTCAGTAAAATATTCCAATAAGCTTCAAACTACCACAAACAGCAAACTGAAATTATGCATAAGTGAATTGTGGAAATAAGGCAAAACAAGGAGAATATCTACAGTGACTCTTGACATCATTTGCCTTCAGACTTCATACATACAAAACCATGTTAGCATGAAGCATGATCTGGTTGTCCCTCTGAGCTGCAAGTGCACACTGCTGACTCATGTTGGGCTTCTCGTCCACCAGCACCCCCAAGTCCCTTTCCTCAGGGCTGCTCTCCAGCCACTCACTGCCCAGCCTGGATTTGTGCTTGGAATTGCCCTGACCCAGGTGCAGGACCTTGCATTTGATCTTGTTGGACCTCCTGAAACTGGCTTGTGCCCACCTCTGCAGTCTGTCCGGGTCCCTCTGGATGGATCCCTGCCCTCCAGCCTGGCTGCTGCACCACACAGCTTGGTGTCATCAGCAAACTTGCTGAGGCTGCACTCAGTGCCTCTGTCCATGGCACCCACAAAGATGTTGAACAAGACTGGTCCCAGGACTGATCCCTGGGGGACTCCACTTGTCACTGATAAACATTAGAAGTAAACATTATTGAGCAGTCACCATCCCTGGAGGTGTTCAAGCAAAGCCTGGCTGGGGCACTTAGTGCCATGGTCTTGTTGATTGGACAGGGCTGGGTGCTAGGTTGGGCTGGATGAGCTTGGAGGTCTCTTCCAACCTGGCTGACTCTATCAGTCGATGAATAGCATAACTGCAATGGAAGTTCAAAAGTCAGAGGTTTTGCATTATTTAATGTGATTGTTTTGTGGTCTCTTGTTTATATAACAGACCTCATGTAACTGAATGTAGAGCAGGGGAAGAAAGTCCTTTGTGCCTCACAAAACGTTTTTATGCAAGTAGCCTTCTGATAGCGAGCTCTGGAAGTCTGGACAGATCGTTGTCCATCTGGTTTTACAGCTCTCTGTGATCTCTCTCCAGCAAATGCTGTTTAATCTGCAGAGAAGAAACACTTCCAGAGTTGACAATGTGCTTCCCAGGTGCCGACGAGGAGGGCCAGGCGGCCGTGCTGTTTGCTGAGATGCAGGAAAATAGTCCTCCAGAGAAAACAAATAGCCACAGGGAGTTTAAGGCTGAATCCTATCTTTTTTTTCTCCATTTTTTTTTCTTCTTTTTTTTTCCCCTTCCTTTCTTTTTTTTTTTCCCCTTTCAGAAAACAGAGACTCTTTTGGAAGGAAATATGAAGGTCTTGGTAACCTTCCTTGTCCTGAGTGGGTGAGTGCAGAAAGAAGGGGAGATCCCAGCTACTTTTTAGGGTCAACAGCTCCCTTTTTTAAGATTAAAGGAGTGCAAAGGAAAGATGTAATTGTTTATGTGGTAGGCTAAGGTATTTCCCTTGGGCCCACTTGACTCACAGCAGAGAGCTTGGAGGCCCAGCACTGTTGCATGAAAATGAGTTGCTGATGTCTGGATCATCATAGAATCATAGAATCAAGCAGGTTGGAAGAGACCACCAAGATCATCCAGTCCAACCTAGCACCCAGTCCTATCCAGTCAACCACCACCATGGCACTAAGTGCCTCAGCCAGGCTTTGATTGAACACCTCCAGGGACAGTGACTCCACCACCTCCCTGGGCAGCCCATTCCAATGCCAATCACTCTCTCTGACAACAACTTCCTCCTAACATCCAGCCTAGACCTGCCCTGTCACAACTTGAGTCTGTGTCCCCTTGTTCTGTTGCTGCTTGCCTGGCAGAAGAGACCAACCCCACCTGGCTACAATGTCCCTTCAGGTAGTTGTAGACAGCAGTGAGGTCACCCCTGAGCCTCCCTTTCTCTGGACTAAACACCCCCAGCTCCCTCAGCGTCTCCTTATAGGGTTTGTGTTCCAGGCCCCTCACCAGCTTTGCAACCCTTCTCTGGACACCTTCCAGCACCTCAACATCTCTCTTGAATTGAGGAGCCCAGAACTGGACACAGCACTCAAGCTGTGGCCTGAGCAGTGCTGAGTACAGGGGCAGAAGAACCTCCCTTGTCCTGCTGCCCACACTGCTCCTGATGCAGCCCAGGCTGCCATTGGCTCTCTTGGCCACCTGGGCACACTTTTTTTACACACACTGCTTCTGCTCATCAACTCCACTTCTGGACCTGCAACAGGAACAGGAGATCAAGGGCCAAAAACCAGTCTGGCAGGATTTCTGCTCTGCCAGGACACTTAGTAAGCAGATAGTAAGTGCTTTCCCACCCTTGGGGCCAAACTAAGTTCCTTGACATCCTTCCATCAACTGTGTCACCTGTCTGTGGCAGGGTTTCTGAAGGGAGAGTGAGTGTTTCATAGAATGGTTTAGATTGGAACAGAGGTCACTGAGTACAAGCTCTAACCCAGTACACTCAATCCACTGCCAGAGCACATCTGTATGTCTTTTAGATACATCCAGGGATGGTGATACCATCCCTTTCCTGGGCTGTCTGCTCCAGTGTTTGGCAGCCCTTTTGATGAAGAAATTTGTTCCTGATTTCCAGTCTAAGCCTTTCCTGGCGCTGCACTTTGGCCACAACAACCCCATGCAGAGATACAGGCTGGGGTGGAGGTGGCTGGAGAGCAGCCAGACAGAGAGGGATCTGGGGGTACTGATTGATACCCACCTGAACATGAGCCAGCAGTGTGCCCAGGTGGCCAAGAGAGCCAGTGGCATCCTGGCCTGCATCAGGAATGGTGTGGCCAGCAGGAGCAGGGAGGTCATTCTGCCCCTGTACTCTGCACTGGTTAGACCAGACCTTGAGTGCTGTGTTCAGTTCTGGGCCCCCCAGTTTAGGAGGGACATTGAGATGCTTGAGCGTGTCCAGAGAAGGGCGACGAGGCTGGGGAGAGGCCTTGAGCACAGCCCTACGAGGAGAGGCTGAGGGAGCTGGGATTGGTTAGCCTGGAGAAGAGGAGGCTCAGGGGAGACCTCATTGCTGTCTACAACTACCTGAGGGGAGGTTGTGGCCAGGAGGAGGTTGCTCTCTTCTCTCAGGTGGCCAGCACCAGAACAAGAGGACACAGCCTCAAGCTGTGCCAGGGGAGATTTAGGCTGGAGGTGAGGAGAAAGTTCTTCCCTGAGAGAGTCATTGGACACTGGAATGGGCTGCCCGGGGAGGTGGTGGAGTCGCCGTCCCTGGAGCTGTTCAAGGCAGGACTGGACGTGGCACTTGGTGCCATGGTCTGGCCTTGAGCTCTGTGGTAAAGGGTTGGACTTGATGATCTGTGAGGTCTCTTCCAGTCCTAATAATACTGTGATACTGTGATTTTCAAATGCATGTTTCCCTCCAAGCTGGGATTCCCTCTGCATTTCCTCATCCCATATTTAAGGCTTGGCAGCTTTAAAACATAAGTAAATATTTCCTGTCTTCACCTCTAATCCATAAATGCTGTGTATCATCTAAGCTTCTGAAGTTAATCCATGTGCTGAAGAAACCACATACACATCCCCAGAGGCCTTCCTTTATGCCTGGGCTAGACCAACAGCACTGCCTACCAGCAGTATCCATCACTGCCAGCTGTGAGTCTAGTGCAAGCACAGAAGTAGTTTCTGAAGTGCCTTTGCCACTGCAGGTCAGTAGGGATGTGGGCAGGATCACATTGCAAGGCTGCTACGTGATGACAGCTGCAGCTCAGAACATTGCTTGTCGGATGGACTGTGGAGGCTTGCTCAGGGCTGAAGGGGCTTCTGTGTCTGAAAGACTGCAAACTAGCAACAGCCAACAGGAGATGTAGCAGCTAGGAAAACAAAGCTGGCAGCTCCTGGCTTGGACAGATTCACTCTGATATGGGTCAAGAACTGGCTGGAGGGCTGGGCCCAGAGAGTGGTGGTGAATGGTGCCACAGCCAGTTGGCAGCTGTCTCTGGTGGTGTGCCCCAGGGATCAGTGCTGAGCCCAGTCCTGTTCAATATCTTTATTGATGATCTGGACCAGGGGATTGAGTCCAGCATCAGGAAGTTTGCAGATGACACCAAGCTAGGAGCAGGTGTTGATCTGTTGGAGGGTAGGAGAGCCCTGCAGAGGGATCTGGCCAGGCTGGATGGGTGGGCAGAGGCCAATGGGATGAGATTGAACAAGGCCAAGTGCAGGGTTCTGCACTTTGGCCACAACAACCCCAAGCAGCACTACAGGCTGGGGACAGAGTGGCTGAGAGCAGCCAGGAAGAGAGGGACTTGGGGGTGCTGGTGGATAGTAGCCAAACATGAGGCAGCAGTGTGCCCAGGTGGCCAAGAGAGCCAATGGCATCCTGGCCTGCATCAGGAACAGTGTGGCCAGCAGGACAAGGGAGATTTTTCTTCCCCTGTCCTCAGCACTGCTCAGGCCACACCTTATGTGTTGTGTCCAGTTCTGGGCTCCTCAATTCAAGAGAGATGTTGAGGTACTGAAAGGTGTCCAGAGAAGGGCAACAAGGCTGGGGAGGGTCCTGGAGCACAGCCCTGTGAGGAGAGGCTGAGGGAGCTGGGGGTGTGCAGCCTGCAGAAGAGGAGGCTCAGGGCAGACCTCATTGCTGTCTACAACTACCTGAAGGGAAGTTGTAGCCAGGTGGAGTTGGTCTCTTCTGCCAGGCAATCAGCAACAGAACAAGGGGACACAGTCTCAAGCTGTGCCAGGGTAGGTGTAGGCTGGATGTTATGAGGAAGTTGTTGTCAGAGAGAGTGATTGGCATTGGAATGGGCTGCCCAGGGAGGTGGTGGATTCACCATCCCTGGAGGTGTTGAATCAAAGCCTGGCTGAGGCACTTAGTGCCATGGTCTGGTTGATTGGACAGGGCTGGTTCTAGGTTGGACTGGATGATCTTGGAGCTCTCTTCCAACCTCGTTGGTTCTATGATCCCCTGAATGTGGCTAAGTCAAGTTCAGCAACTACTATTCTGGACAAGAAAAGTCATACCCGTTCCTTGCTAACTCAGGACACCAACTGAGATTGCTGTGTTTTAGGATTCTTTAGCTAATCAAAGTAGGAGATCTAGCTGGTATTTGTTTAGCCTAGCTTGGGTTACTTAGAGCTGCATCATCTGTTTCCATCTTGCACATTATCTGGAGTATGGAAGGCTGATGAAAGATGATTCCTCTTACCAGTTTGTTAGGTACCTGTGTTTGTAGCCTGTTGTGATTTTCTGTTCCTCTAGTGGATAGTTTCTGTTCACCACTACAGACAGTAGTGAATAAAGATAATTTGTGAATTGCCTCATTCAGAACAGACCTCTGACATGTAACTATGAGGTCAAAGCCAGAAGGCACTGGTTTTAACAGAAAGTGCTTGATCATCTGCACAGATTTAGTTCTGTTTCTTCTTTGAAAGCTAGAGGTGCCTGCTGAGAACCAGTCAGGTTCACCTCATCAGCAGAGATACTCAGAGCAAAGGTCTTTAAAGGGAGGCTGATGAAACACTTCTTTATTTACTTCCCAGTAACTGATGGTACTTTGAGACATAACATCCTTACAGAACCTTATTAGTTTCAGGTAAGGGTAGAGGAAAGATCTGAAAGTGTTCAAGTCCATGGGACCTGATGGGATGCACTGAGGGGTACTGAGGGAGCTGGCAGATGAGATTGCTGAACCACTCTCTATTGTATTCCAAAAGTCATGGCATAGTTTCACTACATCTTTATAGTCCTCACAAGAGCCCTGCCCCCTCTCCCAAAGGCCATAGACTCTCCTTTTGTTCTTGAGGTTCAGCCAGGCTGGAGCCTTCCCTGCCAACTTGTCTTTGGCCACACAGGCACAGCCTGCTCCTGTGCCTTTAAGACTTCCCTCTTGAAGTGAGTCCAACTCTCCTGGACACCTAAATTCTTCAGGATAGCTTTCCA
Source organism: Pogoniulus pusillus (assembly GCF_015220805.1). Taxonomy (NCBI): domain Eukaryota; kingdom Metazoa; phylum Chordata; class Aves; order Piciformes; family Lybiidae; genus Pogoniulus; species Pogoniulus pusillus. The sequence continues at coordinate 14,215,412 of NC_087295.1, forward strand.
AGGGACTTTGTCCATCAGGCTCCTCAAGAGGCCAAAGTTTGCCCTCTGGAAGTCCCAGGTGGCAGGTTTACTGACCCTTCTCCTTGTTTCCCCAAGGATAGGGAACTGAATCATCTCAGGATGGCTGACCCCCAGACATTCTCCAACCTTTACTTCCCCCACAAATTCTTCTCTGTTCACAAGAAGCAGGTCCAGGAGGGCACCTTCCCTGGTTGGCTCTCTCACCAATTGTGTCAGGAAGTTCTCCTCCACACACTCCAGGAACATCCAGGCCTGTTGTCTCTCTGCTGTATTGTATTTCCAGTGGACATTTGGGAAGTTGAAGTCTCCCACGAGAACAAGGGGCAGTGGTTGTGAGACCTCTCTCAACTGCTTATAAAAAAATCATCTTCCTCTTCATCCTGACTGGGTGGTCTATAGCATAGTCCCACCACAATATCACCCTTGCTGGCCTTACTCCTGATTCTCACCCATAATGACTCAACCCTAACATCACTGTCATTAATGGGTGTGGTTTCATATGTTTCCCTAACACAGAGAGCCACTCCACCACCTCTTCTACCTTGCCTCTCTCTTCTGAGGAGTTGGTGCCCTTTGATCACAGCACTCCAGTTGTGGGAGTCATCCCACCAGGTTCCTGTGATGGCCACTATGTCATAGAATCATATAGAATCAGTCAGGGTTGGAAGGGACCACAAGGATCATCTAGATCCAACCACCCTGCCATGCCCAGGGACACCCTCCCCTAGAGCAGGCTGCACACAGCCTCAGCCAGCCTGGCCTGAAACACCTCCAGCCATGGGGCCTCAACCACCTCCCTGGGCAACCCATTCCAGCCTCTCACCACTCTCATGCTCAACAACTTCCTCTTCACCTCCAACCTGAATCTCTCCACCTCCAGCTTTGCTCCATTCTCCCTAGTCCTGACAGTCCCTCACAGCCTCAAAAGTCCCTCCCCAGCTTTTTTGTAGTCCCCTTCAGATCCTGGAAGGCCACAAGAAGGTCACCTGGGAGCCTCCTCTTCTCCAGCCTGCACAGCCCCAACTCTTTCAGTCTGTGCTCACAACAGAGCTGCTGCAGCACTCTGAGCATCCTCCTGGCCCTTCTCTGGACATGCTCCAGCATCTCCACATCCCTCTTGTAATGGGGGCTCCAGAACTGGATGCAGTACTGAAGGAGGGGTCTCAGCAGAGCAGAGTAGAGGGGGTACATTACCTTCCTCGACCTGCTGGCCGCATTTCTCCTGCTGCAGCCCAGGCTATGGTTGGCTTTCTGGGCTGCAAGTGCACACTGCTGATCTTGGATGAGCTTGGAGGTCTCTTCCAACCTGGTTGATTCTGTCATTCCATGATAAGTAAGCAGAGTTAAGATGCTTTTTTCTTCTGTCCCCCTTTCTCAAGTAGACTACAATTCTTTTGCAAGCTGTAGCTATTTATAAGAGTCTCATCTGAGCTGTCTCTCCTTAGGTTTGCTATCATGGCAGTCCCCCAGCTCCCAAAAACTGTGCTTTAATCAACCTCATTGACACTTCTATAATTAAATGGGGAGACAGGAGGCTGAAGAAGTGGAAAGGATGAAAAAGTAACAAGTTCTTCAAAACAGAGCTCCGAGGTCTCTGGAGACAGACTCCTGACAGAATCACAAACTCACAAGATGTTAATGTTGGCAATTAGGAGTTCTCAGGATTTTCTACTGGAGGAAAGGATTTCAGGTCAGGTGTTTGCTTCCTTTGTGATGCTTGACTTCTACAGGTGTTCTCCTGCTATTGTATGGCAGTGATAGAGACACCTGCAGGGGAGGCTGTGGCTGCAGAACTTTGTCATATGGCTTGGGTTGGAAGGGACCTTGAAGATCATCTAGTTCCAACACCTCTGCCACGAGCAAGGATGCCTTCCACTAGACCAGGTTGCTGAAGGCCTCGTTCAGCTTGGCCTTGAACACCTCCAGTGAGGGTGCACAAGCTGTTTCAGTGTCTCACCACCCTTGCTTTAAAGAATGTCTTCTTTATAGCTGGTCTAAATGTACCCTACTCAAGCTTCAAGCTATTCCTTCTCATCCTGTTGCTACAAGTGTTTGGAAAAAGTCCCTTCCCAGCTTTCTTGCAGGCCCCCTTCAGGTGCTGGAAGGCTGCTGGAAAGCCTCCCTGGAACCTTCTTCTCCAGGCTGAACAGCCCTGACTCTTGCAGCCTGTAGCCACAGGGGAGGTGCTCCAGTGCACTGATCATCTTTGTGGCCCTCCTCTGCACCAGTTCCAGCAGTTCTATGCTGGGGCACCAGAATTGGAAGTAATACTCCAGGTGGGGTCCTGCAAGAACATAGTAGAGGGGGAGAATCACCTCTCTTGTCCTGCTGGTCACACTTTTGACAGAGCCCAGGATACAGGTGGCATTCAGGGCTGCAAGTGCACATTGCCAGCTCATGTTGAGCTTTTCATCAACTGCCAACTCCAGGCCCTTCTCTGCAACTGCTTTGGAGCCACTCCTCATCCAGCCTGTATTTGTGCTTGGGATTGCCTTGACCCAAGTGTAGGACTTTGTTGAACTTCATGAGGCTGGTTGGACCCACTTCTCAAGCCTGTCCTTGTTCCCCTGAATGACATCCCTTCCCTCCAGTGTGTCAACCGGACCACACAGCTTGATGTCACCCACAAACTTGCTGAGGGCACACTCAGACCCACTGTGATATCACTGACAAAGACATTAAACAGGACTGGTCCTTGCACCAGCTGCTGAAGGGCACCACTTATCACTGGTCTTCATTTGGACATTGATCTGTTGACTGCAGCTGAGTGTAACCATGCAGCCACTTCCTTACCCAGGGACTGCTCCAGTCCCTGCTTTTCAGATTTGGTGTCCAGGTGTAGTGGTACAAGGCTGGTGAGAGGCCTGGAGCACAAACCCTGTGAGGAGAGGCTGAGGGAGCTGAGGGTGTGCAGCCTGCAGAAGAGGAGGCTCAGGGCAGAGCTCATTGCTGTCTGCAGCTACCTGAAGGGAGGCTGTAGCCAGCTGGGGTTGGGCTCTTCTCCCAGGCAAGCAGCAACAGGAGAAGGGGACACAGTCTCAAGTTGTGCCAGGGGAGGTCTAGGCTGGATGTTAGGAGGAAGTTGTTGGCAGAGAGAGTGATTGGCATTGGAATGGGCTGCCCAGGGAGGTGGTGGAGTCACCATCCCTGGGGGTGTTGCAGCAAAGCCTGGCTGAGGCACTTAGTGCCATGGTCTGGTTGATTGGCCAGGGCTGGGTGCTAGTTGGGCTGGATGATCTTGGAAGTCCCTTCCAACCTGCTTGATTCTGTGATTCTAATGAAAATTATTATCATTTATTCTTTTTTATATTAATATATTTCATGTCACCACAGAGCTTATTTTTAGTCAGGTGAGTGCTTGTCCTTCCTCCAGTGTTGCTGCTGGAGCTCATGGTTGGTGGGTTTGTGTTTCCTCTGGGGCTGCAGTGTCCTACAAGCGCTGGGACCACTGCATGAGCTTTCCTGTGGCACTGCATGGAAGGAGACAGGAGTGTAAGAGGAAAGAGTTGTGTTTGAGCAGAGGTTACAACAGGCCAATAGTTGCCAGGTTAGCAGAGATAAGAACAGGGGCTGCAAGCTCTCAAGTGATAAATCTAAAGAAAAGAAGAGCCTGCGAGTACCATCCTTGTAATCAGAGGCCAGAACGTGGTGTTGGCTAAACAGCATGTGGAGTCAGCAGTGACCTTGACAGGCTCTGCAGAGGACAACCAGCTGCAGAGGGAGCTGAAGATGATGAAGGCTTCCCTCACTGGGGGGCTGCACAACCACCGAAGCCAACAGTGTGCATGGCAGCAGGGAAAGTTGTTATGTAGCAGATTGTGCACTAAGAGAGGAGCTTGGTCCTGCTTGGCTCAGCCTTCTGGGGTGTACTGGGCACAGGTGACAGAAATCTGAACACACAGACACCGAGAGCACAGGTGGCTGAGCTGGAGGGGCACCAGGCTCACCAGCATGGGGGTGCGGGTCCCGGCGGGGATGCCTACCTTTCGAGAGGGCAGCTGAGCAGCTCTGCTGTCTGTGCATCTCAGGAGCTCTGCTGGCCAGTGGGATAGGGTGAGTGTAGCCTGCCCTGCCACCAATCCAACTCCTCAGGATTCTTTGTCATGTCTTATTCACCATTCTAGCTTCTCCCTATGGCTGTAGCAGGTGAGCCACAGGTGGTGTGGTTTCCAGTATACCTTTCTCGTTGTGGTTTTAGTCTTTAAGCTATAATAAAGTATTGAAACTGTACCCAGAGAGGGGTACCCATGTGTGAGAGCATTCCCTGGTCTGATTGGAACACAGGAGACAGGATTTGTGGGTTTGCTGGTGGTTGTTGTTTCTTTGGGTTTGCCTTGGTGTTGTTTGGTTGTTGGTTTGGGGTATTGTTGTGAAGGGTGTGAGTGCACATAGCTGGAGGGTTCTGGTGGGGCTGCCTGGCTTTTTAGCTCTGCTTCTGAGAGGTTTTTAGGTGCATCTCCAGCTATTTCTATCATTGTAACCTTGTAGTCTTCTTGTCCTGGACCAGGGATACTACTTCAGCCATCCAGGACAGGCCAGGATTGTCTCTCTTGCCTAAAGTCTGCTGAAGCTTCATTTGCATGGGTATGTAGGACCTATCTTCCTACCATCACCTGAAATGTTATCTAGGTATTTAGGACTGTGCTAGTTTGAAGCAGGGTAGAATGTTTTGGTGAGAAGAACTAAATTACAGGCTGTGAAAGGAAAACAATGGTGATGACTACTGCACTCACAGGCTTGCTGAGGAGCATGAGAACAAGAAATGGAAACATCAGATAACACTCTCTCCATTTTCTCTCACTCTGGCTTGGGCTGCTGGCTGAGCTGCATCTCTCTAACACACCCTTTGCTTCATAACCTCTTGGCCAAACCTCCATTCTTCCTTGGGACTGGGGTAAGGTTGAGAGGAGCAGGGGGAAGGTGAAGGGGTGGTTGGGAGCCCCTCCTGGAGACTCAGGTTTCTGGGAGGGCTGTTGTGTTTCTGTATTACCTTTTACCTTGTCTATTTCTGTCTATAACTGGTCTGGTTGATTGGCTAGGGCTGGGTGCTAGGTTGGACTGGATGATCTTGGAGGTCTCTTCCAACCTGGTTGATTCTATGATTCTATGGTTCTATGATATACTGTAACTATCTGCTTGTATATTGTGCCAGCTCTAAATCTAAGCTTTATTCATATTTCCAGAGCTGGCTGAGTCTAGTCTGGGTGATTTCTAAAGTGGGGGGGAGGGGCAGGGAACACCCAAACCATCACAAGGACAAGAGAATTTGTTCTTTGGTTTTAAGATAAGGATTTTAAGAGCATGTGCCACAGATTGACACCTGTCACTTGCTGATTTTCCCAGTATCATTTCTACCCTTCACCTTCCTGGTTGCTGCTTGTCTTGGGACAGGATTGTGCCATTTTTCCACATCTGTGTTTGAATAGCCTGAGTAGAAGCATGTGTTGTTGATTATCTCAGCAGGTGCAGCTTGGACTTAGCATCAGCAGGATCCTGGTCCCTGGGAGCACCATCAGTGGTGACCAACATAAATGGCAAAAACCTTGAATAAACCCAACTGTTACTCTCTGAGTACCAAAGCACTGGAGAGACTACAGAACTAAGAAAAGTAGGCACATACTTTCTCCTTTGAGTTTCCAGAGAAGCCAAATTCCTTCAGACTCACTATTTTCTCTGCCATCATAGTCTTGAAGCACCTTAAGATAGCTTCCTGCTCCCTCTCCCCTTCCTACCAAACTCTTTTCAACTGCTCTTCCGCCTCTTAACCTCTACATTTCTAGGGCTGGCTTGTGCAAACTTGTACTGATTGATACCTGCCTGAACATGAGCCAGCAGTGTGCCCAGGTGACCAAGAGAGCCAGGGGCATCCTGGCCTGCATCAGCAATGGTGTGGCCAGCAGGAGCAGGGAGGTCATTCTGCCCCTGTACTCTGCACTGCTCAGGCCACACCTTGAGTGCTGTGTTCAGTTCTGGGCCCCCCAGTTTAGGAGGGACATTGAGATGCTTGAGCATGTCCAGAGAAGGGCAACGAGGCTGGGGAGAGGCCTTGAGCACAGCCCTACGAGGAGAGGCTGAGGGAGCTGGGATTGGTTAGCCTGGAGAAGAGGAGGCTCAGGGCAGACCTTATTGCTGTCTGCAACTACCTGAGGGGTGGTTGTGGCCAGGAGGAGGTTGCTCTCTTCTCTCAGGTGGCCAGCACCAGAACAAGAGGACACAGTCTCAGGCTGTGCCAGGGGAGATTTAGGCTGGAGGTGAGGAGAAAGTTCTTCCCTGAGAGAGTCATTGGACACTGGAATGGGCTGCCCGGGGAGGTGGTGGAGTCGCCGTCCCTGGAGCTGTTCAAGGCAGGACTGGACGTGGCACTTGGTGCCATGGTCTGGCCTTGAGCTCTGTGCTAAAGGGTTGGACTGGATGATCTTGGAGGTCTCTTCCAACCTTGGTGACACTGGGATACTGTGATACTTGCCCTGGAGATGAGCTATAGGCACCTCAAAGCTGGTCACTCTCCCCTGTGTATCTGGACATTGCTGCTTTGAGCCCTGGCTTGTGTTAGGTTTAATCAGGGTAGTCAGGAGGTGCCTTTAAATCATTACTGTGCTTTTGCAGCCAGCACTGCCCACGTTAAGTGTGCTGTTCACAGCGTTGTTCCTCTGTGTCTCCTTACCCACCATGGACAGAAGATTTTGCCTCGCAGAGAGCTGCATGCTAATTAGCAGGCTTTTTTCCTGATGAAACCTATGTAGTGCAGATCCAGGCTCAGTTGGTGACAAGGTTAGTGATTGCCTGAGAGCCTGAGAGCTGTCAGAGGAGGACTGTAAAATGAGCATGGCCTAATGAGTGTATGGCTCCTCTGCAGCCTGCTTTTCAGTGTGCTCCAGCGCCCAAGGTGTGCTGTTTATCTCCCAGTGCTGTGTTCATTACCTGCACAAGATTGCTCACAAAGCATTTCTAAGAGTTTTCAGGGAAGTAAATTTGGCCAAAACAATGACTCAAAGCTTTAGTCTGCTAAGAAACTTTAATAAGTGTATGTTGGGTTACTGTGCTCAATAATTATTTGATGATGGAAGAAACCAGGAAAGAACTCAGCCTGCAGTAACAAGTTGGGTTCTTCTCCACAGGTGCAGCAAATGCATTGCATAGCAGTCTGTGGTTTATGTGTAAATAAGTCATGAAATGTGCTATTCCAAATTGTTTTCAAAACATCAGTGCAGGATGTATATTGATAGGTAGAAGCAAAGGGAGAGCCCTTTCAGAGGTGAAAACAGGCAAGCTTTGATGAGCTCAAAACGATTCTCAAGGTTCTTTTTCTTCTTCTTATGTTTTGTGGTCTGCCCCTGTCAGAGTTCTTATCCATTCTCACTGTTCAAAGGGATTTTGGGGGCTTTATGTCCCTGTTTTTACCTGCAAAACATAACTGTTAAGCAGAACCTACTTGTCTACTCTGTACAGCTCTCTTGGGACATGAAGGTTCACTTGGTTATGCTGCTGAGTCTCTTTCATTTCCAGAAGAATTGACTGTGATTGCAAAGCATTTGTTTAGAAGACATAGCTCATTTTAGATAACAACCCAAATAGAGTCACAAAATCATAGAATCAAGCAGGATGGAAGAGACCACCAAGATCATCCAGTCCAATCTAGCACCCAGCCCTAACCAATCAAACACACCATGGCACTAAGTGCCCCTCCAGGGAGGCAACTCCACCACCTCCCTGGGCAGCCCATTCCACTGCCAATCACTCTCTCTGCCAGCAACTTCCTCCTAACATCCAGCGTAGACCTACCCTTGCACAACTTGGGACTGTGTCCCCTTGTTCTGTTGCTGCTTGCCTGGCAGAAGAGCCCAACCCCACCTGGCTACAATGTCCCTTCAGGTAGTTGTAGACAGCAATGAGGTCTGCCCTGAGCCTCCTCTTCTGCAGGCTGCACACCCCCAGCTCACTCAGCCTCTCCTCACAGGGCTGTGCTCCAGGCCCCTCACCAGCTTTGTTGCCCTTCTCTGGACACCTTCCAGCACCTCAACATCTCTCTTGAATTGAGGTGCCCAGAACTGGACACAGCACTCAAGGTGTGGCCTGACCAGTGCAGAGTCCAGGGGCAGAATAACCTCCCTTGTCCTGCTGGCCACACTGTTCCTGAGCCAGGCCAGGATGCCATTGGCTCTCTTGCCCACCTGGGCACACTGCTGCCTCATCTTCAGCCTACTATCCACCAGCACCCCCAGCTCCCTCTCTGCCTGGCTGCTCTCAGCCACTCTGTCCCCAGCCTGTAGTGCTGCTTGGGGTTGTTATGGCCAAAGTGCAGAATCCTGCACTTGGCCTTGTTCAGTCTCATCCCATTGGCCTCTGCCCACCCATCCAGCCTGGCCAGGTCCTTCTGCAGGGCTCTCCTACCCTCCAACAGCTCCACAGCTGCTCCTAGCTTGGTGTCATCTGCAAACTTACTGATGCTGGACTCAATTCCCTCATCCAGATCCTCAGTAAATATATTGAACAGGACTGGGCCCAGCACTGATCCCTGGAACACACCACTAGTGCCAGCTGCCAATTGGATGTGGCACCATTCACCACCCTCTTTGAGCCCAGCCTTCCAGCCAGTTCTTGACCTGTATCAGAGTGAATCTGTCCAAGCCACGAGCTGCCAGCTTGGCCAGGAGCTTGTTGGGGCAGGCAGTGATTTATGATGGTGAATACTAAGATTCCAATGCAATGGGAATTGCTGAAGGCTTGAAAGGACAGTGAGTGGCTACTTTGTGAGATGAAACATAGGAGTCTTAGGATAAATACATATGCTGTTGTGTTTGCAGTTATCTCTGACTTCAGCATGACAGAAACTAGCCTGCATGATTCAATTTGCAGTGTGTTGTGTGAACCAATTCTCTTTATCCAGCTTGTATGTGGTAATCTACATTGCCACCTGACTAGGTGCTGCAGTCTTTGTTGCAATAACCTTCACAGTGCATCTCACCAGACCCCTTAACTTCACATTGCTTTGCCACCTGCAGCAATAGATGAGCACAGTGGTGAATGTGGTGAGGGTTTTTCATTTTACCTGAAAAACAAACAAGCAAATGCTAGTGGTGTCCCTCAGGGATCAGTGCTGGGCCCCATCCTCTTTAACATCTTCATAGATGACCTGGATGAGGGCATGGAGTCAGTCATCAGCAAGTGTGCAGATGACACCAAGCTGGGGGCAGATGTGACTGAGTTGGAGGGCAGAAGGGCTCTGCAGCGAGACCTTGACCACCTGGACAGATGGGCAGAGTCCAAGGGGATGGCTTCAATAGCTCCAAGTGCAGGGTGCTGCACTTTGGCCACAGCAACCCCATGCAGAGATACAGGCTGGGGTGGGAGTGTCTGGAGAGCAGCCAGACAGAGAGGGATCTGGGGGTGCTGATTGATACCCACCTGAACATGAGCCAGCAGTGTGCCCAGGTGGCCAAGAGAGCCAGTGGCATCCTGGCCTGCATCAGGAATGGTGTGAAAGTTCTTCACTGAGAGAGTCATTGGACACTGGAATGGGCTGCCCGGGGAGGTGGTGGAGTCGCCGTCCCTGGGGCTGTTCAAGGCAGGACTGGACGTGGCACTTGGTGCCATGGTCTGGCCTTGAGCTCTGTGGTAAAGGGTTGGACTTGATGATCTGTGAGGTCTCTTCCAACCCTGATGATACTGTGATACTGTGAATAGATTTAGGCATAAAAACCTAGGACTCCCCAAAAGAATTTCAGTAGTGAGAGAATCTCCTCCCTTCAGAACAGTTCATTCAGAGCTTCAAGAACTCATTTAGATTTTGTGGCTTGACTTCAGTCCTGTGTCACTCTAATTTGAAGTGGGGTCTATAGAGGATCTCTTACATGCTGGGCAATTTCCCACCCCATCCAGTTATTGACTTGTCTTGAAAGGAACCTCTCTCTCTCACCAAAAGCTTTCTCACCTTGTATGAGGAATTGGATAATCACTGGGGCAGTAGAGGAGACTAAAGCTATAGCCTGCCAGATGTATCAGGGATGTAGGACCTTGTACCCAGAGTTCCTGCATCATGCTAGAGAATCACTGAGCTTTAGAGGTTGGAAGTGACCTCCAGAGATCATAAAGTCCAATCCCCCTGTCAAGGCAGGATCCTCTAGGGTAGTTCACACAAGAATGCATCCAGGCAGGTTTTGAAAGTCTCCAGAGAAGGAGACTCCACAACCTCTCTGGGCAGCCTGCTCCAGGGCTCTGGCACTCTCACTCTAAAGAAGTTTCTCCTCATGTTTGTTGAAACCTTCTCTGTTCCAATTTGTACCTGCTGCTACTTGTCTTATTACTGTGGACCACCAAAAAGAGGTTGGCCACATCCACTTGACACTCACCTCTCAGATATTTGTAGACATTGATCAGATCTCTCAGTCTTCTCTTCTCCAGACTAAACAGCCACAGGGCTCTCAGTCTCTCTTCATAGGGGAGATGCTCAAATCCTCAGTCATCCTTGTGGCTCTCCATTGGACTCTCTAGCAGGTCCCTGTCTCTCCCGAACTGGGGAGCCCCAAACTGGACACAATATTCCAGGTGTGTTCTCACCAGGACAGAGCAGATGGGGAGAAGAACCTTCCTAGCCCTACTGGCCACACTTTTCTTGCTGCACCCCAGGATGGCATTTGCTCTCTTGGCCACAAGGGCCTGGAAGCCTGGAGCCCCTGTGGTCTCTCTTGCTCTTAGACTGTGCTGTATGCTTTAGTGTTTCTCTCCAGCTGGGGCAAAGGCAGGATCATTTAAGACCTATTCTTACTGACCTGTGTTCTCACCATTCCCTCAATCAGGAATGGTGTGGTCAGCAGGAGCAGGGAGGTCATTCTGCCCCTGTACTCTGCACTGGTTAGACCATACCTCGAGTACTGCGTCCAGTTCTGGACCCCCCAGTTTAGGAGGGACATTGAGATGCTTGAGTGTGTCCAGAAAAGGGCAACGAGGCTGGGGAGAGGCCTTGAGCACAGCCCTACGAGGAGAGGCTGAGGGAGCTGGGATTGGTTAGCCTGGAGAAGAGGAGGCTCAGGGGAGACCTTATTGCTGTCTACAACTACCTGAGGGGTGGTTGTGGCCAGGGGGAGGTTGCTCTCTTCTCTCAGGTGGCCAGCACCAGAACCAGAGGACACAGCCTCAGGCTGCACCAGGGGAAATTTAGGCTGGAGGTGAGGAGAAAGTTCTTCCCTGAGAGTCATTGGACACTGGAATGGGCTGCCCGGGGAGGTGGTGGAGTCGCCGTCCCTGGAGCTGTTCAAGGCAAGGTTGGATGTGGCACTTGGTGCCATGGTCTGGCCTTGAGCTCTGTGGTAAAGGGTTGGACTTGATGATCTGTGAGGTCTCTTCCAACCTTGGTGATACTAGGATACTGTGATACTATGAGACAATAAAATTGGCTGCATAATCATTTCTATATATGCTTTCTTACTCATATTCTGTACACTGACAGACATACTGCTTACATCCACAGAGCCCCCCTGTTGTGCTCCTGGCTCTCAGAATCACTTCTTTTGTACAAAGGGAAGAGTAGTGTATTCCCTTTGTAAACAATGCCTGTTGTTTAGCAGTAGCTTTGATTATCTGAGACTGTGCACAAACCTGCCATCAAAGACCATTTTCTTTATAATTAAATCTAAGCTCATTTGGCGGTCAGGGAGGCTGAGCTTTGGTTTGGTTTTCTTTTCTCTCCTAACTCATGATAATGATAAGAAGGGTAATAATGAGAACTAATCTCTGCCCTCTTCACTGAAATTCATTTAACCAGTGTAAAATGCAGATATAGAGGTTGCAGTAGATAAAAGCAGAAATGCTAGAGAGGGGAAACCTTTGTTCCCATAATGAGAGGCAAGGGTCAGAGACCTGGTGCAGACTTCTTACCGTTGGGCTTGCAGCATGAGCTGTGTATCTTTTGGGTTAAGCAGTAGCTTCGTTGAAGGTAATGACAAAATTCCCACAACATATTCTACTCTTTTCAGAAAAAAATGGCACTGCATCACCTTGTGCCATTTACTCCTGACCTTAACATGGGCACCATGGAGACTTTATTGTTTTTAAAAGAGTAGCTAGCACTGAATTGGGCCCATGACTCTAATAGCTCTTGTACACACCAGAAGAAAAGGGCAACCCTTGCCTCAAACACATGAAGTTCTTCACAGAGAGAGTGATTTCCCATTGGAATGGGCTGCCCGGGGAGGTGGTTGAGGCACCGTCCCTGGAGGTGTTCAAGCAAAGCCTGGCTGAGGCACTTAGTGCCATGGTCTGGTTGACTGGCTAGGACTGGGTGCTAGGTTGGCCTGAATGAGCTTGGAGGTCTCTTCCAACCTGATTGATTCTGTGATTTTGGGATTCTATAATTCTAAGTTCTTGCCAGAGAGAATGATTGGCATTGCAATGGGCTGCCTAGGGAGGTGGTGGAGTCACCATCCCTGGAGGTGTTCGAGAGAAGACTGGGTGAGGCACTTAGTGCCATGGAATAGATGACTGGCTAGGGCTGGGTGCTAGGTTGGACTGGATGATGTTGGAGGTCTCTTCCAACCTGGATGATTCTATGATTCTATGACCAGTCTTTCAACAAAAGCCTCTAAAACCACCTCTGGTTGATTCTAGTCTATCAAGCTTGTAAAGACGAAACCTGCTGATCTGAGCCCATTTTGATTCCAGTTTGCCAGCAGCTACAGAGCTGGCAAGTGCAACTTAAAACTGACAGAATGAAAGGTAAAATAAGAAAGCAAAGGAGGCTGTGAAAATGGTGATGTCAGATCCTGCCTACTGCTGCACTGCAGGTCGGACATATGCCTAAGTTCATTGTACATTGTGATGCAGATTGAAGTTGCAGGTGGAGTTACAGCAGAGATGGGTCTGATTGCAAGTGAATCAGGCTGCCTTACAGCATGTCCCCTGAGCCCAGCCTAGCCTAGTCCTCCTGCTTTCATGTCAGGACAGCCTCTCTACTCTAATTTGTTCTCAAGTAATGGAAAGGGCTGGTTTTTTTTGCTATCAGTTCAAGAAATGACCTAAAGTGGCCTTGTAAGGCAGAATTCATTTACAGTGGCTCCAGCTGAAAGTTGAATGTCTTTTAACTTAATAACTGAAGAACAGTCATCTTCTTTTGAAGTTAATAGCAGTCATGACATTGGAACAGAAACTTTAGTGGAGGAAAGCACACTTGTCTGGATTCAGGTTTGCATTAAGTAGTGTTTTTCTCAGTGGACTAAAGGGAGAGGAGTGTTTGGCCCTACACCAAAACGCATTCCTTCTGTGGTTAAAGAGAACATTTTACCCTGGCATTTCTTCTGAATGCAGACCTAGCAGTGATGCTTTGCAGTGGACATTCAAGCTGGAAATATTTAAAATATGACTGCCTCTTGGAAGTTGTGGGGTTGTTCTTTTTCACAGCAGGGACCACACACTGCAAATAAATGTGAGACTACTTTGGCTCCACCACATCTCACCCTGAGATGCAATTTTCTGCAAAGGTTTATGGAGCCCTGTTTTAATTAGATCAGAGGAATGGCTTAGCTGTAGGATGAATAATGGATTTATTGCTCTGGATGCAGAGGTTGTTTACTCTTTGTTTTCCCCTCTAAGTGATGTGAACTTTAACAAATTGATCATTTTGGATTATCAGCTAACAGATTGTGTGCAGAGCGAACCTAGTTGTACCTAAACCCAGAATTCTTTTCTGCCTCTGTCTTATAAATATTCTTAATCTTTCCTAAGGTGGAGATATTAATAAACATATATTAATGATTTATTAATACAGAAATCTGTAAGTGGCTAAGTGTGGCTAGTGTAGTGTGGCTAGTAGGACAAGGGAGGTTCTTTTGTCCCTGTACTCAGCACTGGTCAGACTGCACCTTGAGTGCTGTGTCCAGTTCTGGGCTCCTCAATTCAAGAGAGATGTTGAGATGCTGGAAGGTGTCCAGAGAAGGGTAACAAAGCTGGTGAGGGGCCTGAAGCACAGCCCTGTGAGGAGAGGCTGAGGGAGCTGGGGGTGTGCAGCCTGCAGAAGAGAAGGCTCAGGGCAGAGCTCATTGCTGTCTGCAACTACCTGAAGGAGGCTGTAGCCAGGTGGGGTTAGGCTCTGCTGCCAGGCAACCAGCAATAGGACAAGGGGACGCAATCTCAGGCTGTGCCAGGGGAGGTCTGGTTTGGATGTTAGGAGGAAGTTGTTGTCAGAGAGAGTGATTGGCATTGGAATGGGCTGCCCAGGGAGGTGGTGGAGTCACTGTCCCTGGAGGTGTTGAAGCAAAGCCTGGCTGGGGCAGTTAGTGCCATGGTCTAATTGATTGAATAAGGCTGGGTGCTAGGTTGGGCTGGATGATCTTGGAGGTCAGCACTATGATTAGCACTATGTTGCTAATCTTACTTCTGCTTGACTCAAACATAAGAAGGTAACATGCTCAGAAATGGAGTTAATCAGACAGACACACACGGATAGGAGTTGGAAGTGTCCTCTGGAAATCAACTCAAGTAAAAGAAATGTTTCAGCATGCACTGCACCTTGATAGAAAGGAGGCCACTGTGCTTATGTGCTAGTTTGAAGCAAGCTGGAATGTTTTGGTAACAGAACTAGATAACGGGCAGTGAAATGAAAAACAATTGTGTCTACTTCTCTCACAGTCATGCTGAGAACTCTGGGAAGAAGAAAGACTTTTTCTCCATTTTGTTCTCTCTCTTGCTTTTGCCTTAGACCTGGTCACATCTCATTAACCCTGCTCCTACTAACCTTGCTCCCTAACCTCTTGGCTGCACCTCTCTTCTTCCTGAGAACTGGGGTAAGGTTGAGAGGGCCGGGGGGAGGTGTTGGGGTGGTTTGAGAGCCCCTCCTGGGGACTCAGGTTTCTGGGAGGGGAGTTGTGCTTTCATATTGTTTATCCTTTGTATATTTCTGTATATAATTGTATATAACTGTATATATTGTAAATAGCTGCTTGTAAATTCTGCTAGCTGTAAATAAATTGCTTCATCTATATTCCCAGAGGTCCGTCTGAGTTAGCTGGGGCAAATTCAAAAGTGTGGGGGGGCGGGGTAACCCCCAAACCATCACATTTTTTATTGGCGCCCAACGTGGGGCTAGATATTTCAGTGAGTGGAAATCAGCTCTGGGAATTAAGATGAAGCTAATCAAGCAGCTATTGTACTTGGTGGGGATTGCTGTGTGGCCTGTTTTCTGGTTTTTTGTGTACAACTGGATCAAAGATCAAATTGGTTATTTCTTACTTCATGTAGTTTTTAAGAAGGCTAAAGTTAAGCTTTCAAACATGTTCTGGAGCTGGGGTGATTTTATTCTTGGTTATGCTGGTTTTAGTGTCACTGAGAATATTACTAGTGATATTACAAGAGTTTTTGTCAATAATGTTACAATCAATCGAGAGTCTGCTTTATCTACTGCTCTCATGAGGGTCATCCAGCCCCAAACTGAAATGCCAAATCCATGCAAGGATTTCTACTCGAAACAGAGCATGGCAGGGATGCTGGGCATTATACTGGCTCTTGTAGTTTTAAATTTCATATTAATTTTGGCATTATGTGTGAAAAATTCAAAACCAGCTTCTGCAAGAGCTAGGAAAATTTCTGTGTCTCAGAAGCAGTCTCTTTCACAGCAAAACAAGGGAACACAGTTGTCGGCTTCCCCCTTGCCAGCCTCTGCCCCTCCTTCTCCAAGTGCTGGGAACACAGCCAGTGTTCCTGCCAATAACGTAAACAATGATAAGGATAACCAAAACAAGCCACAGAGTTTAGCAGGAGCCTCAGGAGCACAGGCAGGTACCCAAAATCAGAATGTTCCTAGCAACAATCAAAACAAGTCAGGGTTGGCAGGCATCCCAGGAGGACAGGCAAATAATCCCACTAATGATAATAACGCTAATGCTGGTAACGCTAGCCCAGTCAGTCCAAATCATAATGACACCAGCTCAGCCAATTCGAAACCCCAGCCAGCAGACCAGAATAAAAATCCTCCTGTTAAAAGCAAGGCAGATTTGAACTCACAAGCTCCAAGTCAGACCTCCAATAATTCAAATGCTCCAGGTCAGACCCCTAAGGATTCAAACCCTCCAAGTCAGACTCCTAAAAATTCAAATCCTCCAGCAGACACATCCAAGTCTGTTGCTGCTCAGGCCCTTCTGGCACCTGCTAAGGCAAAAGCTAAGACAAAGAGTGGTTCGCAGGAGGATGTAAGAGATGGGACCTCTGGTGATCAGCAGCAAGAGGAGGAAGAGGAGGCAGTTAGTCTGCGAGACCTTGTAGATGTGCTGAGACAACAATACTCAAGTGAGAGGAGCGCTGTGAGGTTAGCTGCCAAGAGAGAGGATGGTTCCAATGAGTTTAGGAATGCTATGAGGAAGATTGTGTTAGGCCAGGCACCACCAGAACAACAGGAAGAAGAGGAGGAAGATGACATTCAAGGCTCCAAGGATCCACTCAGAGAGGTCAGGGAAGTTAGGAAGGAATACACAAGAGAATCAGGTGAGCCAATCCTAAGCTGGCTAGTGAGATGCCGTGGCATTGGTGCTAATGCCCTGCAGGTAGGAGACAAGTCTGCCAAGCAGCTGGGACCACTCACTAAGGAGAGTGGAGTGGACAAACACCTAGCAAGTCCTCTTGGTAGGGTTAGCTTGTGGACACGCCTTCTGTTGGCTGTGGCTATGAGATATCCTTCCCGAGATGATTTGCCATGGGCTGCCAAGAAGTGGAACACCGTTGAGCAGGGAATTAAGCTTCTGAAGGAGTTTGCTATGAAGGAAGTGCTTTATGGAGATCATGGTACTCATGAGCCTGACGATATTCCTTTGGGAACAGGTCTCATGAAGAAGCTGATTAAGCTTGCTCCTTCATCCTATGCTAACATCTTGGCCAGTAAATTCCTAGCAAGGAGTGATAATGGAAGGTCTTTCACTGTTGGTGAATTCACTGATCAGCTCAGGCAGATTGAGGACAGCTTGTCACATTCTGGCCTAGTCTCTGCCATACAAACTATGACCACAGAGATTAAAGATACCATGAAAGAACTGAAGGAGGATCTTAAAAACATTACTAATCTGGTAAAGGATACCATTCCTGCATCATCTGAATGGGTGCATGTTTCTGCAGTCAGGAACAGACGCCCACCTCCTGCAAGGCAATTCCAGCCTAGGAGGAGACAAATTCCACCCAGACAGCAGCAATCACGTGCGTCACTGTGGATACTTCTGCGTGACACATACGGGGAGAACATGAACAAATGGGATGGTAAACCTACTTCAGCTCTTTCAAAGAGAGTCAGGGATCTGCAGAGTGGCAGAAACAGAGGCAGTAATGCCCGAAAGGTAGCTGTCACTTCTTCAGCTCCCGAGAGCAGCTGCAATTGTTCCAACAGTTGCAGTTCCTCTCACAACAACACCAATCATTGTGTACACCCCACATGCCATGTTCAGCATTAGGGGTGCCCTGCCTCCAGCCAGGAGGAGGAAAGGGATAGTGGAGAAAACCGAATCTATTGGAATGTATTCATTAGGTGGCCTGGCAGTTCAAGAGTTCGGAAATACAGGGCTTTAGTTGACACAGGTGCTCAGTGTACTTTATTGCCATCTAATTGCAAAGGGACAGAGTCCATTTCTATCTTTGGAATCACTGGTGGATCTCAAGAGTTAACTAAGGTACAGGCTGAGATCAGTTTAACTGGTAAAGAGTGGAAGACACATACTATTGTAACTGGTCCTGATGCGCCTTGCATTTTGGGAATTGACTTTTTGAGACAAGGTTGTTTCAAAGATCCTAAGGGTCACAAATGGGCTTTTGGAATAGCATCTGTAGAGATTGAGGATGATAAATTGAAATTGTCTGTTAGACCAGAACTTTCTGATGAATCTGCAGTTGTGGGACATCATGACATAGAGGACCTGGAAGTGCCAATTGCAACTCAAACTGTTCATCATAGGCAGTACAGAACTAACCGTGACTCTTTGTTGCCCATTCATCAGCTGATTCGTCAATTGGAGAGTCAGGCTGTCATCGAGAAAGCTCATTCACCTTTCAACAGTCCCATCTGGCCTGTGCGTAAACCTACGGGCGACTGGAGACTGACAGTTGACTTTCGTGCCCTCAACGAGGTGACGCCACCCATGAGTGCAGCTGTGCCAGACATGCTGGAACTCCAGTACGAGCTGGAATCGAAGGAGGCTAAATGGTATGCAACCATAGACATTGCTAATGCTTTCTTCTCTATTCCCATAGCAAAGGAGTGCAGGCCTCAGTTTGCATTCACCTGGAGAGGAATCCAGTACCAGTTCAATCGTTTGCCTCAGGGGTGGAAACACAGCTCAACCATCTGTCACTCAGTCATCCACAATGCACTGGAGAAAGGTAAAGCTCCAGAGCACATCCAGTACATCGACGACATCATTGTGTGGGGCCAAACTGCTGAGGAAGTCTTCGAGAAAGGTAACAAAATCATTGACATTCTGTTGCAAGCAGGTTTTGCCATTAAGAGAGACAAGGTCAAAGGACCTGCCAAAGAAATTCAGTTTCTGGGAGTGCGGTGGCAGGATGGTCGCCGTTACATTCCTCAGGATGTGATTAACAAAGTCTCTACCATGGCAGTTCCCACCAGTAAGAAGGACACACTTTCTTTTCTTGGTGTGGTGGGATTTTGGAGACTACACATTCCTGGTTTCAGTCAGATTGTCAAACCTCTGCATGATGTGACTCGTAAGAGAAACAATTTTGAGTGGGGACCTGAACAGCAAGCAGCCTTTGATCAGATCAAACGAGAAGTAGTCCATGCAGTGGGCTTGGGACCTGTGAGATCTGGTCTGGACATTAAAAACATTCTGTACACGGCTGCCAGTGACAATGGTCCAACTTGGAGTCTCTGGCAGAGAGCTCCAAATGAGACACGTGGTCGTCCACTTGGTTTCTGGGGACGTTGTTACAGAGGTTCAGAGACAAACTACACTGCAACTGAGAAAGAGATTCTAGCAGCCTATGAGGGAGTGAAAGCAGCTTCTGAAGTGATTGGAACTGAGTCACAATTGCTTTTAGCTCCTAGACTGCCAGTTCTAAACTGGATGTTCAAAGGCAAAGGTTCATCACCACATCATGCCACAGATGCAACCTGGTCTAAATGGATGGCTTTGATAACCCAACGAGCACGAATGGGTAATCTTGACCGACCTGGTCTGGTGGAGGTGATCACCAACTGGCCGGAAGGCACAGACTGTTCCAAACCTCCGGAGGAGAAAATAACTCGTGCTGAGGAAGCTCCTCCCTATGGTGATCTCTCTGATGAGGAAAAGAACTATGCTTTGTTCACAGACGGTTCCTGTCGTCTTGTTGGGAACAAGCGAAGATGGAAGTCAGCAGTTTGGAGTCCAACCAGGAGAGTTACCGAAACGAAAGATGGCGAAGGAGAATCCAGTCAGTTCGCTGAGGTAAAAGCTGTTCAACTTGCTCTTGATGTGGCTGAACGTGAGAATTGGCCTATCCTTTACCTCTACACCGACTCGTGGATGGTAGCCAATGCTCTATGGGGTTGGCTGAAGGACTGGAAGAAGAATGGTTGGCAGAGGAAAGGAAAGCCTATTTGGTGTGCTGATCTATGGCAGGACATTGATGCACGGCTGGAGAAAACTCCAGTGAAGGTGCGGCACGTAGATGCACACATGCCTAAGAGCAGAGCCAATGAGGAACATCACCACAACCAGAAGGCAGATCAAGCTGCTAAGATTGCTCAAGTTGATACCAACTCTGAACTTGACATTGACCTTGATTGGAAACATCGAGGTGAGTTGTTCTTAGCTCGGTGGGCCCATGACTCATCTGGACATCAAGGCAGAGATGGAACATACCGATGGGCTCGTGATAGGTCAATTGACTTGTCCATGGACGCTATCACCCAAGTCATCTATGACTGTGACATTTGTGCTGCTATTAAGCAGGCTAAGCGAATTAAGCCCTTATGGTATGGCGATAGATGGTCAAAGTACAAGTATGGAGAAGCCTGGCAGATTGACTACATCACTTTACCTAGATCACGTTCTGGCAAGCAGTATGTGCTAACGATGGTAGAAGCCAGCACTGGATGGTTGGAAACCTATCCAGTTCCACATGCTACTGCACGTAACACCATTGTTGGTTTGGAGAGACAGATCTTGTGGAGACATGGAACTCCAGAGAGAATTGAGTCAGACAATGGTACTCATTTCAAGAATAATCTTGTGAAAAATTGGGCCAAAGAGCATGGTATTGAATGGATCTATCACATACCCTACTATGCACCAGCTTCAGGGAAGATTGAACGCTACAACGGTTTGCTGAAAACCACCCTAAAAGCCATGGGGGGTGGAACTCTGAAAAACTGGGACAAACATTTAGCAGAAGCTACCTGGTTGGTAAATAGTAGAGGTTCAGTAAATAGAGCAGGACCTGCACAATCAGATTTGGTCCAAACAGTAGACGGTGATAAAGTTCCTGTTGTACGTGAAAAGAATCTGTTAGGGAAAACTGTTTGGGTATTTTCTCCTTCGGGCAAAGGGAAACCTGTCCGAGGGGTGGTTTCTGCTGAAGGTCCTGGTCATACCTACTGGGTAATGCAGGAGAATGGTGAAATCCAGTGTATTCCACAGAGAAATTTAACCTTAGCTGAGAGAGTTTAAATTCAGAGTGTATAATGTAAGTTGTTAGGAGTTTTCTGTTCTAGGTAACATCGGCGCCCAACACTGAGAGAGTCTACGATAGAATCTACAGTACGTGAGCACGAACCCAACATCACCTGGGAGTCCCTGTTCTGAGCTTTTGAATCACCTACATCTGATTGAAGTGTGAACTGAACTTGTATATATTGTTTTAGTGTAAATATTGGTTTAGATTAGATTGGATAATTCTCAGCGATACTCTGAGCGAAGTAGACAAGGGGTGGATTGTGCTAGTTTGAAGCAAGCTGGAATGTTTTGGTAACAGAACTAGATAACGGGCAGTGAAATGAAAAACAATTGTGTCTACTTCTCTCACAGTCATGCTGAGAACTCTGGGAAGAAGAAAGACTTTTTCTCCATTTTGTTCTCTCTCTTGCTTTTGCCTTAGACCTGGTCACATCTCATTAACCCTGCTCCTACTAACCTTGCTCCCTAACCTCTTGGCTGCACCTCTCTTCTTCCTGAGAACTGGGGTAAGGTTGAGAGGGCCGGGGGGAGGTGTTGGGGTGGTTTGAGAGCCCCTCCTGGGGACTCAGGTTTCTGGGAGGGGAGTTGTGCTTTCATATTGTTTATCCTTTGTATATTTCTGTATATAATTGTATATAACTGTATATATTGTAAATAGCTGCTTGTAAATTCTGCTAGCTGTAAATAAATTGCTTCATCTATATTCCCAGAGGTCCGTCTGAGTTAGCTGGGGCAAATTCAAAAGTGTGGGGGGGCGGGGTAACCCCCAAACCATCACAGCTTACCATCCTCCCCAACCTGTGAAAGTGGAAAGAGTTAATTGGATCATTTTTGGTCAAATTCTAATTCAAGAAGCCTGTTATAATCCCTCTGCTGTTTTCTTTAGGTAAAGTGTCACACAGTTCTTAGCCAAACCTGGCGATTGATGCTGCTGAGCACTGTAAATCAGCCAGTGCAGTTTCCCTCCCAGCTGCTTCTGTTTCAGCCATAAGTGGAAAAGACAAATTATTCTTATCTAGTTTTATAAAAAAACAGAGCCCCTGGGTAGGAAAAAAAAAGAAAGGTTATTTAGATAAATATCTCCATATCATTAACATGATTAACTTTGTTATTCTAACTGTTGTTGCAAATCCTTGGAACTATTATTCATATCAGACATAATGAATATACATTAGTATGGTAAATAAAAGCTATGATGCAGTGATTTGTTTCTTAATGCTATGTTTCTGCCTTGTACATTTGTAGTTCACTCTTCTATCTGTGCTTTGCTGTCATTGTTTATATCTCTATACCTTATCTATTTCATTGGAAAATAATCTCATGCAAGTCTAAACTGCTTTTCCAGTTTAAATAGAATCATGGAATCAATGAGTAAAACTTATTAAACAATCATTAGAAGGGGAAAAAAATCCAGATATACCTTTAGAGCTTCAAATGTTTCTGATATCCAGGCATACATTATCAGAGATGTTCCATAGAATCACAGAATCATAGAATCAAGCAGATTGGAAGAGACCTCCAAGCTCATCCAGTCCAACCTAGCACCCAGCCCTATCCAGTCAACCAGACCATGGCACTAAGTGCCTCAGCCAGGCTTTGCTCCAACACCTCCAGGGACGGTGCCTCCACCACCTCCCTGGGCAGCCCATTCCAATGCCAATCACTCTCTCTGACAACAACTTCCTCCTAACATCCAGCCTAGACCTGCCCTGGCACAACTTAGGTCTGTGTCCCCTTGTTCTGTTGCTGGTTGACTGACAGAAGAGACCAACCCCACCTGGCTACAGCCTCCCTTCAGGTAGCTGCAGACAGCAATGAGGTCTGCCCTGAGCCTTCTCTTCTGCAGGCTGCACACCCCCAGCTCCCTCAGCCTCTCCTCACAGGGCTGTGCTCCAGGACCCTCCCCAGCTTCATTGCCCTTCTCTGGACACCTTCCAACACCTCAACATCTCTCCTGAATTGAGGGGCCCATAACTGGACACAGCACTCAAGGTGTGGCCTGAGCAGTGCTGAGCACAGGGGCAGAATATCCTCCCTTGTCCTGCTGGCCACAGTGTTTCTGATCCAGGCCAGGATGCCATTGGCTCTGCTGCCCACCTGGGCACACTGCTGGCTTACGTTCAGCTACTCTCTATCAGCACCCTCAGGTCCCTCTCTGCCTGGCTGCTCTCAGCCACTCAGTCCCCAGCCTGTAGTGCAGCTTGGGGTTGTTGTGGCCAAAGTGTAGAACCCTGCACTTGGCCTTGTTCAATCTTGAGAAGACTTGCACCATGCAACAGATCACATCAGGAAGAAATGCTAAACTTACTGGTTCTCATGAGGTTCAACTGTGCAGGTTTGATAACAGTAATGTTATGTTTGTGTTTCGGGGAACTAGTAATTTTATTTCCCATGGAGGTTAAATATCTGACTTCTGTTGGTGTGCTCTGTCAGGATCCTCAAGGAGAGAAGAAAGGAAGCTAAGCACCATGCTGTGTGTCCCCCACAGCAAACTGCTGACTAAGCTATCAGCCCATGGCTTGGATGGTAACACTCTGTGCTGGGTTAGGAACTGGCTGGAGGGCTGAGCCCAGAGAGTGGTGGTGAATGGTGCCACATCCAGCTGGCAGCTGTCACTAGTGGTGTCCCTCAGGGATCAGTGCTGGGCCCCATTCTCTTTAACATCTTCATAGATGATCTGGATGAGGGCATGGAGTCAGTCATCAGCAAGTTTGCAGATGACACCAAGCTGGGGGCAGATGTGGCTGGGTTGGAGGGCAGAAGGGCTCTGCAGCAGGACCTTGACCGCCTGGACAGATGGGCAGAGTCCAGGAGGGTGGGGTTCAATAGCTCCAAGTGCAGGGTGCTGCACTTTGGCTACAACAACCCCATGCAGAGATACAGGCTGGGGTTGGAGTGGCTGGAGAGCAGCCAGACAGAGAGGGATCTGGGGGTGCTGATTGATACCCACCTGAACATGAGCCAGCAGTGTGCCCAGGTGGCCAAGAGAGCCAATGGCATCCTTGCCTGCATCAGGAATGGTGTGGCCAGCAGGAGCAGGGAGGTCATTCTGCCCCTGTACTCTGCACTGGTTAGACCACACCTTGAGTGCTGTGTTCAGTTCTGGGCCCCCCAGTTTAGGAGGGACACTGAGATGCTTGAGTGTGTCCAGAGAAGGGCGACGAGGCTGGGGAGAGGCCTTGAGCACAGCCCTACGAGGAGAGGCTGAGGGAGCTGGGATTGGTTAGCCTGGAGAAGAGGAGGCTCAGGGCAGACCTCATTGCTGTCTACAACTACCTGAGGGGTGGTTGTGGCCAGGAGGAGGTTGCTGTCTTCTCTCAGGTGGCCAGCACCAGAACGAGAGGACACAGCCTCAGGCTGCACCAGGGGAGATTTAGGCTGGAGGTGAGGAGAAAGTTCTTCCCTGAGAGAGTCATTGGACACTGGAATGGGCTGCCCGGGGAGGTGGTGGAGTCGCCGTCCCTGGAGCTGTTCAAGGCAGGACTGGACGTGGCACTTGGTGCCATGGTCTGGCCTTGAGCTCTGTGGTAAAGGGTTGGGCTTGATGATCTGTGAGGTCTCTTCCAACCTTGGTGATACTGGGATACTGTGATACTGTGAAATCCTCTGATCACTGTTCTAACATATGATACCAGTTATGAAAACTGAGGAATAAGAAGAGCTTTTAGGAAGATCCAAACATACTTTCAAGCTCCTGCCTTGTACTAAACAGACTCCCAGAAAGACCATCTGCTCTGTCTCTGAGCAGAACTTTGACATGCTCCTTTTCCCCCTCCTTTAAATGGTAATTTGATTTTGCTTTTCCAGTAAGTAATTGGCCAGATGAGTATTCAAAGCCTTGTGATTCCTATTGATCAAGTCAAATTAAATGGTTCTGACCAAGTTTATCAGCTAGGTATGTTTTAATCCTATTTAGTGACATTTTCAATGAACTAGTAAGTGCATTGGGCATTTTTGTTATTGGTCTTGTGTCAGTGGAAGAGGCATTTACATCCTTTGAACATGAAAAAGACTTGGTGTCAGCTCCTGTTTGTTTTTTGTGGAACATGATAGTTCTTTGAAGAAAACCAGCAGGATTTAATCTGACAGCCCAGTAAGGGAATAGTGCCACCAATCTAATTATCCAGTAATCTAGTCAGAAAGGCAGCACTTGTAGGCTTTTCTCAGCCAGTTAATGACATTTCCCATGGAATAGCAACTGCACATGCAGAGATTTTAGGGGTGAGCTCTTAGCCCAGTGTAGCCTGTGATAATCACAAAGGGAGCACTGTGTCTTTGGCCTTCTTGTTGTCAAGTTGGGGTTTTTATGTAGATCAAGGTAACATGTTTCTGGTCAATTTTTTTTTTTCAGTCTTTAAGCCAACTGTCTGTTGATACTTTCTCAGCTCATCAGCAGTCACTAACTTCAAAAGGTTGTATTTTTCATTTTGAATGTCTCAAGACAGATAAACAGGAGTATCATCCTCTCTTGTAATCCCAAGCACAAATCCAGGCTGGGCAGTGAGTGGCTGGAGAGCAGCGCTGAGGAGAGGGACTTGGGACTGCTGCTGGACCAGAAGCTCAACATGAGCCAGCAGTGTGCACTTGCAGCTCAGAGGGACAACCAGAGCCTGGGCTGCTTCAGATGTGTAGCCAGCAGGGCCAGGGAGGTGATTCTCCCCCTCTACCTCACTCTGATGAGATCCCACCTACAGCATCCAGTTCTGGAGCCTCTGTTACAAGAAGGATTTGGAGATGCTGGAGTGTGTCCAGAGAAGGGCCAGGAGGATGCTCAGAGGGCTGCAGCAGCTCTGCTGTGAGCACAGACTGAAAGAGTTGGGGCTGTGCAGGCTGGAGCAGAGGAGACTCCCAGGTGACCTTCTTGTGGCCTTCCAGCATCTGAAGGGGGCTACGAAAAAGCTGGGGAGGGACTTTTCAGGATACCAGGGAATGACAGGACTGGGGGGAATGGAGCACTTGTTTTGGCCAATGAATGCAAAGTTTCACGCCCTGTGTGACTACTCAGGCTTGTTGAGGGGCTGCACAAGACACCTGACACGTGGTGCTGGCTGCTAGCCCTCAGGGCAGCTTTGCTGAAGCCAATCCCCATTGTTTAGTCTGCTCATCAAACTCAACTCTGGGACCCTGACATGGGAGGAGGAGAGCAGAGGCCAAGCCAGTGTGGCAAGATTTCTGCCCTGCCAGGACAGGTATTACATGCCAAATAGGGAGGATGGGAATAAAAGGATCCTGTGAGATGAATGAAGCTAAAATGCATGCCAAGTTTGGCATTTCATTTGCAAATGAGTACCAGATATGAGCTGATCATCAAAACACCATTTGCAGAGTTTGAAAACAAAGTATGTAACAGCTTGCTTTGCAAAAGTGTTAGTCCCTGTAAAATTTTGGCTTAGTGGAAACAGCAATTGCATAGCACTTATCAGAGCTAAAGGTGCTACCATGGCATACCAGGATCCTGTAGAGCCATGTAAGCAATTGTTAATATGTCCTAAATAGAGTACCAATGAACAACAATGTATTTAATGTTTAAATATGGTTCTTGTGAAGAAGGTTCTTTTTCTGGTCTGAAGTAATCTGTAACCTTTGGGTTACATGAGCCAGCAGTGTGCCCAGGTGGCCAAGAGAGCCAGTGGCATCCTGGCCTGCATCAGGAATGGTGTGGCCAGCAGGAGCAGGGAGGTCATTCTGCCCCTGTACTCTACACTGGCGAGACCACACCTTGAGTGCTGTGTTCAGTTCTGGGTCCCCCAGTTTAGGAGGGACATTGAGATGCTTGAGCGTGTCCAGAGAAGGGCGACGAGGCTGGGGAGAGGCCTTGAGCACAGCCCTACAAGGAGAGGCTGAGGGAGCTGGGATTGGTTAGCCTGGAGAAGAGGAGGCTCAGGGCAGACCTTATTGCTGTCTGCAACTACCTGAGGGGAGGTTGTGGCCAGGAGGAGGTTGCTCTCTTCTCTCAGGTGGCCAGCACCAGAACAAGAGGACACAGCCTCAGGCTGCACCAGGGGAGATTTAGGCTGGAGGTGAGGAGAAAGTTCTTCACTGAGAGAGTCATTGGACACTGGAATGGGCTGCCCGGGGAGGTGGTGGAGTCGCCGTCCCTGGAGCTGTTCAAGGCAGGATTGGACGTGGCACTTGGTGCCATGGTCTGGCCTTGAGCTCTGTGGTAAAGGGTTGGACTTGCTGATCTGTGAGTTCTCTTCCAACCTTGGTGACACTGGGATACTGTGAATTATTAGTGAGATTCTCCTTTTCAAGTTCTTCATTGTTATTCTTTAAGTATCACAGTATCACAATGATACCAAGTTCAATTTATGCTCTTGGACATGCTGCCTCTGTGCACAATTTACTTTTCTGATTGACTTTTTGAGACCATGAAACCAGAGCATTGCAAGAAGCAGGTCTTGTTAGTGCCTTGAAAGATTTGTCCTTTCTGTTGAGTATGACTCATGTGGATAAGAAAAGATACATATGGGGTTTGTTTGCCTTTTTTTTCTCTTAAAAGAACTTTTGTAAGTAAAATTAACCTTGCAAGGGATGTCAAGGACAACAAAAAGGGCATCTTATCATAGAATCATAGAATCAACCACGTTGGATGAGACCTCCAAGCTCATCCAGGCCAGCCTAGCACCCAGCCCTGTCCAATCAACCAGACCATGGCACTAGTTGCCTCAACCAGGCTTTTTTTGAACACCTCCAGGCACAGCGACTCCACCACCTCCCTGGGCAGCCCATTCCAATGCCAATCACTCTCTCTGGCAACAACTTCCTCCTGACATCCAGCCTAGACCTCCCCTGCCACAGCTTGAGACTGTGTCCCCCTGTTCTGTTGCTGGTTGCCTGGCAGAAGAGCCCAACCCCACCTGGCTACAGCCTTCTTTCTGGTAGCTGCAGGCAGCAGTGAGGTCACCCCTGAGCCTCCTCTTCTCCAGAAGATTAGCAGCAAGCTAATCAGGGTTCTGCAACACCTGAGCTAAACCAGGTGTTTTGCAGCAAGCACATACAACAGAAAATGCTGTGAGGTTGGAGGCAGACAGCAAAATCAAACTCATGCAATGGACTGAAAGAGTAACCTTTTAAGGGTGCCCTTCTGAGCTCCATGGTCTTCATTTTGATTTCTGCAGGTTCCTCCTCAGGCTGTTCCTTAACTGTGATTTCCTCTGATGTTTGGACTATTTTTCTCCCCTTTAAAAGGAGTTAAATTTCATTCCTTCCTGTTTCATAATGATTTTGTTAATGATTACTCTGTTTCCTTTTGCATTATCCCCCTTCTTTTCCAATTTCTAACAAATAGGTTTCTCCCTGCTCTTTTTAAGCTTTCACTATCTGTGATCAACTTTTTCCTTCTGTTCATTTCACTCTACATCTGCCACCTATCATTAGATTGTTTTTCTTTTGTTATATCTTGACCAATTCTGACTCTAGAATGGTCATGCTTGTATTAAAATGCAAGTAATTAAAATTTATGAAGTTGAGAGATTGAGAAAATTAATTGACATCTACATTTCCTAAAGGTGAATGAATAAAGAGCTAAGAATTTAGATGTGTGCCCTCAGCGAGGCTGCTGATGACACCAAGCTGTGTGGTGCAGCAGACAGGCTGGAGGGCAGGGATGCCATCCAGAGGGACCTGCACAGGCTGCAGAGGTGAGGTTCAACAAGACCAAGTGCAAGGTCCTGCAACTGGGTCGGGGCAATCCCAAGCACAACTCCAGGCTGAGCAGTGAGTGGCTGGAGAGCAGCCCTTGAGGAGAGGGACTTGGGGGTGCTGCTGGATGAGAAGCTCAACAGGAGCCAGCAGTGTGCACTTGCAGCCCAGAGAGCCAAGCAGAGCCTGGGCTGCAGCAGCAGAAGTGTGGCCAGCAGGGCCAGGGAGGGGATTCTGCCCCTCTGCTGTGCTCTGGTGAGACCCCACCTGGAGTACTGCATCCAGTTCTGGAGCCCCTATGACAGGAGGGATGTGGAGATGCTGGAGTGTGTCCAGAGCAGGGCCACGAGGATGCTGAGAGGGCTGCAGCAGCTCTGCTGTGAGCACAGACTGAAAGAGTTTGGGCTGTGCAGGCTGGAGCAGAGAAGGCTCCCAGGTGATCTTCTTGTGGCCTTCCAGGATCTGAAGGGGGCCTACAAAAAAAGCTGGGGAGGGACTTTTTAGGCACTCAGAGAGTGACAGGACTGGGGGGAGTGGAGCAGAGATGGAGGTGGGGAGGTTCAGAGTGGCCGTGAGGAGGAAGTTGTTGAGCATGAGAGTGGTGAGAGGCTGGAATGGGTTGCCCAGGGAGGTGGTTGAGGCCTCATGGCTGGAGGTGTTAAAGACCAGGCTGGCTGAGGCTGTGTGCAGCCTGCTCTAGGGTAGGGTGTCCCTGGGCATGGCATGGAACTGTCTGATCCTTCTGGTCCCTTCCAGACCTGACTGATTCTATGATTTTATATTCAAAACATCTAGGCTGGTAAAAAATGACTTAGTTAAATAGACCTTTCTGTGCAGTTCTTTTTTATAATCCTCTGTATTTTAAAGTATCAGTTATATGTTGATTGCCTGCACATTTAAACTGTGTAAAATATGGACAGAGCAAAGCTGTCATTCTGTGTTTGTGAGGCACAGTATCTTACTACATCATATCATGTAGGTAGACTACATGATATGATGTGAACAGGCTCTTTTCACTTGCTTACTTGCTCCCTGGGACAGGACAAGGAGCAATGGGTGTAAGCTGCAGTGAAAGAGGCTCTGCCTCAACACAAGGGGGAACTTCTTGCCTGTAAGGGTCACAGAGCACTGGCACAGGCTGCCCAGGGAGGTTGTGGAGTCTCCTTCTGTGGAGCCTTTCAAGGCCTGTCTGGATGTGTTCCTCTGTGAGCTGTGTTAGATAGGATTGTCCTGCTCTGGCAGGGGGGTTGGACTGGATGATCTCCTTGGGTCCCTTCCAACCCCTAACATCCTGTGAGCCTGTGATGTATCTTGCTTACATGATATAATGTATCATATCATATAGGTAGACTGCATGACATAATGTATCTTGCATGATATGATGCATCATATCATGAACATGAGCCAGCAGTGTGCCCAGGTGGCCAAGAGAGCCAGTGGCATCCTGGCCTGCATCAGGAATGGTGTGGCCAGCAGGAGCAGGGAGGTCATTCTGCCCCTGTACTCTGCACTGGTTAGACCACACCTTGAGTCCTGTGTTCAGTTCTGGGCCCCCCAGTTTAGGAGGGACATTGAGATGCTTGAGCGTGTCCAGAGAAGGGCAACGAGGCTGGGGAGAGGCCTTGAGCACAGCCCTACGAGGAGAGGCTGAGGGAGCTGGGATTGGTTAGCCTGGAGAAGAGGAGGCTCAGGGCAGACCTTATTGCTGTCTACAGCTACCTGAGGGGAGGTTGTGGCCAGGAGGAGGTTGCCCTCTTCTCTCAGGTGGTCAGCACCAGAACGAGAGGACACAGCCTCAGGCTGTGCCAGGGGAGATTTAGGCTGGAGGTGAGGAGAAAGTTCTTCACTGAGAGAGTCATTGGGCACTGGAATGGGCTGCCCGGGGAGGTGGTGGAGTCGCCGTCCCTGGAGCTGTTCAAGGCAGGACTGGACGTGGCACTTGGTGCCATGGTCTGGCCTTGAGCTCTGTGGTAAAGGGTTGGACTTGATGATCTGTGAGGTCTCTTCCCAACATGGTGATTCTGGGATACTGTGATACTGTGATATTATATAGGTAGGCTACATAATATGCTGTATCTTACTTACATGATATGATGCATCATATCATATAGGTGGACTACATAATATGATGTATCTTACATGCTCTGATGTATCATATCACATAGGTTGACTACATGATATGATGTACCTTACTACATCATGTCATGTAGTTAGACTACATCATGTGAAACTATCATGGAGTAGGTCTAAAACAATTACACTGAACTAATTAACTGAACTGTGGAGCTGACTGCCACTTGATACTTTGGATATGTGCATTCACAGAATGATAAATAAGGGGGGAAAAAATCCAGCCTGTGTGGAGCAGTCCAGCCTAGGGACCTCATTACTTGTATTTGCATTTGCATACCATGCCCTTAGGTGCCCCATAAGAAAGACCCAAATACACTGAAGGTCTCTCACAGCAGCGCACCCTGACATGATGCTGTTTCATCTGTGCCTTGCTGCTAGTTTCCATGAGTAGCAGGGATGTAGGCTGTTCTTCCCAAAGGGGTGCTTAAAATCCAATCCCCTTTCTGAGCAGCTGGGAGTGCAGAGGGCAGCAGAAGCGTCCTGCCAGGCATGCCAATGAAAGTGCAGTCTGGTGTAGTCCCTGTAATACAAAAAGCTCAAAGGAAAGGAAAGGAGCAGCTGGTGAGGCGTCACGGGCAGCTACTCTGAGGGTTTAGAAAGAAGCAGCTCTACTGGAAATAGAGAGGATCACTCAAGAGGTTCTTCTTCCCCTGTACTCAGCACTGGTCAGGCCACACCTTGAGTACTGTGTCCAGATCTGGGCACCTCAATTCAAGAGAGATGTTGAGGTGCTGGAAGGTGTCCAGAGAAGGGCAGCAAGGCTGGGGAGGGGCCTGGAGCACAGCCCTGTGAGGAGAGGCTGAGGGAGCTGAGGGTGTGCAGCCTGGGGAAGAGGAGGCTCAGGGCAGAGCTCATTGCTGTCTGCAGCTACCTGAAGGGAGGCTGTAGCCAAGTGGGGTTGGTCTCTTCTCCCAGACACCCCACAACAGCACAAGGGGACACAGTCTCAAGTTGTGGCAGGGCAGGTCTAGGCTGGATGTTAGGAGGAAGTTGTTGGCAGAGAGAGTGATTGGCATTGGAATGGGCTGCCCAGGGAGGTGGTGGAGTTGCCATCTCTGGAGGTGTTGAAGCAAAGCCTGGATGAGGCACTTAGTGCCATGGTCTGGTTGACTGGATAGGGCTGGGTGCTAGGTTGGACTGGCTGATCTTGGAGGTCTCTTCCAACCTGCTTGATTCTATGATTCTGTGACTCTATGGCTGCAGAGAATTAGTTAAGAATTGCAGGGAACCTAAGAGTAACAGAAAAGTGAGGGGAGCTCATGGTAGGGATTAAGGAGAGTAAGAAAGGCTTTTACAGACTATTCATGTCAGGAAGAAAAGTGATAGAAGAGGATCACTAACAAGTGATGGTTGGTACAAAAAAAAGGACAAGACAGTGATTCTAAAATGAGTTAATTGGCTTTTGATAAGGGACATAAATATGAGAAAGTTGGAAAATGAAAGGATAGGTGGGAGAAAAGGCAGGCAGAGCAAAGCCTAGTGCTGTGTGCCCAAGCTGTGGTTTGCAGAGGCACGGAAACGTGAGCAGCAAGGGCTTCCCACCCTGCCTGTGGCTGTGCCACCTCCTCCTGCTAGGACAGTTAGGAGGGAGTCCAACAGCCCTTCTCCTCACCTGCCTCAGACCAAGGGAAGGATGGGCAGCTTCCTCCAGGATCTCACAGAGAGAATTGACTGCACAGAGCTCAACAGCCTGTGAAACCAGCAGTTGATGGCTTTGACTCTGAGCCATGGTGTAAGGTTCTTAGGCAGAAGATGTCATAAGGATTCACAGTCTGTAATTTCAATGTACATATGTTGTCCCCCCATGAAGATGTGCTGGTCCCAGCATCTTGGTGTACCAAACCTGACCTGCTATGCTACCTCTGACCTTTTTCAAAGGAAGCACAAAACCTCAGTGGATAACAGCAGCAAATCTCCTCTAGTAGGCTTGGCCCATTAGTCCACACTGGTAGTGGCCTCCACATCAAAGCTAATCTCACTGCAGGACATCTGTAATACAGGCAGTGACAGACCAAGATCACTCATAGGTTTTAAACTGCCCTTCAAGCTCGACCTTGACAAATGTCTCTTTGGAAGGGATCAAGCTTACCCTGACCTTTTATTTTTGGACTCCACTTGTCAAGATGAGTGCTATAATTGAGATGGAAACATACAGGCCACATGGTTGCTGTGTGCTCTTTGCCATCTCTAAAACTCATTTCAGCTTGGAGAAGAGGAGCCTGAGGGATGATCTCATTAAAGTTTATGAAGATGTGAAGGGTGAATGTCAGGAAGACAAGCCAGGTTCTTCTCAGGGCAACCAGTGGCAAGCTGGAGCATAGGAGGCTCCACGTGAATGTAAGGAGAAACATCTTCACTGTGAGAGTGACAGAGCACTGGAACAGGCTGCCCAGAGAGGTTGTGGAGTCTCCTTCTCTGGAGACATTCAAAACCCACCTGGATGAGTCCCTATGGGACCTACTCTAGATGATCCTGCTCTCCCATGGGGATTGGACTAGATGATCTTCCAAGGTCACTTCCAACCCCTAGCATTCTGTGATTTCTGTGGTTTTTTAACTAGGCCAAAATAGTAGCAATACAATAAGATGTTAGCATCTACAAAACTTTCATCCAGGGGTTGTCAAGGTCTAGAGAACAGAGATTAGAAATATCTCTGTCCAGAGGAGCAAGATCTGTTCTTACAGCTTTCTGTGTTGTGAAATTAAGGTGCAAGCAAGCCCATATATCACCACGAAACTATCTATTAAAGGATTAAGTTGAACAAAACAGAGGGAGAGAGAGAAGAGGGGGGAGGGAGATAATGGAGAAAAAGAGAAGAAGCAGAGAAGGAAAGGAGCAGGGATTATATTACCATCAGCTGCAGATGGGGGTTAGAGAGAGAGAGAGATGCATGGCCCAGGGATGTTCTTCTGTGGTGCTCATCAGGAATTGCTGTGGTGGAGGTGCAGCTCTGGTGGTGCTCTGGTAAAGGTCCACCTTTTGGCAGTCATTGCTCCTGTCTTTTTATACAGGTTTTTTATCTCAGTGTCCAGGTGCAGCTGCCCAGGAAATCTTTTAGCACATTCATGAATTCACAGGGGTCTGGCAACAGCACGGGGAGGACCTCTGCCCCCTCCCTGCGCTGCTCACCTGTCCATACCTCCAATACACATCAGCCTGTTCACGTCAGGGTAGCTGACATAAGATGTGCACATCCTGGGCATTCAAGCCAGGCTGAGGTCCAGGAATTTCCACAAAGGCACTGTCTGTTGATTTGCATCCCTGAGCTTTTGGCCAAACACATCCACTGAGCCCAGGAGGTTAACAGAGGCAGTCTTTATCTTTGTTGATTTACAAGGGAGAGACCATATTTTTGTTGATTAGGGAGAGATGATGGTAATCTTTATCTTTGTTGGTGAACAAGGGAGAGAGATGATCTAGACTCTCACAAGGGGTTAAGATATTAAATAATTTAAGTACCCTTAGGTAAGTTTTCATGATAGTCATCCCACACTGTGAAATGTAAACTCTGTGTCGTTGGAATCTCCAGCTTGGCCATAGTAATTTTTTTTTTCCCCTGGGGAAATTTTGCAAGCTCTGAGTATATCTCAGATCCAAGTAGGGAAAGAAGCCTGCAGTTCCTGTCTATAAGACACTTTGATGAGAGTCTGAGCAAAGCAATATTCCACAAAATGCAGGCCTCATCTCACATGCAGCTGCCAGCCCAAAGTCACCCAAGGGATGTCAGCTGAAGCAGTAAGCCCAGACTTTGCCTGCAGGAGTGCTGGGACAATGCCTCCATGCATAAGAGGAACACAACATAAGAGTCACAGAAAAGTGAAGGGAGTTCATGGTAGATTAATGAGAGTAAGAAAGGTTTTAAGAAATGATTCATGTCAGAAAGAAAAAAAGATTGAAGAGGATCACTAACAAATGAAGGTGGGGACCAAAAAAAGACAATGAGTCTAAAATCAATGAATTGGCTTTTGATAAGAGATATACATTGGAGTGGATTAATAGTATTGTTCAGTCTGTTGGGGGGAAGATGCTGGCGATGTTAGGCAAGCCTTTCTGACAAGTCCTTGTTAAGTAGCAACCCAAGCTCATGTCACACCATTTCAGCAGACATCTGTAAGGTGAGAATGAGGCCAGGTCCTTGATGGAATGCACCATCCATCCATGCACCGTGGCTCTCCTTCCTGCTTGCTTTTCTCTCAGGGAGTCCCTTCAGCAAACTGCAAGAAACTGATGTGATAAGCTGAAGCCTGATTTTCCCATGGGACAGTGTAATAGCAGAGCTTGGGAAGGAGAGAAATGGAGATGGTGTTGACCCTTGAGGCTGTTCTGAATATATCATTGGTCAAAATAAATGGGAGCATTTCCTATTAAGGATTAAGTGTTGTAAATTTAGGGAAGACTAGATGTAGGTCATAAAGGCAAACCATGACTCTGATCTGACTTGATTATCCTTATTTCACTGGACAGTCAGTCATCCATGCTGGTCTTTGAGCTCTCAGGGTACATGAAACTCCTAGCTGTACATGGCCACTGCAGACAAGAAGGGATGAGGCAGGTTGTTACTGTGTCTTTTCAGCCCTTTATTCATCTGGCAGTTCTTAAATTGATGATAGATCAGAGATCTGGCAGAAAGGAAAGCTCCAGGGTTGGAATGTCTATAAGATACTTTTCTGGTCATCCAACACCTTGAACATGACAACCTCAGGGGTCTGCTTTGATCCCTTATTGCTCATCACAAGAGAGCTGGAGCACTGCAACCCTAAAGAGGTTTATGGCAGCAAGTGGTTCACTTCATTGCTGATCAGCTAGCCTGCCAAATGGGTAGAGATTCAGTTTGCACAATAATACTTACTCAAACTATCTCCTTAACCTTGGTTTCCCCTCTAACTCATCTATATTGCTTACCCAGCACTTGAAATCCATCATCTGCCCTGTAAAGGACAGTGAATAACCATATGTCATAGGTTTTTTTTGTTTAAGAGCATGACAGACTTAGATTATTCTAATTTAGTCTTTTTAAGGAAGAAGGGCAGTAAAATAATAAGGCTCTCAATGAATTGGAGAAGGAAATACAGAAAGGCTGCATTTAAAAATGCACAGGAAAAGATAGGGCATACATGAATCCTTAACACCTAATACAGATACAGGATACATGAGGATTCCAGGCAACCACCAATAGAACAAGGGGACACAGTCTCAAGTTGTGCCAGGGCAGGTCTAGGCTGGATGTTAGGGGGAAGTTGTTGTCAGAGAGAGTGATTGGCATTGGAATGGGCTGCCCAGGGAGATGGTGGAGTCACCATGCCTGGAGGTGTTCAAGCAAAGCCTACATGAGGTACTTAGTGCCATGGTCTGGTTGATTGTCTAGGGCTGGGTGCTAGGTTGGACTCGATGATCTTGGAGGTCTCTCCCAACCTGGTTGATTCTGTGATTCCCCCAAAAGCTTCCCCCCCAAGCAAACCAAAGCTACCAAAAAACCCCAGTGCTCATTTTCTCCCATCCCCCACTGTCTCCAGTTAGACTCAAGCAGGTCAGATTCACTATGGCGGTGGTCTTGAAGGCCATGGCCTAAGGGATACTCCTACATAGTTACCAGGTAAGGATC
The DNA here is from genome assembly GCF_015220805.1 of Pogoniulus pusillus. Classification (NCBI taxonomy): domain Eukaryota; kingdom Metazoa; phylum Chordata; class Aves; order Piciformes; family Lybiidae; genus Pogoniulus; species Pogoniulus pusillus. The sequence goes on from NC_087295.1 coordinate 14,251,451, forward strand.
CCTCTGGAGAGTTGAAAGGAAAAGGGAGAAAAAAGAACAGATTGACCTTGCTGCTTGCTTTTAAAGTGTTTTCAGGATTTATGGGAGTGAATAATGAAATTACAATGCCTGGGGTGACCTGTTCATCCTCTGGGATGGATCTTGGTCTTCATTGTTGTTTGGGGTTTGTTTTTTGTTTTTTGGTGCTTTTTCTTAATCTGGGATAACCTGGAAACCCCTCAAACCACAACATTCCACCCCTTGTTATTCTAGACCATAATTCCTGCATCAAACATACCAAACAAGAAACAGTCTCTAGATGGCATGCAGCAAAGTCCAGCTGGCAAATTATTCTTCATCCTGACACTGTTTGGAACTGTCATCCATTCAGGATCAGGAAAGTTATTCTTATCAGGTGAGACAAACCAGGATTTCTCAGGGCTCATATGGTTCATACTTGTGTACCATGAGGTCTTCATAAGTTTTCAGTGGATGCCATGGTTGTCTAGAAGAGAATTTGGAACAAATGCATGTTGTGAGCTCTTTCAGTTAAATCCTTTTTAGTGAAATACACTGGATTTCACCATGTGTGATGGGGTTTTATATTACCCAATAAGTATGACTGGGAACATTAGCAGAAATTACCAAAAGAAGGGAGAAAACCAATCCTCTCTCTGCCAACAACTTCCTCCTAACATCCAGCCTAGACCTGCCCTGGCACAGCTTGAGGCTTTGTCCCCTTCTTCTGTTGCTGGATGCCTGGCAGCAGAGCCCAACCCCACCTGGCTACAGCCTCCCTTCAGGTAGTTGTAGACAGCAATGAGCTCTGCCCTGAGCCTCCTCTTCTGCAGGCTGGGAAGGAGTCAGGAGGACCTGGGGGCAGGGTCCAGAGCACTCCCCCAGGAGAGTTAACCCTTTGCACAAAGACACTGCCTGCCTTCCTGTTGCTTGCATGGATGCCAACTTGTCCCAGTGATCAATCTCTTGAAACCTGTCAGTGGCATGTGGTAGGCTGCTCCATAAATACTTAGCACTCAGTTGCATCCAAATGATAGTTAGAATGGGAGAGGTCTGTATTTTCAGGCATGGGATAGGAAAATGGTTTTATGCCAAGCTTTGTCAACTCTCCTGCCTAATTAAAAAGCTTATTTCTCTAGGTATGGAAATTTAAATACCCTTAGGGTTTGGGGTCTTTTTTTCCCCTCCAAATGCCATCAGCTTTCAGATAGTGATTTACAGCCCAGTTCTTCTAGCAGATGTCTTTTTTTCCTGCAGCTCTCATTTAAGAAGATGTTCTGCTGGAGGAGGTCTAATGGGACCTAGTTCTAATATAAGGATTTAATTGCTCTTGCTTTCAAAGCGATGACTTTGCTGATTAAGTTATGGAGAGGAGTGAGAAAATAGGACACTGTTGTCCAGAATTTAACATTTATTTCAAGTGTCTAAAGATGCAAATGAACTTGCAGAGAGATTTTAAACCAGCAGATAGGTACCTAATTCCTCACCATGGAAATTCCATTAAAAAGTGATCCAGAGTGCTTTCTTGGAAAGTCTTTGGAGTAATTGTGCTGTTCAAGGCAGGACTGGACGTGGCACTTGGTGCCATGGTCTGGCCTTGAGCTCTGTGGTAAAGGGTTGGACTTGATGATCTGTGAGGTCTCTTCCAACCTTGGTGATACTGGGATACTGTGTGAATGTCTCTTTCAGACAATTCAGCCCTTCATGGAAGGAAAAGATGACCAAAGCTGCAAGGTTTAGTTGTCATATTTGGCTCTGTTCTCTGTAGCTGTTCTGGGATGAGGAGGGTTAGGCTCTGTTCACTACAGCTATTGGGGGGGGGGGGGGGGGGGTGTTTAGGTTCTTAACACTTTTATCATAGAATCATAGAATGGTTTAGGTTGGAAGGCACCTCAAGGATCATCCAGTTCCAACCCCCTGCCACGGGCAGGGACATCTCACACTAGAACAGGTCGCTTAAGACCTCATCCAACCTGGCCTTGAACACCTCCACAACCTCCCTGGGCAACCTGTGCCAGTGTCTCACCACCCTCACTGCAAACAACCCTTTCCTAACATCTAGTTTGAATCTCCCCTCTGCCACTTCAAACCCATTGCCCCTTATCCTGTCATTACAAGACCTTGCCAATAGTCCCTCCTCAGCCTTCCTGTAGCCCCCTTCAGATACTGGAAGGCTACTCCAAGGTCTCCTCAAAGCCTTCTCTTCCCCAAGCTGCAGAGTCCCAACTCTCTCAGCCTGTCCTCACAGCAGAGCTGCTGCAGCCCTCTCAGCATCTTGGTGGCTTCCTCTGGACTGGCTCCAACACTTCCATGTCCTGCTTGTGTTGGGGGCTCCAAAACTGCTCCCAGGATTGCAGGTGGGGTGTGAGGAGAGCAGAGCCAAGGGCAGAATCCCCTCCCTTGCCCTGCTGCCCACACTGCTCTGGCTGCAGCCCAGCACAGGGTTGTGTCTGGGCTGCACTCACACTGCAGGCTCCTGTGGAGCTTTTCATCAGCCCAGACCCCCAGGTCCTATTCCTCAGAGCTGCTCTCAGCCATTCCCCACCCAGCCTGGAGTTGTGCTTGGGATTGCACCCAGCCAGGTGCAGGACCTTACACTTGGCCTTGTTGAATGTCATGAGGTTGGCCTGGGCACAGCTCTGCAGCCTGCCCAGGTCCCTCTGGATGGATCCCTGCCCTCTAGCAAGTGACTGTGCCTCACAGCTTGGTGCCATCTGCACAGTTGCTGAGGGTGCACTGATTCCTCTGTCCATATCACTGACAAAGCTGTTACACAGCACTGGTGCCAGCACTGACCCCTGAGGGTCACCACTTGGCACTGGTCTCCAGGTGGAAATTGTGCCCTTGATCACCACTCTCTGGGTGCCACCATCCAGCCAGTTCCTTACCCAGCAGTGCACCACTCATCCAGTCTGTGTTTTCCCAGTTTGGTGACCAGGATGTCCTGCGGGACAGTCAGATGCCTTACTCAGGTGCAGATCGATGGTGTCAGTTGCCCTTTCTGTGTCCACTATTGCTGTGATTTCATCATAAGAAGGCACCAAATTTGCCAGGCCTGATTTGCCTTTGGTGCAGCCATTGCTGGGTACCACCAATCCCCTCTGCTTTGTTTTCCATTTGCAATATCTAATCTTGTGCAAGATTTATAAGGTGCATATCTATGCTTCCAGGACTTGCCCAGGCTATCTTTACTGCTGTGGCATTATAGAGGAGTTATCAACCCTTAGTCAACCCTCAACTGTTGAAAACCAATTTCTTTTTGTTTGTTTAATCTAAGTTTGTGGTTATCTGCACCTGTGTTTAAAATAATTTCCCCAAGAGGAACCTAAAAGCAAAATTGAAATCCACAGGAGGTATTTTTAATACTAAGATTTTAATGTTCATTTTTTTTAACTGGTGGTGCAAACATTTTGTCCCAAGGTAATTGTTTAGCCAAGAGCTAAACAGGTTGATTTAAAAAATAGGTTTAATTAATTCTAATTATTTTTTTTCTTATTAAGAAGGTTAAAAGTACTTTTATTTGGTTGAGGGTTTTTTTAAGCTTGATCTTCACAAAAGCTCCAGAAAAGCTGGTGGCAGAGTGGTGTTTCCCAGCTTCTTTTTATTTAGGGCATTTGGATGTGAGTTTGGTTTTTTTTTTCATTAGCAGTGCCTGACACCTCAGTATACTTAGAATACTTAGAGTCAACCAGGCTGGAAGAGACCTCCAAGCTCATCCAGTCCAACCTAGCACCCAGCCCTGGCCAATCCACCAGACCATGGCACTAAGTGCCTCAGCCAGGCTTTGCTTCAACACCTCCAGGGATGGTGACTCCACCACCTCCCTGGGCAGCCCATTCCAATGCCAATCACTCTCTCTGCCAACAACTTCCTCCTAACATCCAGCCTAGACCTCCCCTGGCACAACTTGAGACTGTGTCCCCTTGTTCTGTTGCTGGTAGCCTGGCAGAAGACCCCAACCCCACCTGGCTACAGCCTCCCTTCAGGCAGTTGTAGGCAGCAATGAGGTCACCTCTGAGGCTCCTCTTCTGCAGGCTGCACACCCCCAGCTCCCCCAGCTCTAGCTCTGAGTTTTGGAAGAGGAATGTCAGGCTAAGAGTTTGCAAAGCCTTATCAATAGCTACAAGAACATCCCAGCATGTAACAGCTTTCAGGGATGAGTCTAGGGCTGCAGGATGCTTGGGGAAGTAGCCTGTGTGATTGATGAAATAGCAATGCCTAGGGATTCCGAGCAAGAAGGACAAGCTGCAAGTTACAATTTCATTTCAATTTCCTTTTTATTTTGATTTCTACTTAGCCCTGAGCTAGGGAAGCCAAAGCTGCTTCAGCCGTGCAGGAGGAAGACTGTTTGTCTCTGAAGACAGCACTTGGAATGAGTCTGGGATGTTCATCCTTGACTAGCAGAGTAGCAGTGTGGAGTGAGAAACTAAAGGCTTATTTAATTTTCCTGCCTCTGAGCCCCAGTGGGCCAGTCTTGGTGTAAAATCATAGAATAAACCAGGTTGGAAGAGACCTCCAAGATCATCCAGTCCAACCTAGCACCCAGCCCTGTCCAGTCAACCAGACCATGGCACTAAGTGCCCCAGCCAGGCTTTGCTTCAACACCTCCAGACACAACGACTCCACCACCTCCCTGGGCAGCCCATTCCAATGCCAATCACTCTCTCTGACAACAACTTCCTCCTAACATCCAGCCTGAACCTGCCCTGACACAACCTGAGACTGTGTCCCCTTGTGCTGTTGCTGGTTGCCTGGCAGCAGAGCCCAACCCCACCTGGCTACAGCCTCCCTTCATGTAGCTGTAGACAGCAATGAGCTCTGCCCTGAGCCTCCTCTTCTGCAGGCTGCACACCCCCAGCTCCCTCAGCCTCTCCTCATAGGGTTTGTGTTCCAGGCCCCTCCCCAGCTTTGCTGCCCTTCTCTGGACACCTTCCAGCACCTCAACATCTCTCTTGAATTGAGGAGCCCAGAACTGGACACAGCACTCAAGGTGTTGCCTGACCTGCACTGAGCACAGAACTTCCTCCTAACATCCAGCCTAGACCTCCTCGGGCACAACTTGAGGCTGTGTCCCCTCCTGCAGTGTGCTAGCAGCCTGCTTGCTGTGCTGAGGAAGTCTTTCAAGTGAGCTGTTTCTCTGGTGGGTGGTATGCAGGACAGTGGGAGACAAGGTTCAGCATAACAAAATTGGAACTGAGGAGGAAATTCCCTGTTGGCACATTCAGCATGCTCAGCCACTCTGCCAGGTAGGGCTGCTGGAGATGATAGCTGGATATTAATAGGTGACATTAAATAATTGCTGAATGTGAATGCCTCTCTCTGCAGCTAAGTGTTCATTATGCCATAAAATACAGTTATTTTTCCCTCCTGTAAGGCTATAAATGCTTCACAGGAGCAAAATTCAATTTACATGAAAGATAAGCAAAGATGAAATCATCTTTAAGTCATCTTTATTCTGTGTAATTGTGTTGTGAACAGATAAACTGTGCATATCGCACAGGTTTTGCTCAAGTTTAGGCAAGATGTTAGATCATTTCAGAAGATGAAAGAGTCAAGGGTAATAATGCAAGCCCTCTTCATGTACATGTTTTGTTGAAGCCTTTGACATAAATATATGAAAGTGAAAAATCAGAAACAGCACAGACATTGTCGTAGTCATTGTGGCTCACACCAAAATCAATCACTGAAGCACCCAGCTTGGTCACTGCCTGTGTTCAAAATTAAGTGCACCCTGTAGCTTGCCTGGAAAAATAAAATGCTCTTTTCCAGGGGAACAAGGGAGGTTATTCTTCCCTTTTAGTCAGAGGTTATACTTCCCTTTTACTCAGAGGTTATTCTTCCCTTTTACTCAGAGTTATTCTTCCCTTTTACTCAGAGTTATTCTTCCCTTTTACTCAGCACTGCTCAGGCCACACCTTGAATGCTGTGTCCAGTTCTGGGCTCCTCAATTCAAGAGATGTTGAGGTGCTGGAAGTTGTCCAGAGAAGGGCAATAAGGCTGGGGAAGGGCCTGGAGCACAGCCCTGTGAGGAGAGGCTGAGGGAGCTGGGGGTGTGCAGCCTGCAGAAGAGGAGGCTCAGGGCAGAGCTCATTGCTGTCTGCAGCTACCTGAAGGGAGGCTGTAGCCAGGTGGGGTTGGTCTCTTCTGCCAGGCAACCAGCAACAGAACAAGGGGACACAATCTCAAGTTGTGCCAGGGCAGGTCTAGGCTGGATGTTAGGAGGAAGTTGTTGGCAGAGAGAGTGATTGGCATTGGAATGGGCTGCCCAGGGAGGTGGTGGAGTCGCTGTCCCTGGAGGTGTTGAAGCAAAGCCTGGCTGGGGCACTTAGTGCCATGGTCTGGTTGATTGGCTAGGGCTGGGTGCTAGGTTGGCCTGGATGATCTTGGAGGTCTGTTCTAGCCTGGTTGATTCTATGATTCTAATGGAAGTCTGTTATTTGTGGCTGAGTATGCACAAGTGGTGCTTATAAATAAACTTTGGCTTTTCTTCTTAGAGTTGTTGGAGATTTGGAGAAGGCAAAGCACTCATTCCTTTTTGATTATATTCTAGTTTGGTGAGAGGCATCCCTGGGGCCTCACAGGCAAATCTATTCTGAAAAGCAAAGCTAGTTAGTGCATAAATTAGTCTGTTGAGATCCCTATAGAAGGTTTTGATTGTCTGCCTCCTGTATGAAATGTGATTTCTGGCTTTACCCAATTCTCTCTCCATGGCAGTTTTTTTCAACCCAGCAGCCTGCATCATTAGCTGACCAAGAAACCTAAGGGAAGGTTAGGGGTATGGGCAGAGAATAATGGAGAGCATTAGAGGCAACTTTTTATTCCTCTGACATAGTTTGATGTGTCCATCCTTAGAGCAATATTAACTGATTCTGGGTTTCCAGTGGAATAATTAATCTGGGTCACTGCTTCAGCAGCATTTTGCTGCTTCTTTGTCTGAATGCCTGGAAATTCCTGGAGTTTGTGACCTGTATTGTTTCATGTGGACTTAGATATTACTTAGAACAACCTCATTTGTAATTGAAATCAGATATCAATGTTTCCAATTCAAGCTTAAATATTCCCCTTCATTTAAAGTGCATTTAAAACAGGAGAGGTGCTTTTAGATGCTTTTGTTGAAAGACTGATCATAGAATCATAGAATCAAGCAGGTTGGAAGAGACCTCCAAGCCCATCCAGTCCAACCTAGTACCCAGCCCTATCCAGTCAACCAGACCATGGCACTAAGTGCCTCATCCAGGCTTTTCTTCAACATCTCCAGCAACGGTGCCTCCACCACCTCCCTGGGCAGCCCATTCCAATGCCAATCACTCTATCTGACAACAACTTCCTCCTAACATCCAGCCTAGACCTGCCCTGGCACAACTTGAAGCTGTATCCCCTTCTTCTGTTGCTGCTTGCCTGGCAGCAGAGCCCAACCCCACCTGGCTACAGCCTCCCTTCAGGTAGTTGTAGACAGCAATGAGCTCTGCCCTGAGCCTCCTCTTCTGCAGGCTGCACACCCCCAGCTCCCTCAGCCTCTCCTCAGAGGGTTTGTGTTCCAGGCCCCTCACCAGCTTTGTCACCCTCCTCTGGACACCTTCCAGCACCTCAACATCTCCCTTGAATTGAGGAGCCCAGAACTGGACACTGTACTCAAGGTGTTGCCTGTCCAGTGCTGAGTCCAGGGGCAGAATAACCTCCCTTGTCCTGCTGGCCACACTGCTCCTGAGCTAGCCCAGGATGCCAGAGGTGATCCAAGACAGCCAACATGGCTTCACTAAGGGCAAGTCCTGCCTGTCAGAGCTACTGGCCTCCTGTGACTACATCAGTGAATAAGGGACAACCTATGGGCGTCATCTATCTGCACTTCTACAGGGCCTTTGACACAGTTCCCTACAGCATCATACTCACCAAGCTGGAGACATAGGATTTAATGGGTGGGACTCTTCCAGGGAGGAGGAATTGGCTGGAAGGTCACATCTGGAAGATAGTGGTCAGTGGCTCCAAGTCCAGATGGAGATCAGTGGCAAGTGGACCCCTCAGGGCTCTGTACTGGGACCAATACTGTTTACTGTTTTCATCAGTGATGCAGACAGTGAGACCAAGTGCACCATCAGCAAGTTGGCAGGTGACACCAAGCTGAGTGGTGCTCTCAGTATGCTAGAGGGATGGTAATACATCCAGCAGGACCTGGATAAGCTGGAGAGGTGGGCTCGGGAGAACCTCATGAGGTTCAACAAGACCAAGCTGCAGCTGGGTTGGAACAATCCTCATTGTCAATACACCCTGGGGGATAAGGTGATAGAAAGCAGCCCTGCAGAAAAGGACTTGGGAGTTCTGGTGGATGAGAAGCTGGACATGAGCCAACAATGTACAGTTGTAGCCCAGAAGGCCAATGGTGTCCTGGGCTGCATCAAAAGAACCTTTGCCAGCAGATGGAGAGAGATGATTCTAACACTTTACTCTCATCTGGTAAGACCTCACCTGGAGTACTGCACCCAGCTCTGGAGCCCTCAACACAGGAAGAACAGAGACCAGATAGAGCAGTGCCAGGAGAGGGTCATGAAGATAACTGGGGAGTTGGAACACTTCTCCTACAGTGACCAGATGAAATTCAGCCTGGACAAGGGAAGCTCTGAGGAGACCTATTAGCAACCTTCAGGTGAAGGGGACCTACAAGAAGGCTGTTTACAAAGGCCTGTAGTGATAGGATGAAGGCAGTGATTTTGAAGTGGAGAAGAGTACATTTAGGTTGGATGTTAGGAACAAGTTCTTTACCATGAGGGTGGTGGAACACTGGAACACGTTACCCAGGGAGGTAGTTGAGGTCCCATCCCTGGAGTTATTTAAGATCAGGTTCAACAAGGCTCAGAGCAACCAGATCCAGTGAAAGATGTCCCTGCTCACTGTAGGGGGTTTGGACTAGATGACCCTTGGTGGTCCCTTCCAACCCAAACCATTCTGTGGTTCTATGACTCTATATTTTTAAAAGAAGAAGAGCTTCTTCTGTCTAATGCTGCAAGTGAAAAACATACTCAGCATTAACTTGGTTAGTGTCTGCAGGAATGTCAGCTGCAAGTGGAGTTGGAGCCAGAGCACCACACCTTACAGTCTTTTACCTCACCAAAGCTTTTTTAAGTGGCAAGGAGACAGAATTAAGTCTCACTCTGGAAGCAAAATGTCACAACCTGTGTTCCTTTTTTAGTCCCTCTTGTTCCTGGGAATTTGTTAGTAGTGTCATTTTGAAGGGAAAGGAAAGCCTGGGATCAAGACTACCTCTTCATGTCCTTATACATGGTGGAAGCTGAGCTCTGTCAAGGCTTGACAGTGAGAACACAGGCAGGTTGAGGGCAGCACAAAACACTTGGCACGTGATGCTAAGCCCCTTAGCCCTCAAGGCTTTGCTGGGGCCAAACCCTTATTGTCTGCTCATCTAACTCACTCCCCGACCCACAGCAGAAGGAGAAGATCAAGAGTTAAACCTGCCTGGCAGGATTTATACCCTACCAGGACAGAGCTGCTGAACTGCTGTGGTGCCTGCTAGGCTGCAAGTGTGTTAAGGTACTGGTGCTATCATATGACTTGTTGAAATTCAGCCTTTCCTCCACATGAAGTACTTGCTATGCACAAGAGGAAATAATTCACAGTATCACAGTATCACAGTATCATCAGGGTTAGAAGAGACCTCACAGATCAGCAAGTCCAACCCTTTACCACAGAGCTCAAGGCCAGACCATGGCACCAAGTGCCACGTCCAATCCTGCCTTGAACAGCTCCAGGGACGGCGACTCCACCACCTCCCCGGGCAGCCCATTCCAGTGTCCAATGACTCTCTCAGGGAAGAACTTTCTCCTCACCTCCAGCCTAAATTTCCCCTGGCACAGCCTGAGGCTGTGTCCTCTTCTTCTGGTGCTGGCCACCTGAGAGAAGAGAGCAACCTCCTCCTGGCCACAACCACCCCTCAGGTAGTTGTAGACAGCAATGAGGTCTGCCCTGAGCCTCCTCTTCTCCAGGCTAACCAATCCCAGCTCCCTCAGCCTCTCCTCGTAGGGCTGTGCTCAAGGCCTCTCCCCAGCCTCGTTGCCCTTCTCTGGACACGCTCAAGCATCTCAATGTCCCTCCTAAACTGGGGGGCCCAGAACTGAACATAGTACTCAAGGTGTGGTCTAACCAGTGCAGAGTCCAGGGGCAGAATGACCTCCCTGCTCCTGCTGGCCACACCATTGCTGATGCAGGCCAGGATGCCACTGGCTCTCTTGGCCACCTGGGCACACTGCTGGCTCATGTTCAGGTGGGTATCAATCAGCACCCCCAGATCCCTCTCTGTCTGGCTGCTCTCCAGCCACTCCGACCCCAGCCTGTATCTCTGCATGGGCTTGTTGTGGCCAAAGTGCAGCACCCTGCACTTGGAGCTATTCGTGTGCAAGACTTTTTGGCATAGATATTACTGCCATGGTATTAAGGGAGACTATGTAGGTGGAGGCACTTAGGTAATAAAAGACTTTAAAAAAAAAGGAGGAGGAGTGGGAATCCTTGAGTGGATGTAATTTGTTACAAGTCCAAAAATATTGTATACAAGATAGCAGTATCAGTGGCATGCAGGGAGCTGGCTCAAGTGCAAGCAGTGCAGCTGCAGTCTGCGTACTCTCTGGAAAGGAACAAAAGCACTTTTGGCTGTAAACAGAGCCAGAAAATGCTTAGTGAGTAAAATTTTCAGCATAAGTCAAAATGGGCTTACATTCAGAGTTTTACTAATAATTATATTAAAATGACACAATTCATTAAACAATGCAATATATTCCCATCTCTAAATACACAGCAGCTGTTCGCTTCTGTCCAGCACAGTTCCTTTAGGGACTGAGTAGAGAAGAGTAACGTTCTGGCTTGCATGGTAACGTCCTGACAAGCATTGGGCTGCAGCCTGGCCCCAACATTTGTTAATGATGGTCTCTCTCTGCCACCACTGGATCCTGAAGGTGCCCTTCTGCCTGTAGAGAAGGTGCCAGCTGGACAGGAAGAGTAGGGAAGGAATGGGTGCAACACAGGGTTAGGAAGTGTCCTTCTCTGTCGGGGTCTGGAGGCTGGTGAGACGCGAGATCGGGGCACTGAGGAGTCGCCTCAGCACCTTGCTGTGCATCAGTGCACTTTATTGAGGCAATGCAGCGGCTTATAAGCTACTTGGAAGAGGCGTGCACAACCAACTTAGTTGGAGATTGGTACAAGTGGAAGGTACAGATTGGCTCAAAGTTATGTGTAAGGTACAGCTAGGCCATTCTGTATCAAAACAACCTGTGGTTCCACCCCAGGGGGCTGGCAGGCTCAGCCCCCTGGAGCTGTGTCCGCCCCAGGGGCTGGCAGGTCCAGCCCTCTGCAGGTGTGCGTGGGTTGCTCACTTGACCACAGCCTGGCTTCCTGAACTTACAGGGCTTCAAGGACATTCTCCCATCACAAGGTCTCATGTTTGCAGCTCATGTCCCGCTGCAGAAGAATTCTCTCCACACTTCTCAGGTGCCAGCGTTGCACCCCAGAGTAACAACTGAGACACCAATTGCAGTCAGCAGGAAGCTGGTGCGGGTGAGATCAGGGTACTGAGCAGTCGACTCAGCAGCTTAGCAATGCAGCACACTTTATTAGGACAGTGCAATGTCTTAAATAGTGCTCAGAGAAGGCATGCACAATCCGTTTGGGGCTGGCACAAGTGGGCAGTGCAGACTGGCTCAGAGTTATGTGTAAGGTGCAGATAGGTTGCCCTGTGTCAAAACAACCTGCGGTGTCTACCCCAGGGGGCAGGCCAGCTCAGCCCCCCGCAGGTGTGTGGGTTGCTCACTGTTTACAGCTTAGCTTCCTTGAGCGAGCAGTAGCTCAAGGACACCTCCCAGCACGAGTTCTCATGGTTGGATGTGGCACTTGGTGCCATGGTCTAGCCTTGGGCACTGTGGTAAAGGGTTGGACTTGATGATCTGTGAGGTCTCTTCCAACCTTGGTGATACTGTGATACTGTGATACTGTGTCCTGCTGCAGGAGAATTCTCCCACAACCAATATGGTCAGATCCATTGTTCTCCAATAATCTCCTTTATTGCAGTGATGCAGTGACTTATATGCTCTTGTGGAAGAGGCGTGCACGGCTAGCTTAGTTGAGGTGGGTACATGTGGAAGGCACAGATAGGCATAATGCTATGTGTGAGATACAGATAGGTTAAACTTATATAAACAACTTGTAGGGTCTGCCTCCTGCAGCTGCATGGGGGGGGCTGTTTTCACTGTCTTAGTTCCTGCCTCCGGGATGGGCTCAAGGACACTTCACAGCACGGGTTGCTCATGGTTATCAATTCATGTCCTCTGTTAGCAAGAACATCCACACTCAGGCTTTGTGGAAGCTGAGTTTTAAAAGACGTTTCAGCCCAAGACTATAAGCGTATGAATTTGACAGTCTGCAACATAGTGAAGCTCACAGGAGGACTTTGCTTTAAAATAACAAAGAAAAACCTAACAAAGGTATGAAAAAGATCTTGCCAGGTGATAACTAATTGATAGAAGGAGTTTTGTGAACATTGTGTTGTCTTTCTCCAGCCTTTGGTTGTGGAAGTCATACATCCCTCCTGATGCCAAGCTTGCAATACCTAACAATTTCTCTTGGTTCTAGTTTAAATTTCCCAGAGACTCAAATATAGTTAATAGAACTAATAACATTTTATAGGATGCCTTTCCCTCTTCCCCCTTCTTCCCCAAAGAAAAGGAATTGGATGTAGAGAGGAAAAGGTAAAGCACACCCAAATAAATAATCTCACTTTGATTTGGAAGTTAAAAGGGCAAACTTTAACAATAAATGAAAGGTATTTGAGATAGGGGAGTTACAAAAGGTATAGGGAAGGGAAAACAAGATACAAAGTGTGTAAATACAACCAGATTTGATGGCAGTGGTTTTGTCTGCCTCCTGTTGTAAAACAAAGAGTGCCAGGAAACAGAACGGTGATGCTGGCAAGCAGGTTGGCAGGGAGAGAGAGAGAAAGAGAAAATTCCTCTGCTTTTATAGGGACCTTAGACAGGAAGTGGGAGTAGGCTGACCACCACACCTGGTAGTGTTTGGACCCACCCCTGGGGAGGTGTCAGGACCACCTGGCATCAGGGTAAAGACCACTGCCCCAGGAGGGTTAACCCTTTAAGCAACTGATGTCAAAAATATGTTGTTGTTGCACAAATTGAAGAGACAGTAGTTATGTTTCCACTTGTTCTCTGAACAGCATAGCTTGTCCTCCACACCAAAACTCATGTAATTTTACACAGTGTGGAAAATAGAGGTGCAACTGATAGGCACCTGTCAAGAGCCCAGGCATGAGCAGAATTTGAGTTGCTGCCGTTGCTGCCATCAGCTGGCTACTTGCAAATGACGGTGGGCTGCACGTTTCAATGGCAGTAGGACTGTGCTTCAGTTAGTGACACCTCTGTGCATCAAGAAGTATAATTTGGGTGCTAGTTTCTACTTTGAGTGAGGAAGACTTTGCATCTTCTACCAGTCTTTACTGAAGTGATTCTGCAGAAATAAAATCCATCTGGAATAGAATACTGATCCTGAAAACATTATCTTTGACCTCTGCATCTTGCCCTTTCAATCGTCTAAAGTCACATATGAGGCCCATCGCTGGGCACAGCAGCACTTGCACAGGGCATTTTCCTTTTACTTGTACAAACACAGACACAATAAAACCCACACAAATCCAGGCTGGGCAGAGAGTGGCTGGAGAGCAGCCCTGAGGAGAGGGACTTTCAGGTGCTGGTGGATGAGAAGCTCAACAGCAGCCACCAGTCTGCACTTGAAGCCCAGAAAGCCAAGCAGAGCCTGGGCTGCAGCAGCAGAAGTGTGGCCAGCAGGGCCAGGGAGGTGATTCTCCCCCTCTGCTGTGCTCTGCTGAGACCCCACCTGGAGTACTGCATCGAGTTCTGGAGCCCCTGGGACAAGAGGGGTGTGGAGATGCTGGAGTGAGTCCAGAGCAGGGCCAGGAGGATGCTCAGAGGGCTGCAGCAGCTCTGCTGTGAGCACAGACTGAAAGAGTTGGGGCTGTTGAGTCTGGAGAAGAGGAGGCTCCCAGGTGACCTTCTTGTGGCCTTTCAGGATCTGAAGGGGGCTACAGAAAAGCTGGGGAGGGACTTTTGAGGCTGTCAGGGAGTGCCAGGACTGGGAGGAATGGAGCAAAGCTGGAGGTGGGTAGGTTCAGACTGGATATGAGGAGGAAGTTGTTGAGCATGAGAGTGGTGAGAGGCTGGAATGGCTTGCCCAGGGAGGTGGTTGAGGCCCCATGGCAGGAGGTGTTCAAGGCCAGGCTGGCTGAGGCTGTGGGCAGCCTGCTCTGGGGTAGGGCATGGCAGGGGGGTTGGAACTGGCTGCTCCTTGTGGTCTCTTCCAGCCCTGACTGATTCTGTGATTCTGTACCAAACTTAGATTTCAGGTTATTTTGACTATGGTATCAGGAGGCTCATAGTCACTCATTTGTGCAAGAGGGGAACTCAGGGTTAAAGTTGGCTTCTGAAGCCTGTCTGTGCCAGCATCTGTAGCTAAAATGGCAATAATCCACAAAATTAGAAGGCCAGAGCTTGTAATTTCCTTATGAATTATTTCTTCCCTGTTCCTTTTTTATCATCATACTTGTAGAAATAGATCGTAGTAGTTTATTTCTCCTTGCTGGTTATGAATCCGGAGTGTGTCTCACCTGTGCTCCAATATGATTTGTGGTGATAAGCAGAAAGTTTTTATCTTGGTAAGGATTTTTCTCTTGTGTGCTTGATTTGGGACTTTTTCCCCTCTTCATTGCAGTGTTATTCAGACACTAGCTTTTCATTCAGGATCATAACATAGGTTTGATAAGAGCACTGTAGAGAATGAAATTCTGGTGTGAGTGTGAGGGATTATTCAAACTTAATAATCTGCATTCATTTTGCTACCCAGGTGATGGTTGTTAATAACTATGGAAACTGTTTATTAACATTAAAACTCACCAGAAACTTATTCACAGGTTCAAAACACACAGGTTGGAAATTTGTACACACAGGGCACAGGCAAAACCAGAGCACTTATGTCTTGTAGAGGCGAACACAAATATTACACTGGAAGAGGCTTTTAAGTGTTTACTCACAAAGTATAAGTCAGAGAGTACCCAAAGCAAGTGGAACTCTGTCTTGTTGGCTGCTGAGACTTGATTCTTCCCAGGCTTCTGGGGAAAGGAGGCAGACAATCTCTGACCTTGTCTCCTGGCTCCTCTGGATGATCTGTGTATCTCCAGGAGTTCCAGTCTTAGCAGGAGGCTTTCAGGTGCAGGAGGATGTCTTGCAGTGTGCAGTCTCAGCACCATGTCATGCTGGCTATGCAGGCCAACCACGTGCAGACATTTAGAGCCTGTTCCTGGTAAGCTCTCTAGGCAAATTCAGGATGCAAAATGAAGCAGCAGCAGCAGCAGCCCTGTGCTACCTGCTTATCCCTTTTATCGATATCCAGCCCCCAACTAGTGGGGCATTGGACATAGATTAGCCAATCAGAATGGCACTTTGCCAGGCCTCACCATGTTAGGTGAATCCAGGGCTTGTGCCCTCCCCTCCCACAGTTGCCTCCCCCAGCAGAGGAGGAGCAAGGGAACAGGGGAACATGTCTGGGCAAGCCAACATGGATAAGCCCATGTTTGCCCCATCAATCCTAGCACCACAGTAAGAAGCAGCTTTAAAAAGAAAACACTGATTTTTTTTAACTTGTAGACTAAATTATGTGGGCCAACATTTGAAGTTTAAATATGTAGCGGTGAAATGGAAGGAGGGTAATAAACCATTGTCCACTGCTGCTTTATACACACAGGTGATCTTACCCACTCTTTATCCCTTCATGCTAACTGTTGCGGGGGGGAAATTAATTGGGGTGAGATGATATTTTATAAATATAGATATAATGGGATGGGGTTCAATAGCTCCAAGTGCAGGGTGCTGCACTTTGGCCACAACAACCCCATGCAGAGATACAGGCTGGGGTCGGAGTGGCTGGAGAGCAGCCAGACAGAGAGGGATCTGGGGGTGCTGATTGATACCCACCTGAACATGAGCCAGCAGTGTGCCCAGGTGGCCAAGAGAGCCAGTGGCATCCTGGCCTGCATCAGGAATGGTGTGGCCAGCAGGAGCAGGGAGGTCATTCTGCCCCTGTACTCTGCCCTGGTTAGACCACACCTTGAGTGCTGTGTTCAGTTCTGGGCCCCCCAGTTTAGGAGGGACACTGAGATGCTTGAGCGTGTCCAGAGAAGGGCAACGAGGCTGGGGAGAGGCCTTGAGCACAGCCCTACGAGGAGAGGCTGAGGGAGCTGGGATTGTTTAGCCTGGAGAAGAGGAGGCTCAGGGGAGACCTTATTGCTGTCTACAACTACCTGAGGGGTGGTTGTGGCCAGGAGGAGGTTGCTCTCTTCTCTCAGGTGGCCAGCACCAGAACAAGAGGACACAGCCTCAAGCTGTGCCAGGGGAGATTTAGGCTGGAGGTGAGGAGAAAGTTCTCCACTGAGAGAGTCATTGGACACTGGAATGGGCTGCCCGGGGAGGTGGTGGAGTCGCCGTCCCTGGAGCTGTTCAAGGCAGCACTTGGTGCCATGGTGTGGCCTTGAGCTCTGTGGTAAAGGGGTTGGACTTGATGATCTGTGAGGTCTCTTCCAACCCTGATGATACTGGGATACTGTGATACTGTGATACTGTGATAGATGACTGGATAGGGCTGGGTGCTAGGTTGGACTGGATGATTCTATGATTCTACGATCTTTCTGGCTTCTGGGGAAAGGATGCAGCCAATCTCTGCTCTTGTCTCCTGGCTTCTTCTGGACAATCTGTGTATATGTCCAGGGACTCTAAGCAGGACCTTCAGGTGCAGAGGCAGATGTGGTGCAGTCTCAGCATGATGTCAGGCTGGCCACACAGGCTGATCGTGTGCAGGCATCCAGGGTCTGCTCCTGGTACCTCGCAGCAGTGGAGTTTCCCAGGCAGTGCTAAGGCAGCAGGCATGCAGTAGGGTGCACAGCTGCACGGGAGACTGAGCTCCATAGAGAAAGGCAATACAGGCAAATGGCAGCAAGCAGCGAGGCAAAAGCAGGTTGTTCACCTGCCTATCTCTTTTTATCAATATGGACCAAGATTAATTGCCCTTTGGACAGAGAATAGCCAATCAGGATGGCAGTTAGCAAAACCATAGCATATGAGGCAGGGTCCACAGGCCTGGATCCCCCAAATATGGGAATAGCACAGGCCTTGCACCCATTAGCCTATAAGCTAGACACGTGGGCTTATACAATGGTGTTACACAACCTGGGCCCTGGGCAGGCCAGACTTTATGTTGCCAGGTCTACTGTGCCCCTTTTGATAGGTAAACAGGTATGAGCCTATTCTGGGCCTGTGGGCCCTCCACAACACTAACCTTTGCCTTTCCATTTATACCCCTGAGATTCAGTCTCCTTGTCTGTGGCAATGAGAAGATACAACTTTGCTACAGCTTGCCAAGAGTTTCCCCTCTTTTAAGTCTTCCTATGATCTATTGATTCTTTTCTTGGTCTTATATTTATTTAGCTGCATTGAGCCTTTGATTTACACTGAACTCACAATGTAAGGTGTAGGAGAAATGAGACCTAAGTGCACCTGGATAAGTGTATGGCTGTTAAATTTGCCATTCTGAAACATGTACAGTCAGGCCTCTGGAATGCAGTGGGGAAAAGAATCAAATCCATCTATAAGTGTCTTATGGCATAAAGGCAAGCAGAAAAAACCAAAGTCTGTGCAATCCCTTTGTTTATCTTCTTAGAAACACTGTTTGTCTTTTCTTGTTTGGTGAGCTGAAGCATTTCCAGAGGTTACAGGAATAGAAATGCTGCAGGTTATATATTAGTATAGTTCACAGTATCACAGTATGCCAGTATCACCAAGGTTGGAAGAGACCTCACAGATCATCAAGTCCAACCCTTTAGCACAGAGCTCAAGGCCAGACCATGGCACCAAGTGCCACGTCCAATCCTGCCTTGAACAGCTCCAGGGACGGCGACTCCACCACCTCCCCGGGCAGCCCATTCCAGTGTCCAATGACTCTCTCAGGGAAGAACTTTCTCCTCACCTCCAGCCTAAATCTCCCCTGGAACAGCCTGAGGCTGTGTCCTCTTGTTCTGGTGCTGGCCACCTGAGAGAAGAGAGCAACCTCCTCCTGGCCACAACCTCCCCTCAGGTAGTTGTAGACAGCAATAAGGTCTGCCCTGAGCCTCCTCTTCTCCAGGCTAACCAATCCCAGCTCCCTCAGCC
Source organism: Pogoniulus pusillus (assembly GCF_015220805.1). Lineage (NCBI taxonomy): Eukaryota > Metazoa > Chordata > Aves > Piciformes > Lybiidae > Pogoniulus > Pogoniulus pusillus. The sequence goes on from NC_087295.1 coordinate 14,269,723, forward strand.
TCTCCTCGTAGGGCTGTGCTCAAGGCCTCTCCCCAGCCTCGTCGCCCTTCTCTGGACATGCTCAAGCATCTCAATGTCCCTCCTAAACTGGAGGGCCCAGAACTGAACACAGTACTCAAGGTGTCGTCTAAGCAGTGCAGAGCCCAGGGGCAGAATGACCTCCCTGCTCCTGCTGACCACACCATTCCTGATGCAGGCCAGGATGCCACTGGCTCTCTTGGCCACCTGGGCACACTGCTGGCTCATGTTCAGGCAGGTATCAATCAGCACCCCCAGATCCCTCTCTGTCTGGCTGCTCTCCAGCCACTCCGACCCCAGCCTGTATCTCTGCATGGGGTTGCTGTGGCCAAAGTGCAGCACCCTGCACTTGGAGCTATTGAAGCCATCCCCTTGGACTCTGCCCATCTGTCCAGGCATTTCATGTCCAACACAGAGCTGGCAGTAAGGCTTTAACGCTTTCTTTTCTAGATCCACTGGTAAACATTGTGTGAATGTTTGAGCCCCTGTATTTGTGAATATTTTCTACTCTTTGTACCAGCAGTAAACTGGCAGCACAATAATTAAAAAGAAACGGTTAACACTTAATTAGCTCCAGTCAGTTTTGTTTGCCTTGAAATATTTATTTTAGCTTGTATTTTCTCCTGCTTCGTTCTCCTCATCTACTTGGCACTGCTTTTCCCTCCATCTTTTTTTGTGCAGAAAATGCTAAAGTGCTACTTTCCACACTCAGAGGGCTCTGGACCCTTCTGACTAAGGAGGTACTTTACAAACTGTGCTATCTCATGTCTGGCTTCACAGCCTGCCCAGGGAGGTTGTGGCTGCTCCCTCCGTGGAGGTGTTCAAGGCCAGGCTGGATGAGGTCTTGAGTGGCCTGTTCTAGAGGGAGGTGTCACTGCCTATGGCAGGGGGTTGGAACTGGATGAGCTTTGAGGTCACTTCCAGCCTAAACCATTCTATGATAAAAGTGTTAAGAACCTAACCCCTCCCCCCCAATAGTTGTAGTGAGCAGAGCCCAACCCTCCTCATCCTGCAATAGCTGCGGTGAACAGAGCCAAGAAAGACAACAAAATCTCACAGTTTTGGGCATCTTTTCCTCCCATGAAGGGCTGAATTGTCTGAAAGAGACATTCAGAACATACAATAACTCAAAAGACTTTCCAAAAAAGCACTCTGGGTCATTTTTTAATGGAATTTCCATGTTAAGGAATGTGATGGTTTGGGTGTTCCCTGCCCCCTCACACTTTGGAAATCACCCAGACTGGACTCAGATGGCTCCCGAAATTGAATGAAGCTTATATTTACAGCTAGCACAAGACACAAGCAGATAGTTACAGTATATACAGTTATAGACAGAAATAGACAAGGAAAAGGTAATACAGAAACACAACAGCCCTCCCAGAAACCTGAGTGCCCAGGAGGGGCTTCCAACCACCCTTCCACCTTCTGTCCTCTCCCTCCACCCCTCAACCTTACCCCAGTCCCAAGGAAGAATGGAGGTTCATCCAGAGGGTTAGGAAGCAAAGTGGATTAGTCAGAGAAACAGAGGGTGAGGTTAGAGAGAGATGCAACTCAGCCAGCAGCCCCAGCAGGAGCAGTGCCTTATCTATGTTTTGATTCTTGTTCTTATACATCTCAGCAAGCCTATGAGTGCAGTAGACATCACCCTTGTTTTCCTTTCACAGCCTGTAATCTAGTCCTTCTCACCAAAACATTCTAGCTAGCTTCAAACTAGCACAAGGAATTAGGTACCTAAACCATCCTATGATTGTTTTCCTCTGTGATTCACAGATGGAAATAGTAAACAACACCAGAACCTCTAATGGTAGCTAAAGTTGAAGGATGCTTCTTCAATAGCTGTGCTGTAAAGGCTGAGCAGTTAAATTCAAACACCTTGACTAAAAACATCCATCTAACATCTGTCCTGCCAAAAGAGTGATAGTCCTTCACATTTCCTTCTTAATTTGTACACTCTATTTTTACTATATATTGATTTGTGCATTAAAGATGGTTTAACCTTTCTTCCACCTTCGTATTTGTATTGGAAATCAATAATAATTACAAATATTAATTTCTGTACAAATATTATTTTTTAAATTAATATTCCAAAGCCTGGGAAAAATTCCTGAGATTCTTTGGGTTTTTTTGATCCACAGGAAGCAATTGCACAGAATTAAACAGTTTAAACGATCAGAACTTGGAAAATAGTAACATGAAAACAGGAAGAATTCTAACTATGCTTATGGAGCCTTGGCATTCACTCCAGCAGGTGTACTCACAATGCTTTTGGTCCCTGAGCAAGCCTCCTGGATCAAAGACACTTTCAAACTCGTGATAATGATCCCAGGGTAAAATACAACATATTCCAGGCAGAAGGAAGGAGAGCTGAGCTGCTGCTAAGCTGGCAGGTGTGAGCTGCATGCATGTGGCCGCCTTTAATGAGCCACAGATGAGGAGAGGCAGGAAGGCTCTGTGCAGACAGGCTGAATGCAGACAGGCTGAATGCAGAAAGGCTGAATGCAGAAAGGCAGGATGCAGAAAGGCAAGGTTTTCTAAACCATCCCACTTTAAACACTTCAGTTTGAAAATCAAACTGGCCAGTAGGCACTAGAACCATTGTTCTGGCCAGTGAATTCAAAGCTTCCTGCCTCATTTGACCAAGCAGCACGTTGAGGGCAGCACAAGACACCTGGCACATAGTGCTAAGCCCCCTAGCCCTCAAGGCTTTGATGGGGCCAAACCCTTATTGTTTGCTCATCTGACTCCACCCCCAGACCCACAAAACAGGAGGAGGAGAGCAAGGGTTAAACCTGTCTGGCAGGATTAATGCCCTACCAGGACAATATTAAGAGGATTTGAAACCCTTCTTGGAGTCTTTATTTGTTTTTGACATCATGAATGGAAATGTCAGGACAGAATGACATAAAGCCTGGCTGAGGCACTTAGTGCCATGGTCTGGTTGACTGGATAGGGCTGGGTGCTAGGTTGGCCTGGATGATCTTGGAGGTCTCTTCCAACCTGCTTGATTCTGTGATTCTATGATAATGGCATACATTTTAACATTCCAGAAGACTGGAATCATAGAATCACAGAATCAAGCAGGTTGGAAGAGACCTCCAAGATCATCCAGGCCAACCTAGCACCCAGCCCTATCCAGTCAACCAGACCATGGCACTAAGTGCCTCATCCAGGCTTTTCTTGAAGACCCCCAGGGACGGTGCCTCCACCACCTCCCTGGGCAGCCCATTCCAATGCCAATCACTCTCTCTGTGAATACTGGATATGGGCAGCACTAACCAAAGGCAAAACAAGCAAACCAACAAACCTCCAAATAAACAAAACCCCCCACACAACACAGACAAAACAAGCAAAGAAAAACAACAACAACAACAACTAGACCCCTTCCTTTTCAGCATCCATCCATCTTTCTGTTTGTCCATCGCTGCCCTATAGTGTTTATTAGCATTTGTCTTGCTGCACAATGGATTTGCCAGAATCATGATTAAGAAGCTTATTCAAACAAATTAAAAAGGTTTAAATGAAAAAGACCCAGAGAAGTAATTGCCAAAATTTAATCAAGGGTTTAATTTGTAGCGCAGAACCAGCCAAATGGATTTTGCCTTTTCCACTGCACTGTTTGTAGTAGGAAATTAAAAAGTATAGAGAGTCAAAGACTCAGCAGTGTAACCCTTTAAGAATACTGCAGTGTGCTCACTTACTGGCTGTATTACATCACACTAGCTCCTCAGGGCTTGTGTTCTTGTTACAAAATTAGTACCTAATATCAATTATTAATATTAGTTTTGTGTATTTATTAATATAAAAAATATCAGGAAAATCACAGGCTCACAGGATGTTAGGGGTTGGAAGGGACTCAAGGAGATCATCCAGTCCAACCCCACTGCCACAGCAGGACAATCCTATCTGACACAGATCACAGAGGAACACATCCAGACAGGCCTTGAAAGGCTCCACAGAAGGAGACTCCACAACCTCTCTGGGAAGCCTATTCCAGTGCTCTGTGACCCTCACAGTGAAGAAGTTCCCCCTTGTGTTGAGCCAGAACCTCTTTTGTTGCAACTTACACCTATTTCTCCTTGTCCTATCCCAGGCAGCAGTGAGCAGAGCCTGTCCCCCACTCCTGGCAGCCTTAAGATACTTATAAACATTTATCAAATCCCCTCCAAGTCTTCTCTTTTCCAGACTAAAATGCCCCAAGTCTCTCAGCCTCTCCTCATCAGCCATGCCCTCCTGTCCCCTCATCATCCTCCTAGCCCTCCGCTGGACCCTCTCCAGCAGATCACTGCCCATATATCATCTGTGCTATCTCCATGAGCACCCTATGATCCCCTAAGAATCGTTTGGATTTTTCAGTCTTCAGTAAGTAGTTGCACAGAGGGGATTTGTAAACTCAGAATTAAACAGTTTGAACAATCAGAACTTGGAAAATAGGAACACAACACCAGGAAAATTCTAACTACGCTAATGGAGCCTTAGCATTAGATCCAGCAGATGTACTCATGAGGTGTTGATCCCGAGTAAGTTTTCTGTACAAAGATGCTTCCAAAACCTGTGATTATGATCCTGAGGGTAAAAATACAAAATATATTCCAGGCAAAGGGAAGGAAGAGGAGAACTGAGTTGCTGCAAGCTGCAACTTGGCTGCTGTGGACAATGCTTTCTGCAGGCAGGGACCCAGCTAAACGATCAGCACAGCTGGGGAGATGCAGTGGGAAAGGCATTTTCAAATCGTTCCCCATGAAATACACCTTCTGAAAACCAAGCTGGGGAATAGGCACAGGCAGAGATGCAGTGGGAAAGGCATTTTCAAATCGTTCCCCATGAAATACACCTTCTGAAAATCAAGCTGGGGAATAGGCACAGGCAGAGATGCTTTGGGAAAGGCGTTTTCAAATCATTCCCCATTAAATACACCTGAAAATCAAGCTGGGGAATAGGCACAGGCAGAGATGCAGTGGGAAAGGCATTTTCAATTCATTCCCCCTTAAATACACCTTCTGAAAATCAAGCTGGGGAATAGGCACAGGCAGAGATGCTTTGGGAAAGGCATTTCCAAATCGTTCCCCATGAAATACACCTTCTGAAAACCAAGCTGGGGAATAGGCACAGGCAGCACTTGTTTTGGCCAATGAATGCAAAGTTTCATGCCCTGTGTGACTACACAGGCTTGTTGAGGGGCTGCACAAGACACTTGACATGTGGTGCTGGCTGCTAGCCCTCAGGGCAGCTTTGCTGAAGCCAATCCCCATTGTTTAGTCTGCTCATCAAACTCAACTCTGCGACCCTGACATGGGCGGAGGAGAGCAGAGGCCAAGGCAGGATTTCACAGAATCACAATCACAGAATTCTTAGACTGGCAAAGCCCTTCAAGCTTATCGAGTCCAAGCAGTAGTTTCACACTGACAAGTCCGTGGCTAAACCAAACACCACAGCACAACATCTAGTCACTGTGAATTGCTATGGTTGCAAAGGACCACCAGCATCAGCCAGTCCAACCTTCATCCCAGCAGCCTTCATCACCAGACCATAGCCTCAAGCACCACAGCCACTCTTCTTTTAAACACCTCCAGGGATGGTGACTCCAGCACCTCCCTGGGCAGCCTGTTCCAGCACCTGACCATCAGCTCAGGAAAGAACTTCCTCCCAACAGCCAACCTAAACCTGCCCTGATGCAGTTTGAGGCCATTTCCTCTTGTCCTATCTTTAGTAATTTGGGAGAAGAGACCAGCTCCAGCGTCACTACAGCCTCCTTTTAGGTAGTTGTAGAAGGCAATAAGGTCCCCTCTCAGCCTTCTCTTCTCCAGACTAAGCACCCCCAGCTCCCTCAGCCACTCCTCACAGGCCATGTTTGCCAGACCTCTCCCCAGCCTCATTGCCCTGCCCTGCTAGGACAATTTTTTCAAAGCCAAATGACCCACAGTGGAAAAAAACCATGATAGCATTTTTTCCAATGTCATAAATTACTGCCAGCAGGCATTAGATGATTTCTCCATGCATTGCTGTAAAGCATTTCAATTGTAGGTTGAATATCCCACTTCTTATTGCCACTTTGTAATAAATGGCCTTATTTTAGCATGTCATCTTTAGCTGAACTGAAATAACTGAGATTAAGGAGCTGCCGAGGCTTGAAGGCAGAAACATTTCCCTTGCAGTTGCTGCTGAGAAATACATATGTGGTACCATTATGCTGTCTCTGTTTCACTGGTGATAATAAAGTGTAGTGGCTTTGAGCTGAGCTGGAGTTAATTCTCCTCAAAGCATCCATTAGTGCTGTGCTTTGCACTGCTGTATAGAATCATAGAATCATAGAATCAACCAGGTTGGAAGAGACCTCCAAGATCATCCAGTCCAACCCTTTACCACAGAGCTCAAGGCCAGACCATGGCACCAAGTGCCACGTCCAATCCTGCCTTGAACAGCTCCAGGGACGGCGACTCCACCACCTCCCCGGGCAGCCCATTCCAGTGTCCAATGACTCTCTCAGTGAAGAACTTTCTCCTCATCTCCAGCCTAAATCTCCCCTGGTGCAGCCTGAGGCTGTGTCCTCTCGTTCTGGTGCTGGCCACCTGAGAGAAGAGAGCAACCTCCTGGCCACAACCACCCCTCAGGTAGTTGCAGACAGCAATAAGGTCTGCCCTGAGCCTCCTCTTCTCCAGGCTAACCAATCCCAGCTCCCTCAGCCTCTCCTCGTAGAGCTGTGGTCAAGGCCTCTCCCCAGCCTCGTCGCCCTTCTCTAGACACGCTCAAGTGTTGTGGCTACTACTGAGCTGAGCAGCCAGGCTAACTTCTCTCTTTTGCTTTCCACCCAGTCTATTGCTCTGCTTATTGCCATTATTGAATTACTCCTATCTTATCACTGACTTTTGTTATATTATCCCCTCTCCCCTGGCATTGGAATGGGCTGCCCAGGGAGGTGGTGGAGTCGCCGTCTCTGGAGGTGTTGGAGCAAAGCCTGGATGAGGCACTTAGTGCCATGGTCTGGTTGATTGGCTAGGGCTGGGTGCTAGGTTGGACTGGCTGATCTTGGAGGTCTCTTCCAACCTGCTTGATTCCCTGATTCTATGTACATTCATGAGTATGTTTTCCTATTGAATACCCAGCATTCCTCAGCAAAAGTAGGACATGAAGGAAAACCGTCCCACCCCCTTGAAGAGAGTTGTGCTGTAGGAGCTGAACATTAACAACAACAAAAATGAAGAAGTGATGCTTTGCCAATAAAAAATACATTTAATTCAGAAACAAATGGGCCTCATCTGTTTTTAGGTCTGTCTAGCATGGTCTGCAGTAGATAACTACAAGCTTGCTGCATTTTGATTGGTTGTCAGATGGAAAGTTTTGCCCTTCTGTGATCTTCCAATAGGAAATTAAAAACTGCTCTTTTCACAGAATCATAGAATCAACCTGGTTGATTCTATGATTCTGTGATTCTATGATTCTGAGATTCTATGATTCTGAGATGCTATGAACCATTCAGCTTATGCAATGTGGGTTTGAGATATTGAGAAAAATCTTGGACAAGTGACCAGATTTTCATACCTAGACAAAATTTCCACGAGAAAAATATCCACCAGTGTGGGGAAAGAGGAATCCATGTGTTGTGGCTGAGTTTTAGTTGGCTGCTGCTCAATACCATCCTGCATCATGCCAGCTTCAAAATGAAAGTGCTGGCTGGAGCGAGGTGTTATGGGACTTGAGGTTCAGACTGCAGCATGAGAGGCTTCCTGTTGTGGTTTCTGCTTTTGAGTTCCAGGTTGGTTTGGGGTTTTCTTTGGGCATTGGCCCTTTTCCACAGGGATGGCAGTGAGACAGGTGGGAGTGGGGTAGCTTCTGGGCTTCTTTTATGCTGACTTTTTTTCTGTATTCTGCTGGGTTTCTTCTGCAGATAGGCTAAACTAAGGTAGTCATGCACTATATTATTATATTAATTAGTTTATTAGCTAAGGTAGTTGTGCATTTCTGTAATCTCACTTGTTCAGTAAACTCTTAGCTCTTTATCTCAACCACAAGTTTTTATGTGTTACTTTTCCTCAGCCCTGTGTCAGGGAGCAGACAGGTTAACCGGTCGAGTTTGCTTTCAACCATTGCACCATGGGAGTCCTGCTCATTCTGCTGCTAGCATGACAGTCACACAAGGAGATAATGTGCTGACTTCTGTGTCAGTTGCCTATCTTCCAAATACATTTTTTTGTTGTTTGTTGTAGGAGAAAGGGAATCATAGAATCAAGCAGGTTGAAAGAGACCTCCAAACTCATCCAGCCCAACCTAGCACCCAGCCCTAGCCAGTCAACTAGACCATGGCACTAAGTGCCTCATCCAGGCTTTGCTTCAACACCTCCGGGGATGGTGACTCCAAAACCTCCCTGGGCAGCCCATTCCAATGCCAATCACTCTCTCTGGCAACGACTTCCTCCTAACATCCAGCCTGAACCTGCCCTGGCACAGCTTGAGACTGTGTCCCCTTGTTCTGTTGCTGGTTGCCTGGCAGAAGAGCCCAACCCCACCTGGCTGCAGCCTCCCTTCAGGTGGTTGTAGACAGCAATGAGGTCCCCCCTGAGCCTCCTCTTCTGCAGGCTAATGATACCAGCTTTGAAAGGAGAGGGTCAGAACAGTGTTGTGAGAATCATAGAATCATAGAATCAAGCAGGTTGGAAGAGACCTCCAAGATCATCCAGTCCAACCTAGCACTCAGCCCTATCCAATCCTTTTCATCTACTGCACAGCTTTTAAGGGGCCCTAGTGAGGATGCTGCTGGTTTCCTGTCCCTGCCAGTTCCCCAGCAGGAAATAAAATGGGGAGTTGCTGCCTTGATCCAAATAGGCTCACACAGCATTTCTTCAGGGAAACAGAGCTGAAGAGGAATGTTTAGACTGAGAAGCTTTCGGAAAATATTGCTGAGAGTGCACTTTTTGAACTGGGGAGCTGAGACTGTGTGTCAGGCACTTCTCCTTCTTATCATGGAATTTAGTATTGGAAAAAAGCCCTCACCACCACCTCCTTTCATAATGCTGTTTCTTAGCAGCTGACACTCTGGAGTCATGCTGGAGGTTGTAAACAAATAAAGTCTTTTGAAGAAGAATGGAGTAAAGCTATAGTATCTCAACTATGTTAGAGAATCAGTCATGGCCTCAGCTCATTTGTTCCACTAGAATGTAGCCTTGTAAGAAGAGAACTGCTTGTTCCTGGAAAAAAAAAAAGAGTGTGAATAATGTGATAAACCAAAATGAACTGCAGAATATATCCCAGCTAGCAGCCAGGGAATTCTTCACAGTGACAGATATTACAGGCACAGTACATTGCCAGTCTAGAACACCAGCTTCTCATTTCCTTTAGCATATGCATTGTGGTTACTGTTGTCCTCCTCTGGATATGGAAAATGCACCCAACTGCATACATCTTTTTGTGATACACTTCCTATTTCTGTCTGTTTCATACATGGTAGTCAAAACAGTCATTAGTTATTTGGAGCAACTCTATTTGCTTGTGCAATTATTCAGACATGTTTGACTGATTTCAAACTTCAAGGATATAGGAGTAAAATAACAGCCTTCTGGTTTTGCTTCAAGATGATGCACACACATGCACCTTTATGTTTATGGAAAGATGAATAGATACTCAGGTTAGAAGTCAGATGAATAGATACTCAGGTTAGAAGTCAGATGAATAGATACTCAGGTTAGAAGCTCAGATTTGCTGTCGTCTGAAGCAATAATTATATGGGTTGCAGTTGTGATTTAGCATTCTTAAGACCTTGTGATTTTCTGCCTCGTTACTTAGTGTTTTCTGCTGCATTTCCATAAATACTGCATGGACAATCATAGGATTATAGAATCAAGCAGGTTGAAAGAGACTTCCAAGCCCATCCAGTCCAACCTAGCACCCAGCCCTAGCCAATCAAACAGACCATGGCACTAAGTGCCTCAGCCAGGCTTGGCTACAACACCTCCAGGGACGCAACTCCACCACCTCCCTGGGCAGCCCATTCCAATGCCAATCACTCTCTCTGCCAACAACTTCCTCCTAACATCCAGCCTAGACCTGCCCTGGCACAACTTGAGACTGTGTCCCCTTGTTCTGTTGCTGGTTGCCTGGCAGAAGAGACCAACCCCACCTGGCTACAGCCTCAGTTGTAGACAGCAATGAGGTCTGCCCTGAGCCTCCTCTTCTGCAGGCTGCACACCCCCAGCTCCCTCAGCCTCTCCTCACAGGCCTCTGTTCCAGGCCCCTCCCCAGCCTTGCTGCCCTTCTCTGGACACCTTCCAGCACCTCAACATCTCTCTTGAATTGAGGAGCCCAGAACTGGACACAGCACTCAAGGTGTGGCCTGAGCAATGCTGAGCACAGGGGCAGAATAACCTCCCTTGTCCTGCTAGCCACATATGGCTCTGGATCAATAAATCCCTGTGTTTCTTTAATCCTCATCTTGCAGCTCTTTCCTTTGTTATCACTGAGTTTTATAAAATAGTTGTGCTGATGTCATCTAAGCTTTGTTAGGTAGTGCAGCCTTTAATACCAACTCGTGAGTATTGCCATGTGCACAACTTGCATAAATTAAGTAGTTTGAACCAGATATTAGCAGCAAAAGGGAGAAAAATTGACCTGGGAGGGGAGAAGACGAAGTTTGCAAGGAAGAAAAAACCAGCCTGAGAATGGGCAGACCTAGGGGAGGAAGGTGATTAGTGATGCACACATGTATAGTTGACCCCGCTGCTTATGGATTCCTGCTTCCTTCTCTTTCTGTATTCACAGCTTGGAGCTTCATTCATGTGTTTGATATGTGGTGGGTGTTTTGCTTCTGCTGAAAGGGCTTTTGGTTTTTCTTTGTATTGAGGGGTTTTTTTTGTGCATCCTGTGGCATCCTGGCCTGCATCAGGAATGGTGTGGCCAGCAGGAGCAGGGAGGTCATTCTGCCCCTGGACTCTGCACTGGTTAGACCACACCTTGAGTGCTGTGTTCAGTTCTGGGCCCCCAGTTTAGGAGAGACATTGAGATGCTTGAGCGTGTCCAGAGAAGGGCAACGAGGCTGGGGAGAGGCCTTGAGCACAGCCCTACGAGGAGAGGCTGAGGGAGCTGGGATTGGTTAGCCTGGAGAAGAGGAGGCTCAGGGGAGACCTTATTGCTGTCTACAGCTACCTGAGGGGTGGTTGTGGCCAGGAGGAGGTTGCTCTCTTCTCTCAGGTGGCCAGCACCAGAACAAGAGGACACAGCCTCAGGCTGTGCCAGGGGAGATTTAGGCTGGAGGTGAGGAGAAAGTTCTTCCCTGAGAGAGTCATTGGACACTGGAATGGGCTGCCTGGGGAGGTGGTGGAGTCGCCGTCCCTGGAGCTGTTCAAGGCAGGATTGGACGTGGCACTTGGTGCCATGGTCTGGCCTTGAGCTGTGTGGTAAAGGGTTGGACTTGATGATCTGTGAGGTCTCTTCCAACCCTGATGATACTGGGATACTGTGATACTGTGGAATGTATGTGTCACATGTAAACAGCTGCTAATCATTTATAAATTCAAAGCCAGACACAAAGAGGTAGGAAATTGGTCTAAACCTCGAAGAGGGGAGCTGATTCTGTGAGTCTGTTAGAGGAACATCACAAATCATGCATTTTTTGATTTGAGGTCATGCAGATGAAGAGTACCAGCACCCCCAGCCAGTCATCAGGTTTAAATGAATATGTGATTAGAAGTCAGTTCTTTGCTTTTACCCTAAGTGCACTATGATGATAAACTCTTTCTGTATGCTGGGAAAATAGATTTATTCCTTTACTAAGTGGGCAGAAATGTTGTTACATCGATTACACACTTCCAATTTGTCTTTTGCTCTTGAAAGTGAGCTCACAGGATCACAGGGTATTAGAGATTGGAAAGGACCCAAGGAGATCATCCAGTCCAACCCCCCTGCCAGAGCAGGACAATCCTATCTAACACAGATCACAGAGGAACACATCCAGACAGGCCTGGAAAGGAGACTCCACAGCCTCTCTGGGCAGCCTGTGCCAGTGCTCTGGGACCCTTCAAGTCAAGAAGTTCCCCCTTGTGTTGAGGCAGAACCTCTTTTACTGCAACTTCCACCCATTGCTCCTTGTCCTATCCCAGGCAGCAGTGAGCAGAGCCTGTCCCCCACTCCTGGCAGCCCTCAGATACTTATAAACATTGATCAAATCCCCTCTCAGTCTTCTCTTCTCCAGACTAAGCAGCCCCAGGTCCCTCAGCCTCTCCTCATCAGCCATGCCCTCCTGTCCCCTCATCATCCTCCTAGCCTTCCACTGGACCCTCTCCAGCAGATCCCTGTCCCTCTTCAAATGGGCAGCCCAAAACCGAACACAGTATTCAAGATGAGGTCTCAGCAGGGCAGAGTAGAGGGGGAGGAGAACCTCCCTTGATCTGCTGGACACACTCTGCCTAATACACCCCAGGATGCCATTGGCCTTCTTGGCCACAAGGGCACATTGCTGTGCCATGGGTAACTTGTTAGCCACCAGCACCCCCAGCTCCCTCTCCCCAGGGCTGCTCTCCAGCAGTCACCTCCCAGCCTGTCCTGGTGCAGTTTATTATTCCTCCCCAGGTGCAGGACTCTGCACTTGTCCCTGTTGAACCTCATCTGGTTCCTCTGTGCCCAGCTCTGTCTGCCCAGGTCTCTCTGGATGGCAGCACAGCCTGCAGCTGTATCAGCCAAGCCTCCCAGCTTGGTGTCATCAGCAAACTTGCTGAGCAGACTCTGTCTGTCTGTGCCCTCATCAATGGCATTGATGAAGATGTTGGACAGGACTGGCCCCAGCACTGATCCCTGGGGGACACCACTGGTCACAGCTCTCCAGCTGGACCTGGCACCATTGATCACCACCCTCTGAACTCTATCTTGCAACCAGTTCCTAATGCGGCCTCACTGCCTGCTCTTCCATCCCACACTTCACTAAGATGTCATGGGAGATGGTGTCAAAGGCTTTGCTAAGCTCAAAGTAGACTGCATCCACTAGTTTCCCTGAATCTGCCCATTCAGTTATGGCATCACAGAATGCTCTCAGGTTAGTTAAGCATCACTGCCCCTTGGTAAATCCATGCTGACTACTCCTGATAACCTTCTTCTCTTCCAAGTGCCTTCAGATGCCCTCCAGCAGGAGCTGCTCCATCATTTTTCCAGGGATGGAGGTGAGGCTGCCTGGTCTGTAGCTCCCTGGAACCTCTTTCTTGCCCTTTTTGAAGGCTGCAGTGCCATTGGCTCTGCTCCAGCCCTCAGACACCTCTCCTGTCTGCCACCAGTTGGCAAAGACGATGGAGAGTGGCAGAGCAATAACCTCAGGCAGTTCTCTCAGCGCCCTTGGGTGCATCTCATCAGGGCCCGTGGACTTGTGAGTGTTTAATTTGTGTAACTGAGCCCTAACCCAGTCTGCACTGACCAGTGGGGAGCATTCCCTCCTCCAGGCTTCCTCTCCTCCATCCAGGGTCTGGAGTCCATAGGGGAGTTCAGCCTTAGGTGTAAAGACTGAAGCAAAGAAGGCATTCAGCAGCTCTGCCTTTGCACTCTCAGTTCTCAGGCTGCCTCCTGGCTCAGCACTGCCTCACACCTTCCCTGGGCTTCCTTTTGCTGCTGATGGATGTGAAGAAGCCTTTCTTGATCTCTTTTACTTCCTTTGCCAGCCTCAGTTATAAGAGGGCTTTGGCCTTCCTTGTTGCTTTCCCACAAGCCCTGACTACTTCTCTGTAGTTCTCCCAAGTGACCAATCGCTTCTGCCATGAACTGTAAGATTCCTTCTTCCCTGAGAGTTCCTACAGGAGCTCCTTGCTCAGCCATGCAGGTCTCCTAGCAGGGCTATCTGATTTTTCACTCAGGGGCACACAGACACTGGTTTCATGTTTCACTCATACAGTGTTTTGCTTGGGTCTGTGTGGGAGCCTGACTGGGGAAGAATGAGGTCACACATACTGAGAGTACATCACTCTGTGAGCATTTTCTTTCTGCATAGCTTCTGCCTGAGTCAGAAGCTTATTCTGGCATGAGTAGCTGCTTATGCCATGTCCTGTAATCTGTGTCAGCTGAGGACGTACCTCTGAGTAATGCAAAGCAGATTTAACCTAATGGATGGGTAAGCTTTCATTTAACCTCTGAAGCCTACAAAAAACAACCTGGTCTATTAAGTCATTGATATTCTGTGTATGTGAAAATCACATTCTTCAAAGTTACCAGCAGACAGCCAAGGAGAGCTGTGCCCAGGCCAACCTCATGACATTCAACAAGGCCAAGTGTAAGGTCCTGCACCTGGCTGGGTGCAATCCCAAGCACAGCTCCAGGCTGGGTGGGGAATGGCTGAGAGCAGCCCTGAGGAACAGGACCTGGGGGTCTGGGCTGATGAAAAGCTCCACAGGAGCCTGCAGTGTGAGTGCAGCCCAGACACAACCCTGTGCTGGGCTGCAGCAAGAGCAGTGTGGGCAGCAGGGCAAGGGAGGGGATTCTGCCCCTTGGCTCTGCTCTCCTCACACCCCACCTGCAGTCCTGTGTGCAGCTCTGGAGCCCCCAGCACAAGCAGGACATGGAAGTGTTGGAGCCAGTGCAGAGGAGGCTATGAAAATGCTCAGAGGGCTGCAGCAGCTCTGCTGTGAGGACAGGCTGAGAGAATTGTGCCTCCGCAGCCTGGAGAAGAGAAGGCTTTAAGGAGACCTTGGAGTGGCCTTGCAGTATCTCAAGGGGGCTACAGGAGGGCTGGGGAGGGACTATTGACAAGGTCTTGTAATGGCAGGATGAGGAGTAATGTGTTTAAACTGTCAGAGGGGAGATTCAAACTAGATGTTAGGAAAGGGTTCTTTGCAGTGAGGTTGGTGAGACACTGGCGCAGGTTGCCCAGGAAGGTTGTGGCTGCTCCCTCCCTGGAGATGTTCAGGGCCAGGCTGGATGAGGCTTTGAGTGACCTGTTCTCGTGGGAGGTGTCCCTGCCTATGGCAGGGGGTTGTAACTGGATGAGCTTTGAGGTCCCTTCCAGCCTAGACCACTCTGTGATTCTGAGTGCACATTGTGCCATGGACCTTGTATGGGCAGAGACAGGTGAGTGCCTTCAGCAATGCAGTCTGCCCTGCTCTCACTTTAGTCTCCTCCTCCTGATCAGACCCAAGCTGCATGGGAGTTGGCTTCTGAATGGCAAGGTAGTTGACATGCTGTGTCTCAGTGTAAGCCTCACTATGGGTCATTAGACCAGTCATGGAAGTAAATGTAAATAACAAGTGTTAATTATACCCTGGAGGCTGCTGATGTGTACCATGCTGGCATTTCATCTTAGAAAGGCCACCTGAAATTAAAGAGCAGTATCATACAAGAAGGAGGTTTCAGGCAACCTTGCTGCTAGCATCATATTTTCAAATAGCAATTTCATTCATGATAACTCTTACTGTTTAAATAATACTCTGTGGAGAATCTTTTAGGAGAAGCATTTGGGTGATTTCTTGGCTGTTACACTTCCCTATACATTTGAGGTGCTCACTTTGTGCAAAATGGTTTTCAACCACCTGTAACATCATTGAGTGTTTCAGGGTTTCTATACACAGAATCACAGAATCAACCAGGTTGGAAGAGACCTCCAAGATCATCCAGGCCAACCTAGCACCCAGCCCTAGCCAGTCATCCAGACCATGGCACCAAGTGCCAGATCCAGTCTTCTTGAAGACCTCAAGGGATGGTGCCTCCACCACCTCCCTGGGCAGCCCATTCCAATGCCAATCACTCTCTCTGTGAAGAACTTCCTCCTAACATCCAGCCTAGACCTCCCCTGGCACAACTTTAGACTCTGTCCCCTTGTTCTGTTGCTGGTTGTCTGGGAGAAAAGGCCAACCCCCACCTGGCTACAGCCTCCCTTCAGAATCACAGAATCACAGAATCATGAAGGTTGGAAAAGACCTTTAAGATCATCAAGTGCAACCATAGCAGCCACTACACTGAAGCATCAGCACCTGCCAGCCTTTCCAAGCAGCCTGCAATGTCAGAACGAGCACTGCTGGTCCCTCTCTCACTTATTACTTGACAATCTCCCTTCCTGAAAGCCCTCTCCTAGCTGCAGTAGCAAGCAGGGAGAGGTAGCTGCACACAGCAGTGAGGTCACCCCTGAGCATCCTCTTCTCCAGGGTGCACACCCCCAGCTCCCTGAGCCTCTCCTCACAGGGCTGTGCTCCAGGACCCTCCCCACCTTCATTGCCTTTCTCTGGACACCTTCCAGCACCTCAGCATCTCTCTTGTATTGAGGGGCTCAGAACTGGACACAGTACTCAAGGTGTGGCCTGACCAGTGCTGAGCACAGGGGAAGAATAACCTCCCTTGTCCTGCTGGCCACACTTCTCCTGATGCAGGCCAGGATGCCATTGGCTCTCTTGGCCACCTGGGCACACTGCTGCCTCATCTTCAGCTACTCTCTATCAGCATCCCCAGGTCCCTTTTCTCGTGGCTGCTCTCCAGCCACTCAGTCCCCAGCCTGTAGTGCTGCTTGGGGTTGTTGTGGCCAAAGTGCAGAACCCTGCACTTGGCCTTTTTAAATCTCATCCCATTGGCCTCTGCCCACCCATCCAGCCTGATGAGGTCCCTCTGCAGGGCTCTGCTACCTTCCAACAGCTCCACACCTGCTCCTAGCTTGGTGTCATCTGCAAACTTACTGATGCTGGACTCAATCCCCTGGTCCAGATCATCTGTAAAGATGTTGAACAGGACTGGGCCCAGCACTGATCCCTGGGGCACACCACCAGTGACAGCTGCCAACTGGATGTGGCACCATTCACCACCACTCTCTGGGCTCTGCCATCCAGCCAGTTCTTGATCCAGCACAGAGTGAATCTGTCCAAACCATGATCTGCCAGCTTGGCTAGGAGCTTCTTGTGGCAGACAGTGTCAAAGGCTTTGCTGAAGTTCTGTCACTTTTGAACATTAACAACTTTCTAGAGGAATGTTATAGTGGAGTAGTCTGCATCTCTTTGGTGTTGCACCTTCTTGTCTTCTGCTCTGTGGTTTCACTCCCAAGAAGGTGTTGTAAGTTCTTAGCCAAACATTTAACTCTCACTGCATAGTCAAATGAAGTGGGGTTTGTATGGCAAATCACTTTGAATTCTTGCCTTATCATTTTCTGGCATGAGGTCTCTGAGCCAGAAAGAAAACCAAGGAGAAGCTACATAAGCTGTGTGTTTCAGGTCCATTTGTCACTTAACACCTTGCACTGGGTGATATACATTGGGTTTCATTTATTTCCCTTGGAAAACTGATCTTCTCCTTAGGGCACTGTGATGGTTTGGGTGTTCCCTGCCCCCCTACACTTTGGAAAATCACCCAGACTAGACTCAGAGGCTCTGGAAATTGAATGGAGCTTTATGTTTACAGGTTAGCACAATATGCAAGCAGGTATTTATAATAGATACAGCTATAGTCAGAAATAGACAAGTTAAAAGGTAATAGAGAAACACAGCAGCCCTGCCAGAAACCTGAGTCCCCAAGAGGGGCTCCCAACCACCCTTCCACCTTTCCTCCCACCCCTCTCCCTTACCCCAGGTCTTGCCTTATGCCCAAGGAAGTTTGGAGGGTTGGCCAGGGGGGGTAGGAAGCAGGTGGATTAGTCACAGAGACGGCAGGGTAGGTTGGAGAGAGATGCAGCCCAAAGCCCAGACAGAGTGACTCTGTTATCTATATTTACATTCTTTTTCTTATACATCTCAGCAAGCCTATGAGTGTAGTAGACATCAGCACTGTTTTCCTTTCACAGCCTGTAATCTAGTTCTTCTTACCAAAGCATTCTAGCTAGCTTCAAACTAGCAGAGGCACACAGGGATAATGAGATGTACAGGTCCAGATTCTCAATACAAATGGGTTTGTGTGCAGTTACATTTAGGGCCTCTTGTGAGGGTAGGCAAGTCAGGCTTTTCTTGGATGCAAAGCTTTGTAGCATGGAACTTTGCACCTAGATCTGACTCAAGATCTAAGGAGCAGTCTGGGGTTTTCTACTAACTATTCTTGGTGGAAGCTGCTGGATCCAAGCCACTGCTGTGTTCCCAGTATTCCTAGGCCATGCTGCCAATCAGGCTGTGAATTACACAATATCCCAGTATCATCAGGGTTGGAAGAGACCTCACAGATCATCAAGTCCAACCCTTTACCACAGAGCTCAAGGCCAGACCATGGCACCAAGTGCCACATCCAATCCTGCCTTGAACAGCTCCAGGGACGGCGACTCCACCACCTCCCCGGGCAGCCCATTCCAGTGTCCAATGACTCTCTCAGGGAAGAACTTTCTCCTCACCTCCAGCCTAAATTTCCCCTGGCACAGCCTGAGGCTGTGTCCTCTTGTTCTGGTGCTGGCCACCTGAGAGAAGAGAGCAACCTCCTCCTGGCCACAACCACCCCTCAGGTAGTTGTAGACAGCAATAAGGTCTGCCCTGAGCCTCCTCTTCTCCAGGCTAACCAATCCCAGCTCCCTCAGCCTCTCCTCGTAGGGCTGTGCTCAAGGCCTCTCCCCAGCCTCCTCGCCCATCTCTGGACACGCTCAAGCATCTCAATGTCCCTCCTAAACTGGGGGGCCCAGAACTGAACACAGCACTCAAGGTGTGGTCTAACCAGTGCAGAGTCCAGGGGCAGAATGACCTCCCTGCTCCTGCTGACCACACCATTCCTGATGCAGGCCAGAATGTCACTGGCTCTCTTGGCCACCTGGGCACACTGCTGGCTCATGTTCAGGCAGGTATCAATCAGCACCCCCAGATCCCTCTCTGTCTGGCTGCTCTCCAGCCACTCCGACCCTAGCCTGTATCTCTGCATGGGGTTGTTGTAGCCAAAGTGCAGCACCCAATTAGCATTGGGGGAGGGGATGAATCTGTCTCAATACCAAGAAAGGCTCTAGCCAAGCAGTCTTCAGTCCTAGGGAGCCTCCAGCCACTTTAAACTGTGCAGTGTTTTCTACCAAGTGTTCTCACCACTGAGTTCTTCAGGCAGTACTGTGTGCTTGCAGTGTCTGTAACCAGGAGTCACTGGAGCAGGATGTGATGTTTGTGGAAGCTTCAGCATTTGCTGCAAGGTAAAGGGTAAAAGGAGAAGATTAGTGTCTGTTCCTAGAGAATAACAGTGATGTAAGAAAGGGAGAGAGAAAGAGGAAGAGAGAAGGGGAGTGAGGAAGAAAAGAAAGGAGAAGTATTTTGTGTGCTTGAGGTGGCTGTGCATAGAGGATTTCCCTGCAGTTTCTGCATCCTTCTGGTGGCATGCACAGTCCTCCAAAATCATTGTGCTATCTTCTGATGTCCCTGCCTCACCAGAAGGCTTCAGTACCTGCCTATCTTCTAGCTCACACTGACCCAAAGGTTAGGCAGTCTGCAGCTCAGAGCAGAGCTCTGTGTGGAGCTACATAGCTTGCACTGAGTATTTGTCCTTGATGATTCTGATGCAACTCAGAAGGGGTGTTTAGCCTAGAGAAGAGGAGGCTCAGGGCAGACCTCACTGCTGTCTGCAACTACCTGAAGGGACATTGTAGCCAGGTGGGGGTTGGCTTCTTCTGCCAGGCACCCAGCAATAGAACAAGGGGACACAGTCTCAAGTTGTGCCAGGGGAGGTCTAGGCTGGATGTTAGGAGGAAGCTGTTGGCAGAGTGATTGGCATTGGAATGGGCTGCCCAGGGAGGTGGTGAAGGCACCGTCCCTGGAGGTGTTGAAGCAAAGCCTGGATGAGGCACTCAGTGCCATGGTCTGGTTGACTGGCTAGGGCTGGGTGCTAGGTTGGACTGGATGATCTTGGAGATCTCTTCCAACCTGGTTGATTCTATGATTCTATGATTCTGTGTTTGAGACTGAAGTGGTTCAGTTTTTAAATGTTTAAAACCATGCCCAGGTGGCCTTATGATAAACCATTGCCCTAAGCGGTGTTTTATGACCCATACGTAGTGAATATTTAAAGCAATACTAAGAGAAATAAAGCAGTGGATGTTCTCAGGGGGTTAATTTTGCTAGGGTGTGATGGTCTGATGGTTTGTGAGTTTGACTACATTTCGCTAGGGAACTTTTACCAGAGAAATGCAGTTGAATATATGAAATTGCTTATCCTAAATTGGCAGCATGAATCCTTAGTAGAGCTTCTTTACAAGCACTGGTTCACATGAACACTGACTTTATGAAGAAGCATTCTGCAAATGATTTTATTTCCTTTAGTATTTAAGTAAGAAGGATAGAAAAAGACTTACTGAGCAATCTTCTTGTGTGTGGGAGCCTTTCAGATCAAATGCTCTTTGTATTTCTTTGTGCGTTTGACATTACTTTCCTATCCTTTCCTATTCAATATCTTTATTGATGATCTGGACCAGGAGATTGAGTCCAGCATCAGTAAGTTTGCAGATGACACCAAGCTAGGAGCAGGTGTGGAGCTGTTGGAGGGTAGGAGAGCCCTGCAGAGGGACCTGGCCAGGCTGGATGGGCGGGCAGAGGCCAATGGGATGAGACTGAACAATGCCAAGTGCAGGGTTCTGCACTTTGGCCACAATCAAAGATCACATTGGGTGATTCTGTGCTCCACAACCTCCCTGGAGGTATTCAAGGCCAGATTGGATAGGCCTTGAGCAACCTGTTCTAGTGGGAGATGTCCTTGCCTATGGCAGGGGGTTGGAACTGGATGGTCTTTGAGGTCACTTCCAACCTAAACCATGCTATGATTCTATGAACGTATAAGTAACATCAGCTCCACTTGTCTCTGGAAACAAGGTCCCAATTTCTTTGAGGTGTAAGCTTCAGCTTTCCTTCAGGCAGATCAGATGCAACTGTGGGAACTGCACAGCTGTGTTTTCCACCTGGTGAATTGCCACCTGGCCTCACCATGCTGAACCCCTCTTTGAGGTTCAGAGAGGGTAGAAGAGAGCGCTTGCACTTCAGCAAATTCAGAGTGGGTAATGGCAGCAGTAGGCAACAAGGCTGGTGGTGTGAATCATAGGATCAGTCAGGATTGGAAGGGACCACAAGGTCCCTGGGCCATGGGCAGGGACACCCTACCCTAGATCAGGCTAGCCAGAGCTCCATCCAGTCTGGCCTTAAACACCTCCAGGGATGGAGCCTCAACCACCTCCCTGGGCAACCCAGTCCAGCCTCTCACCACTCTCATCATGAACAACTTCCTCCTCACAGCCAGTCTGAACCTGCCTATCTCCAGCTTTGCTTCATTCTCCCCAGTTCTGTCACTCCCTGACAGCCTAAAAAGTCCCTCCCCAGCTTTTTTGTAGGCCCCCTTCAGATCTTGGAAGGCCACAAGAAGGTCACCTGGGAGCCTCCTCTTCTCCACACTGAACATCCCCAACTTTTTCAGTCTGTCCTCATAGGAGAGCTGCTGCAACCCTCTGAGCATCCTCATGGCTCTTCTCCAGCACATCCACATCCCTCCTGTCATGGGGGCTCCAGAACTGGATGCAGTACTCCAGGTGGGGTCTCAGCAGAGCAGAGCAGAGCAGAGGGGGAGAATCCCCTCCCTGGCCCTGCTGGCCACACTTCTGCTGCTGCAGCCCAGGCTCTGCTTGGCTTTCTGGGCTGCAAGTGCACACTGCTGGCTCATGTTGAGCTTCTCCTCCACCAGCACCCCCAAGTCCCTCTCCTCAGGGCTGCTCTCCAGCCACTCACTGCCCAGCCTGGATTTGTGCTTGGATTGCCTCAACCCAGCTGCAGATGCAGTGTGGTGTGATGGCTGCACATGGAACCTCTGAGCTGCAGTGTTCCTGTGTTCCAAGGAATCCAGAAAGTGGTACATTTGGAAGGTGCTTACTGCCCCTGGCTTCCAGGAGTGTCAGCAGATGTTTAAGTGGGGGCTCTACCTTCTTCCCCATTATCTCATGTAACAGTAGCACTCAACTATGAATGTGCCCAGGACCTGGTGGCAGGGTGCCAGGCTGCCAGGTTGTTGTGACAGCACAATTATAAGCGTGTGCAACTGTGGCAAGTGGCATCAGTTCTGTGCTTTCTGCCACTGGGTGTCAGGGACAGAAAATTGCATGGAAGCTGTAATAAGAATGAAATCACCAGGAACAGAATCACTGTGCTCTCAGGCTGGAAAATTAAATGTTACTGCTCACTGGAGTAATTGAATTGAAATGGCTTGCAAGAAGGCACTCAAGTAATTGTCATTTTGAGAGAGTATTGTCTGTGTTCAAGTTTCCATACTCTCTTTCTGGAGGGAGCAGCCAGTACAGCACTTCTGGGACACCTATCAGCAGTGATGCAGCAGCCAGGCTATAGCACTGAGCCCAGCCACACCTGATGGGAGGGAGGGATGCAGGGATGAACAATTTCATGCACAGAAGCCCTCTGTGTAAATGAAATTCAGCATTTTGCAACATGGATGCAGACCAGTGGGATAACTCAGGGATAACTCAGAGATTACTCTGGCAACCCAAATGTTCCTGTAATCCAGTCATACATGCTGCAGGCCTATCAGAGAGTGGAGCCAAGGAAGGCTGCTAGGCAGCCAGCTGCAGTGACATTGCTAACACATCATTCCCTGCACACCAGAACTAACAGAGCTTATTTTCCTCCAGATTTTGCAGGTGGATTGATAGGAATGTTTCAAAGCTCATAAGATCTGAGTGAAAGTAATGATGAAGACTATTTAATGATAAAATTAATGATGAAGGGGGCCTACAGGAAGGCTGGGCAGGGACTATTGACAAGGTCTGGTGATGACAGGATGAGGGGTGATGGGTTTAAAGTGACAGAGGGGAGATTCAAACTAGATGTTAGGAAAGGGTTCTTTGCAGTGAGGGTGGTGAGACACTGGCACAGGATGCCCAGGGAGGTGTTCAAAGCCAGGTTGGGTGAGGCCTTGAGCAACCTCTTCTAGTGGGAGGTGTCCCTAGCTATGGCAGGGGGTTGGAACTGCAGGAGCTTTGATGTCCCTTCCAGCCTAAACCATTCTATGATTCTATAAGACACATATCAGGAAAGCTTCCTACATGGCTAACCTGCTACACAGAAAAACTTGATCACATGCTACTTTATGCCTAAAACTGGGAGCAATTGCTTCATCTCTGGTCTCCCTTTGTGGCAAAAGCCATGCAGAGCTGTAGTTCATCTTTTAAAACCTCAACTTTCTGTTAGGTTTGGCAGTAAGCATGTGTGTGCAAGCTGCTGTGGAGTGGAGCACACAGTAATCAGGGAGGCTATTCTGGTGGAGCCTATTCTGCCATTCTGCCTGTCATTCAGGTAGAAGATCATAAAATCATAGAATCAACCAGGTTGGAAGAGACCTCCAAGATCAGCCAGTCCAACCTAGCACCCAGCCCTAGCCAATCAACCAGACCATGGCACTAAGTGCCCCAGCCAGGCTTGGCTTCAACACCTCCAGACACAGCAACTCCACCACCTCCCTGGGCAGCCCATTCCAATGCCAATCACTCTCTCTGCCAACAACTTCCTCCTAACATCCAGCCTAGACCTCCCCTGCCACAACTTCACATTGTGTCCCCTTCTTCTGTTGCTGCTTGCCTGTCAGAAGAGCCCAACTCCACCTGCTACAGCCTCCTTTCAGACAGCTGCAGACAGCAATGAGCTCTGCCCTGAGCCTCCTCTTCTGCAGGCTGCACACCCCCAGCTCCCTCAGCCTCTCCTCACAGGGCTGTGCTCCAGGACCCTCCCCAGCCTTGCTGCCCTTCTCTGGATGCCTTCCAGCACCTCAACATCTCTCTTGAATTGAGGAGCCCAGAACTGGACACAGTACTCAAGGTGTGGCCTGAGCAGTGCTGAGCACAGGGGCAGAATAACCTCCCTTGTCCTGCTGGCCACACTGCTCCTGATGCAGGCCAGGATGCCATTGGCTCTCTTGGCCACCTGGGCACACTGCTGGCTCATGTTCAGCTCCTCTCTACCAGCACCCTCAGATCCCTCTCTTCCTGGCTGCTCTCAGCCACTCTGTCTCCCCCAGAGATGCTCACTCTGAACTGCAGGTTCCACTAGGAATTAAAAAGACAAATAAATGAAAAAGGAGTAGTTTTGTCTTAGCCAAACATTAGCAACTGCTCCATGTAATTGTGAAGCAATAATTAGGTGAAAAAAAGGGTGATGTAGGCCCAGCTGACCATGCTGCATTGCAATGCACAGAGGGAACCCTTGAGTGGACAAGAGACTGGAAGCAAATGAAAGCAGCACTGCAGTTGCTTTGTGGCAGGTACATCACATTAGCTAAGCAGGGGTGGGTTGAGAGCAGGATTTTTCTTCCAGTTTGATATCTGCCCGCAGTGCT
Source organism: Pogoniulus pusillus (assembly GCF_015220805.1). Lineage (NCBI taxonomy): Eukaryota > Metazoa > Chordata > Aves > Piciformes > Lybiidae > Pogoniulus > Pogoniulus pusillus. Next base: position 14,293,936 of record NC_087295.1, read on the forward strand.
AATCTGTCTTTTTCACTCTGCATTGATTTCTCTGTGCTCTGAGCCCTAAGTGAGAGTGAATCTGCCCTTCTAACTTGCATTGAAGCATTGTACTGGGAACTGTCTAAAATGAAAATGAAGTGTGTTAGTTTGAACAGGTGTCTGTCATCAGTTGCACTGATGAGACCAAAATGTTCTTGCTAGCCAAAGGAGAGCAGAGTGAGCAAGTCACAGAATTTCTTGGATTGGCAAAGCCCTTCAAGCTCATTGAGTCCAGTCATTAGTTTCACACTGACAAGTCCTTGACCAAACCAAACCCCTCAGCACAACATCTCATCACTGTGAATTGCTATGGTTGCAAAGGACCACCAGCATCAGCCAGTCCAACCTTCATCCCAGCAGCCTTCATCACCAGACCATAGCCTCAGGCACCACAGCCACTCTCCTTTTAAACACCTCCAGGCATGGGGACTCCAGCATCTCCCTGGGCAGCCTGTGCCAGTGCCTGACCACCTGCTCAGGAAAGAACTTCCTCTCAACATCCAACCTGAACCTGCCCTGATGCAACTTGAGGCCATTTCCTCTTGTCCTATCATTAGTAATTCAGGTGAAGAGACCAGCTGCAGCCTCACTGCAACCTCCTTCTAGGTAGTTGCAGAGGGCAATAAGGTCCCCTCTCAGCCTCCTTCTCTCCAGACTAAACACCCCAGCTCTCTCAGCTGCTCCTCACAGGCCATGTTTGCCAGACCTCTCCCCAGCCTCATCACCCTTCTCTGCACCCACTCCAGCACCTCAATGTCCTTCCTGTACTGTCGTGACCCAAACTGGACACAGTACTCCAGGTGTGGTCCCACGAGTGCTGAGCACAGGGGCATGAGCACCTCCCTACTCCTGCTGGTCACAACATTGCTGATCCAGGCCAGGATGCTGTTGGCCTTCTTGGCCAGTTAGGCCAAACCCTACCTAGAAACTGTTTCTGTTATCTTTTATTCTTTCTAATCAGATGGCTTTGCTCTGGGTTTTTTTGTTTCATTGGTTGGGAGTTTGGGGTTTTTCTGAGGGGGGGAATTGTTTGGTTTTTGTTGAAGTTCCTTGAACAAGTATGAGGAGTATGAGTTAGATTCAAATATTTACTGCTTTGTACTGCTCCAGTGACATAAAACAGCTGCTAATTCACTGTAACTGTTCAATTGAGCTGAGTTTACAATGCTTTGTGTTGCTGTGATGATGCAAGGCAGCTGGAAAAGACCAGTGAATCTGCTCCTTTAAATGAAATCAAATACTCCCATCATTAAAAGTACAACCCAGCTTTTCTCTCCTTGAAAAAGATGTCTTTATAAAACTAATTATGTCCACGATTGCCATGATCTGAAATTAAAGGGAAAGCTCATAGCAAAGAAGACTTCCCAAACTGAGGAAGAGCAACAGAATTCAGCCATGAGACACACATAAGAAATAGCAGCCTCAAAGTGACAAACCTATTTGAGTTAGGATGAAGAACTAACTGTTGCTCACTTGCTCCCTGAGATAGGACAAGGAGCAATGGGTGGAAGCTGCAGCACAGGAGGTTCTACCTCAACACAAGGGGGAACTTCTTTAGTGTAAGGGTCCCAGAGCACTGGCACAGGCTGCCCAGAGAGGTTGTGGAGTCTCCTTCTGTGGAGCCTTTCAAGGCCTGTCTGGATGTGTTCCTCTGTGATCTGTGTTAGATAGGATTGTCCTGCTCTGGCAGGGGGTTGGACTCGATGATCTCTTTGGATCCCTTCCAACCCCTGATATCCTGTGAGCTGTGATCTTGTTTTCACAGCCCAGGTACTCATCAAACAGACACTGTTCATGCTGTCTCTTGGCCAGCAGTTGATCCTCTTTGCTATCGTGACAACCTTTTTAATATTTTTTTCAGCAGATCTGTGCAGCTCTGTCAGTAGCAAGCACTGTAATTTGAGGGCCTAATTGGCTTAGTTGGAATGCATTTCATTTTCTCCTGCACAGGTACAGAGCACAGTGGTAGCGCTGCTCTGGAGCCTTCTTGTAGGATGCACAGGACACTGGGCCTGTCTGGGCTGAACTGTGCTTTCTTGAGTCAGCATAGGTGTCTGTTACACAAGCCCAGTCCTGCTCAATGGATTTAGTGATGATCTGGACCAGGGGATTGAGTCCAGCATCAGTAAGTTTGCAGATGACACCAAGCTAGGAGCTGGTGTGGAGCTGTTGGAGGGTAGGAGAGCCCTGCAGAGGGACCTGGCCAGGCTGGATGGGTGGGCAGAGGCCAATGGGATGAGACTGAACAAGGCCAAGTGCAGGGTTCTGCACTTTGGCCACAACAACCCCAAGCAGCACTACAGGCTGGGGACTGAGTGGCTGAGAGCAGCCAGACAGAGAGGGACCTGGGGGTACTGGCAGAGAGTAGCTGAAGATGAGGCAGCAGTGCCCAGGTGGCCAAGAAAGCCAATGGCATCCTGGGCTGGCTCAGGAGCAGTGTGGGCAGCAGGACAAGGGAGGTTCTCCTGCCGCTGTACTCAGCACTGCTCAGGCCACCCCTTGAGTGCTGTGTCCAGTTGTGGGCTCCTCAATTCAAGAGAGATGTTGAGGTACTGGAAGGTGTCCAGAGAAGGGCAGCAAGGCTGGGGAGGGGCCTGGAGCACAGCCCTGTGAGGAGAGGCTGAGGGAGCTGGGGGTGTGCAGCCTGCAGGAGAGGAGGCTCAGGGCAGAGCTCATTGCTGTCTACAACTGAAGGGAGGCTGTAGCCAGGTGGGGTTGGGCTCTTCTGCCAGGCAAGCAGCAAGAGAACAAGGGGACACAGTCTCAAGCTGTGGCAGGGGAGGTCTTGGCTGCATGTTCTGAGGAAGTTGTTGTCAGAGAGAGTGATTGGCATTGGAATGGGCTGCCCAGGGAGGTGGTGGAGTTGCGTCCCTGGAGGTGTTAAATCAAAGCCTGGCTGAGGCACTTAGTGCCATGGTCTGGTTGAATGGATAATGTTGGAGGTCTCTTCCAACCTGGTTAATTCTATGATTCCATGATAATTAATGCCACACATTTCAGTGAGGAAGTTCATCTCCATTTTGATTTTATTTTTCTTTTAGCCATGAATTCTTCATAGTAAAATACCTGTGCCACCCTTTGGGAGGTTTTGCCATTGAGGCAGAGGTAAATCTATTTCCTCTCTTTCACGTACACAATCTGTTCAGTTCCTGTAAAACAAGGCAGCAGACAAGTTAAGGCAGGCCAATGCAGTATTCTGTAAGGCTATGAATGAGTGTAAACCTGAACATTTCTCCCTTTTAAAAATGAAGAGGTGTAGAAATCCTGTTTGCTAGTGAGGTATGGTGATGGTGAAACGTGTCTGGGGAGAGGTGTCCTAACCTCAGGACAGTGTTGGGGAGAGGAAATTAATTGGTGTGAGATGACATTTTCCATAATGAATACTGTTTATCAATTTTACTGTTCAGAGCTCTGCCACCCCCCACCACTGATTTTAATAATATTTTGGTTCTCAAGGGTGATGGAAACATTCTGTGGGTAATATCTACAGCTAATAGAACCAGCAAATCTGTGAGGTCTCTTCCAACCTTGGTGATACTGGGATACTGTGATGCTGTGATACTGTGTGACTTCATAAAAGAAGGATGCTGTATCCTGGGGTTACACCTCCTTTCATAACAGGGAAAGCTGAGGGGGCTGTGGAGATTGGGACCCAGCTTTCCCATATCTTAGGCTTTATTTAAATCTGAGGTTCAGAGGTTTGTGGGCATGCTGTTTCTGTTATTAAATCATTATGCACCTACCTGGGGGGAGAGAAAGGCAGCAAGCTTAGCAGGAGTGCCTCTATAAACGTATCTTGCTCTCTGTAGTATAAGGCTGGTGTATTAAAAATTCTTCAAATAGGTGACCTCGACAGGTGTTTGATTTCAGCAAACAAAACAATAAATAGCAGTATAATCCCTGTGGAGCTGCCATTAGGCTTTGTGGGAAATGCATCATTTCCTTTGCTAAGTGCAGAAAGCTGCACAACTATAATTTATTCATTTTTGTCATTAATACCAAACCATCCTGCAGCTCTCTGCTACTCAAGGCTGAGGTCCAAAGCCTATTGAACAGTGTTTTTCTAGGGGTTGTGTTATGTTTTCCTTTCCTTTGCTGCTGCCAGATGAGGCACAGTGAGGAGGAGAGCAGCCCAGCAGCCCTTTTGGCCTGGGCTTGGGTGTTACATCATCACTCTGGCAGGAAAGTATCCCAGTATCACCAAGGTTGGAAGAGACCTCACAGATCATCAAGTCCAACCCTTTACCACAGAGCTCAAGGCCAGACCATGGCACCAAGTGCCACGTCCAATCCTGCCTTGAACAACTCCAGGGACGGCGACTCCACCACCTCCCCGGGCAGCCCATTCCAGTGCCCAATGACTCTCTCAGTGAAGAACTTTCTCCTCACCTCCAGCCTAAATCTCCCCTGGCACAACCTGAGGCTGTGTCCTCTCGTTCTGGTGCTGGCCACCTGAAAGAAGAGAGCAACCTCCTCCTGTCCACAACCACCCCTCAGGTAGTTGTAGACAGCAATAAGGTCTGCCCTGAGCCTCCTCTTCTCCAGGCTAACCAATCCCAGCTCCCTCAGCCTCTCCTCGTAGGGCTGTGCTCAGGGCCTCTCCCCAGCCTCGTTGCCCTTCTCTGGACACGCTCAAGCATCTCAATGTCCCTCCTAAACTGGGGGGCCCAGAACTGAACACAGTACTCAAGGTGTGGCCTGAGCAGTGCAGAGTACAGAGGCAGAATGACCTCCCTGCTCCTGCTGGCCACACCATTCCTGATGCAGGCCAGGATGCCACTGGCTCTCTTGGCCACCTGGGCACACTGCTGGCTCATGTTCAGGCAGGTATCAATCAGCACCCCCAGATCCCTCTCTGTCTGGCTGCTCTCCAGCCACTCCGACCCCAGCCTGTATCTCTGCATGGGGTTGTTGTGGCCAAAGTGCAGCACCCTGCACTTGGAGCTATTGAACACCATCCCATTGGACTCTGCCCATCTGTCCAGGTGGTCAAGGTCCCGCTGCAGAGCCTTTCTGCCCTCCAACCCAGCCACATCTGCCCTCAGCTTGGTGTCCTCTGCAAACTTGCTGATGACTGACTCCATGCCCTCATCCAGATCATCTATGAAAGTGGCAAGCATCTCTCTTCTGAGTGGTGCTGGGTATGTTGCAGGACTGTGCTCGTGGCTGGCCCTGCTGCCAGTTCCTGCACTACAGCATGTAGCAATTACTGGACTGTTGTTCCTTGCTTCTGCAAGGTCTCATCATTAAAGAGCTGGTTTGTTTGTTTGTTAGTTTTATTCTAGACCATATGTAAATTGCAATTTTAGTGGCTGGAAGGATGATGTCGACTTAAAACATGTGCTTTGCTAAAACCTTTTGCCAGTCCTCCCTAGAGCAGAAGCCATGGTGTTGGCTTGGGGGAGTCTCTGACGTGGGAGGTGGACTCCATGCCACTGCCATGCCAGGTGAGACAGTGGCTGAGCAGGACTCAGTCTCACAGTGTGCATATAGCCTGGGAAGTTCCCACCCTTCTAATGACAACTAAGAAGCAGTCCTGAAGAAAATTTGTCTCTGAAATGTGAGTTAATTTGGGATGTTTTCTTTGCACTACATAAAGTAATGCCACAAGCTCCTGGACAAGCTGGCAGCTCATGGCTTGGACGGATTCATTCTGGTATGGGTCAAGAACTGGCTGCAGGGCTGGGCTCAGGGAGTCGTGGTGAATGGTTTCACAGCCAGTTGGCAGCTGTCACTAGTGGTGTGCCCCCCAGGGATCAGTGCTGGGCACAGTCCTGTTGTCACAGAGGCGTATTCTGCCGCCTACACCGATTGTGGCGGAGGGGAGAAATTAATTGGTGCAAGATAATATTCTATAAAAATATATATTTATTAAACTCAATATTCTGAACTCTCACCACCCCCAAACACTGTATATTAATGTTAGAAATATTCTACACGGTCATGGAAACCTTCTAGGATTAATACCACACTATAACTTATTAATAACCAGCAAACATTCAAACTATAAACAGAGAGAGGACTTTTCCCCATGGCTTAATGCCACTTGGGGTCTATATACTATTCGCCCGGCAGAGTGGGCTGAAAACTCTCTCTGCTCTATGGCAGAGGCAACAGATATTACTGAGGCATTAAAGCATTCACTTACAATACTTATTAATCATCAATCACCCTCCGGGGCTACGTCACAGCCTATTACTAGTGTCCAAACTTCAGGGGAGTCTTTGCCCATGGACTTTGAGGCTGGAGTCCTCCTGGCTTGAGGGGAAAGGAGAATCTTCCTGGTTTGTGGGGAAAGGGACCTGGGGGTACTGATAGATAGTAAGCTGAAGATGAGCCAGCAGTGTGCCCAGGTGGCCAAGAGAGCCAATGGCATCCTGGCCTGCATCAGGAACAGTGTGGCCAGTAGGACAAGGGAGGTTATTCTTCCCCTGTACTCAGCACTGGTCAGGCCACCCCTTGAGTACTGTGTCCAGTTCTGGGCCCCTCAATTCAAGAGAGATGTTGAGGTGCTGGAACATGTCCAGAGAAGGGCAACAAAGCTGGTGAGGGGCCTGGAGCACAAATCCTATGAGGAGAGGTTGAGGGAGCTGGGGGTGTGCAGCCTGGAGAAGAGGAGGCTCAGGGGTGATCTTATTACTGTCTACAACTACCTGAAGGGGCATTGTAGCCAGGTGGGGGGTGGCCTCTTCTCCCAGGTAACCAGCAATAGAACAAGGGGACACAGTCTCAAGTTGTGCTGGGGGAGGTCTAGTCTGGATGTTAGGAGGAAGTTGTTGTCAGAGAGAGTGATTGGCATTGGAATGGGCTGCCCAGGGAGGTGGTGGAGGCACCGTCCCTGGGGGTCTTCAAGAAAAGCCTGGCTGAGGCACTTAGTGCCATGGTCTGGTTGACTGGCTAGGGCTGGGTGATAGGTTGGACTGGATGATGTTGGAGGTCTCTTCCAACCTGGTTGATTCTATGATTCTATGATTCTATGAAAATGACTGTCTCTGACCTTGTGCTGCTGGCTTCTTCTGGAAGCTCTCTCCAGGGTTTCTTAGGCAGGATCTCAGGTGCAGAGGCAGGTTGCCATGCTGTCTCAGCACGATGTAACATTGGCCAGACAGGCCAATCGCGTGCCGACAATTCAGAGTCTGCTCCCTGGTAACTCGGTGGCAGTGGCACTTAGCAGGCAGTGATAGGCAGTGGGCGTGCAAATGTGCACGGCTGCTTGGGAGTCTGCACTCCATAGGTACAGGCAGGCAATACAGGATCTGGTCCTGATAACACGGTGGTGTGCAGATGTGCACAGCTGGCTGGGAGACTATGGGCTCCACATATATATAGGCAGGCTTAAGTGGGCTCTGCAAGTAAGTACACAGGCAGGGGAGTACCTGAAGGGTGGTTATGGCCAGGGGGAGGTTGCTTTCTTCTCTCAGGTGGCCAGCACCAGAACAAGAGGACACAGCCTCAGGCTGCGCCAGGGGAAATTTAGGCTGGAGGTGAGGAGAAAGTTCTTCACTGAGAGAGTCATTGGGCACTGGAATGGGCTGCCCGGGGAGGTGGTGGAGTCGTCGTCCCTGGGGCAGTTCAAGGCAAGGTTGGATGTGGCACTTGGTGCCATGGTCTAGCCTTGGGCACTGTGGTAAAGGGTTGGACTTGATGATCTGTGAGGTCTCTTCCAACCTTGGTGATACTGTGATACTGTGATACTGTGATACTGTGATCTCTTCCAACCTTTCTGATTCTATGATTTTATGGAAAACAGCACCCTAGGAAAGAAGTCTACTTTGGACATAGTTCGGTGGGTGGCTTGGGAGGAAAATACAGCTTGGTTTCTGTCTCCAAAGGTGTTTTTTGTTTGATGTTGATAGAGAAAATTGAGTTCTATTCTAAAAAGAAGCAGCAATAGCTAAGCTGTCTGTGTTGGGGAAGGGTTAGGACAGTATGCCCACGTATTTTGCTTTTCTGTTCAGAATATTGGCATTGCTGTGGCTTTTTGTTTCTCCCTTTCAACAGGGGAGGTTGACAGAGAGGTTAGATACTAGTTCTGCCTCAGTGATTCATTAAAGCAGGGCAGGGGGTAGTGGAAGTTGCCTTGTTCAAAGGTGTGGGGAGAGTTTTATTGTTCTGTGTGGTGCTGTGAATGCCAACAATTTTGCAGCTGTGGAAAGGGCTACGAATGAGTTCCAGCATTTTAATGTACTGCAAGTTCCCAACTGTACGAATTTCAGAAGCTTAGAGATTCAGTATCTCTTGAATAATAGCATTTCTTTTCCACCCCAAACACACATGGGGACATTCCAACAATATTGCAGGAAGTCCTGCTAATATCGAGGCTCCTGCCTGATGTCATAGCTCTGGAGGACCAGGTTGACTTGAGCTGTGGAACTGGTCCTTTATAAAACATGCACATAGAGTTGTTTGATTAATGAGCCCCCTAATGCATCATTCCTCTTTTTTGGGCTCAAAAGATGGTCTGAATAATTTTTGAAGTAGAAAGTTGGGTGTGTTTGCCCATCAGTCTTTGGGATACAGTGCTTTCAGTTATTCTGCCCCTGTACTCAGCACTGGTCAGGCAACACCTTGAGTACTGTGTCCAGTTCTGGGCTCCTCAATTCAAGAGAGATGTTGAGGTGCTGGAAGGTGTCCAGAGAAGGGCAACGAAGCTGGTGAGGGGCCTGGAACACAAACCCTCTGAGGAGAGGCTGAGGGAGCTGGGGATGTGCAGCCTGCAGAAGAAGAGGCTCAGGGCAGAGCTCATTGTTGTCTACAACTATCTGAAGGGAGGCTGTAGCCAGGTGGGGTTGGGCTCTTCTGCCAGGCAAGCAGCAACAGAAGAAGGGGACACATTCTCAAGTTGTGCCAGGGGAGGTCTAGGCTGGATGTTAGGAGGAAGTTGTTGGGAGAGAGAGTGATTGGCATTGGAATGGGCTGCCCAGGGAGGTGGTGGAGTCTCTGTCCCTGGAGGTGTTCAAGAAAAGCCTGGATGAGGCACTTAGTGCCTGGGTAACCTGTGCCAGTGTCTCACCACCCTCACTGCAAACAACCCTTTCCTAACATCTACTTTGAATCTCCCCTCTGCCACTTTAAACCCAATCCTCCTCATCCTGTCATTACAAGACCTTGTCCATAGTCCCTCCCCAGCCCTCCTGTAGCCCCCTTCATATACTGGAAGGCCACTCCAAGGTCTCCTCAAAACCTCTCATCTCCAGGCTGCACAGCCCCAACTCTCTCAGCCTGTCCTCAGAGCACAGCTGCTGCAGCTCTCTGAGCATCTTGGTGGCCTCCTCTTCACTGACTCCAACATTTCCATGTCCTTCTTGTGCTGGGGCCTCCAGAGCTGCCCCCAGGACTGCAGGTGGGGTGTGAGGAGAGCAGAGCCAAGGGGCAGAATCCCCTCCCTTGCCCTGCTGCCCACACTGCTCTTGCTGCAGCCCAGCACAGGGTTGTGTCTGGGCTGCACTCACACTGCAGGCTCCTGTGGAGCTTTTCATCAGCCCAGACCCCCAGGGCCTGTTCCTCAGGGCTGCTCTCAGCCATTCCCCACCCAGTCTGGAGTTGTACTTGAGACTGCACCCACCCAGGTGCAGGACCTTACACTTGGCCTTGTTGAATGTCATGAGGTTGGCCTGGGCACAGCTCTGCAGCCTGCCCAGGTCCCTCTGGATGGATCCCTGCCCTCTAGCAAGTGACTGTGCCACACAGCTTGGTGCCATCTGCAGACTTGCTGAGGGTGCACTGATTTCTCTGTCCACATCACTGACAAACCTGCTACACAGCACTGGTGCCAGCACTGACCCCTGAGGGTCACCACTTGGCACTGGTCTCCAGGTGGACTCTCTGGGTGCCACCATCCAGCCAGTTCCTTGTCCAGTGAGTGGTACTTTTGCGCAGTTCCTATACTCAGCATGGATCATTCACCCATCACTCGAATGCAGCCACTCTTTGCTGGCTGCAGTAAACACCATTTTTTTTCCTGGAAGGAAATAACAATAACTCTTGCATTTGAAACCCTGGGGAGAATTTAAGGAAAGCAGATTGTAATTTCCCAACTTGGATCCAGGCCAGCCTGCACTTCACTTGTCCCAAAATAGTAAGAGCCTTGGTTTCAAGCATGCTTTGTCTCTGAGTAGTATTTATATTGCTTCATGTTAGTTGTGAAGCTTATAGAATGGGTGGCAGATTTAGGAGGATTAGAAAGCAGGAAATGTTTTTGTGTATGTGGGGATCAGCAACGTGGGATGGTGCAAATGCAGTTTGCAGTGTACATCTCAGGTGACAGAAGTTAGTTGTGTGTTTTGATTTTTTTCTTCCTATTTTCCTGCATATTATTATTTCAGGCCTTACAATCAATAGCAGAGTGAATGTAAATGGATCTGGTCCTTCATTTTTGTCTTTGTCTTGAAGCTGCTTGATCATTCAAAACTGCTACAGCTCAAAAAGCTGTGACAGGCAACCTAGCAGGTTAAGATCATAGAATAATAGAATCAACCAGGTTGGAAGAGACCTCCAAGCTCATCCAGTCCAACCTAGCACCCAGCCCTAACCAATCAACCAGACCATGGCACTAAGTGCCTCATCCAGTCTTTTCTTGAACACCTCCAGGCACGGTGCCTCCACCACCTCCCTGGGCAGCCCATTCCAATGCCAATCACTCTCTCTGTGAAGAACTTCTTCCTAACATCCAGCCTAGACCTACCCTGGCACAGCTTGAGACTGTGTCCCCTTGTTCTGTTGCTGGTTGCCTGTGAGAAGAGGCCACCCCCCACCTGGCTACAATGCCCCTTCAGGTAGTTGCAGACAGCAATAAGATCACCCCTGAGCCTACTCTTCTCCAGGCTAAACACCCCCAGCTCCCTCAGCCTCTCCTCATAGGATTTGTGCTCCAGGCCCCTCACCAGCTTTGTTGCCCTTCTCTGGACATGTTCCAGCACCTCAACATCTCTCTTGAATTGAGGGGCCCAGAACTGGACACAGTACTCAAGGTGTGGCCTGACCAGTGCTGAGTACAGGGGCAGAATAACCTCCCTTGTCCTACTGGCCACACTGCTCCTGATGCAGGCCAGGATGCCATTGGCTCTCTGCAGAGCTCTCGTCCAGCCGCTTAGTTCTGTTGCATCTCACCACCAGACTGCAGGCTACTACTGCATCTACTATTTTATTTCAAATGCCAGAAATCTTTCCATAGCAGCCTGCATGAAGCTCTTTATGTCTCCCACAAGAGCAACATGTGTGCCCTTTCACTTAATTTTTTTTAGCAGAGGGAAATTCTTCTTATCTCTTGACAGTAGGACCAGGTTATAGCTTCTCAAGACTTAATACAATTTGCTTATAGGTCTGTCTTGATCCCTAGCAGGTGGATAGAGCTGGCCATGTTGTTCACCCTGCTGTGCTTGTTCTATTTTTAGAACTGCTTCCTTCTGCAGAAAATAGTTGACTCCTTTCTACATGAATATGCAATATGAGAAATATTCTTTGACTTGGAAAGCTTGAGTCAGCATTCACTGCTCAGAAAACTGCATAGCTGATGTGAAAGGCAGAAGGAATTAGGGAAAGGTTTGTGGGAAAACTGTCCTGAAGAACTGCTTAGTTTTGAGAAGAGAATCATAGAATCATAGAATCATAGAATCAACCAGGATGGAAGAGACCTCCAAGATCATCCAGGCCAACCTAGCACCCAGCCCTAACCAATCAACCAGACCATGGCACTAAGTGCCTCATCCAGGCTTTTCTTGAAGACCCCCAGGGACGGTGCCTCCACCACCTCCCTGGGCAGCCCATTCCAATGGGAAATCACTCTCTCTGTGAGACTTTATAGATGCCTGTCTGGTTTGCTGCCCCACATCTTAGGCAAAGGCCCAAAGCACAGTGGAATTCCCTTTGCTCTCTGTTTTCATCCATTGGCACTGGCTCATTTCTCTTATGCTCTCTAGAACCTTGGTTTTCTCCCCAGTTCTGTAGAGTCTACTACTCTCCCCTGGCTTTCCCTATACCTCTAGCTCTAGCACACTGTGATCCTCAGAGCTCTATTTTCTGCCTGCACAAATCATACCATACTCTTCAAAACTGCTTTCTTCCGCAGTGCTGCTGGGATTTTTGTGTCAGGGAAAGGTAGCTTTGACACTTTGTTCAGCTCCCTCACCCAGGCAGGCTATGAGGAATGACAGAAGTCTAGTTCCTCTTCCATACGTTGTCCATCTGGAAGCTGATGTGGTGTTTCCTCTTTTACTGTTTGTACAGTGGCTGCCATGGATTAGTGATTTACTCATTTCAGTGCTGTGTTTTCCTTGTTCATTAATTGTAGCCTCTGAGACTCCTCTGGAGCTGGTCACAGCTGCAGGTTAGCTGAAGTTAGAGCAGGGAGAGAGCTGGGCCCACAATTCTTAGTCCTTTCTTTAGGTTATCTGCTTTCTAGGCTCCACTTTTTGCCACTGACTGCAGCTGTGGACCAGGGGCTTTCTCTGGCAGCAAAAACATGGCAGGACAATGCAAGCAGTGTTGAGACTGCAGCCTGGATGGCATGGGACCAGGTGTGCTTCACTTGGCAAAGAGGCAAGAGTTCAGCCCCATCATTAACTCTTTGTGTTGCTTTCCTGACATTGGCCTCTAATCCAAATTTTATTTTGAATAGAATCTTAGAATCAACCAGGTTGGAAGAGACCTCCAAGATCATCCAGGCCAACCTAGCACCCAGCCCTGTCCAACCAGCCAGACCATGGCACTAAGTGCCCCAGCCAGGCTTTGCTTCAACACCTCCAGGCACAGAGACTCCACCACCTCCCTGGGCAGCCCATTCCAATGCCAATCACTCTCTCTGCCAACAACTTCCTCCTAACATCCAACCTAGACCTCCCCTGGCACAACTTGAGACTGTGTCCCCTTGTTCTGTTGCTGGTTGCCTTGCAGCAGAGCCCAACCCCACCTGGCTACAGCCTCCCTTCAGGTAGTTGCAGACAGCAATGAGCTCTGCCCTGAGCTTCCCCTTCTGCAGGCTGCACACCCCCAGCTCCCTCAGCCTCTCCTCACAGGGCTGTGCTCCAGGCCCCTCCTCAGCCTTGCTGCCCTTCTCTGCACACCTTCCAGCACCTCAACATCTCTCTTGAATTGAGGGGCCCAGAACTGGACACAGTACTCAAGGGGTGGCCTGACCAGTGCTGAGCACAGGGGCAGAATAACCTCCCTTGTCCTACTGGCCACACTGTTCCTGAGCCAGCCCAGGATGCCATTGGCTCTCTTGGCCACCTGGGCACACTGCTGGCCTATCTTCAACTCCTCTCTACCAACACTCCCAGGTCCCTCTCTGCCTGGCTGCTCTCAGCCACTCAGTCCCCAGCCTGTAGTGCTGCTTGGGGTTGTTGTGGCCAAAGTGCAGAACCCTGCACTTGGCCTTGTTCAATCTCATCCCATTGGCCTCTGCCCACCCATCCAGCCTGGCCAGGTCCCTCTGCAGGGCTCTCCATCAGCTCCACACCTGCTCCTAGCTTGGTGTCATCTGCAAACTTACTGATGCTGGACTCAATCCCCTGGTCCAGATCATCAATAAAGATATCGAACAGGACTGGGCCCAGTACTGATCCTTGGGAAACACCACCAGTGACAGCTGCCAACTGGATGTGGCACCATTCACCACCACTCTCTGGGCCCAGCCCTGCAGCCAGTTCTTGACCCATATCAGATTGAATCTGTCCCATCCACGAGCTGCCAGCTTGCCCAGGAGCTTGTTGTGGCAGACAGTGTCAAAGCCTTTGCTGCAGTCCAGGTAGACTCCATCCACAGCCTGCCCCACATTCACCAGGCAGGAACCTGATCATGAAAGGAGCTCAGATTGGTCAGGCAGGACCTGCCCTTCCTAAACCCATGCTGGCTGGGCCTGAGCCCTTGGCCATCCTGTAGGTGCTGTGTGATGGCACTCACGATGACCTGTTCCATGCCCTTCCCTGGCTCTGGGGTCAGGCTGCCAGATCTGTAGTTTTCTGGTTCCTCTTGGCCCTTCTTGTGGCCCCTCATGAACTGTGTAAAGGGGAGTGGCAGTTTTGTCTGTGTTAAATACAGAGTTCTTCAAACAAACTCTGTGCTGGATCAAGAACTGGCTGCAGGGCTGGGCCCAGGGAGTGGTGGTGAATGGTGCCACAGCCAGTTGGCAGCTGTCTCTGGTGGTGTGCCCCAAGGATCAGTGCTGGGCCCAGTCCTGTTCAATATCTTTATTGATGATCTGGATGAGGGCATTGAGTCCAGCATCAGTAAGTTTGCAGATGACACCAAGCTAGGAGCAGGTGTGGAGCTGTTGGAAGGTAGGAGAGCCCTGCAGAGGGACCTGGCCAGACTGGATGGGTGGGCAGAGGCCAATGGGATGAGATTGAACAAGGCCAAGTGCAGGGTTCTGCACTTTGGCCACAACAACCCCAAGCAGCACTACAGGCTGGGGACTGAGTGGCTGGAGAGCAGCCACGAGAAAAGGGACCTGGGGGTGCTGGTAGATAGTAAGCTGAAGATGAGCCAGCAGTGTGCCCAGGTGGCCAAGAGAGCCAATGGCATCCTGGCCTGGCTCAGGAACAGTGTGGCCAGCAGGACAAGGGAGGTTCTTCTGCCCCTGTACTCAGCACTGGTCAGGCCACCCCTTGAGTGCTGTGTCCAGTTCTGGGCCCCTCAATTCAAGAAAGATGTTGAGGTGCTGGAACATGTCCAGAGAAGGGCAACAAAGCTGGTGAGGGGCCTGGAGCACAAATCCTATGAGGAGAGGCTGAGGGAGCTGGGGGTGTGCAGCCTGGAGAAGAGGAGGCTCAGGGGTGATCTTATTACTGCCTACAACTACCTGAAGGGACATTGTAGCCAGGTGGGGGGTGGCCTCTTCTCCCAGGCAACCAGCAATAGAACAAGGGGACACAGTCTCAAGTTGTGCTGGGCAATGTATAGGCTGGATGTTAGGAAGAAGTTCTTCCCAGAGAGAGTGATTGGCATTGGAATGGGCTGCCCAGGGAGGTGGTGGAGGCACCGTCCCTGGGGGTGTTCAAGAAAAGCCTGGCTGAGGCACTTAGTGCCATGGTCTGGTTGACTGGCTAGGGCTGGGTGCTAGGTTGGCCTGGATGATCTTGGAGGTCTCTTCCAACCTGGTTGATTCTATGATTCTAGGATTCTAGGACTGTGCTTTAGGCTGGCTTTTGTTTGCCTTGAGCAGTCTCAATGCAGTTTTCTGTTGTTCAGTTCCTGTAGCAATTAATAGAATTCAGACTCCCTGAAGATTAATGCATCCTGAAGGACAAACAGGTTTCCAGTTCTGGTGTGTACATCAAGATGAGTAACTGTGTTCTCTAGCAGTGTGCATGGACTCAGGCTAAGTAGACCTCAAGCTTTATCCTAATAGGAATTCCCAGACAACAGAATTCTGACTTCATTTATGGTTTATTGGAAGTCACATAAAACATGACAAAAGCAAGCATTCTGTTCTCTTCAGAAGAAATCACAAGGGATATCTGTGTGCTGTCTGAAAGTGCCTTTGGGTCAGTAGGCCAGATATTAAGAAGCATTATACTGCCCCAGAAAGTCCTATTAGTGTGTCTAATGCTTTCCCAGTTGCTACCATTGAGAGCTACAGTCTTCTTCCAGTGCAGGGCTGGAGTGTTAAATACTGAGGCTTTGAATTTTGTGTTTCCTGACTTTTCTAAGAGAAGCTTCTTAAAAGAAACACACAGGCTCACAGGATGTCAGGGGTTGGAAGGGACCCAAGGAGATCACCGAGTCCAACCCCCCTGCCAGAGCAGGACAATCCTATCTGACACAGATCACAGAGGAACACATCCAGACAGGCCTTGAAAGGCTTCACAGAAGGAGACTCCACAACCTCTCTGGGCAGCCTGTGCCAGGGCTCTGAGACCCTTCCAGTAAAGAAATTCCCCCTTGTGTTCAGGTGGAGCCTCCTATGCTGCAACTTACACCCATTGCTCCTTGTCCTATCCCAGGGAGCAGTGAGCAGAGCCTGTCCCCCCACTTCTGACCAGCCCAGCTGATCAAATCCCCTCTGAGTCTTTTCTCCAGACTAAGCAGCCCCAGGTCCCTCAGCCTCTCCTCATCAGGCAGTGCTCCAGGCCCCTTCTTATTGATCTCTAGATAGATGTAATACTGATAATAATTATACCTCTTGTGCACATTTAGCATTCTATGTTGTCTTCATTTTGCTGGCAGCTTTGAAAGGATATGTTATAGGCAAACAATGCATAATAATCATCGGAGGAGATGCATCCATTTGGGTTGTTTGCATCTTTATTTAGCTGACTATTGTTCCAAAAATACTTCCCAGGCACAGGTAATGCTGCTGCCAAGTGAGACCAATGAAAATTTTGCTCTGGAAGTCAGAGGTGTTAAGAGTTAACCCCTCCTGAGGGGGTGGTGGTCTGAACCTGATTCCAGGTCCTCCTGGAGTGGTCTTGAGCCTGATCCCAGGAGCAATGGTTAGCCCACTCCCACATCCTGTTTGGAACCTATGAAATCAGAGGGACTTCGAGTTGCTTTCTCTCTCTGCTCTGCTTTCCCTGAACAGCACCACTCTGCCAATCCTCCAAACCCACCTTGCACATAAGGCAAACTCTGGGATAAGGTAGAGGGGTGGGAAGAAGGTAGAAGGGTGGTTGGGAGCCCCTCCTGGGGACTCAGGTTTCTGGGAGGGCTGCTGTGTTTCTGTATTACTTTTTAACTTGTCTATTTCTGTCTATAGCTGTAAATATTGTAACTATCTGCTTGCTAAGCTGTAAATATAAAGCTTCATTCCTTAACTTCCTGATGGCTGTTTCTAGTCTGGGTGATTTCATAAGAGTGTGGGAGCAGGGAGCTCCCAAACCATCACACGGTTAACAAGAGAGTGAAAGCAGCCAGGGATGAATAGTTAACTGGCTATTGATTTGTCTACACTGTGAAAAATGTGCCCACACAAAGGGAAGCAAACCCACCAGCAAAAAAAGTCAAAGGGAACTGTTGGGGTCCGGAGGGTGGCGAGAGGCGAGCTCGGGGCACTGACGACTCGAGACAGCAGCTGCCAGGCATCAGCACATCAGTATGCTTCATTAAGGCAATATAGTGATTTATATAGCCCCCAGAGGGGGTGTGCACAACCAGCCTGGGGCTGGCAGAAGTGGACAGTACAGATTGGCCCCAAGTTATGTGTAAGGCAGAGATAGGTTAGCTTGCGGTAAACACCCTGAGGCTCCCACCCGGGGGGGCTGGCCGGGGTCAGCCCCCTGGGGCTGTGTCCGCCCCAGGGTCCGGCAGATTCCACCCCCTGGCAGCTGTGTGTGGGTTGCTCACTGTTCTCAGCCTGGGAGCCTGTGAGGTTCCAAGGACACTTCTCATCACAGGGTCTGATGTTTACATTCCATACCTCGTTGCAGGAGAAAGCTTCCCACAGGGAACGCTGGCAGATGCCCTTGATTCGTTCTGTTCATCTTGTGTTACTGCAGTGATGGCTAAAAGCAGGTCACTAACAGCTCCGAAGGCAAAATGGTCTGGACCATTGCTATGCCAAGTGTTTCATGTGGGCTTGTCTGCTGCTTCTGCTTGTGAGAGAAACTGTCACGTGAGTGCCTCTGGAAGCAGGGATACTATCACAGAATCACAGAATCAATCAGGTTGGAATAGACCTCCAAGCTCATCCAGCCCAACCTAGCACCCAGCCCTGGCCAGTCAGCTACACCATGGCACTAAATGCCTCAGGGAGGAGGTTGAGGCTTCAGGGAGGAGGTTGAGGCCCCATCCCTGGAGGTGTTTAAGGCCAGGTGGATGGGGCTGTGGGCAGCCTGCTCTAGGGTAGGGTGTCCTTGGGCATGGCAGGGGGGGTTGGACCTAGATGATCCTTGTGGTCCAACCCTGACTGATTCTATGATTTTGATACTCAGAACTCTTGCCACCCTGACCACCAATTTTAATAATAATCAGGTTCTCTTGCAACAATCATGGGAACATTATACAGAGGAATAATATAGGATCTAGAACAAATAACTAGCAATAACAACTACCTGAGGGGAGGTTGTGGCCAGAAGGAGGTTGCTCTCTTCTCTCAGGTGGCCAGCACCAGAACAAGAGGACACAGCCTCAAGCTGCGCCAGGGGAAATTTAGGCTGGAGGTGAGGAGAAAGTTCTTCCCTGAGAGAGTCATTGGACACTGGAATGGGCTGTTGTTACTCTTTAAGCTTTCCTGGAACTCAGAAACACAACAGAACAAAATTTAGGATGCCTCCCCAGTTTAGGTAGAAGAATAAGAGGGAGTAAAACACCCAAACACCAGCCTCAAACCCATTTGGAAGTTAAAAAGAAAACTTTAACAACAAATAAAAATATTTAAGGTAAAGAAGGGTTACAAAAGATGCAAGGGAAGAGAACAGATAGAGTACATATGCAAGCCAGGTTGGATGGCAGTAGATTCTCTGGACAGATAGATTTTGTCCTTGTCTGCAGGCGGTAGCAGGGTTGCCTGGGTGAATAGCTGCCCACATGGTTATCAGGAACAGCTGATGTTGCAAAGGCAAAAGCAGGAAGCAAGAGGAGCTCAGATTGCCTCCTAAATAGGGTTGTGGACAGGAAGTGGGACTGGGATAAACTTTGACCTGGGTGCATCCTCCCCCCAAGACAGGGCAGGTCTGCCTGCCCACCTGGGCTCATCAGGTTTGCAGAGCATTCCCCCAGCCCAGCTGGGTTCAGCCTGGACCGCATGTACCCACGCAGCCTGGCACACACCATGGCCTAGGAATGAGCTCAGGTGTGAGTATGAGGCTGTACAGGATTTCAGAGGGTTGAGGCTGACTGTATGAGTTCACTCCTGTTTCTCTGATGCTGCAGTGCAAGTACTGTGGTACTTGGGAAATGTGCCCCTTCTTGTGCTGTCAAATGGGACATCAGGAGTAAAGCAAACTTCAGCAAGGACAGTCAGGAGCAGGCTTTTGAGGGTTCCTTGCAACTCTGCTCACAAGTTTGCATGCCTTGAGTGTGATGCAGCTGGCACACACAGCAGGCTCCACAGCTGCCTTCCCACTCTCTTTGAGAAGCAGCAGCTTGGCCTGGTTTGGTAGCCATTCATTAGCCACGTTTGGCACACCGAGTCAGGGAAAGGCAGAAGACCTGTGCCATAGCTGCTCCCTGCAGCCTCTCCTCTGAGCCCTCAAGGCAGCAGCCAGCAGCAGTGGCTGGCCTTGGTCTCCTTGGAGAGGCCAACTCACATAGAGAATTCAACCTGGGAGGCCACTTTGCCTTGGGAAGTCTGTCAACAAGTGTATCACTGCTCTGTGGTGCAGGGCAAGCCTGCTGTGATCTCTGGTGTGGGCTGGAGGGGAAATGCAGGACAGGGACCACAAAACCTGTGTGGTCACAGAAGCTCTGCTTGGCCAATGTTCACACTGGCTTGGCTCTAAGTTGGCAGCTTCAGGGCATTTGAGGCAAGGTGCTGTTGGGAGTGTTTGTGGGGAGCACATGGCTTTCTGTTGCCCCACACATACTTCTGTCCAAAATACTGGGGATGTCCAAAGAAGGGCAGTGAAGCTGGTGAAGGGCCTGGAGCACAGCCCTGTGAGGAGAGGCTGAGGGAGCTGGGGGTGTGCAGCCTGCAGAAGAGGAGGCTCAGGGCAGAGCTCATTGCTGCCTGCAGCTACCTGAAGGGAGGCTGTAGCCAGGTGGGGTTGGGCTCTGCTGCCAGGCAAGCAGCAACAGAACAGGGGGACACAGTCTCAAGCTGTGCCAGGTCTAGGCTGGATGTGGTTGAGTAATCAAACCTCTTAGCCAATCAGTGGGTTTGCATGTTGCAGAATTAGCTGCTTGCTTGCTTGCCTGCGGGAAACATGGTCAAAGCCCTCACAGATCTGTGTGATCAAAGGCAAAGCCACATGGACTCCAGAAAATTCAGTGTGAATTATGCCAGAGACCTTTATTGATCATTTGACTCTCAACAAATACCCTCAGGGCCACAAGGCACACACCTACACATTAGCATAATTAATCAAGGACAACCCACTCCATCAGCATAAACCACACCTTGTTTTCCTCATTAACGAGGTGTCTGTTATCTATCCCTTCTGAGATAAGGTAGCCAGCAGCTGGTGGGAACCAAGGTCAGCATCCATCTGTTAATATGCTTCTTCCCTCCATTCTCACAGCTCTTCTGCACTTTCCATGCCCACATTTGCACAGCAATGTGATTATTTCTGAAAACCTAGATTGAATTTGCAACCTTTCTACCTTGATTTGTTTCTATAATGCCTCTGCTTTAACTGTCTTCACTGTTCACATTTTCAAAGCACTTAGTAACAATGAAGATGCTTCCTAACTCCTGCATCTTTATAACTTCTTTCTGTGCCTATAACAAGCAATAAAACTTTTAAAATTTATGCACAGAAAAGGGGGGGAGGATGTGGGGGGAAAATAAGGACAGAGAAAATGTTTTGAGCTTTATTTTATTTGTTTTTCTCAAAGCTAAAGATATGATCTAAACCTTTAATTCCTTTTTTCTCTTGCTCATCTTTGCTCCATCTTTTGTGCATGGTTTTGCACACATTGTTGATACTGTACCACTTCTGACCTCTTGATAATATCTTTTGGTTATTGGAGAGGAATTAGCTTTTGGATCTATATGAATGTAAATCGTAGTGAGAGAAAGAAAGATGGCATCAGGCAAAGATGACTGGGATGCTGAGATACTGGAACATGTCCAGAGGAAGGCAAAAAAGCTGTTGAGAGGCCTGGAACACAGCCCTGTGAGGAAAGGCTGAGGGAGCTGGGGGTGTGCAGCCTGCAGAAGAGGAGGCTCAGGGCAGAGGTCATTGCTGTCTACAGCTACCTGAAGGGAGGCTGTAGCCAGGTGGGGTTGGTCTCTTCTGCCAGGCAACCAGCAATAGAACAAGGGGACACAGTCTCAAGTTGTGCTAGGGGAGGTCTATGCTGGATGTTAGGAGGAAGTTGTTGTCAGAGAGAGTGATTGGCATTGGAATGGGCTGCCCAGGGAGGTGGTGGAGTCACCATGCCTGGAGGTGTTGAAGCCAAGCCTGGCTGGGGCACTTAGTGCCATGGTCTGGTTGACTGGCTAGGGCTGGGTGCTAGGTTGGCCTGGATGATCTTGGAGGACTCTTCCAACCTGGCTGACTGTATGATTCTATGAAAGGGAAAAAATGTTTTTCTACCTTTGGGGTTTGTAACTTCGATTTGCAGTAAGTTTGCTGTTCATGTGTGCATAGTCTTCCTCTCCTCCTTCTGTTACAATAAGGCATAGTAATTCAGCCTGCATGGTAATTGTTTTTTTTTCATGATGCAAAGGCTCAGGGGATGCAAAGCTAGAATGCAATGGGCTTCAAACAGAATGACCAAAGGCAAGTGTTCACGTCTCTTAACTCAAAATCCAAATCATGCAGTAAATCAGTGTGACCTACCCCCTGATTTTGAACTTTCACTGGTATCCATTTGTAGCTTTTCTTCTCATTCAAAAAGGCTAAAATTACCCTTGATTCCAGTGGTTCGCTACACTAGACTTAATAATACTGTTGTCATAAATTCTAGTGTTGAATGAGTACAAATCACTTCTGCCCATTAAAATGTGTATTGAAAAAGAGTCTGAAAATCTGTCTCAGAAGTCTTCATCAGTAGAGGTATTGTCTGGCTTAGTGCACAGCATAAAGATTGCATCTTTCCTAAAAATTGCCTCTCTTTGGCTATTGTTAGCTAAAATTATATAGCCATGCTTGATCCCAGCCAAAGATCATGTAAAGCAAAAGTGGAAGCAGAGCTATGGAAATTTGCAAGAGCTTAATTAAATTGATTTAATCTAACCAGGACCCAATTGTCTGTAAACAGCACTTGTATTTATTGCTTTAACACACTTGCTTTACATACAGCATCTAAGCCTCATCCATGTTTCTTCACAGTAGTAATTCAGCTCCAGCAAGGGCTGGAGTAGCTCTGCTATGAGGACAGAATGAGGGAGTTGGGGCTGTTCAGTCTGGAGAAGAGGAGGCTCCCAGGTGACCTTCTTGTGGCCTTTCAGTATCTGAAGGGGTCTACAAAAGAGCTGGGGAGGGACTTTTCAGGATACCAGGGAGTGACAGGACTGGGAGAAATGGAGCAAAGCTGGAGGTGGGGATGTTAGGAGGAAGTTGTTGCCAGAGAGAGTGATTGGCATTGGAATGGGCTGCCCAGGGAAGTGGTGGAGCCACCGTGCCTGGAGGTGTTCAAGAAAAGCCTGGCTGAGGCACTTAGTGCCATGGTCTGGTTGATTGGCCAGGGCTGGGTGCTAGGTTGGCCTGGATGATCTTGGAGGTCTCTTCCAACCTGCTTGAGTCTATGATTCTGTGATTCTAAACCAACCTTGCTCATGATGAGCAGGTTGAAGGGGAAGTCTGAGAAGCATGTTAAGTTTTCTTTCTCTCTTTGTAACAGTGAGTGCATTTTGTGGAAATCATCTTGTCTTCACAATCTGTTTGCTACATTATAACACAGCCCCAAAACTGCTCGTGCATGAGTGTTGGAGAAATTCTTGTTAGCACAGCACACAAGAATTATAAACATGAGCAACCCGTGCTGGGAATGTCCTTGAATCCATCTTGGGAGTTTAGATAGCAGGCACAGGGTAGCTTCCCCCCACGTGCAGCTGCAGGGGGTGGAGTGCAGCTGCAGGTGGGCAGAGTTTAGCCAGCCCCAGAGGCTGACCCTCAGATTGTTATGGTATGCTGACCTATTGATGCCTTACAAGTAACTCTGCACCCTCTGACTGTAACCAATCTTAAGCTGAGCACGCCTCTTGCTAGAATGCATATAAGTCATTGTATCATGAAAATAAAGTGGATTTGACCATCTAACCATAGTGGTGACCAAAGAGTCATCTTCCCATAGCGCTCCACCGAACGTGTTCTCCATGGTCTAGCCTTGAGCTCTGTGGTAAAGGGTTGGACTTGATGATCTGTGAGGTCTCTTCCAACCCTGATGATACTGTGATACTGTGAATCATTGTCTGTGAGTGAGTAGTATCACTGAGTTCAGTAGGAGCAGTCACGCACAGGACTAAGCACACACGTGAGCGTTTGCACAATGTTGGCACGTGTGATGTTGTCCTGAACAGGCTGCCAGGCTTTGCTTCTAATGCAGCTATAAATTCTTGGCTTGATCCTATTTTGAGTAGCTCTCATTGTATGAGCCACAAGCGACCGTTGTGCTAAGCCTGACTGAGGATGTTTCTCTTATTTTGTCGCAGCAACAAGAGCAAGATCCCACAAATCTATACATCTCAAATTTACCTGTTTCCATGGATGAGCAGGAACTGGAGAATATGCTGAAACCTTTTGGACATGTCATTTCCACCAGAATATTAAGAGATGCTAATGGAGTCAGCAGAGGAGTTGGCTTTGCCAGGTGAAACCTTTACTCTTTTTTTCATTTGTGCACTTTTTTTTGGCTTTGGTCCCTTGCAAATGCTGTCAGTTCCAGAACTCTGAATCCTCACAGCTGTGGAAAATGCAGAGCAGCAACTTTATCAGATTGTGTGTCTGTTCTTTCCACCAAGCTGAAGCGTATCGATGCAGAAGGGTGTTCATTCCATGACTGTAAAAAATAGTTTGCTGTGTGTGTATTTATAGTCAAATAAAAATAGCCCAGAATAGTGAGCTATCCATTCAAGAATAAATACATGTCCCAGAGCCAAAAGCACACACTTGCTGTGCTTCCTTGTTAAGGAAGCTGTTGGAATGTTTAGCAAAGATCTTGTAGTAGAAAAAAAAGTCAATTTAACAGTTGGGGGAGAAAAGGGAAGGGACTGTAAGTGAAGAAACACAGCTTCCTTCAAAAGTGCAGGGGTCTCAAGCTTATGAGAAGCGATGTGCCCAGGTGGCCAAGGAGGCCAAGAGTATTAGAAATAGGCCAGCAGGAGCAGGGAGGTGATTGTCGCTTTGTGCCCAGAGCTGGCACGGCTGCACCTCGAGCGCGGTGTTCAGTTTGACATGTGTGCAGAGGAGGGATACTAAGCTGGTGAACGACCTGGAGAACAAGCAGCTGAGGGAACTGGGGATATTTGGGAGGCTGAGGGGAGGCCTTACTGCCTGAAAGGGTAGGGAGGTAGTTACTGGTCTCCTCTCACAAGTAACTAGTGATAGAACGAGAGGGAACAGCCTCAAGCTGTGCCCAGTTTAGACTGGGCATTAGGAAAAAAATAACCATGGAAAGGGTTGTCAGGCACTGGAATGGGCTGCCCAGAGAGGTGGGTGTGTTTAAAAGCCATATAGATCTGGTGCTTGGGGACATGGGGTAGTGACAGACTTGGTGTAGTGAGGGAAACGACTGGACTTGGTGATCTTGACATGCCCTTCTGGCCTCGATCAGGGGTCTGGATGGTTGGACTCGATGAGCTCAGACGTCTTTTCCAGCCCAAACAATTCTGTGATTCTATGATTAAGAGGAAATAATTGAATATAACAAGCCCAAGTCAGATATTTTAGACAGAAGGGGCAACTTAGCATTACTATCTACTTCACTGTCACTGCAGCTAGACAAGTTCCCATGTTTACTCTCAGGAATGCTTACACAGATTCTCTTCAGCTTCAAGCATTTTTAAATCAAATAACTTTTTTTTTAAACACCAAGGAACTGTCTTGGGTTCAAATGCAAATTCCCAGAGACTCTAATAAATTTAATAGACCCAATGACAATTTATAGAATTTATAGAGTGCCCTCCCCTCTTCCCCCTCCTTTTCCCAAAGATAGGGAGAGAGAGAAAGAGATAAGCACACCCCAATAAATCAATCTCACTCGATTTGGAAGTTAAAAAGGAAAAGTTTAACAATAACTTAGAAAAGGTATTGGAGGTAGGGAAGTTTACAAAGGATAAGGAAGGGAAAACAGCAAAATACAACAAGGGATGGATACAACCCGAGCAATGTGATGGTGTCTCTGCCTCGTGGCTGCCACGTGGTGTGCTGGTATGCAGTGTGCGTATGTGTTGAGAGGAAGCGAAGCAAAAGAGCAAGAGACAAGAAGCTCCTCTCTCTTTTATACCACAGGAAGTGGGGGGAGTGAGCTAACCATCACCTGGAGTGTGGCCCACCCCTGGGGAGGGGCCAAGACCCCTAGGGTCAGGTTCAGGGTTACGCCCCCCCTGGAGTGTTAACCCTATACAGGAACAGAGAGCTATTTATAGAAAGGTATTGAAAAAACAGGCAAGAAGATAAATTTGCAGTTGTGCTGTAAACCAGACTTCTACTTCCAAAGAAAAAAATCATTTTCAAGTCCAAAATAATTTTCTACAGGTTATTTCTGACGCTCTGAATTTCTTTTAAATACAGCATATCTCAGTGTATCATGGCACTGGTGCTAGTGTCATAATGCTACTGAGTGAAATGGGGTAGTGTATGATAAAAAGGCAGCTTCCAAGGTAAGTGACATTGTAGTGCTACCTTTGTCCTTGATGGGAAAGAGTATCACATAGAAAGGATGGTCTGAATTGAAAGGGAAGAGCGTAAGAGGTTGCTAGTGAAAGATGACACACTGTCCTCTGCACATTCTTCTCAACAATAACTTGAATTTTCTGGCTCACTAAATACAGATTACCCCACAGGTGACCTTGCATTGTAAGAACTTGGCTCCTTTGTGGAAATGTGATTAATTGTGCAACGTGTTTCCCAAAAACCTTTAGTAATCTAACCTGAAGGTTGTGTAATTCACTGTGCAAACAACGGAGGGGTAAAACCTTTTGCTCCATCAAAGTATATGGCAAATCTCAGATTCCTGGATTGAATCTGAAATTTAGGTCCAGACCCCACCTAGAGTACTGTGTGCAGTTCTGGAGCCTCCCTACACAAGAGGGACATGGAACTATTGGAGCAAGTCCAGAGGAGGGCCATGAAGATGGTCGGAGGGCTGAAGCACCTCTGCTATGAGGACAGGCTGAGAGAGTTCACAGTATCACAGTATCCCAGTATCATCAGGATTGGAAGAGACCTCACAGATCATCAAGTCCAACCCTTTACCACAGAGCTCAAGGCCAGACCATGGCACCAAGTGCCACGTCCAGTCCTGCCTTGAACAGCCCCAGGGACGGCGACTCCACCACCTCCCCGGGCAGCCCATTCCAGTGTCCAATGACTCTCTCAGGGAAGAACTTTCTCCTCACCTCCAGCCTAAATTTCCCCTGGCACAGCCCGAGGCTGTGTCCTCTCATCCTGGTGCTGGCCACCTGAGAGAAGAGAGCAACCTCCTCCTGGCCACAACCACCCCTCAGGTAGCTGTAGACAGCAATAAGGTCTGCCCTGAGCCTCCTCTTCTCCAGGCTAACCAATCCCAGCTCCCTCAGCCTCTCCTCATAGGGCTGTGCTCAAGGCCTCTCCCCAGCCTCGTTGCCCTTCTCTGGACACGCTCAAGGATCTCAATGTCCCTCCTAAACTGGGGGGCCCAGAACTGAACACAGGACTCAAGGTGTGGTCTAACCAGTGCAGAGGACAGGGGCAGAATGACCTCCCTGCTCCTGCTGGCCACACCATTCCTGATGCAGGCCAGGATGCCACTGGCTCTCTTGGCCACCTGGGCACACTGCTGGCTCATGTTCAGGTGGGTATCAATCAGCACCCCCAGATCCCTCTCTGTCTGGCTGCTCTCCAGCCACTCCGACCCCAGCCTGTATCTCTGCATGGGGTTGCTGTGGCCAAAGTGCAGCACCCTGCACTTGGAGCTATTGAATGCCATCCCCTTGGACTCTGCCCATCTGTCCAGGCTCTGCAGTCTGGAGAAGAGAAAGCTTTGAGGAGACCTTATAGCAGCCTTCCAGTACCTGAAGGGGGCCTACAGGAAGGCCTACCACCACAGCAAGAAGCAGTTACTAGAAGTAAGCAATTTTCCAAATGAGGAGGTGTGGGTGAGAACCTTTCAGTTCAGTCTAAGGCTGCACATTGAAAGAGAGAACGGTGCCATGTCGCCCTCGCACAGGAGGGTGGCTTTCATCACAAGGCTTAAAATTGTAGGTGCTTCTCTTACATGACTTGTTGGGAGTTATATAATGACTTCTGCATCTGAGCCTTCATTTTAGAAGTGTAAATGGAACAAAAGCATAATCCATCATCCTTAACAAAGCAAAGAAAAAAGGTCACAGAAACTGGATTTGAAGAGACAGTTTTAAAGCTGATCTCTTATGATTTTGGCTTTGCAAAAAGGACATTCACAGCGTTGGTGGTGGTGTGAGTAAAACGCAGCTCAGAAGTAGTAAGTGGCAATGCCTTTGAGTAAGGCTGAAAGTCTTGGGTAGGAGAAATTATTCAGAACATGAAGGGAAATATTTAACTTCATCCTAAGGCTATGTTGTCATTTACAAAGAGGTAACTGTGTGTGCTGAAAGACTTGGCTCTCTCCAGGTACACAAAGGGTACGTTCTCTGTGTTAGGGTGGCAGAAGTCAAGCACAACCATACTGGATCCGAAGCAGTGATGCTATTTTGCTAAATGAAAGGGGGAATGTTTAGAGGGAGATTTCTGAGGCTCAGTGATAGTGCTACTTTGGAGGCAGAAAAAGTGTCAGCAGCACCAGGGGGGCGAAAATGCAGACAGTTTAAGGATGCTTCTGTGAAGAGGCAAAATGCATTATTTTTCCTGATTCAAGAGTTTAATTGAAGGCACTTGAAAAAGTACTATAAGTTTTGCTTGAACAAATCCATCATAACAGTGCAGTTTTAGATATGGGGATCATTCCTACATTCAGCTGGAAGAATGATCCATCACATCCCGCATCTTACCCAGGAAATAGGTTTTTAATTGGATATCTCAGATGAAATTGGAAATCCCAAACATGCCCTAAAGATTTTGTGTGGTACCTGTAAAATATTCCAGTGCCTGTGGTGATAAATTTCCGTCAAAAGCCCTTAAAGGTGAAGAGGGAGGAACAAGGAAAGTCAGAAGCCATCAGAAATTTAACTGAGGAATTTTAATCATCAGGTCCGAGGCACTGTGAGTCTAATCGAAGAACTCATTGGGACATGGAAAGTGGGCAAAGAGGCTTTGGGATATACCTTAGGGAGGGGCCTACTGGTAACACTGGATCAGTGAAGTAAAATTTGCTTTTTGTAAGCCCACATTAAAATACTATTCAAGTAATGTTTCAGTATCCTCCCTGTAGAGAGAGTAGTACTGATCATACCACACATATGTGTACAGAGCAGTACTGATCATACCACACGTACGTGTACAGAGCAGTACTGATCATACCACACATACGTGTACAGAGCAGTTCTGATCGTACCACACATACGTGTGCAGAGCAGTACTGATCGTACCACACATACATGTACAGAGTAATACTGATCATACCACACATACGTGTACAGAGCAGTACTGATTATACCACACATACGTGTACAGAGCAGTACTGATCATACCACACATACGTGTGCAGAGTAATACTGATCATACCACACATACATGTACAGAGCAGTACTGATCATACCACACATACGTGTGCAGAGTAATACTGATCATACCACACATACATGTACAGAGCAGTACTGATCATACCACACATACATGTGCAGAGTAATACTGATCATACCACACATACGTGTACAGAGCAGTACTGATCATACCACACATACATGTACAGAGCAGTACTGATCATACCACACATACGTGTGCAGAGTAATACTGATCATACCACACATATGTGTACAGAGCAGTACTGATCATACCACACATACGTGTACAGAGCAGTACTGATTATACCACACATACGTGTGCAGAGTAATACTGATCATACCACACATACATGTACAGAGCAGTACTGATCATACCACACATACATGTACAGAGCAGTACTGATCATACCACACATACATGTGCAGAGTAATACTGATCATACCACACATACGTGTACAGAGCAGTACTGATCATACCACACATACATGTACAGAGCAGTACTGATCATACCACACATACGTGTGCAGAGCAGTACTGATCATACCACACATACGTGTACAGAGTAATACTGATCATACCACACATAAGTGTGCCACGCTCAGCCGAACGGTGGAGAAGGTGTTTTATAGGTCCTTTTAAATGGCAGTCTGTAAATGAAGAGTTAAAAAACACTGACTTTTTTTGGCTTGTTTGCTGTCATGTAACTTAAAATGACCTTGCAAGCTTCACTCTTCCAAGCAGCGCTTTACAGCACAGTCATAAACCTCTGAAAACAGAAATTGATGATGGAAATGCTGGCAGTCAGACAGCCAAGTACTGCACTGCTGATTGGCACCACTGTAATACTCAGCCTGAGATGGTGAAGACAATAGCATAAATCAGCCTGGGTCTAGGCAGAAGTAGCTCAGTGCTCATATTACTCTTTTTCCACTGGCATGAGAAGATTTTGTCTTACACAAACTGTCACAGAAGAATGTAAGGTGCTGTTCCCAGCCAATGACCACAGTCAAGAGATTTTCAATTAGCTGTCTCTAGAACAAAAGGAAATATCAAGGAGATGCTTCCATCCCTTTGTGACATATCTATGGAGTCCACAGTGAGGCATTTACCACTTCTTGTTGGGAGTTTGGGCTTCCTGCATGGCTTTTTCCTACCTCTCTATTTCAGAAGAACTTCCAATGGGATGCTTTTCTCTGCCTGCATGTTTTTTATTGAACTTATCTCCTCTTTCTCTTTTACATGTCTTTAGTTTTTGGAAAGAGTATTCAAATCAGCAGCAGAAATAGAGAAACAAGATTCCGAGTCCTGACAGAATCATTGTTCTATTTGTGGAAGTTTTGCATGGATTCCAGTGAAAATGGATGTGCTCCAGTTTGTATTGCAGCAAAGCAAGAGAGCTGAACCTTGAATTTGTCTTGGAGGAAAAGAAGATAGAGGAGTGCAGGGTCTTTCAGGGTAGCATCAGAGTCATTTAATTATACTGGATTTCTTCTGAAGCAGGGGTTCCTATGTGGAGAGCAGTGTAGTGCTATGCAGAGATACTCAGACAGCTCAAAACAAGTCACCTTGGCATATAATACATGGAGAGCAGTGTAGTGCTGTGCAGAGATACTCAGACAGCTCAAAACAGTCACCTTGACATATAATGCATCATGGAGGAAGTTCTTCACAGAGAGAGTGATTTGCCATTGGAATGGGCTGCCCAGGGAGGTGGTGGAGTCACCACCCCTGGAGGTGCTCAAGACTGGATGAGGCACTTAGTGCCATGGTCTGGTTGACTGGATAGGGCTGGGTGCTAGGTTGGACTGGATGATCTTGGAGGTCTCTTCCAACCTGCTTGATTCTATGATTCTATGCTGAAAAGTGTAGTGTGGATCATACCCCCAGAGGTGAGGCACCTGTCCTGCCCTCACTGGAGTGATTTCTGTGGATTTGTGTATTCAATTCAGATAGTAAACTACTTCCTGTTACTCATGCAAGCACTTCTGCATGTGAAGAGTATGGAAGGAAGACTTTCTGGGATAAGATACAGTTTATGAATGCTGAGCAGAACTCATCAAAACTAATATCTCTTCCTAAGCTGTAAATGACAAAGGGAATTGTTTTTCCAAAATGAAATGTATAAAAAACAAAAATCACAAACACCTTGAAGTACTGACCCCACCTGGAGTACTCTGTGCAGTTCTGGAGCCTTAAGCACAAGACAGACATGGAACTGTTGGAGCCAGTCTAGAAGAGGCTACCAAGATGCTCAGAGGGCTGCAGCAGCTCTGCTATGAGGACAGGCTACAAGAGTTGGAGCTGTGCAGCCTGGAGAAGAGAAGGCTTTGAAGAGAACTTGGAGTGGCCTTCCAGTATCTGAAGGGGGCTACAGGAAGGCTGGGGAGGGACCACTGACAAGGTCTTGTAATGACAGGATGAGGTTTGAAGTGGCAGAGGGGAGACTCAAAGTAGATGTTAGGAAAGGGTTGTTTGCAGTGAGGGTGGTGAGACACTGGCACAGGTTGCCCAGGGAGGTTGTGGAGCACAGAATCACCAACTGTGATCTGTGATCTTTGATCTTCAACCACATTTGATGATTCTGTGCTTCACAAACTCCTTGGAGGTGTTCAAGGCCAGATTGGATGAGGCCTTGAGTGATCTGTGCTAGTGGGAGGTGTCCCTGTCTATGGCAGGCAGGTGGAACTGAATAAGCTTTGAGGTCTCTTCCAAGCTAAACTGTTCTATGATAAGTGAACTTTTACCAGCTGAAAAAATTGAGGAGATAAGGCATCTAAGTCAGTTACAGAAGAGAGTAAAATCACAAGCTTCTTACATTTTCAAACTAAGACTAGAACACAAAATCAGTGAATGTCTTCCTTTGCAGATTTTTATAAATTCACTAAATCTCAGAAGCACAGAAACATTCAGGTTGGACAAGACTCTTGAGATCACCAATTGATATCCCTACTCTACAAGGCTCACCTTAAATCATATTCCCAAGTACCACATCCAAACAACTTTTAAACACATCCAGGGTTGGTGACTCCACTACCTCCCTGGGCAGCTCATTTCACTGCCTGACCACTCTTCCTGACAATTTTTTTCCCTAATATCCAGTCTAAATGTACCAGTCTCAACTTGAGACCATTCCCTCTTGTTCTGTCACTGTTCTCCTGTGAGCAGAGCCCAGCAGCAGGCTCTCCACAAAATCCTGTCAGGTAGCTGTAGACAGCAATGAGGTCTCCCCTCAGCCTTCTCTGTTTCACAATAACCACCCCCAGCTCCCTCAGTCTCTCCTCATAAGATTTATTCTCCAGGCCCTTCCCCAGCTTCGTTACCCTTCTCTGCACTCGCTCCAACACCTCAGCATCCCTCTTGTAATGAGGTGCCCAACAGTGAGCACAACACTCGAGGCATGGCCCCACTAGAGCTGAGTACAAGGGCACAGTCACCTCCTGACTCCTGCTGGCCACAGCATTTCTAATACAAACCAGGATGTCATTGGCTTTCTTGGCCATCTGGGCACACTGCTTGTTAATTACAACCCCCAGTTCCCTTCCAACTAGCCAGCTCTCCAGCCACACTTCCCCAAGCCTGTAGTGTTGCTTGGGACTGTTGTG
This sequence comes from Pogoniulus pusillus, assembly GCF_015220805.1. Taxonomy (NCBI): domain Eukaryota; kingdom Metazoa; phylum Chordata; class Aves; order Piciformes; family Lybiidae; genus Pogoniulus; species Pogoniulus pusillus. The sequence goes on from NC_087295.1 coordinate 14,325,941, forward strand.
ATCCAAGTGCAAGACCTGGCATTTGGCCTTGTTGAAGCTCATGCCATTAACATTGGCTCATTGATCCAACCTATCCAAGTCCCTCTGTAGAGCCTCCCTCCCTTCGTGATGATCAACAGTTCCACCTAACTTGGTGTCATCTGCAAACTAACTGCTGACACACTCTAGGTCTTACTCAAAGTCATCAATAGAGATGTTAAACAGAAATGGTCCAAACACTGAGCCCTGGAGGACAGTGACTGACTTGTGGCTGGCTGCCAGCTGGATTTAACTCCATTGACCACCACCCTTTGTGCCCTTTCATCAGGGTCAGACTGACAAGTCTATGGTGGGCAGCCTGATCTAGGGTAGGGTGTCCCTGCCCATGGCAGGGGGGTTGGAATTAGATGATCCTTGTGGTCCCTTCCAACCCTGACTGATTCTATGATTCTTTGGTTCTTGAAATGGAAAGTATCAGACAATTTAATAACATATCTGGTAGCTTTCTACCTCTTATTCATCCCAGCCAATCAGGCAGTGAGCTAATCATCCTGAAGAACAGAATTTGAAAGACTTACTTCAAAATAAAAAACATCCATTGTGGACAGGTGAAAGTTGTAATTCCTACTTAGGCAGCCCTGGGATAGATGCCATCCTGATTAGTTAGAGGCTGCCTGGCCAGCCTCAGCATGACTGGGGGGAAGGACTACCCCACAGCACACATTACAGGATGCACACTGGGACTCCAGTAGGAGAGACAAGGGGTAGGTTACTCAGCAGCACATCTGAAGGAAGCGTGCAGATGGCTTTGTCTACAGTGCTGCACTTTCAAGCAGAGTTCATAATGCCAGTGTAGGTTCCAAGTGCAATGTGTGCCAGGTTAGAGTTAGCTGGTATTGAAAGCCACTCATTGTGGAACTTGAGAACAAAATGTTCACATTCCTTTTCAGATTGCTATCCAAATGATGTCCTTTTTCTCACAGTATCACCAAAGTTGGAAGAGACCTCACAGATCATCAAGTCCAACCCTTTACCACAGAGCTCAAGGCCAGACCATGGCACCAAGTGCCACGTCCAATCCTGCCTTGAACAGCTCCAGGGACGGCGACTCCACCACCTCCCCGGGCAGCCCATTCCAGTGTCCAGTGACTCTCTCAGTGAGGAACTTTCTCCTCACCTCCAGCCTAAATCTCCCCTGGTGCAGCCTGAGGCTGTGTCCTCTCATTCTGGTGCTGGCCACCTGAAAGAAGAGAGCAACCTCCTCCTGGCCACAACCTCCCCTCAGGTAGTTGTAGACAGCAATAAGGTCTGCCCTGAGCCTCCTCTTCTCCAGGCTAACCAATCCCAGCTCCCTCAGCCTCTCCTTGTAGGGCTGTGCTCAAGGCCTCTCCCCAGCCTCGTTGCCCTTCTCTGGACACGCTCAAGCATCTCAATGTCCCTCCTAAACTGGGGGGCCCAGAACTGAACACAGCACTCAAGGTGTGGTCTAACCAGTGCAGAGTACAGGGGCAGAATGACCTCCCTGCTCCTGCTGGCCACACCATTCCTGATGCAGGCCAGGATGCCACTGGCTCTCTTGGCCACCTGGGCACACTGCTGGCTCATGTTCAGGTGGGTATCAATCAGTACCCCCAGATCCCTCTCTGTCTGGCTGCTCTCCAGCCACTCCGACCCCAGCCTGTATCTCTGCATGGGGTTGTTGTGGCCAAAGTGCAGCACCCTGCACTTGGAGCCATTGAATGCCATCCCAATTCTAGACCAATGTGGATTTCACTTCTCTTCCCACATAGAACACATGAAGTGCACTGAGTCTCTTTCACTTGGTGGCTTATATATTGCATTCTTTGCAGGGACTGCTTTGGCTTGTTAAAATGAACCCTGTGTATTAAACTGAAGTTGTCACTGCTGTGTGATGCAACATAACATGGTCTGACCCCAAATGCCTGCAGCTACAAACCCCAGCCTTTCATTGCAGCTGTTCTCTCAGAAACAAGTCCCTAAAGGCTCAATGCAGACATTTGCTTAGTTAAATCTGAGTCGAGCTGAAGTGAACAATGTATGTTGTTCTCTTTGTGCTTGTAGAAATGGCTCAGCCTCCATGACATGCAGGGATGCAGCTTGGAAGGGACAGTTTTTAATGATTCCACCTGAAGCAAAGTGTCAAAAGACTTGCTGAGAGAATTGGGCAATCAGGACTTTCTACTATTTTTTATGTAGCAGTGGTGGGTTGGTCCTTTGAACTCTGGCAGAGTTGCACCCTGGGAGAGAAACTGCTGCTCTCTTTAGGGCACTCTTTCCCAAAATCAGATGACATTTGGTAGATAAATTCATTTTTTAAAGATCTAGACTGCTGAGGAGTAAGCAGTGTTTATATTAGTGGAGTTATTTTGTGAAGAGTACCTGGAGAAGAAGTCTTATGAGGAGTGGCTGAGGAGAGTGGGGTTGTTTAAAAGAGAGGAGACTGAGGAAGTCTTTTTCACACTCCACAACTACCTGTCAGGAGGTTGGTGCAAGGTGGGTGTTAGTCTCCCTGGTTTAAAGTGATAGGATGAGAGGAAATTGCCTGGTGATAGGCCTGGTTTAAAGAGATGGGATGAGAGGAAATGATGGAGGTTTAGATTAGATATGAGGAGAAACTTCTTCGCTGGTTCTCAGACACTGGAATAGACTTCCCAGTGAGGTGCTTGAATTGCCATCCATGGAGGTGTTTAAAAACACCCAGATGTGGTGCTGAGGGACATGCTATACTACCAGGCTTGGTAGAGTTAGAGAATGGTTGAATTCCATGACCTTGAAGACCTTTTTCCATCAAAGCCATTGTGTAATTCTGTGAAGGTAAGCACTGGCATAGCGAAGGAGCATCAAACGTGGCTTTTCAACACCTTATTTCCTAAGAAGAACAAAGCAGTGTGCTTTTTCTTTTTGCTTGCTTATTACTTTCCTTTTATTTTTCCTCTTCAATGTCTGTACTCTGTAGCAAAATCAACTTTTCTCTGGGCTAGCCTGCAGTAAGTTTACAAGACCTGAGAGAACAGTGAGTTCTGAGACACAGTATAAGCATGGTTTGGGACTTGGCTGCTAGCTTTGTGTTCTTTCCAGTTCCTTCTGTAATACCTGCACACTTCACCATCCCAGTGTTGAAAGGTATCTTGAGGTCATGTGAGATGAACACCTATCATCTACTAGGATTGCTGTCTTCACCCACAGTTTGGCTTCATGTTGTAAAGGACACGGTCTTTGTTTTTCCCACACAGTCTGTCTTGGCAGGTTGTTGTTTTTAAAGTTTTAATCCTCAGCAATTGTTGCTTAATCCTTTGAGGTTTTTGTTTGTTTTTTTTTAAAGCAAACCCTGTTCACTTTTTTCATGCCATGTGAAGTTACTCTGGGTGCACTGGGAATCTTGAAACACATCCTTTGCCTTTCCAAGCAGTGTGTGAAAGCATAAAGAATGTCCTTGTTCAGGGTATCCTCTGGAGTCGAAAGGGGACTGTTCATTGACACTTCTGCAGCTCACACACAGCTGGGAGGGTGGTTGCAGGCTTTGAGGGTGGCAGGTCCTCCTCTCAAGCCACACTGTACCTTAATGAGCTCAAACCAGTTTCTCTGCAGAAGTCAGCAAGAACAGCTTTGAGGCTTATTCTCAGCATCTGTGCTTGCCCTTTGTTTCCTGATGCTGTCTGGGTTTGCCAACTGAACACTTACACACCAGTCTAGTAACACATATTGCCTCTACCTCCATCTCACTTGCTTCTCTTTTCCAGAATGGAGTCCACAGAAAAATGTGAAGTAGTAATTCAACATTTCAATGGCAAATACCTGAAAACCCCACCTGGTCTGCCAGGTAAGTAGCCATCATTATGGAGTTTGAAATTCACTGGCAAGTTGGAATAAGGAAACACTGGAAGTTAGGTTGAGTCTGTCTTGTATTTTACTGGCCTTGCTAAGAGGATTTAAGACTTCCTTGCCTGAAACCTGTGCTTTATGATCAATAGCAACTTCATCCTGACCCATAGCAACTTCTTCCTGACCCAAGTTTGCATTATTCAGGCATTTATGCTTGACAAAAGTAAGTGCACATTAAAGTCAAGTTGTTCTACTGCATTTTTTACTTCAAATGCATGTGCCAGTTGTGATTTCTTTTCTAATTAGACCCAAGGCCACATAAATAAAGGCTGATGCTTTTCTAACCAACTAGGAATATAACTAGATCAGCAACTGTGTTGCAGGTTATAAAACAGCCAGGATTTCAGGTTGTAGTAACTTTGTAGTCTTTATAATTGCTAGGTAAGTGTTACTAGTTACTATTAGTAGTATTAACAGCAACAGCTGCTAGCTAATACTGCTAGCTGAGGGTATTTGAAATATGAAGTAATTGTTCACCTTTTCTTCTTCCCATAACTTAATGAACTCCTGCCACTTTCTGTCAATACTCATAAAATGTGCCTGTGCCACATAGAAAGCCAAGTTCCAGTCAGTGTCTTGCTTTTGAAATCCTCATCTGTCAACTCTATGGCCATCAGCTGTGCAAATGTTAGTGATCAGTTGCTTGCTTCTTAGTGCTTGACAAGACTACAGATCTGCAAAGATTGTCTGAAGAGCAGCATTCAAGGAGTAGGAAAGCCTTGCAATAATTGCATCCTTTGGTTGTTGGTTGGTTGGGTTTGTTGGGTTTGGGGTTTGTTGGGGTTTTTTAGCTTCCATTGAGCTATTTCAGGTTTTAGGCTTTATTTTCATTAAATTCCTCCTTGTTCCTTGCCTGGTTCTTTATGCAAAAGATGCAATAACAACACCAATTAAGAGAGAGCCATCCGTATCACTGCTGTGTGAAGTAAGTTAATGCTGCAGTGTGCATATACATTTTCATCAGATCACCTTCATGAAAAAACACCACATTTACTACAAGCTGCAGGAATCCATTTGATGGATTTCTTTTCCAAAAGTAGCCACTAACAATTTTTCTTAACACCAAGTAATCAAGCACACCAGCAGCGCTGTGAAGTGCAACACATTCAGGCTGTCCAGATGTCCTGGCAGGGCAGAAATCCTGCCAGGCTGGTTTTGGCTACTGCTCTCCTCCTCCAGTGTCAGGGTCCAGGAGCTGAGTCAAGGGGAAGTCAAACAATGCAGGGTTTGGCCCCAGCAAAGCTGTGCCCTGAAGGCCAGGAGTGGCTAGCACCATGTGTTAGGTGTCTTGTGCAGCACCCCGATGTGCCTGTACAGTCACACAAGGCACAAAGCATTGAATTCATTGGTCAAAACAGTTATGCTAGTGCCTATGGGGCAGTTTAATTCTCAAGATAACATATTCAGTGAGGGGTGATTTAGAGACCAGGCCTTTTTCAACACTGGCTCTCCACTAGAGGAGCACCCCATTCATAGAATCATAGAATCATAGAATCAACCAGGTTGGAAGAGACCTCCAAGATCATCCAGGCCAACCTAGCACCCAGCCCTAGCCAGTCAACCAGACCATGGCACTAAGTGCCTCATCCAGGCTTTTTTTGAAGACCCCCAGGGACGATGCCTCCACCACCTCCCTGGGCAGCACATTCCAATGCCAATCACTCTGTGAAGAACTTCTTCCTAACATCCAGCCTATACCTACCCTGGCACAACTTGAGACTGTGTCCCCTTGTTCTATTGCTGGTTACCTGGGAGAAGAGGCCACCCCCACCTGGCTACAATGCCCCTTCAGGTAGTTGTAGACAGTAATAAGATCACCCCTGAGCCTCCTCTTCTCCAGGCTGCACACCCCCAGCTCCCTCAACCTCTCCTCATAGGATTTGTGCTCCAGGCCCCTCACCAGCTTTGTTGCCCTTCTCTGGACATGTTCACATTTAACTGGGAATCACTGTGGCCATGTGTTTGCAGCTTACATCAGTGGCTTAGCAGCAACACAGTTTCCTCTTCTTCCCTCTGCTTGGAATATTTTGTATTTACCCTTGGGATCATAATCACGATTTTTGGAAGAGTCTTTGTACAAGAAACTTATTCAGGGATCAGTGCATAGTGAGTACATCTGCTGGAGTTCATGCTAAGGCTCCAGAAGCAGAGTTAGAATTTTTCCTGGTTTTGCATTCCTATTTTCCAGGTTCTGGTTGTTTAAGCTGTAAATTCCATGTTATAAATACCCTGTGTGCAGCTGCTTCCTGTCGATAGAAAATCCAGAAGAATATTAGAGAATTTCCCTCAACTTTTCAATATTATTATTAATAATAAATATTCATACTGAAATTAATATTCATCCTTCATATTCTATTATTAATTCCCATAACAGTAGAACAATGGGCAAAACAACACAGGCATACAGATTTAAGTTTTTCTGTGCCTTCTTGTATGCATACATGGAGTCCTGGTAGTAATCTGTTTAACATAGAAACATAGAATCAGCCAGGTTGGAAGAGAGCTCCAAGTCCAACCTATCACCCAGCCCTATCCAATCAACCACAGAATCATAGAATCAACCAGGTTGGAAGAGACCTCCAAGAGCATCACTGTTACTATAGCTCAATCACATTCTACTTTCTGAAGGAATAACTATGCAGTGTACTCCCAAAGTAACCTCATGAACATGGGGGGCTGGACTTGACGATCTCCTTGGGTCCCTTCCAACCCCTACCATCCTGTGAGCAGTTCTAAAACCATTCTAACTACTGCTTATACATACCAATGCCATTATATATCCAAAAGTGTTCAATCACCTTTCATTCATGGTAACCTGACATACACCTGCAGTCAACTCCTGAGGTGCCAGTAGCTGTCATAGCAGGTTATCTCTTGGTCATTCACCTCATGTGAAATCAGCAATGCACTGCATATAAGATCCTGTGTGACTAGCTTCAGGCCCATGCTTTCCCCCTAAGCCTCTAGCACAAATTGCTCCCGTGTGCCTCTGGTTCCTTTTTCAGGGCCATCCCCCCAGGCAGCCCATTCCAGTGTCCAATGACTCTCTCAGGGAAGAACTTTCTCCTCACCTCCAGCCTAAATTTCCCCTGGCACAGCCTGAGGCTGTGTCCTCTTGTTCTGGTGCTGGCCACCTGAGAGAAGAGAGCAACCTCCTCCTGGCCACAACCACCCCTCAGGTAGTTGTAGACAGCAATAAGGTCTGTCCTGAGCCTCCTCTTCTCCAGGCTAACCAATCCCAGCTCCCTCAGCCTCTCCTCATAGGGCTGTGCTCAAGGCCTCTCCCCAGCCTCGTTGCCCTTCTCTGGACACGCTCAAGCATCTCAATGTCCCTCCTAAACTGGGGGGCCCAGAACTGAACACAGCACTCAAGGTGTGGTCTAAGCAGTGCAGAGTCCAGGGGCAGAATGACCTCCCTGCTCCTGCTGGCCACACCATTCCTGATGCAGGCCAGGATGCCACTGGCTCTCTTGGCCACCTGGGCACACTGCTGGCTCATGTTCAGGCGGGTATCAATCAGCACCCTCAGATCCCTCTCTGTCAAGGCAGGGTTGGATGTGGCACTTGGTGCCATGGTCTAGCCTTGAGCTCTGTGGTAAGGGGTTGGACTTGATGATCTGTGAGGTCTCTTCCAACCCTGATGATACTGTGATACTGGGCAGACGGATTGCTTGCAGTGCAGCAAAACATCCTGCCTCAGAAGCTATGAAAGAGGAAAAAGTATCTGGACATGCTCCATACCCCACTGGCCCTAAAGCATGGAGTCAGGAAACTATCTGGTTCCCGTTAGTACCAAACAGAATGGAGGAAAGTAAGGGTAGAAGCGGTGTGACCCCTGCAGGGGGGGAAGAGGAGGCTCAGGGGTGACCTTATTGCTGTCTACAACTACCTGAAGGGTGGTTGTGGCCAGGAGGAGGTTGCTCTCTTCTCTCAGGTGGCCAGCACCACAACAAGAGGACACAGCCTCAGGCTGCACCAGGGGAGATTTAGGCTGGAGGTGAGGAGAAAGTTCTTCCCTGAGAGAGTCATTGGACACTGGAATTGGCTGCCTGGGGAGGTGGTGGAGTCGTCGTCCCTGGGGCAGTTCAAGGCAAGGTTGGATGTGGCACTTGGTGCCATGGTCTAGCCTTGGGCACTGTGGTAAAGGGTTGGACTTGATGATCTGTGAGGTCTCTTCCAACCTTGGTGATACTGGGATACTGGGTGCAGTCACAGAGGGCCGTGGCAGCAGCAATGCCCTTATGGAAACATGTGGAAGCATTTCTTGCTGACAGAGGACAAGATTTGATAAGCATGAGCAACCTGTGCTGCAAAGAGTGTCCTTCAGCCCATCTTGGAGGCAGGAGCCAAGGTGATGAAACAACCCCCCACATTCAGCTGCAAGGGGCAGGATCTGCTGGCTGCAGGAGGCTGACACTGTAATTGTTTTATCTAAGCTTTAAACCTATCTGTGCCTTACACACAGCCTTAGCCTATCTGTGCCCTTCACATGTACCAATCTTAACTAAGTTGGCTGAATATGCCTCTTCTAAGTTTGGCATAAGAGATGCTGTGTCACCACAATAAAGGGAGCATGACTTTAACCACATTGGTGGCCGTAGCATGACTCTGGCTGTGATTTTCACCCACAGAAACAGAGTATCATTTTTTTGGGCATCACACAGATCTTGCAGAAAACAGTAGTTGTAAAGATGAACTTTCTAGCCAAGAATCTACAGAATGGGCACTCAATTAGTAGCAAATACAAACCCTTTAGTGCAGAAAGCAGTTCCTTGGTTAGATCTCCATGGCTTTGTGTTGTAGCTCATGAAGGCTTCTGTGGTGTGGCCAACCTCATCAGTGCTGCATGCTTTGCTTTCCCTTTTAGAGCCATGGCTGTCAAACACCACAAGCAAAGGCTTCTGGCTTTACCCTCCTTCTGGGACGTGGCTAAAGAACACTTTAGGCTAATGTTTTGCTTTCCCTTTTAGAGCCATGGCTGTCAAACACCACTAGCAAAGGCTTCTGACTTGACTGTCTACAACTACCTGAAGGGGCATTGTAGCCAGGTTGGGGGTGGCCTCTTCTCCCAGGCAACCAGCAATAGAACAAGGGGACACAGTCTCAAGTTGTGCCAGGGTAGGTATAGGCTGGATGTTAGGAAGAAGTTCTTCACAGAGAGAGTGATTTCCCATTGGAATGGGCTGCCCAGGGAGGTGGTGGAGGCACCGTCCCTGGGGGTCTTCAAGGCAAGCCTGGATGAGGCACTTAGTGCCATGGTCTGGTTGATTGGATAGGGCTGGGTGGTAGGTTGGCCTGGATGATCTTGGAGGTCTCTTCCAACCTGGTTGATTCTATGATTCTATGATTCTATGATTCTACCCTCCTCCTAGGACTTGGCTAAAGAATACTTTAGTTAATCCAGCCTGTACCAACTTTTCCAACAATAGATTGTGACATCAAGTGTTATTTGGACTGTGTCCTTCCTTTCAAAGACAGCCTTTGAAAGTCAGGCTATATTTGAGTTGCTTTGTGGCATTCTTGAGTATTTCAAGTGTGACCTGTGTCATTTTCTATCACTGAACAAGAAGAATTTCTCTGTCTTTATCTCTTTTTTTTTTCATTTCTCTAGAATTACCTTTATGTAACTATGAGTTGTCCTCACTGTGCTTACATTTATAGAGATGCTTCTGGTTTCATAACATACATATCCATATCCTGCTGCAAAGATCCATTCCAGCTTTCCTGGATTTCTTGTATTTGTTGAGGCTGTCTGTTCTTTAAATGCATTTCTTTTGAATGCATTTCTGCCTAGTTCAAACAAAGACTCCTTTTGGCTAGGAAGATATTAAACCCCAGTAGCTGCTATGCACTTGGAGGAGGATGTGTAGAGCTAATTTGTGTTTCAGCTGCTAGGTGGTGTGTATCACAAAGTTTGGGCTCACCAGGGAATTTGAGTGAGCAAAGAGAGAGTGCTGACATTGTCTAATGCCTGCTTTTCCAGAAATAGGTAGTGATGTTAATGGTGAGGACAGTCTCAAAGATCTAAGACACTCCATATTTATGTCTTGTCTTACTGGAATTTATATTAGCCTGTAAGCTCTTAGGAATATAATGATATTTTTGTATTTTAAATTACTATATTAGGAAAGAATTATTTTTGTAGTAGAGCTGTGTAATGGTGTGGGCAGGATTTGCTCCAACAGAGAGAGTGATTTGCCATTGGAATGGGCTGCCCAGGGAGGTGGTGAAGTTGCTGTCCCTGGAGGTGTTGATACAAAGCCTGGCTGAGGCACTTAGTGCCATGGTCTGGTTGACTGGACAGGGCTGGGTGCTAGGTTGGCCTGGATGAGCTTGGAGGTCTCTTCCAACCTGGTTGATTCTGGCTCAGGGCAGACCTCCTGAAGGGAGGTTGTAGCCATGTGGGGTTGGGCTCTTCTTCCAGACAAGCAGCAACAGAACAAGGGGACACAGTCTTAAGTTGTGCCAGGGGAGGTCTAGGCTGGATGTTAGGTGAAGTTGTTGTCAGAGACAGTGATTGGCATTGGAATGGGCTGCCCAGGGAGGTGGTGGAGTCACCGTCCCTGGAGGTGTACAAGAAAAGCCTGGATGAGGCACTTAGTGCCATGGTCTGGTTGATTGGTTAGGGCTGGGTGATAAGTTGGCCTGGATGATCTTGGAGGTCTCTTCCAACCAATGATTCTATGATTCTCATATCCTAAGGTATCTTTTCCTAAGATTTCCAGAAGTCTGCATTCCTCTCCCATCCATGATATCTGGTGGTAATGAGCACAGCTTATCTAATCTATTTTAATACATACATTATTTTTTCTTTTGACTCCAAGTGCATTTTTGCTGTGAAGAATGACTGTCAGCAAATCCATTCCCTTTATTATGCAATGGGAAATACATTTGCTTATGAATAATAAAAGCTCTCCTGTATGTACTGCTGATAATCAGCATGGCTGGGAGCATGTGTACTGCATTCTACCATGCCTCATACACCAGGAGAAGCGTTGACAATTTCTGATCGATGGGTAGTGCAGGTCCTTGGATGGCCAAGAGAGCCAGTGGCATCCTGGCCTGCATCAGGAATGGTGTGGTCAGCAGGAGCAGGGAGGTCATTCTGCCCCTGTACTCTGCACTGGTTAGACCACACCTTGAGTGCTGTGTTCAGTTCTGGGCCCCCCAGTTTAGGAGGGACATTGAGATGCTTGAGCGTGTCCAGAGAAGGGCGACGAGGCTGGGGAGAGGCCTTGAGCACAGCCCTACGAGGAGAGGCTGAGGGAGCTGGGGTTGGTTAGCCTGGAGAAGAGGAGGCTCAGGGGAGACCTTATTGCTGTCTACAACTACCTGAGGGGAGGTTGTGGCCAGGAGGAGGTTGCTCTCTTCTCTCAGGTGGCCAGCACCAGAACAAGAGGACACAGCCTCAGGCTGTGCCAGGGGAGATTTAGGCTGGAGGTGAGGAGAAAGTTCTTCCCTGAGAGAGTCATTGGACACTGGAATGGGCTGCCCGGGGAGGTGGTGGAGTCGCCGTCCCTGGAGCTGTTCAAGGCAGGATTGGACGTGGCACTTGGTGCCATGGTCTGGCCTTGAGCTCTGTGGTAAAGGGTTGGACTTGGTGATCTGTGAGGTCTCTTCCAACCTTGGTGATACTGGGATACTGTGTGAAATGCAAGATGAGGCAGGCAAATCCTGTGGGTGTTACAACAGAGAGATTCACAGCTTGAATTTCAGATTTTTCAGCTCTAAAGGGCTGACAATTTGAAACAAACCAAAGCAACCAAATAAAAACCTGCGAGCCAGAGCATGGAGCAGTGTGGAACATTATAAACTCATCGTACATGATCCGGAGTTCAGGGAGGAATTCTACTTCAGCATTGACTATGGCCTGCTCCTCCTGGTGCTTTCCCTGCTTTATTAGTCCCTTCAGACCACTTTAAATGATGGAGTACATCTACTTTGCAAGCCCTGCTGCTGCAGTATAGTGATGCCACACCTGGGCTGAGAGTTTCAAACTCATTTTAAAAGCTAACTAGACAAAGGGTGTCAGAGTACAGGCTAACCACTTGAGCTCACAGTGTGCTATGTTCAGTAATATCCAGCAAGTGCTTTACATGATCTTTTCTCTCAGCTGAGGAAGATTATTTCCCTTTGAGCCCTTTCATAGGAAAATTCTTCCTTTTCTCCTCCTTTCTCACTCCCTCATACTTCTCCACTTGGTTTCACATTAAGTATTTTAAAATTTGCTGTACAAGAAATGAAGGTTGGGACTGGGTGGTCTTGGAGGTGTCTTCCAACCTGGTTGACCCCAGCCTATATCTCAGCATGGGGTTGTTGTGCACTTTGGCCACAACAACCCCATGCAGAGATACAGGCTGGGGTGGGAGTGGCTGGAGAGCAGCCAGACAGAGAGGGATCTGGGGGTGCTGATTGATACCTGCCTGAACATGAGCCAGCAGTGTGCCCAGGTGGCCAAGAGAGCCAGTGGCATCCTGGCCTGCATCAGCAATGGTGTGGCCAGCAGGAGCAGGGAGGTCATTCTGCCCCTGGACTCTGCCCTGGTTAGACCACACCTTGAGTGCTGTGTTCAGTTCTGGGCCCCCCAGTTTAGGAGGGACATTGAGATGCTTGAGTGTGTCCAGAGAAGGGCGACGAGGCTGGGGAGAGGCCTTGAGCACAGCCCTACGAGGAGAGGCTGAGGGAGCTGGGATTGGTTAGCCTGGAGAAGAGGAGGCTCAGGGCAGACCTTATTGCTGTCTACAACTACCTGAGGGGAGGTTGTGGCCAGGAGGAGGTTGCTCTCTTCTCTCAGGTGGCCAGCACCAGAACAAGGGGACACAGCCTCAGGCTGTGCCAGGGGAAATTTAGGCTGGAGGTGAGGAGAAAGTTCTTCCCTGAGAGAGTCATTGGAGACTGGAATGGGCTGCCCGGGGAGGTGGTGGAGTCGCCGTCCCTGGGGCACTTCAAGGCAAGGTTGGACGTGGCACTTGGTGCCATGGCCTAGCTTTGAGCTCTGTGGTAAAGGGTTGGACTTGATGATCTGTGAGGTCTTTTCCAACCCTGATGATACTGTGATGATACTGTGATACAATCTTTTCCCTTTCTGAGTCATCTGGACAAAGTAAAATGCACAATATGGCAGCTGCAATTTACATGTATTTTGAATGCCTCCTGTGTAACTGAAGTCTGTCTCTCCCCCTCCCTCCCCTCAAATGGAACTGCAGGACTTGGGGAGGTGGTGGAGTCGTCGTCCCTGGGGCAGTTCAAGGCAAGGTTGGATGTGGCACTTGGTGCCATGGTCTAGCCTTGGGCACTGTGGTAAAGGGTTGGACTTGATGATCTGTGAGGTCTTTTCCAACCTTGGTGATACTGTGATACTGTGACTGAGAGAAGCAGTTTAGCCATGAGAGCACTTATTTGATCTCTCTCTTTCTTTCTTTCTTTCTTTCTTTCTTTCTTTCTTTCTTTCTTTCTTTCTTTCTTTCTTTCTTTCTTTCTTTCTTTCTTTCTTTCTTTCCTTCCTTCCTTCCTTCCTTCCTTCCTTCCTTCCTTCCTTCCTTCCTTCCTTCCTTCCTTCCTTCCTTCCTTCCTTCCTTCCTTCCTTCCTTCCTTCCTTCCTTCCTTCCTTCCTTCCTTCCTTCCTTCCTTCCTTCCTTCCTTCCTTCCTTCCTTCCTTCCTTCCTTCCTTCCTTCCTTCCTTCCTTCCTTCCTTTCTTTCTTTCTTTCTTTCTTTCTTTCTTTCTTTCTTTCTTTCTTTCTTTCTTTCTTTCTTTCTTTCTTTCTCTCTTTCTTTCTCTCTTTCTCTCTTTCTCCCTTTCTCCCTTTCTCCCGTTCTCCCTTTCTCCCTTTCTCCCTTTCTCCCTTTCTCCCTTTCTCCCTTTCTTCCTTTCTTCCTTTCTTCCTTTCTTTCATGCCACAACAAGGATGTCATTGTGCTGAGCAGCAGTCCTTAGCAGCTGTAAAAACACCCTTCTTGGCCATTTGTGTTACTCTTTCTTCTTTGAATGGCAGCATTTGATCACAAGATCCTAGAAAGGTCTCTCTCAGGTTCAATCAATGGAACATGAAAGAGGGGCAAAACAGCCCACCTTAGAGCCTGTGTGGCTGTAATTTACCTCCTCCCATGTAAGAGACATCAAGAGGCAGGGAAACATGCTGAATGTCTACCTCGTTTATTCTTTTTGTTAAAGCTGCTTAAAACAGTGGTTTAGAAGTAGCTTCTCTGCCATCAGTCTGTATATAATCCTTGAGTATAGGCTATTTCCAGGCCTGCTGCTGCTCAGCAAAGAAAGTTATCCCAAAACCTGAGAGAGGAGGGGGAAAGGAGCAATTTAGCTTTTGCCTACATGGTTATGGTATCAGAAAACACTGTGCAAGGGCCACATTTTCAAAGCCTTACTGCTCATAAGAATTTCAGTTTTATTGAAAATGCAAATTTTCATCACAAAAAAAAAAAAAAAACCAACTAAGGAAGATGTCCCAGTTGTCAGGGGTGGCTTTTCAGTTTCAGTTTTGAATTACTGAATGCAACATCTTTCTCAGTTAGGTTACTGAGTACACTGTGAATTCACTGATTCTGAACCCGTATTCTCCTCTGGCATTTTCCTTCCCTCCCTTTCTCTCCTCTTCCCCTTTCACTTCTTCTCTTTTTTATTTCTTTTCTATCTTCCCTTCTTCTCCTGCCATCCCTCTCTTCTCTCCCCCCCAAACCCAGGTGGCCAAGAGAGCCAATGACATCCTGGCCTGCATCAGGAGCAGTGTGGCCAGTAGGACAAGGGAGGTTATTCTGCCCCTGTGCTCAGCACTGCTCAGGCCACACCTTGAGTACTGTGTCCAGTTCTGGGCTCCTCAATTCAAGAGAGATGTTGAGGTGCTGGAAGGTGTCCAGAGAAGGGCAACAAAGCTGGTGAAGGGCCTGGAACACAAACCCTGTGAAGAGAGGCTGAGGGAGCTGGGGGTGTGCAGCCTGCAGAAGAGGACGCTCACGGCAGAGCTCATTGCTGTCTATGACTACCTGAAGGGAGGCTGTAGGCAGGTGGGGTTGGGCTCTTCTGCCAGGCAAGCAGCAATAGAACAAGGGGACACAGTCTCAAGTTGTGGCAGGGGAGGTCTAGGCTGGATGTTAGGAGGAAGTTGTTGTCAGAGAGAGTGATTGGCATTGGAATGGGCTGCCCAGGGAGGTGGTCTCTTGAGGTCTTAAAGCAAAGCCTGGCTGGGGCACTTAGTGCCATGGTCTGGTTGACTGGATGGGGCTGGGTGCTAGGTTGGACTGGATGATCTTGGAGGTCTCTTCCAACCTGGTTGATTCTATAATTCTATGATTCTATCTCTCTATGATCATGTGTGAAGGTTTAAATACTCTCTCTTTATGATCATGTGTGAAGGTTTGAGTAAATGCTATCACTTTATGACCAAGTGTGAAATGTGTAGTTCAGACCTGACACCATAAGGTTTTGAAGTACATAGAATCATTGTGATGTGCAGTCTCAGCATGATGTCATGCTGGCTATGCAGGCTGACTGTGTGGAGGCATTTAGAGCCTGTTTCTGGTAAATTTGGGGGAAGTGGAGTTTCCAGGCAATTCAGGATGCACCAAGGCAGTAAGCAATAGCAGCAGGCCACACTAGGCACAAATACAACAGCAGAATACATTGTGTTTACCTGTGTATCTCTCTTCATCAATGTAGCCCGAGACTAATGGGCCTTTGGACACAGAATAGCCAATCAGAATGGCAGTTATCCAAGCTTGACCACGTTGAGTGAAGCCACAGGCTTGTTTTACCCAAATTTGGGAAAAGCATAGGCCCTGTACAGGGCAGGCACAAACTAAGTGTGTGTACCTTGTTTACCATGGGATGTAAACAAGTCTGAGCAGGCCAGAGTCCTTAGACTCAGTGCCTCCAGGTTCTTTGTCCTCTTTCCCAGTTACTTCTCCCCAAAACAGAAGGAGGGAGAGCAGGAAAAACATGCCTGGCTGGTCAGGCCTCCCACAGCAACCATGGAAACTCTACAGTGCATGCTTTCTGTGGGAGAGCTGCAGCTGCTACAAATACCACAGCTTTGCTCTTTGTTTTAATCATCATTTTGTTGTTGGTTTTTTTTTTCACTCTTGTTCACAGTTTTACCTGATACTCCTTGGTAAGAACAAACTTAACCTGCACAAGCAGCTACTCAAAGAATAGCTGACTGCAGCTCACTTCCCTTGCTGCTGAGCACCTTACAGAGAGTATCTTGATTAATAGAGTGGTTGTCCATCACTCCTGTTCCCAGCAGGGCTTGCACAGTGTGTTGTTGCCTTGCTGTCATTATCTCCTTTATGCCTGCATATCAAAAATTTCCTCTGTGGGTTTTCAGCAGCCTCAGCTGCACTGAACCCCTTGTAAATAGAGTCCTGCTTCTACATCACAGAATGGCACAGAATCACAGCCTGTCAGTGGCTGGAAGCGACCTCAACAGATTATCTACTCCAACCCCACTTGTCCTGTGCTTGCAGCACCTTCTGCATCTTGTTTCATTGGAAGGGGTTTTGCCAGCTGATGGCACAATTCCTTCGTTCCTGCTAGGCTTACTGGCTGCCAGTGGCTTGGACCTAGAGCCTCTCTGCTGCTGGCCTTTTTTCAATGCACAGTCAGGGTTGCTTAATTTTTTCTGCTGTGACAGAGTAGACAGGAAAAACTTCCTGTTGCCTAATAACCTCTTGATAACAATTTTGTTTCAGTATGACAGCTGCTTATCTTGCTTTATCTGTTTTGCCTGGGATTTAAGCTCTGATACATGTGAAAGATGCTGCCTTGACTATGCATTGCATTGTTGATCTTTGAACATTAAGATGTGACCTAACAATCTGGAAAATCTGAGTTATGATCTGTTGTGGTTCAACAAGACCAAGTGCAAGGTTCTGCATCTGGGTCGAAGCAATGCCAAGCACCAATCCCAGCTGGGCAGTGAGTGGCTGGAGAGCAGCCCTGAGGAGAGGGACTTGGGGGTGCTGGTGGATGAGAAACTCAACAGGAGCCAGCAGTGTGCACTTGCAGCCCAGAAAGCCAAGCAGAGCCTGGGCTGCAGCAGCAGAACTGTGGCCAGCAGAGCCAGGGAGGTGATTCTCCCCCTCTGCTCTGCTCTGCTGAGACCCCACCTGGAGTACTGCATCCAGCTCTGGAGCTCCCATTACAAGAAAGATGTGGAGATGCTGGAGTGTGTCCAGAGCAGGGCCAGGAGGATGCTCAGAGGGCTGCAGCAGCTCTGCTGTGAGCACAGACTGAAAGGATTTGGGCTGAGAAGGGACTTTTTAGGCTCTCAGGTAGTGACAGGACTGGAGGGAATGGAGCAAAGCTGGAGGTGGGTAGGTTCAGAGTGGACATGAGGAGGAAGTTGTTGAGCATGAGAGTGGTGAAAGTCTGGACTGGGTTGCCCAGGGAGGTGGTTGAGGCCCCATGGCTGGAGGTGTTTAAGGGCAGGCTGGCTGAGGCTGTGTGCAGCCTGCTCTAGGGTAGGGTGTCCCTGGGCATGGCAGGGTGGTTGGAACTGGCTGATCCTTGTGGTCCCTTCCAACTCTGGCTGATTCTATGATTCTATGATCCCACCTGCCTTAGAATCATAGAATCAGTCAGGTTGGAGGAGACCTCCAAGATCATCCAGTCCAACCTAGCACCCAGCCCTATCCAGTCATCTAGACCATGGCACTAAGTGCCTCATCCAGGCTTTTCTTAAGCCCCTCCAAGGACGACGACTCCACCACCAGAAGTGTTGGCAGGCTCCTTTTCCATCAATGCTGATACTCATAGAATTGTGTGTGCATAAATGTGAGTATTAGGAGGGTTTTTTCCCCTTTAGGTGTCATCGATTACCTTGATTAAGAAAGGTATCTCAGCACTTACTTAAATAACCCTTACTCAGATTTATGAACACATTTCACTTTCATCCTGGAAAGCAGTGGTCTCTTAAGCCTGAACCTTGAAAAGAGCAGCTGGGAGAGAGGTCAGAGATCATTTTCTAATGCCTGCCAGAAGCTTTGAAGGATGATTTTGAACCTTTTTCTTAAAGACACATCAAATTTAATAACTTCAGATAGATCAAAATCAGTTTCTCTGCATTGCTTGAACATTGCTTGACCAAGCTAAGTTTGAACAAGCTAAAAACTCCTCTGACCACCAGATTCATAGAGGCACATTGACACCCAGTTGCATTAAAATAGAATTCTGTTGGGTTTTTATTAACTTGGGATGATTTGGAGGTTTTTGCTTCTTCAGTATGCAAATCTATTTCCTCTCCATCTCATCTCCCTAGCACTTGAATGTCTTACAAATCACAGTATCCCAGTATCACCAAGGTTGGAAGAGACCTCACAGATCATCAAGTCCAACCCTTTACCACAGAGCTCAAGGCTAGACCATGGCACCAAGTGCCACGTCCAATCCTGCCTTGAACAGCTCCAGGGACGGCGACTCCACCACCTCCCCGGGCAGCCCATTCCAGTGTCCAATGACTCTCTCAGGGAAGAACTTTCTCCTCACCTCCAGCCTAAATTTCCCCTGGCATAGCCTGAGGCTGTGTCCTCTCCTTCTGGTGCTGGCCACCTGAGAGAAGAGAGCAACCTCCTCCTGGCCACAACCTCCCCTCAGGTAGTTGTAGACAGCAATAAGGTCTGCCCTGAGCCTCCTCTTCTCCAGGCTAACCAATCCCAGCTCCCTCAGCCTCTCCTCGTAGGGCTGTGCTCAAGGCCTCTCCCCAGCCTCGTCGCCCTTCTCTGGACACGCTCAAGCATCTCAATGTCCCTCCTAAACTGGGGGGCCCAGAACTGAACACAGCACTCAAGGTGTGGTCTAACTAGTGCAGAGTACAGGGGCAGAATGACCTCCCTGCTCCTGCTGACCACACCATTCCTGATGCAGGCCAGGATGCCACTGGCTCTCTTGGCCACCTGGGCATACTGCTGGCTCATGTTCAATCAGCACCCCCAGATCCCTCTCTGTCTGGCTGCTCTCCAGCCACTCCGACCCCAGCCTGTATCTCTGCATGGGGTTGTTGTGGCCAAAGTGCAGCACCCTGCACTTGGAGCTATTGAACCCCATCCCCTTGGACTCTGCCCATCTGTCCAGGCGGTCATGTACTGAATAATCTTTATGACAGGGAAGCTGAGACCAAGGAGTGGAAGATTTCCTTAATATCATATAGAAAATTTGGAGTTCTAGGAACAATAAAAATAACTAAATATAATGATTAACAATTAGTAAATTATTAATTAATTAATAAATAATTTAAAATAGCTTTTCCAAGTAGTTTTTTGCTAGCAGGTATCAGAGAAATCTCATTTTTAATCCTACATCTCAGTTCAAGCTTATTACCTCTCCTTAAAGTCAGATTGTGTTTGTTTTGATGACTTTATGGGGTTTATTTTGCCTTTAGTGGTTATAAATCTGTTTTCCTGGGTAATCCTTTTTAAGGAGTTAAATTCCCTGTGTTTTCTAATGTGTCTTTTTTTCCCAGTGCATCTTCCATCTGAACACTGCATTTGATTTGTTGACATGTGCTTTTGTGCTGAAATATCTGTCTCTTGGAATTAGGTCTCATCTGAGCAGGATGGGGAATTGAGCCATGAATGTTAACATTCACATACATCAGTTTGCTTTTACTGGATTCTGCAGCTGAGCTTAGCTCTTAGAAAAGGAGTCATGTTCCTTTCAAAGAGGTTATCCTTTTGCTCCTGTGGCACTTTAAAGGTCTGTCCCTGATACCTGCCAAAACCCAAATAACAATTCCTTAGGTTTTCCCTCTTTTCTCTTGTTAATAACTAAAGCATCTATCCACTTTGAACAGTTCCTCCTCTCCTGTCTGTTCAAAAAGCTGAGTTAATCTGTCAGTGTGGAGAACAACCAGTCTTTATCATGTTCCCTTGCAGTCAACATCCTGATAGATTTGCTTTTGCTGTTTTGTCTTCAGTCTCATTCTGGATTTTTTTTGTGGGTTTGGGGTTTTTGTTGTTTAGTTTTGGTTTGTTTTGTTTTTTTTTCCCTGTGTGTTGAAATTTTTTCACTGTCTAGTGTCTGTTTGGAAATCTCAAATCTCTATTCCAGATGGAAAGACTTTAAGATGCTGAGTCTCCTCCTTTGCCAAAATTAGAAACACACTTAAGGTTTGTCTTAGATCCTGGTTTTAATATCCTAGGTAAAAGACTTTCCTTCCACCACATATTTTTTTTTGCCTTATAATCAGTTTCTTAGATCCATGCACAGTGAAATGATAGTCCTAAGACTTATGAGCTCACAGGAAAAGGGTGCTGGGAAATAGGCATTTAACAGCATCATCACTGCTTTCCCATGGCCATTACTGCTTGGTTGAAAGAAAAGATTCTAACCTGCTTGTAGTCCTTATTATTGTTATTGGAGTTTTCTTCATTGCACTAAAAAAGGTGGGGACAATTTTGGAGTCTGTAAGTACCAGATTATAAGTAGCACCATTTTAACAGCCCACAGAAAATGCTTTTCCACCTGAGACTCTTTATGGTTGTCAAGTTCCAATATTATCTGGCTGGGTTCCTTCAGATATTTCACACAATGAGAGTTCAGTCTTTTAATTCCAGCTTTACTACTTAAAGGTCTTGTAGTGGAGGGTATTAATTAATGATGTGAGGTGGTGTTTCTCAGAATTCATGTTATTTATGAATTTTCATATTCAGGACTCTGAATAATAATCACAGTATCACAGTATCCCAGTGTCACCAAGGTTGGAAGAGACCTCACAGATCATCAAGTCCAACCCTTTACCACAGAGCTCAAGGCCAGACCATGGCACCAAGTGCCACGTCCAGTCCTGCCTTGAACAGCCCCAGGGATGGTGACTCCACCACCTCCCCGGGCAGCCCATTCCAGTGTCCAATGACTCTCTCAGGGAAGAACTTTCTCCTCACCTCCAGCCTAAATCTCCCCTGGCACAGCTTGAGGCTGTGTCCTCTTGTTCTGCTGCTGGCCACCTGAGAGAAGAGAGCAACCTCCTCCTGGCCACAACCTCCCCTAAGGTAGTTGTAGACAGCAATCAGGTCACCCCTGAGCCTCCTCTTCTCCAGGCTAACCAATCCCAGCTCCCTCAGCCTCTCCTCGTAGGGCTGTGCTCAAGGCCTCTCCCCAGCCTCGTTGCCCTTCTCTGGACACGCTCAAGCATCTCAATGTCCCTTCTAAACTGGGGGGCCCAGAACTGAACACAATACTCAAGATGTGGTCTAACCAGTGCAGAGTACAGGGGCAGAATGACCTCCCTGCTCCTGCTGGCCACACCATTCCTGATGCAGGCCAGGATGCCACTGGCTCTCTTGGCCACCTGGGCACACTGCTGGCTCATGTTCAGGTGGGTATCAATCAGCACCCCCAGATCCCTCTCTGTCTGGCTGCTCTCAGCCACTCCGACCCCAGCCTGTATCTCTGCATGGGGTTGTTGTGGCCAAAGTTAGCTCTGCAGAAGTCCAGGCTTGCAATTCTACTTGTTGCTCTGATTCTACTCTTTAGATAGTAAACTGCACCGTGTCATGATCACTGTCCCCAAGACTGTTCCCAGCCTTAATGTCCTCAACCAGTGCCTCTTTATTAGTTAGTGCAAGGTCCAGCAGTGCACCTCTCCTTGTTGGCTCCTCCACTGCCTGCATCAAGAAGTTATCATTGATACACTGCAAGAGCCTTTGGGATTGCCTGTGCCTGGCTGTGTGAGCTGCCCAGCAAACATCAGGGTGACTGAAGTCTCCTATGAGCACCAAGGAGTTAGCTCTAGAGGCTACCTCCAGCTGTCTGTAGAAGGCCTCATCAACATCTCCCTCATGGTCTGGTGGTCTATAGTAGACCCTTACAACAATTCCATCTCCTTTTCCACGTCCCCTAATTCTTACCCACAAGCTTGCAACCAGTTCTGCCTCCCCCCTTGGACAGAGCTCAGCACACTTCAGTTGCTCTCGCACATAGAAAGCAACTCCCCCACCTCGTCTGGCTGGTCTGTCCTTGCTGAGCAGTGCACAGCCACCCAGGACAACATTCCAGCCGTGGGAGCTGTCCCACCATGTCTCAGGGATGGTGATTACATCATAGTCATTCAGCCTGACACAGATCTCCAGCTCCTCCTGCTCATTCCCCATGCTCCCTGCTTTGGTGTGTAAGCATTTCAGTGTCGTGTTTAAGGAGGTAGCCAGACTATGCAGGAGAAAAATGAGAGAGGCTAAGGCCCAGCTAGAACTTAGGCTGCCACCTCTGTGAAGGATAATAAAAAGCACTGTTATAAATGTATCAGTGCTAAAAAGAAGGGCAAGAAGAGCCTCCACTGCTTACCGGACCAGGAGGGGAACACTGTAACTGATGAAGAGGAAAAGGCTGAGGTCCTGAATACCTTCTTCACCTCAGTTTTCAACAGCAAGGAGGGAGAAGGAGGCAAATGACCTCTTGAACTGGGGGATGGGATCAGGGAGCAGTGTGTTCCCCTGGAAATTCATGAGGAATTAGTTCAGGACCTGCTGAGCCACCTGGACACCCACAAGTCCATGGGACCAGATGGGATCCATCCCAGGGTGCTGAGAGAGCTGGCAGCTGAGCTGGCCAAGCTGCTCTCCATCATTTTCCAGCAGTCCTGGCTCACTGGAGAGGTCCCAGGAGACTGGAAACTGCCAACGTGGTCCCCATCCACAAGAAGGGTTGGATGGAGGAACCTGGGAACTACAGACCTGTCAGCCTGACCTCAGTGCCAGGGAAACTGATGGAGCAGGTTAGCTTGGGGGTGATAAGAGCACACCTGAGGGATGGCAAAGGGCTCAGGTCCAGCCAGCATGGATTTAGGAAGGGCAGATCCTGCCTCTCCAACCTGATCTCCTTCTATGATCAGGTGACTGCTTGGTGGATGTGGGGAGGCCTGTGCATGTGCTCTGTCTGGACTTCAGCAAGGCCCTTGACACTGTCCCCCACAGCAAACTGCTGGCTAAGCTGTCAGCCCATGGCTTGGATGGCAACACTCTGTGCTGGGTTAGGAACTGGCTGGAGGGCTGAGCCCAGAGAGTGGTGGTGAATGGTGCCACATCCAGCTGGCAGCTGTCACTAGTGGTGTCCCTCAGGGATTGGTGCTGGGCCCCATCCTCTTTAACATCTTCATAGATGATCTGGATGAGGGCATGGAGTCAGTCATCAGCAAGTTTGCAGATGACACCAAGCTAGGGGCAGATGTGGCTGGGTTGGAGGGCAGAAGAGCTCTGCAGAGGGACCTTGACCACCTGGACAGATGGGCAGAGTCCAAGGGGATGGCATTCAATAGCTCCAAGTGCAGGGTGCTGCACTTTGGCCACAACAACCCCATGCAGAGATACAGGTCAGGAGGAGGTTGCTCTCTTCTCTCATGTGGCCAGCACCAGAACAAGAGGACACAGCCTCATGCTGCACCAGGGGAAATTTAGGCTGGAGGTGAGGAGAAAGTTCTTCCCTGAGAGAGTCATTGGGCACTGGAATGGGCTGCCCGGGGAGGTGGTGGAGTCGCCGTCCCTGGAGGTGTTCAAGGCAGGACTGGACGTGGCACTTGGTGCCATGGTCTGGCCTTGAGCTCTGTGGTAAAGGGTTGGACTTGATGATCTATGAGGTCTCTTCCAACCCTGGTGATACTGTGACACTGTGATACTGTGACATTATGCATCCCATTCTGTGTGCCACGGTGTTGGGCCAACAGTGTCTGACGAAATCCTGTGATGAAACATTTGAATGCTGTGAACAGTTGAACACAGCTCAGCAAAGCAGAGCAGAACTAATGTGGAGTGCCTGTTTGCCAGTAAACAGATAATTACACTCTGTTGTTTAACTGAATTTTCATTAAACTAAAATATACTTTGGTAAACTCCACAATAGAAATGTGCTCTGCCTACAGATCCTGTATGTAGGGAATCAAGATACAGGGGAAAGAAAGGGTCTGTATTTGGCACATAGATAATGCTTGGTCTTAAGTTGTTATTAACATAACCCAATAAACAAGCAAGCTTCCACACATTATTCAATTTTGAATCATAGAATCAACCAGGTTGGAAGAGACCTCCAAGATCATCCAGTCCAACCTAGCACCCAGCCCTAGCCAGTCAACCAGACCATGGCACCGAGTGCCTCATCCAGTCTTTTCTTGAAGACCTCCAGGGACAGTGACTCCACCACCTCCCTGGGCAGCCCATTCCAATGCCAATCACTCTCTCTGCCAACAACTTCCTCCTAACATCCAGCCTAGACCTCCCCTGGCACAATTTGAGACTGTGTCCCCTTCTTCTGCTGCTGGTTGCCTGGAAGAATAGACCAACCCCTACCTGGCTACAGCCTCCCTTCAGGTAGCTGTAGACAGAAATGATGTCTGCCCTGAGCCTCCTCTTCTGCAGACTGCACACCCCCAGCTCCCTCAGCCTCTCCTCATAGAGTTTGTGTTCAAGACCTTTCACCAGCTTTGTTGCCCTTCTCTGGATACCTTCCAGCACCTCAACATCTCTCTTGAATTGAGTAGCCCAGAACTGGACACAGCACTCAAGGTGTGGCCTGAGCAGTGCTGAGCACAGAGGCAGAAGAACCTCCTTTGTCCTGCTGCCCACACTGCTCCTGATGCAGGCCAGGATGCCATTGGCTGTCTTGGCCACCTGGGCACACTTCTGGCTGAGGTTCAGCTCCTCTCTACCAGTAACCACAGGTCCATTTCTTCCTGACTGCTGTCAGCCACTCAGTCCCCAGCCTGTAGCACTGCTTGGGGTTGTTGTGGCCAAAGTGTAGAACCTTGCACTTGGCCTTATTCAGTTTCATCCCACTGGCCTCTTCCCACCCATCCAGCCTGGCCAGGTCCCTCTGCAGGTCTTTCCTACTTTCCAACAGCTCCACACCTGCTCCTAGCTTAGTGTCATCTGCAAAGTTACTGATGCTGGACTAAATCCCCTGGTCCAGATCATCAGTAAAGATACTGAACAGGACTGCGTCCAGCACTGATCCTGGGGGAACACCACTAGTGCCAGCTGCCAACTGGATGTGGCACCATTCACCACCACTCTCTGGGCCCAGCCTTCCAGCCAGTTCTTGACCTCTATCAGAGTGAATCTGTTTAAGGTATTTTTTTATCCAGAAGGTTTTTCACTGCTGCTGCTCTTCTCATAGTGATCTGTTCATAGATGGGTTAGGATCAGAGAACATCATTAGGTCATTACAATTCTTTTTGTTTTTGCAGACCAACTTTGCAGCTGTATCATTCACATGTGGTGGGTTTGCACTCCTTGGCTGCCAGCCATTCTAAATGCTAAAGAGCCTAACACCAGACACTCTTAGGGCTTTTTGCCTGTTCTTTTGTTTTGTTTTGTTTAAAAGCTAAAAACCAAAGAATCCTTCTGATTCATGTTCTTTCTCATGAGGCTGTTATTGCAAAAGCTGGGCACGTAAGTTGTGTCATCATAACCTCCTCTTATTTCTTTCCTTGCTTTGTGAACAATTTGCTTATGAAGTGTGGGCTGGATGTGCTCAAGAACATTCTTACTCTTTGACAGTAATTGCAATTTTCTCATTCCCAGAGATGCTGTGTGCAAAGTGAATGATTCCTGTTTGTTGGTTTGTTCACAATCATTTTCCCTTGGGCATTACAACATCACTCATATGAATCTGGGCTTTCTCCTAAGGCTGGGCATCACAGGCTTCATACTTATTTTTTCTCTATATGCTGTACAGTCTGCAGTAGGCAGTCAAGCCTACATGGAATCATAGCATTAACCAGGTTGGAAGACACCTCTGTTTCTGCCTAAGCCTGAGAGAGTTACCTACACTGCAGTTCACTGGACAAAATTTAGGCACTTCAGTTGCCCTGGCATCTCACCAAGAGCAGGAGTCTTTGGACAGCCAGGTCATAGAATCATAGAATCAACCAGGTTGGAAGAGACCTCCAAGATCATCCAGGCCAACCTAGCACCCAGCCCTAGCCAATCAACCAGACCATGGCACTAAGTGCCCCAGCCAGGCTTTGCTTCAACACCTCCAGGGACAGCACAATTCCACCACCTCCCTGGGCAGCCCATTCCAATGCCAATCACTCTCTCTGCCAACAACTTCCTCCTAACATCCAGCCTAGACCTGCCCTGCCACAACTTGAGACTGTGTCCCCTCGTTCCTTTGCTGGTTGCCTGGGAGAAGAGCCCAACCCCACCTGGCTACAACCTCCCTTCAGGTAGTTGTAGACAGCAATGAGGTCTGTCCTGAGCCTCCTCTTATCCAGGCTGCACACCCCCAGCTCCCTCAGCCTCTCCTCACAGGGCTGTGCTCCAGGCCCCCAGCTTCATTGCCCTTCTCTGGACATGTTCCAGTATCTCAGTGTCTCTCTGGAACATGATTAGAGGACTGGAGCAGCTCTCCTATGAGGGCAGGCTGAGAGAGTTGGTGTTGTTCAGCCTGAAGAAGGGAAGGCTCCCAGGAGGCTTTCCAGTACTTAAGGGGTCTTACAGACTGGGACTCTTAATCAGGGAGTGCAGTGCTAGGGTGAGTGATAGTGTTTGCAAACTGGATCAGGGTAGATTTAGATTAGGTATTAGATTAGGTAGTAGATTACACTTGAACAGGTTACCCAGAGAGGTCATGAATGCTCCATCCCTGGAAGTATTCAAGGCCAAGTTGGATGCAACCTGATCTTGTAGGAGATGTCCCTGCCCATGGGCATGGGGTTGGAAGTAGATGATTTTAAAGTTGCTTCCAACCCAAACCATTCTATGATTCATGGAGTTCTGATTCAGTTGCCAGCCAGCAGCATATTTTCTTTAGTAAAACCCTGTCCTTGCAGGGAAGTAATCTATTCTCTAACTCAGTTTTAAAGTTTCTTGTTCACTTTAAATATTTCATTGCATTAATTATTCAGTGCAACAAAACAAACATTCATCAAGTGAAACTAAGCATGTCACCCCTGAATCTGTACATCTGTTGCTCTCCTGATGCTTTCCTGCATAATTCATTTTAATACAGTTAATGTCTGCATCCCATTAAAATTCCTTACACATATTTTTGTGTGCAGTTTGCATTAGAAATGAGAAAATGTGGGAAAGGGGTAAAGGGCAAGGGGGTTCATTAACACAACTGTTTCCTTTCTTTATCATTAGTGTTCTATGTATTGAATGCATACCTGTGGTCTGCCTTTATCCACCTATTTCAGCATGCACTGGCATCTCTTTCTCTGAGTCTGAGTCTTATCTTTAGTGCCATTAGAAATTCCCTGCAGGTTTTTTTCTCTTGCTTTTGATGTCTTTGCTCCTCTTGAACTGCATATGTCCTCTTCTCTTCATCTCCTATTCATCATTCGTATACACAATTTCTTCTGTGTATCAATCCCTTTATCAGCCAAGAGAATATCCATCATTTGCTTAGATACTCTAAAGAGTTTTTGTGGGCTTGCTGCAGTGGTGGAAGGATTTTGATTTTCACATTTTATTCAGTGGATGGTTTCTTTTCCTCTGACAGTACTGTCATAGAATCGTAGAGTCAGTCAGAGTTGGAAGGGACCACTAGGATCATAGAATCATAGAATCAACCAGGTTGGAAGAGACCTCCAAGATCATCCAGTCCAACCTAGCACCCAGCCCTAACCAATCAACTAGACCATGGCACTAAGTGCCTCATCCAGTCTTTTCTTGAAGACCCCCAGGGATGGTGCCTCCACCACCTCCCTGGGCAGCCCATTCCAATGCCAATCACTCTCTCTGTGAAGAACTTCTTCCTAATATCCAGCCTATACCTACCCTGGCACAACTTGAGACTGTGTCCCCTTGTTCTATTGCTGGTTGCCTGGGAGAAGAGCCCAACCCCACCTGGCTACAGCCTCCCTTCAGGTAGTTGTAGACAGCAGTGAGGTCACCCCTGAGCCTCCTCTGAACTATGGGAAGTGAGCTCAGCCTTGGGAATTTGTGAGTCTGGAGGCAGCTGAGCTGGTGTGCACTGGAATTCCTCACCTCACACTTCAGGGAGAGTTTGGCCTCTTCAGTAGCAAGCAGGTGTAGTTTTTAAGTGCCGACTCTCATGGGATTAATTCATCTGTGTTTAACACTGAGAGAAAAAGATATTCACCCTCACTTCCATCATTATAGAGCTTCATTTGGTGTATTATCTAGTTAAGTCTTTTAATATAACAAACAGCACATGTTACAACAAGAGAAAAGGTGGGGATTTGGAGCAGCCTTTGAGGACAGTGGACTGTAGCAATTTATCTTCGCAAGGTCTTAGTAGTGGGACTGACTGATGTGGAGTTTCTTGTGTGTGCTTTTCCTTTGCAGTGAAATGTGCAGCAAGGTTCTGTATGGAGGCTGAGAACCATGCCACTTGTTTCAAGTCATTTCAGCTCCTGGAAGCATGTGAAATAGAAAAGAGCAGAGTTAGGCTCACAGGTTGATTTTGCCCAAATAGTGCTAGGTAAAATGAGGTGCCATCCAGTGAGGTTAGTGAGTGAGAATTCTGCAGTATATGTTAAGATAACAACAAGGCAAATAATGTTTGTGGATTGGATGGAAATCATTGTCTGGGACAGACTGGGCATCAGCCTGTTCAGGTGGTTTCTGTTTTGCTGCAACAAACACTAACTTCTGTCTGGCTGCCATGTTCTCTTTTGCTGTTCCTTTGCAGCTTGCATGACACTGAATAAGTTAAATTGGGATGAAAGCTACCAAAACTCTTTCTTCTTATTTTTGTAAGCTAGAAAAAGGCAACAAAAATGTTTTTTTTTCTTGGAACTACTAATTGAGGTGTTGCAAAACACCTGATTTAGCTGAGGTCTTGCAGAACCCTGATTAGCTTGCCATGGGAAATGTGGTCAAGGCCCTCATGGATCAGTGTGATTGAAGGCAAAGCCACATGGACTCTAAATGAGTCAATGTGAATTGTGCCAGAGACCTTTATTGATCATTTTGGCTCTCAATATATCCCCTCAGGGCCACAAGGTACACACCTACACATTAGCATAATTAGTCAAGGACAGCCCACTCCATCAGCATAAACCACACCTTGTTTTCCTCATTAACGAGGTGTCTGTTATCTATCCCTTCTGAGATAAGGTAGCCAGCAGCTGGTGGGAACCAAGGTCAGCATCCACCTGTTATTATCCTTCTTCACTTTGCATTCCCACATTGAGTAGTTTATGAACCCAAGCAGGTTTGTGCTTTTTACCCCCATACTGCTCATACTTCCATTTGTTCTGTTGCAGCACCTTTGTTTAATTTCATCCTAAATTATCTAATACTTTAATCTCTTGATGTCAGAGACTGGATTTGTCTATGGTTTGGAAAGCTACCAGAAAAATGAGGCTGGCAACCATCAAGTGCTACTGCAGTGCAAGAAATGGTTGATTAGGCTACCGTCAGGTCAGTGGCTTACTCTTGATCAAGAGAGAATTTCATGTCCCCTTGTGTTAAACTTCAATGATGTGTAGCTTAGTTTAGCCAATAAATTACATTTTTCTGTTCATACCTCATGCAAATAATACATAATGCTGCAATTAGTGAGCAAAGAGCTCGACTCTGTTAACCCCTCCTCTTGTACCAACAATAAACAGTTGGAAATTCTCCCTTAGTATCCTGGAGAGTGTTTTAGTCCTGCAGAGGGTGCTAAACCTTTCTGCTTTATCCATGTTTTGCAAGCATTTTCTTTTTGCCTCTTCTTTTTTTTTTCAGCCACATGTATGTGATGTAAAGCATTATATTATGCTTCCACCAATTCTAAAGCTTTATTACATTAGTGTGTTGTGAATGTGTACATTGATTTGGATAATATAATAATTCAAGATAAAAGAGGAGAAAGCCTCAGAGATAAAATCCATCAGTGCCTCATCTCCAAGTGGCTGACTTCGAGTAAGAGCCAGGAGAGGCTAACACTGTGCAGCATTTGCCTGTATTGTGAGATGATAGATAATGAAGAAGACACATTCATATAAGACTTAGCCAAATTTCCCTACCAATTGCATATTTGTTATAACTGTATTCTCATGAAGAGGTATCAGAGGTTTGTAGCAGAAGATACAATGAATCATGTAGGCCTTCTGTCTCCTGCACTTGTTCATTGACCTCATGTAAATGTAATCATTCATCTTCAATTTTTTTATACTAATGAATCAAAGGCAGACTTGATATTGTCAGACAAGCACTGGGATACACTCCAGGAAACAGTATCACAGTATCCCAGTATCACCAAGGTTGGAAGAGACCTCATAGATCATCAAGTCCAACCCTTTACCACAGAGCTCAAGGCCAGACCATGGCACCAAGTGCCACGTCCAATCCTGCCTTGAACAGCTCCAGGGACGGCGACTCCACCACCTCCCCGGGCAGCCCATTCCAGTGTCCAATGACTCTCTCAGGGAAGAACTTTCTCCTCACCTCCAGCCTAAATCTCCCCTGGCACAGCCTGAGGCTGTGTCCTCTTGTTCTGGTGCTGGCCACCTGAGAGAAGAGAGCAACCTCCCCCTGGCCACAACCACCCCTCAGGTAGTTGCAGACAGCAATAAGGTCTGCCCTGAGCCTCCTCTTCTCCAGGCTAACCAATCCCAGCTCCCTCAGCCTCTCCTCGTAGGGCTGTGCTCAAGGCCTCTCCCCAGCCTCGTCGCCCTTCTCTGGACACACTCAAGCATCTCAATGTCCCTCCTAAACTGGGGGGCCCAGAACTGAACACAGCACTCAAGGTGTGGTCTAACCAGTGCAGAGTACAGGGGCAGAATGACCTCCCTGCTCCTGCTGGCCACACCATTCCTGATGCAGGCCAGGATGCCACTGGCTCTCTTGGCCACCTGGGCACACTGCTGGCTCATGTTCAGGCAGGTATCAATCAGCACCCCCAGATCCCTCTCTGTCTGGCTGCTCTCCAGCCACTCCGACCCTAGCCTGTATCTCTGCATGGGGTTGCTGTGGCCAAAGTGCAGCACTCTGCACTTGGAGCTATTGAATGCCATCCCCTTGGACTCTGCCCATCTGTGCAGGCAGTCAAGGTCCTGCTGCAGAGCCCTTCTGCCCTCCAACTCAGCCACATCTGCCCCCAGCTTGGTGTCATCTGCAAACTTGCTGATGACTGACTCCATGCCCTCATCCAGATCATCTATGAAGATGTTAAAGAGGATGGGGCCCAGCACTGATCCCTGAGGGACACCACTAGTGACCTTCCTTCCAGTGGTGAGGTGACAAAATGAAAGAAAATAAAAGTGGATTTTGCAATTTAAAACATGTTGTGCTGAGGGAAGAATGCACAGCCAGCTATAATGTGATGTGATCTGGTTTTGTATGTGCTAGGGAGAATTTTACAGAGATGGAAAGGATACTTAAAGGAACAGGAAGTCTATTCTATATAATGGTGTTTGCTTTATCTGTCATGAGCTAGAAGAAAGGTTTAAATACTTGCTTTTGCCCCATATCTTTTAAAAGTGTGTCAAGTTATGCAAAGTTAATAATCTGCATTAATTTTGCTATCCAGGTGATGGTTGCTAATAACTGTGAAAACAGAGCTTTGTCTTGGCCAGTCTTGAATGTCAACATGGGTGTTAGAAGGGACAGAGCACTTTTTTAACCTAGTCATCTAGGTGATTGGTGATATAGAGCTGTCTGAAAATACAGCCATTGGGAGAGTTCAGAGGGTAATGGTCAAACAACTTTTCTTGTGCCTGAGGATACAAAGTTGTTCACACAACGCAGGGATGAGATTGTTTTTTCTCTTCACACTATGTCAGGAGGTTAAGAATTCCAGCTTCCGACAGCAGTATTCAAGGTAATGCTTCCCAAATAACAACCATTTTAACTTCCTTCAGTTCCCAATTTCCTCAGTAGAGATTGGGGCATAGATTCAGCAAGATCATAGGTAAGAATGTTTGATACCTTTGGTACTCAGCATCCAGATAAGTTGAACAAGGGGACACAGTCTCAAGTTGTGCCAGGGCAGGTCTAGGCTGGATGTTAGGAGGAAGTTGTTGGCAGAGAGAGTGATTGGCATTGGAATGGGCTGCCCAGGGAGGTGGTGGTCACCATCCCTGGAGGTGTTGAAGCAAAGCCTGGCTGGGGCACTTAGTGCCATGGTCTGGTTGATTGGTTAGGGCTGGGTGCTAGGTTGGACTGGATGATCTTGGAGCTCTCTTCCAACCTGGCTGATTCTATGATTCTATGACCTGTCTGTCCAAAGACTCCCACTCTTGGTGAGATGCCAGAGGAATCAATGGCCCTAAAATTTGTCCACTGAATTGCAGTGTAGGTAACTCTCTTGGGCTTAGACAGAAACAAGAACCTGGATCTCTAGGTTTATAAACCTGGGCCTTCATTTTAGAATAGAATGGATTAGAATGAAATGAAATGGAATAGAATAGAGTAGAATAGACTAGAATAGAATCAACCAGGTTGGAAGAGACCTCCAAGCTCATCCAGTCCACCCTAGCACCCAGCCCTGTCTAATCAACCAGACCATGGCACTAAGTGCTTCATCCAGGCTTTTCTTGAACACCTCCAGGGATGGCAACTCCACCACCTCCCTGGGCAGCCCATTCCAATGCCAATCACTCTCTTTTTGTTGTCTGTTTTGAGACCACAAAATGTGTTTGCAATCCTCCTAATCTCAACTGAGTAGCCCAGAAAACAGAATACATATCTTGGGATTAGTGAGAACTGATTTTAGTGTAAGTGGTTAGGTCTTATGCTTTTTGGAGCATTTCTGTTTAAAATGAAATTTTTTTAGGTGTTTTTATTCACTGCAGATAGTTTTTGTTCTGAATTATATTTTCAAGCTGATTTTTCATCATCTCTATGTAAATAAATTGTGCTGCCAAAGTCAGGAATTGAACCCCCAAGATTTGCCTAGCAGTCATGACCAGATGTATCCTCAGGTGAATTGACTGAATCATTAAGATTAATGACTCTGAGCTCTCTCTGCAGGATGGGAAAGGTCCAGGGGAGGGTAAGGAAGCTGGTGAAGGGCTTGGAGAATAAATCTTATGAGGAGCAGCTGAAGGAGCTGGGGATGGTTTGTGTGAAACAGAAGAGGCTGAGGGGAGACCTCATTGCTGGCTACAGCTACCTGAAGGCAAGTTTTGGAGAGGCTGCTGCTGGGCTCTGCTCACAGGTAACTGGAGACAGAACAAGGGGGAATGGCCTCAAGATGAGGCTGGGGAGGTTTAGATTGGACATTAGGAAAAGTTTTTCACAGAGAGAGTGGTCAGGGAGTGGAATGAGCTGCCCAGGGAGGTGGTAGAGTCGCCCACCCTGGATATGTTTAAGGGTCGTTTAGGGCTATGGTTTCAGGTGAATCTTGTAGAGTAGGGTTCTAGGTTGGACTTGGTGATCCTGAAGGGCTTTGCCAGCCTGCATGGTGCTGTGATTCTCAGGTATTTCACTATGCCAATGACTGACAAGGGATTTGAAACTCAAAATGTTTCCTGCAATACTTCCTGCCACTCTGAAGTGTGACACAAGGCAGTAGCCGCTGCCGTCCGCTGCTGTGTGCCAAGTGCTGGTTGCTGCACTAGGAACGTGGATGGGATAGAATTACAGCACAGACCTTACACTCAGCTGAACATGCTCTGGAAAGCACTTGTGTTTTTAAATGCAACTGTTAGTGTTGTTTGACTGCTAAGTTCTCTGTATTTCAGCGGTTTGGCAGTGAGCTGTGGTTGTGCTTAGGATTTAGTGGACTGCTGAAGCAGTTTCAAACTGGTGCCCTGTGGTGAAATGGACTGGGCAACAGAATAGAATCATAGAATCAACCAGGTTGGAAGAGACCTCCAAGCTCATCCAGCCCAACCTAGCACCTAGCCCTGTCCAATCAACCAGACCATGGCACTAAGTCTTTTCTTGAACACTCATGCAGAGAATGGCCCTGCAGTGGATGGCAGCTGACATACTGCACCAGGAACAGAAAAGGTGGAGATTTGTTCTTCTGGATGAAGAAGTTTGCTTTAAAAAAAAAACAACTACCCAAAATGACAAACAGAAAAACAAAAACAAAACACCACCAAATCAAAAAGTTATTGGATTAAAAATATAAGGGACTAGTGAAATCATAAAATTAAGAAAGAACAGAACTGAGCAGAAATACACTGCACTGGAATATCTTTATTTGATTATCTTTTAGAGCCAATGGCATCCTGGCCTGGATCAGCAACACTGTGGCCAGCGGGACAAGGGACATTATTCTGCCCCTGTACTCAGCACTGGTCAGGCCACAGCCCACCTGGCTACAACCTCCCTTCAGGTAGCTGCAGACAGCAATGAGGTCTCCCCTGAGCCTCCTCTTCTGCAGGCTGCACACGCCCAGCTCCCTCAGCCTCTCCTCGTAGGGCTGTGCTCAAGGCCTCTCCCCAGCCTCGTCGCCCTTCTCTGGACACGCTCAAGCATCTCAATGTCCCTCCTAAACTGGGGGGCCCAGAACTGAACACAGCACTCAAGGTGTGGTCTAACCAGTGCAGAGTCCAGGGGCAGAATGACCTCCCTGCTCCTGCTGGCCACACCATTCCTGATGCAGGCCAGGATGCCACTGGCTCTCTTGGCCACCTGGGCACACTGCTGGCTAAAACATCAATAAGTAAGAACAAGTCTGTCTGGTGTGTAATTTGGGGAGGAATAAATGATGCTGTGCTATTCTTTCAGCCAAATAGCTACTCTCATTCTTTGCAATGCCCGAAGTGTTGACCTGATTATTTTACCATGGAGGATCAAATTTAGGAGAGAGGCTCTTCTCCTTCCATTGGCAACCAGCAATAGAACAAAGGGATACAGTCTCAAGCTGTGCCAGGGCAGGTCTAGGCTGGATGTTCTGAGGAAGTTGTTGTCAGAGAGAGTGATTGGCATTGGAATGGGTTGCCCAGGGAGGTGGTGGAGTCCCCATCTCTGGAGGTGTTGGAGCAAAGCCTGGCTGGGGCACTTAGTGCCATGGTCTGGTTAATTGGCTAGGGCTGGGTGCTAGGTTGGACTGGATGATCTTGGAGGTCTCTTCCAGCCTGGTTGATTCTATGATGATATTCTATGATGAAAGCATTAATAAAAGCATGGTCAGAGGAGCTGCTAGGGATTTCTTCCTTGTTTTGTTCTTAGTCTCCCACTTTTCTCACATAAACTTTAGCTTTCATTAGGCTCTTCTTTTTTTTTCTTTAATTTAAATTGGTTTTCTCTCATCTTGCCAACAAATCAATCAGAGGAGTCATTCCTATGAATACAGAACATCCATGGAGGCCAGCATAGATTTCTCCTCAGCTGCTTCTTATTATAAAGTTCCCTGGTGTGAGGTAGCCACTAAATAGGAACTTGTAGACATTCCACCTCACATGCATTTTACCATTCTGACAAATGCAGCTGGGGATTTTCCTTTTTAATTAAGAATTGAGGTGTTCTTTCCTGAAAAAGGCTGAAAGTGTGTTACTCCTGATGGTTTTTTATTTCCAGTAGCATAAACTTACACAGGTACTAGGAGTTGTCGCTCACCCCTGTCAAGGGAGGCTGACTGCCTTGCAATGGTCACTTGTTTCCTGCTGTGCTAATTAGTGTTATTAGTAATGCCTGGAAAACAGGTATCAGTCAGCTACCAAGAAATCACTTGCTGGACAGTTTGATTGATGAAAATACTGAAAACTGGCCCAATTATTTTCATAGGATGCTTAGCTTTCCCAGGAAAGAAAACCAACAAACTTACAGAAACAAAACTAAGCCACTTAGACACCTGCCATGTTTTCCTATTAACTGCTTGCTCTCTCTTGTCATAGAATCATTGAATTAGCCAGGTTGGAAGAGACCTCCAAGCTCATTCAGTCAAACCTAGCACCCAGCCCTAACCAATCAACCAGACCATGGCACTATTGCCCCAGTCAGGCTTTGCTTCAACACCTTCAGGGAGGGCGACTCCACCACCTCCCTGGGCAGCCCATTCCAATGCCAATCACTCTCTCTGGCAACAACTTCCTCCTAACATCCAGCCTAGACCTCCCCTGGCACAGCTTGAGATTGTGTCCCCTCGTTCTGTTGCTGCTTGCCTGGCAGCAGAGCCCAACCCCACCTGGCTACAGCCTCCCTTCAGGTAGCTGCAGGCAGCAATGAGCTCTGCCCTGAGCCTCCTCTTCTGAAGGCTGCACACCCCCAGCTCCCTCAGCCTCTCCTTACAGGGCTGTGCTCCAGGCCCCTCCCCAGCCTTACTGCCCTTCTCTGGGCACCTTCCAGTAGCACATGGCAAAAAATTGCTTTCTGAGAGCTGGGTTCCTTCAAAACCTCAGACCACAAAAGCAGGAACTCTGGGAGTGTGCGTAAGTGGATGAAAAATGGTGGGCTGTGATTTCTAGCATTTATTATTTTTAAAAGAAAATGAATGTCTAAAGGTAAAGCAGAAGGTGGCCAAATTTTTAGATGAGAACTGCCATGTTGAGATAGATGCTCTGTGTGGTGTTAAGTAATGATTCCAGTCACATAGCATAGGCTGTGTGTTTATGGAATCTCCCAGGCAAGCATGCCAATTGAGTTAAACCCATTAACAATGAGGCTTGCAAGGATCCCTGCAGTCTCCCATCACTCAATATCAGACATCAAGATGGAATATAGACATCAGCATAGAAGATTACAGTCTGTAGAGCCAACAGAGGGAACAGAGATAGGCAAGTCACAGTCAAGCACAGAATTTTTCTGCTCAGGATAATTGCCTATTTACTCTGCATTCCAGCTCCATTCCATGGGCTTAGATCTCCTGCACATCTAGTTAAAACTTGCAGAATTAATATCAGATTTCCTGTCACCTCACTCATTACTTCTGTCAGGGGAATTCAAGGAGGAAAGTAAAAACCCATGGGTTTTAGAGGCTGTTTCTACAGGAGTTCTCTTTATTCTCTTTTGTTTAAATGGAAAGCTGTCTGTTAGCATGTCAGGTTATTTCCCTAGGCTGCACTGGAAAGGACATCTGAATAAACTGAGATTTTACAAGATGGATATTGTTGTTTGAAGATCAGGCTTGTGTTACCCTTTCTGCCTATAGCCACATCTTCAAAGAAAAAAAAAACCCAACAAAACCAACCAAACAGAAATTAAAAACAATGTCATGGCAAAAAAAAAAATCACAGAACCACGGAGTGTCAGGGGCTGGAAGGGACCTCCAGAGCTCATCCAGTCCAATCCCCCTGCCCGAGCAGGATCACCCAGAGCAGATCACACAGGAACACACCTAGGTGGTTTTGGAATATCTCCAGAGAGGGAAACTCCACAGCCCCCCTGGGCAGCCTGTGCCAGGGCTCTGTCACCCTCACAGGGAAAAAATTCCTCCTCATGTTTATATGAAACTTCCTCTGCCTCCACTTCCACCCAGTGCCCTTTGTCCTGCTGCTGAGCATCACCCAGAGCCTGGCTCCAGCCTCCTGGCACTCACCTGCACACATTGATCACCATTGCTGAGGTCACCTCTCAGTCTTCTCCCAGCAGCACAGCCCCAGCTCCCTCAGGCTCTCCTCCTAACAGAGCTGTTCCATTCCCTTCAGCATCTTTGTGGCTCTGTGCTGGACTCTCTCAAGCAGTTCTATGTCCCTCTTGAATCGGGGGAGAGGGAATAGGTTGAATTCATGTTGGATGTGTTCTCTTTAGACTTCTCTTTCAGAGGACTTGTATGCTGTGTGCCTTAGAGGCTGGGAGCAACGCTTTGAATAATGTAGCAGTACAAAACCAGGCTTAACTTGTTTAGTGGTAGTGCTAGGAAACCCCAGCAGACATTTCTGTACAATGATCATGTACAGATGGCATGTTGAAAGTCTTTACTGACAAAAACATCCCTGTCTTGTTCCTACTTGTGTAGGAGTCTGTAAAAAAAAAAAAGGGGGAGGTGAAAATCATAGAAAGAGCCAGGTTGGAAGAGACCTCCAACACTGTGGCAGAGAGCAGGAATTAATATGTGGCTGAGTCAGGAATTTATCAAAAATAGTTATTTTTTATTTTCCCAAAAACCCGCCCCCACAACTCTATATACAAAGATTAATTTAGTTTAATAATCACATTCAGTCGCTTGAGAATTAAACTACAGGGATACCATCAATAATCTGACCATATTGGAAGTCAGAAGTTGGAAAAGGCCTCAGCTATTAATTAATAGCAGTTTCTTACTAAATTAAGCTAAGCCAAATAACTCACTCAGGCTGACTCCTGAGGTCTGTGTTCCTCTTCCTTTCAGCGGCTGCAGGTGAATCGTTAAGAGGTCGTTAAGGGTCGTTAGGCACACAAAGGTGTCAATAGGAAAGCAAATCCCTGAAGGTCTCTCTGCAGTCAAGAGGAGGAGAGTGTGTGAGCTCAGGCAGACACATAGGTCCAGGCACAGGCAAACTCCAAAGCGGGAACCCCAAAGGCAGGAAGACCTCCAATAGTTATACCCTTCGCTAGACAAAGGGCAGAGTTACCACACCTTAGGCGCGAAAGCGCACGGCCAGTCCCGGCCTGGCTCCAGCGCGGGAACTCACGGGGCAGTCCCCCCCCTTCACGGGGCAGTCCTCCCCCCTTTCACAGGGCAGTCCTCCCCCCTTTCACGGGGCAGTCCTCCCCCCTTTCACGGGGCAGTCCTCCCCCCCTTCACGGGGCAGTCCTCCCCCCCTTCACGGGGCAGTCCTCCCCCCTTTCACGGGGCAGTCCTCCCCCCCTTCACGGGGCAGTCCCCCCCCTTCACGGGGCAGTCCCCCCCCCCTTCACGGGGCAGTCCTCCCCCCCTTCACGGCTGCAGGGCAGGTGAGGGGGGGGGAAACCAGGCGGCTTTTCCCCTTTCCCCCCGAAGTCCGGGCAGGAGAGGAATTTAGGGGTACAGGACTCCAGGACAAACATCATCCAGACCAACCTAGCACCCAGCCCTGGCCAATCAACCACACCATAGCACTAAGTGCCCCAGCCAGGCTTTGCTTCAACACTTCCAGAGATGACAACTCCACCACCTCCCTGGGCAGCCCATTCCAATGCCAATCACTCTCTCTGCCAACAACTTCCTCCTAACATCCAGCCTAGACCTTCCCTGCCACAACTTGAGACTGTGTCCCCTTGTTCTGTTGCTGCTTGTCTGGCAGAAGAGCCCAACCCCACCTGGCTACAGCCTTCCTTGAGGTTGTTATAGACAGCAATGAGGTCTGCCCTGAGCCTCCTCTCCTGCAGGCTGCACCCCCCCAGCTCCCTCAGCCTCTCCTCATAAGACTTCTGTTCTCTTGCCTTAACACTGAGATGCTTTTCACTGGTTTTATGCACACTCATGTATATCACTCAAGTTCTAGCTATTGTTTTCCCCATCTCTGTTCTAAAAGTATAAAGAATGTCATTTTGTCTTTTTAGTTACCACCTCTGTGATCTCTTCATTAGCTAATAAATCCTTTATAGAGTCATGGTGCCAGCCAGCCTTTGACAGTAAAAAACAATGTATTCTTATGGGGAACTCTCTTGTTTTGGCCACACTCAGCCATTTTCATGGGGCTGGGCTTTTTTTAACAGTTTACATCCACAAAATAATGATTAGCTTCCACCATAATTTTGGAGCCATCTTGTAGAGAGTGAGTGAAAAGCAGCTAAAATCCAGGGGGATTTCACCTCTCTGCTATCACTGGTCTTAGCTTTGTTGTTATAAAATAGCGTTCTGTGTAGTATTAAAAGTGAGGGAGGTTCAGGTTCTGGAAAATAGGTTTCATATCAGAATTGGAAATGGAATTAAAATTAATGAGAAAAGAAATTAGGTTAAAAGGCTGGAAAACCTATTAGGAAGTCTCAAAAGTATTATCTAGCAAATCATGTCAGGAGAAGACAGTCAAGAAATAATTAGCAGTCATTTAAAACAGAAAGGGAGCAAACAACAGAAGCCTACATTTTTATGTTTCAGAGGCTACATCCAGGATGCTAAATCCATTAATAAAGCAATTACATTGCATTATTCTGCTTTTAAAAGATGTTGAGCAGTCACAGCTTCCATTGCAGCCTCCCTGTCAGCAGCTTCGCTAGAAACCTCATGCCCCAAACATTGCTCTCTGGTCAGAGCTAGGAGGTTTTGTTGGCATGAAGATTTTCACCTCACACCCAGAGGAGGGGGCAATACTGCAAATGGCATTCAGCAGATTTGGCAGAACCATAGCATGCACACTGATCAGTGCTGAGTGTAAATGGGATGTGAGATCTGGGGCTGGGCATGGGCCTTGCCAACAGGGAATGAGCCTTATAAAAGGGAATATTGATTATCACAGTATCACACACAGTATTATCAGGGTTGGGAGAGACCTCACAGATCATCAAGTCCAACCCTTTACCACAGAGCTCAAGGCCAGACCATGGCACCAAGTGCCACGTCCAGTCCTGCCTTGAACAGCTCCAGGGACGGCGACTCCACCACCTCCCTGGGCAGCCCATTCCAGTGTCCAATGACTCTCTCAGTGAAGAACTTTCTCCTCACCTCCAGCCTAAATTTCCCCTGGCACAGCCTGAGGCTGTGTCCTCTTGTTCTGGTGCTGGCCACCTGAGAGAAGAGAGCAACCTCCTCCTGGCCACAACCTCCCCTCAGGTAGTTGCAGACAGCAATAAGGTCTGCCCTGAGCCTCCTCTTCTCCAGGCTAACCAATCCCAGCTCCCTCAGCCTCTCCTCGTAGGGCTGTGCTCAAGGCCTCTCCCCAGCCTCGTTGCCCTTCTCTGGACATGCTCAAGCATCTCAATGTCCCTCCTAAACTGGGGGGCCCAGAACTGAACACAGCACTCAAGGTGTGGTCTAACCAGTGCAGAGTACAGGGGCAGAATGACCTCCCTGCTCCTGCTGACCACACCATTCCTGATGCAGGCCAGGATGCCACTGGCTCTCTTGGCCACCTGGGCACACTGCTGGCTCTGAAGGCAACAAATGCAGGGCAGAAAATCATAGAATCATAGAATCAACCAGGTTGGAAGAGACCTCCAAGATCATCCAATCCTGAGAAGGAAGCAGTGTCAAATTGACAGCGCTTCTGAACAGCATTTGCCAAGACATTCAGAGCTGCCTTGCAAGTGGGCAGTAGTTGCCAGTCTTCGAGTTCTGTTCCCACTGCAGACAAGGTCTAAAGTCCTCCCTCTCTTTAAGTAGGCCCTGAATTCACTGTAAGAGTTCAGTGGAGGTGAAAGAGAGGGACTACATTCATGTCAATGTCAATACTGCTGGAGTTCCTTTAGGAGATCAGCTTCTGCTACTTCAGATGGACAAAACTGTGAAGACAGACAGCAGTGAATTGCTGTCATTGAATTATAGACTCAGAACCATAGAATCATAGACTCAAGCAGGTTGGAAGAGACCTCCAAGCTCATCCAGCCCAACCTAGCACCCAGCTCTGTACCATGAGTACATCCAGTGTCACCTGTGTTTGTATGTCTGTGAAGGGCCAGGAGGATGCTCAGAGGGCTGCAGCAGCTCTGCTGTGAGCACAGACTGAAAGAGTTGGAGCTGTTGAGTCTGGAGAAGAGGAGGCTCCCAGGTAACCTTCTTGTGGCCTTCCAGGATCTGAAGTGGGCTACAGAACAGCTCGGGAGAGACTTTTGAGGCTGTCAGGGAGTGCCAGAACTGGGGGGAATGGAGCAAAGCTGGAGGTGGGGAGATTCAGCCTGGATCTAAGGAGGAAGTTGTTGAGCATGAGAGTGGTGAGAGGCTGGAATGGGTTGCCCAGGGAGGTGGTTGAGGCCCCATGGCTGGAGGTGTTTCAGGCCAGGCTGGTTGAGGCTGTGGGCAGCCTGCTCTAGGGTAGGGTGTCCCTGGGCATGGCAGGGGGATTGGAAGTAGATGATCCCTGTGGTCCCTTCCAACCCTGACTGATACTATACTATGATATACTTAGTCAGTAGCAGCAGAATGTTGTCACTCCCTGCTGGCTGATTGATGGAATCATTTGCTCTGAAGAAAATTGCTGCTTCCCATCAGCTGGAGACAGCTTTTGTCAGACCAGATCCGGAGTGTTTGACTGTAATCACACTTTGAAGGGATTTGCACACAAACTTATGCTGTGTGCCAGTAAACCAAGTGGGGATCTCACTCAAATAAGGACAAAACCTTAAAGAATGGCTGGATTTCGGTGTCAGAGCCTGTTAGTATTTCTCATTGTGGCTGTTTGAGCTAGACTTCTAGCCCAGACATGAACAAATTTGGAACAGGGAAACTTAGAAGTGGAAGCTCTGAGTGGAGAGGTGAACACTGTATGGATATGCCATAGCACGGCCACAATGGATCAGTCAACATCATTTCATTGGAGCATCAGGAGCTTTATGTCTGGAATCAGAGCTTGGACCTTCCCCTTGCTGCTGCTGCTGTGCCTGCTGCTGTCTTTCCCCTGCTACTGTTTTGGCTGCTGCTGCTTTTGCTGCTTCACTGCCACTTGACCCCTTCCCCATCTTCACTAAGGTGATTATATTTCTGCAACAGTTCATTCTCCTTATACTGTTATATTTAGTTTCAACTATTAAGAAATACAATCCCATTCTTCCTGCCTATCCAACAGTCCATGTTGTACTGAATTTACAGGGGAGGCATCCACCCTAACTTGGCATATTAATTTTGGCACCCAATGTGGGGCATAATCTTGGTTTGTTTTTTTGATGTATAATCAGGATAGGGAAGTGGAGGAAAAATTAATTTGCTTGGTACATTGTGGCTGTTTGAGCTGGATTTCTAGCTCAGACATGAAAAGATTTGGAACAGAGAAACTTAGAAGTGGAAGCTCTGAGTGGAGAGGTGAACATTGGAGGGCTAGGCCATAGGATGGCAATGATGGATAAGTTAATGTCATTGCATTGGAACATCAGGAGCTTTATGTCTGGAAGCACATCTCGGACCTTCCCCTTGCTGCTTCTGCTGTGCCTGCTGCTATCTTCCCTTGCTGCTGTTGCTTTTCCTGCTTCACTGCCACTTGGCCTCTTCCTCATCTTCCTTAAGGTTATTCTGTGTTTCTGTAGCAGCTTATTCTCCTTATACTGTTCTGTTTAAACTATAAGAAATACAATTTCATTTTTCCTGACTTTCCAAAGCTCTGTGTTGTAGTGAGTTTACTCCACTGGAGGAGGGACCCACCCTAACCTGGGATGCTCATAGTTGTTTTGTTTCTGGAAAAGGGATCCATATTTACTCATCTTTCAGTTAGTCTTATCTAATTTTGTCTCCCTACAGAGATGAAATCACCCAGTCTCATCTATGGAGTTTTGAGATAAGCTTTTAAAGTGGCTTTGATAAAAGAGACATGATATTTTTGTGGAGAGGAGGCTACACTCTCTTTAGTTTCTTTCCTGTTTTGATGCAACACAATTACTCTGAGACCATTCAAAATCGTAGTGGATTCCACTTTTCAGTGGTGCCCAGTGACAGGACAAGGGGTAATGGGCACTGGAACTCAGGAGGAGAACAGGACTCTCTTCCTCTGAGCAGGAGGAGAAACATCTCTGGTGTGAGGGTATTGGAGCCCTGGAGCAGACTGTCCAGAATAGGCTGTGGAGTCTCCTTCTCTAGAGAGTTTCCAAACCCAGCTGGACATTGTGATCATCCAATGGGATGAGATTTAACAAGCCCGAGTGCAGGGTTCTACACTTTGGCCACAACAACCCCAAGTAGCACTACAGGCTGGGGACAGAGTGGCTGAGGGCAGCCAGGCAGGGAGGGACCTGGGGGTGCTGGGAGAGAGGAGCTGTTCAAGAAAAAGTTCAAGAAAAGCCTGGATGAGACCATGTGCCATGGTCTGGTTGTCTGGCTAGGGCTGGGTGCTAGGTTGGACTGGGTGAGCTTGGAGGTCTCTTCCACCCTGGTTGATTCTATGATTCTATGATTCTTATGTCTCCCAGTGAATGTAGAAAAATCAAATGAAGGAAGGACAATAACAATAGAAATATCTTTCCCTTCAGCTTTTCCTTCTGTCTTGTACTAGTAGCAAAATTATATTGCTCAGCTATAGATTATAAGTGATTGGAATTTTTGCTGCTGTTGGAATGCCTGTAAATTAGCACTGATTTAAATAAAAGGCTTCTCATTAGGCAGTCTGGGGGAAAAAAAGATCTGAATATTGCTGACCAGATTGCTTGGCTGGTTAGAAATGTGGTGGTTTGGTGGGTTGTTGTTTTTGGTGATGGTGGTGGATTGGGTTGTTTTGGTTTTTTTTGGTTTTCATTGACTCAGTCCTGTGTTCAGTTCTGGGCCCCCAGTTTAGGAGGGACATTGAGATGCTTGAGCATGTCCAGAGAAGGGCAACGAGGCTGGGGAGAGGCCTTGAGCACAGCCCTACGAGGAGAGGCTGAGGGAGCTGGGATTGGTTAGCCTGGAGAAGAGGAGGCTCAGGGGAGACCTTATTGCTGTCTACAACTACCTGAGGGGTGGTTGTGGCCAGGAGGAGGTTGCTCTCTTCTCTCAGGTGGCCAGCACCAGAACAAGAGGACACAGCCTCAGGCTGCACCAGGGGAAATTTAGGCTGGAGGTGAGGAGAAAGTTCTTCCCTGAGAGAGTCATTGGACACTGGAATGGGCTGCCCGGGGAGGTGGTGGAGTCGCCGTCCCTGGAGCTGTTCAAGGCAGGATTGGACGTGGCACTTGGTGCCATGGTCTGGCCTTGAGCTCTGTGGTAAAGGGTTGGACTTGCTGATCTGTGAGGTCTCTTCCAACCTTGGTGATACTGGGATACTGTGATTTCATGCATCCATAACCATCAGTGCTTTTAATAATGTACTATTTCTGCTCTGATATCAAGAAGGCTGTGTTAGTGCTTTGACTGCAGAAATCAGCTTCACCCAAAGCAAATCTTCTTTTTCCTGTTGTAACAGCTGTCTCTTGGTGGCCTTTCATAGACTGTGAGTATAGCTGCCAATAATGTTAGCATTATATATAAAGAGAATCATAGAATGGTTTAGGTTGGAAGGGACTTCAAAGCTCATCCAGTTTCAACCCCCTTGCCATAGGCAGGAACATCTTCCACTAGAACAGGTCGCTCAAGGCCTCATCTAACCTGGCCTTGAACAGCTCCAGGGAGGGAGCAACCACACTCTGCCTGGGCAACCTGTGCCAGTGTCTCACCACCCTGACTGGAAAGAACTCTTTGATAAAGAGCTCTGTGGTAAAGAGTTGGACTTGATGATCTGTGAG
This sequence comes from Pogoniulus pusillus, assembly GCF_015220805.1. NCBI lineage: Eukaryota > Metazoa > Chordata > Aves > Piciformes > Lybiidae > Pogoniulus > Pogoniulus pusillus. Next base: position 14,370,846 of record NC_087295.1, read on the forward strand.
GTCTCTTCCAACCCTGATGATACTGTGATACTGTGATTTATATAGATAGATCTCTCTCTACATATGTATAAGAGGCCTGGGGGTGCTGGTAGAGAGGAGCTGAAGATAAGCCAGCAGTGTGCCCAGGTGGGCAGCAGAGCCAATGGCATCCTGGCCTGTATCAGCAACAGTGTGGCCAGCAGGACAAGGGAGGTTCTTCTGCCCCTGTGCTCAGCACTGCTCAGGCCACCCCTTGAGTGCTGTGTCCAGTTCTGGGCTCCTCCATTCAAGAGAGATGTTGAGGTGCTGGAAGGTGTTCAGAGAAGGATGACTATGCTGGTGAGGGGCTTGGAGCACAGCCCTGTGAGGAGAGGCTGAGGGAGCCAGGGCAGGTCTAGGCTGGATGTTAGGAGGAAGTTGTTGTCAGAGAGAGTGATTGGCATTGGAATGGGCTGCCCAGGGAGGTGGTGGAGGCACCGTCCCTGGATGTGTTGAAGCCAAGCCTGGCTGGGGCACTTAGTGCCATGGTCTGGTTGACTGGATAGGGCTGGGTGCTAGGTTGGCCTGGCTGAGCTTGGAGGTCTCTTCCAACCTGGTTGATTCTATGATTTGTCTTCCAAGCCATCTGAGCTGGTCTGGTAAATTTCATTGAGGGGGGTGGGGGACAGGCAGATGTTCCCACCCCACTACAATTAGCAAAGCCCAGAATTAATTCTTTGTAGTGCATAAATTCCAATCCTTTTGTCTCTGGACTGTCAGCACAAGGATGTTTTTCTTAGTGGGGATAATAACAAAGTCTCTGTGTTCAATAATATTTATGAGAATAGTAAAAATAGATTTTAGAGCAGAATTGCAGAGCTGTGGTTCTAAGAAGCAGCTTTGGGTAAAAGCTTTGCATTTGCTCTTTCCTCCTGAGACTACTAAAGAGAACACTAAAAAGTAAAATGGTGACCACAGAAGCAAGTGGGGTCACCCATTACCAAAGATTCATTTTATCTCCACTAGAGGAGAGCTAGGAAGCATCTCACACTGTTTGTACCAGGTTTTGCTTTATAAGTGGTGGTGCCTGGAATCATTTAGAAATGGCTGAGACTTTCAGATGAAGCAGATCACAGCTGTGATGCTGTTCCTTAGTAATTGAATAGTAAGAAATACAAGGTCTCCATTTTCATCCAGACTCAGTCACTTCTGAGATCATGGGAAAGGGCAAAAGCTATATGAGTTGCAATCTTCCTGAAAGCTCACACAGCAGTCTCAGAGGAGGATTTAAAGTGTGAATTTGGGTTCATAGTTAGAAATCAAGGTTTATTCAGTTGTCTACTACCTGCAGTTTGGAGTCCTGGGACCACATGCTCAGCAGATGTACATGGGTACAGGAGCATTCAAGTGGTAGCCAGTATGAAGTAAATGCACTGAAGTTAGGCTAATGCTTGTCTTAAAACATGATACAGCTCAGACCTCTCCTCTGCTTCACTGCTGCAACATCTGAACTTTCTGCTTTAGTGCTTATCAGTATGCAGCAGAAACCCCCTGTGTATTTTTTCACTGAAAATGAGTTCCTGATGCCAGACAGGCTGGTGGTTATCCTGACCTTCTTTACATGTTGGCAATTACATGGAAGGATTGCAGCTTGAAGTTTAAAGACCTAGTAAAAGACTAGCACCTGTCATCTCTGAGTAGTTGCACTGAAAAAAAGCCCAGAACACTGGGAGAGAAAGCAAAGTGAAGAAAGATTATGGCAGCTGTTGTCATCTTTCAGTCTAGTTCAAGTTATAGGCTAGAAGCCTGTGCAACAAGCCATTGAAGATATTGAAAGGGGTCTAACAGACTTCACTGGATCTTGGGATCTTGGATGGGATATTATTTACCCAGTCCCTCTTAGTTCCTTGTTGTGGTGTAAGTGTGTGCCTGTGCAAGTCACACTTACATGCTGCCTGTGCAGTGAAACTCAGTAAAAGGTTCTAAAATGCTTTCAGGAATATGTTTCTGGTTTGACTTTTCAGTTCACTTGGAGGAATCAACTCCTGCCCTATCATGTGTAGTAAAATGAACACCTGAAGCAGTAAGCCAATGGCATGAAGGCAAGATTGGACGTGGCACTTGGTGCCATGGTCTAGCCTTGAGCTCGGTGGTAGAGGGTTGGACTTGATGATCTGTGAGGTCTCTTCCAACCCTGCTGATACTGTGATACTAAAAGCAATCCTTTATCTGGTGGTTGTTTTGTTTTGTGTGTTTGTTTTTTAATCATACAAGTCAGAATCTCAGACAGCAATTAGCAGTTAGAAACTCTGTACATAACCACATGTGGTGGTTTTGGAGTTCTCCCCCCCTCTTCCCCCAGCTCACCAGCCTGCTGGAAGTTAAGGAATGAAACTCTATTTACAGCATGGCACAATTTACAAGCATATATACACATGCCATGGGCTACAATGCCACAGGCATCAGAAGAGACAGGGAGATGCTTGATGCAAGCAAATTCAATCCATTTCTTGCATGCCAAACATGTGTTTCTAGACCTTTCATCAGAAGGCTACACACTGTATTGGACTGCAATTGGTTCCATGTACTTGCATTAGAAATGACATACTAACTGGTGTAGACATTCATCATATCCTCTCAGCAACACCTGCATTGTGTCTGAGCAATCCAAGTCAGCAGAGATAGGTGAAAAGCACAGGCTCCAGCCTCACACTGGTTTATATTTGTTACACCATTCTCTAAGGTCATTCCAACCTTCCACTTTATCTCAACTCAGCACTTACTGAGCTCCTGCACTCTTGCCTGCCTGTGGCTTATGTGCCAGTGTACCATAATCAGACAATTCTATAGAACCACTACATTTAATAGTACTATTCCCAACATACACAATGTATATGCAGATATTTACGACTATATGCACTTACATACACCTTAAAAGTAATACAGAAATACAAACCCCACTCCCAAACAGCAAAACCCACCCAGGAGGGCTCCGAACTAACTCCCTTTGTTCTTCTCACCCCCTCTCTTATCTCAGAAGGCTTCCGTGCAGGGCTGGGATGGCCACACCAGGAGTTAGAAGAAGAATGCTTAGATTGAGTTATATAGGTCCAGGCAATGGATTTAGTATTACAGTATCCCAGTATCACCAAGGTTGGAAGAGACCTCACAGATCATCAAGTCCAACCCTTTACCACAGAGCTCAAGGCCAGACCATGGCACCAAGTGCCACGTCCAATCCTGCCTTGAACTGCCCCAGGGACGGCGACTCCACCACCTCCCCAGGCAGCCCATTCCAGTGTCCAATGACTCTCTCAGGGAAGAACTTTCTCCTCACCTCCAGCCTAAATTTCCCCTGGCACAGCCTGAGGCTGTGTCCTCTTGTTCTGGTGCTGGCCACCTGAGAGAAGAGAGCAACCTCCTCCTGGCCACAACCTCCCCTCAGGTAGTTGTAGACAGCAATAAGGTCTGCCCTGAGCCTCCTCTTCTCCAGGCTAACCAATCCCAGCTCCCTCAGCCTCTCCTCGTAGGGCTGTGCTCAAGGCCTCTCCCCAGCCTCGTCGCCCTTCTCTGGACATGCTCAAGCATCTCAATGTCCCGCCTAAACTGGGAGACCCAGAACTGAACACAGCACTCAAGGTGTGGTCTAACCAGTGCAGAGTACAGGGGCAGAATGACCTCCCTGCTCCTGCTGGCCACACCATTCCTGATGCAGGCCAGGATGCCACTGGCTCTCTTGGCCACCTGGGCACACTGCTGGCTGCTTAAAGTGTTACGTACGCAATGATGAGAGGTTAAACTCTACCTGACATGCTGAAAAATATTCTGTCTTCAAATATATTCATAGTGAAAGCAGTTAAAATATGCAAAGATGTTCTTCTCATTACTTTTTTAATGCATGTGGTTCTTGGAGTTGCTGGACAGGTGATGATGAATGACTGGACTGGAGGTTGTGGAGGACAAGTTGTACTCAGGAGCTCCTAGTGCAGAAAAAGTTTCAGAGCAAAGGCAGTGCAGAAGATTCGCTGAATGCAAATCATAGAATCATAGAATGGTTTAGGTTGAAAGGGACCTCAAAGCTCAGCCAGTTCCAACCCCCTGCCATAGGCAGGGACACCTCCCACTAGAACAGGTTGCTCAAGGCCTCATCCAACCTGGCCTTGAACACCTCCAGGCAGGGAGCAGCCACAACCTCCCTGGGCAACCTGTGCCAGTGTCTCACCACCCTCACTGCAAACAACCCTTTCCTGACATCCAGTTTCAGTCTCCCCGCTGCCGGTTCAAACCCATTCCCCCTTGTCCTGTCATTACAAGACCTTGTCAATAATCCCTCCCCAGCCCTCCTGTAGCTCCCTTCAGATACTGGAAGGCCACTCCAAGGTCTCCTTGAAGCTTACTCTTCCCCAGGCTGCACAGCCCCAACTCTCTCAGCCTGTCCTCACAGCAGAGCTGCTGCAGCTCTCTGAGCATTTTCATAGCCTCTTCTGTACTGGCTCCAACACTTCCATGTCCTTCTTGTTTTGGGGGCTCCAGAGCTGCACACAGGACTGCAGGTGGGGTGTGAGGAGAGCAGAGCCAAGGGGCAGAATCCCCTCCCTTGCCCTGTGCCCACACTGCTCTTGCTGCAGCCCAGCACAGGGTTGTGTCTGGGCTGCACTCACACTGCAGGCTCCTGTGGAGCTTTTCATCAGCCCAGACCCCCAGGTCCTGTTCCTCAGGGCTGCTCTCAGCCATTCCCCACCCAGCCTGGAGTTGTGCTTGGGATTGCACCCACCCAGGTGCAGGACCTTACCCTTGCCCTTGTTGAATGTCATGAGGTTGGCCTGGACACGCCTCTCCTGTCTTTCCAAGTCCCTCTGGATGGCATTCCTGCTCTCTAGCAAGTCGACTGTGCCACACAGCTTGATGTCAGCTTTCATCTTCCTTTATGAAGCACATGCTCATGAAGATATCCATTGTTCCATATATAGGGACTCAATTGTGTCTGCCTTCCGATGACTGGAATAAGGAAATTAGGTGTTCAGAACTTCAGTTGCTTTCCTGAGATGGAACATTTCTATCAGGCTGCCAGATTCAAGAAGGGCAGCCTGTTACCCCCATCCCCTGCCATCTAAAGGGTTTGTCTATTTTAAATAACAGTGCTGATTTTTGTGATGTTAACAACAATTTGACGAGGCTAGGGAGGGGCCTGGAGCACAGCCCTGTGAGGAGAGGCTGAGGGAGCTGGGGGTGTGCAGCCTGCAGCAGAGGAGGCTCAGGGCAGAGCTCATTGCTGTCGACAACTCCCTGAAGGGAGGCTGTAGCCAGGTGGGGTTGGGCTCTGCTGCCAGGCAAGCAGCAACAGAACAAGTGGACACAATGTCAAGTTGTGCCAGGGGAGGTCTAGGCTGGATGTTAGGAGGAGGTTGTTGTCCGAGAGAGTGATTGGCATTGGAATGGGCTGCCCAGGGAGGTGGTGGAGTCACTGTCCCTGGAGATGTTGAAGCCAAGCCTGGCTGGGGCACTTAGTGCTATGGTCTGGTTGACTGGCTAGGGCTGGGTGCTAGGTTGGACTGGGTGAGCTTGAACGTTTCTTCCATTCTGGTTCATTCTATGGTTCTATGATTCAATGACAGCAATTCACTGCTGTCTGTCTTCACAGTTTTGTCCATCTAAAGTAGCAGAAGCTGATCTCCTAAAGGAACTCCAGCAGTATTGACATTGACATGAAAGTAGTCCCTCTCTTTCACCTCCACTGAACTCTTACAGTGAATTCAGGGCCTACTTAAAGAGAGGGAGGGCTTTAGCCCTTGTCTGCAGTGGGAACAGAACTTGAAGACTGGCAACTACTGCCCACTTGCAAGGCAGCTCTGAATGTCTTGGCAAATGCTGTTCAGAAGCGCTGTCAATTTGACACTGCTTCCTTCTCAGGACTGAAAGCCAAGTTCAGGACAGTTTATGTCTTCTTAAATAGAGCAGATTTGGGTGGCAACTACAGCAAGCATTTAAATCTCCTTGGAAAATGGATTATGGCTTAATGAGGCTTTTTCAGGTTAAAGCTGTTATTTATTCTTGATATTTGTATTTGTTACTGTCATATAGGAGTCAAAGAAACATCAATGCCTTGCATCTTGAACTGTCTTTTAGGATGGAATAGCCTGAAATTTGTCTCAAGTGAATCAGGTCTCACTTGAGTGGCAGGAATATACCAATATCAGATATTCCAGTTATGCTTCAAGATGCAACACATGCTGAAAACTTAGAGGATGTCAAGAACCATAAAAAATGTTGTGCTTATCTGTTCAATATATGAACAAATATCCAGATTACAGTTCCAATAAATCAGCAGTACAAAAAGGGAGAAAAGAGACAGGGAGACAGGCATATGTTTTCAGTAAGTGTCTTCATAGAGAAAAAAAAGGAGAAAAGTAAAAATTCAGCTCATGAATTGAAAGAAAAGACAGGAAGAAAGGGACCTGGGGGTACTGATAGATAGTAGGCTGAAGATGAGGCAGCAGTGCCCAGGTGGCCAAGAGAGCCAATGGCATCCCGGCTTGGATCAGGAGCAGTGTGGGCAGCAGGACAAGGGAGGTTATTCTGCCCCTGTGCTCAGCACTGCTCAGGCCACCCCTTGAGTGCTGTGTCCAGTTCTGGGCTCCTCAATTCAAGAGAGATGTTGAGGTGCTGGAAGGTGTCCAGAGAAGGGCAGCAATGCTGTTGAGGGGCCTGGAGCACAAACCCTGTGAGGAGAGGCTGAGGGAGCTGGGGGTGTGCAGCCTGCAGAAGAGGAGGCTCAGGGCAGACCTCATTGCTGTCTACAACTACCTGAAGGGAGGCTGCAGCCAGGTGGGGTTAGTCTCTTCTCCCAGACACCCAGCAACAGAAGAAGGGGACACAGTGTCAAGCTGTGCCAGGGGAGGTCTAGGCTGGATGTTAGGAGGAAGTTGTTGTCAGAGAGAGTGATTGGCATTGGAATGGGCTGCCCGAGCAGGTGCTGGAGTCACCGTCCTTGGAGGTGTTGGAGCAAAGCCTGGCTGGGGCACTTAGTGCCATGGTCTGGTTGATTGGCTAGGGCTGGGTGCTAGGTTGGCCTGGCTGATCTTGGAGGTCTCTTCCAACCTGCTTGATTCTATGATTGTATGAAATGTCTCTCCGAAATGGAAGAGTATAAAAGAGGAAAGGGTGTAAAATATTCCCCTTTTCCCTTCCTCCTCTTCTGAAGTATTTGGGGTAATATATCTTACTTGTGCTGCAATCCTTTGCTATTATTCATGCAATGCTGCTCTGGTTTGTATCGTTGTAAGTATCTTCATTCTGAATCGATAACCACAGTGCCTCCTTTTTCTTCTGTGAAGTAGATTTGTTGGTTTTGAAAGCACTTCTGTCGTTTCATTAAACTGTTGAAAAAGAATTCTACTTAGAAACAGTTTTGCTAATGCTCTGGAATAAGAGGTGTTCTTTCTATATGCTCTTGCTGATGTCTTTTGATGTTATGTTTTTGGTTAGTAAGTATGAGGGTCCCAGTGTCAAACATTAATGTGCGTTTGCTCACGTGGAGCCAAGATAACCTTTCTTACAAAGGATTTCAGGAGGAGATCTGAGTTTTCCTGGGTACTCAGAGCAACTTTTCTGAACATCTAAGGCTGCTACACTCTACCTTATGCCCTGGAAGAAAAGAGTTTATTAATTTGTTCTTTATATGTTAAGGTTAGTTACTGTAGTTGCTTCCAGCTATAAACCACTAAGGTGCACCAGAGCTAATAAGATTATTTCTTGTCTTGCTGCATGGATAAGCAAACAAATGACCCAAAACCACCTTATCTGGACTGTATCTTCCTAGCAGAACATTCTATGCTGATCTTTTTGCTGATGTTGATGGATAAACAACCAACCAACCCCAAACCACCTTATCTGCACTATATCTTCCTAGCAGAACATTTTATTTTGATCTTTGTGCTTATGTTGATGTTGACCAACATGGATTAATGTTTTTGTTCCCCAGCCTTCCAGACAGTTTACTGTAGAGGAATATGACAGAATCACAAAATTAACCAGGTTGGAAAAGACCTTAGAGATCATTGAGTCCAACCTATCACCTAACACCTTCTAATTAACTAAATCTTGGCACTAAGTGCCTCATCCAGTCTCTTTTTAAGCATTTTTAGGGAAGGTGACTCCAGCACCTCCTGAGCACAAACTTACCTGGAAATTCATGAGGAATTAGTTCAGGACCTGCTGAGCCACCTGGACACCCACAAGTCCATGGGACCAGATGGGATGCATCCCAGGGTGCTGAGAGAGCTGGCAGCTGAGCTGGCCAAGCCACTCTTCATCATTTTCCAGCAGTCCTGGCTCACCAGAGAGGTCCCAGGAGACTGGAAACTGCCAACTTGGTCCCCATCCACAAGAAGGGTTGGATGGAGGAACCTGGGAAATACAGACCTGTCAGCCTGACCTCAGTGCCAGGGAAACTGATGGAGCAGGTTATCATGGGGGCAATAACTGCGCACCTGAGGGATGGCAAAGGGCTCAGGTCCAGCCAGCATGGGTTTAGGAAGGGCAGATCCTGCCTCTCCAACCTGATCTCCTTCTATGCTCAGGTGACTGCTTGGTGGCTGTGGGGAGGCCTGTGGATGTGGTCTGTCTGGACTTCAGCAAGGCCTTTGACACTGTGCCCCACAGCAAACTGCTGGCTAAGCTGTCAGCCCATGGCTTGGATGGCAACACTCTGTGCTGGGTTAGGAACTGGCTGGAGGGCTGAGCCCAGAGAGTGGTGGTGAATGGTGCCACATCCAGCTGGCAGCTGTCACTAGTGGTGTCCCTCAGGGATCAGTGCTGGGCCCCATCCTCTTTAACATCTTCAGAGGTGATCTGGATGAGGGCATGGAGTCAGTCATCAGCAAGTTTGCAGATGACACCAAGCTGGGGGCAGATGTGGCTGGGTTGGAGGGCAGAAGGGCTCTGCAGCAGGACCTTGACCGCCTGGACAGATGGGCAGAGTCCAATGGGATGGGGTTCAATAGCTCCAAGTGCAGGGTGCTGCACTTTGGCCACAACAACCCCATGCAGAGATACAGGCTGGGGTCGGAGTGGCTGGAGAGCAGCCAGACAGAGAGGGATCTGGGGGTGCTGATTGATACCCACCTGAACATGAGCCAGCAGTGTGCCCAGGTGGCCAAGAGAGCCAGTGGCATCCTGGCCTGCATCAGGAATGGTGTGGTCAGCAGGAGCAGGGAGGTCATTCTGCCCCTGTACTCTGCACTGGTTAGACCACACCTTGAGTACTGTGTCCAGTTCTGGGCCTCCCAGTTTAGGAAGGACACTGAGATGCTTGAGCATGTCCAGAGAAGGGCAACGAGGCTGGGGAGAGGCCTTGAGCACAGCCCTACGAGGAGAGGCTGAGGGAGCTGGGATTGGTTAGCCTGGAGAAGAGGAGGCTCAGGGGAGACCTTATTGCTGTCTACAGCTACCTGAGGGGTGGTTGTGGCCAGGAGGAGGTTGCTTGATAGCGGTTTGTTTTAAAACAAAAAAGCTCTTGAAGGTACAGATGTGATGTTTAATAGCTCTTTCTCAAATGCTGTCTTAGCACCTGCTCCTTTCTCACTGTCACATTGAAGTGAATTTTAAGTAACCACTCTGAAAACATGCAGCGTCAGGCTGTGGAGTAAAACTGAGATGTTGCGATACTGGAAGGTGTCCAGAGAAGGGCACCAAAGCTGGTGAGAGGCCTAGAACACAAGGCCTATGAGAAGAGGCTGAGGGAGCTGGGGGTGTGCAGCCTGGAGAAGAGGAGGCTCAGGGCAGACCTCATTGCTGTCTACAACTACCTGAAGGGAGGCTATAGCCTAGTGGAGTTGGTCTCTTCTGCCAGGAAGCAGCAACAGAACAAAGGGACACAGTGTCAAGTTGTGGCAAGGGAGGTCTAGGCTGGATGTTAGGAGGAAGTTGTTGTCAGAGAGAGTGATTGGCATTGGAATGGGCTGCCCAGGGAGGTGGTGGAGGCACCATCCCTGGAGGTGTTGAAGGAAAGCCTGGATGGGGCACTTGGTGCCATGGTCTGGTTGATTGGGCAGGACTGGGTGCTAGGTTGGCCTGGATGATCTTGGAGGTCTCTTCCAACCTGGTTGATTCTATGGTGAAAATGCAGGGCAATCAGCTCTGTAATATCTCTCCATCTGCAGAAAGAATCTACATATCCACCTCATTATTTGACGTTGTAAATGGTTGGATGAGCATTGCTTCTCCCAAAATCTGATACAATAATCAAAACCAGAGGTGACCTCTAAGGTGACACAGTCAAGCTTTCTGCCAGTAATGGACTGTTCCTTGCAGTTCAGCTTCTAGTGACCTTGGAAATGACGAGCCTGATAAAATGGTAATGAAAAAACAAAAGCTTTAAACCTTTAGAAGTAGCCAAAGTGGCCCTGTCCCAGTGAGAAACTGGGTTGTGGATGTGAGAATCTCCACGTGTATTGCTCCTCAGTTGCAGTTTTCAAGTGATCACAATTTTCATCTACGCTTGCTTGCTTGTTTTGTGGTGGTTGCAATGAAGGGCTTGGGGGGGGTGAGCTTATTTTAGTATGATAGGAATTTCTTTATCCAATTAACAATTTTTATTACAGATAAAAAAATAATTCATCAGCTTGCCTAGCCCCCTGACTGCAATATTTCCTTCACATCCCTGCACATTTATTCTTTCAACATTTTTAGCTTTGTAGAAAGGGGAAATGAGAAAAAAAAAAACCCAGATTCACACTTTTCCCCCTACCAACCCTCTTGGTTAATTAATTCGTGCCTGGAAACTGAAGAATTCCTGAAGAGACACATCTTCTTTTAGTTTGCTTCTAAGTAGGCCAGTATTAGTTTACTTTGTTGATGTAGTGTATTGGAAATTAATGGTCGTTATAAATCATTAATATTAATTTCTGTATGAATATTTTCTCAATAATATTCAAATATTTGGGAAAATTCCCTGAAATTTTTTTGATTTTCAGTAGACAGGAAGTAATTGCATAGAATTACACAGTTTAAACAATCAGAACTTGGAAAATAGTAACACTAAACCAAGAAAAATTCTGACTGGGCTTGTGGAGTCTTGGCTTTTACTCCAGCAAATGTATCACAGAATCACAGTATCATCAGGGTTGGAAGAGACCTCATAGATCATCAAGTCCAACCCTTTACCACAGAGCTCAAGGCCAGACCATGGCACCAAGTGCCACGTCCAGTCCTGCCTTGAACAGCTCCAGGGACGGCGACTCCACCACCTCCCCGGGCAGCCCATTCCAGTATCCAATGACTCTCTCAGGGAAGAACTTTCTCCTCTCTCCTCACCTCCAGCCTAAATCTCCCCTGGCACAGCCTGAGGCTGTGTCCTCTTGTTCTGGTGCTGGCCACCTGAGAGAAGAGAGCAAGCTCCTCCTGGCCACAACCACCCAATGTACTCACGACTCTTGGACCCTGAGTAAGTCTTCCGTATCAAAACACATTCAAACTCACAATAATGATCCCAGGGTAAAATCCAAAATATTCCAGGCAGAGGGAAGGAGAGCTGAGCTGCTGCTAAGCTGGCAGGTGTGAGCTGCATACACATGGCCACCTTTAAAGAGCCACAGACAATGAGAGGCAGGAAGGCAGGATGCAGAAAGGTGGTTTCTAAATCATCCCCCTTTGAATACTTCAGTTTGAAAATCAAACTGGCCAATAGGCACCAGCACCATTGTTCTGGCCAATGGATTCAAAGCTTCCTGCCTCCTTGGACCATGCAGGCATGCCAAGGACAGCACAAGACAGCCGACACGTGGTGCTAAGCCCCCCTAGCCCTCAAGGCTCTGCTGGGGCCAAACCCCTATTGTTTGCTCATCTAACTCCACTCCCAGACCCATAAAACAGGAGGAGGAGAGCGAGGTTTAACTCTTCCTGGCAGAATTTATGCCCTATCAGGGCATGTAGGCAATAAAGAGCAGTCCCAACATACATCTAATGAAGATGATGGAATCTGGCCGCACTTTTAAGAAGGAGGCAGCAAAGGCAAGCTTCCATCAGAAAGCTATTTACAGTTCTGGCTGAAAATTATTTAAGGAGGCTGTTAAAAGCTGGGCAGATGGGGAAAAGTTCCCTTCCCGTTGCACCCATTTGATATGTGGTAATTTCTTCACTAAGGGCCCCTCCTGTGAGCTGTCCTTTGGGGTGTGCAGTATCCATCCTCTCTTTTCTGGGCTCTGGCACCCCTAACTGTTGTATTCACAGACACCAGATCTCAATTGGAGAGGAAAGGTGTTTTGCAGCTGCCAACTTGCTTAAAAGAGTGCTTAAGAGACAAAGCCTAATTGGACTGTGTCTGGCAAAAAAAAATTCTCTCTGTGCTGTTTATTCAGATGTTTAAAGGATTGGGTTCTGTGAAACAGAGAAAGAGTGAGAACCCTTATTAAAGAGATTCTTGCAAAGTTTGTACAACAAAACTGGAGAACTACTTTAAAGCAGTGTTTTTCCTTGCACTAATGCTGGTCATGAATGCTCTGACTTAGCTGGAAGTAATGCCTGACTCTACCATTCCACTACAGCAACTTAACGTTCTGTGTAGGCTGATCATTTGTTCAACAATATTTGGTAAATTCTTTTAAGGGCTGCCAGTATATATTTTTGAAGCTTAGTTAATAAGAACAGCTGCCAGCAGACTCGAGGCTAAAAGAGGTAAAAAATATCTGCAGAAGGCAAGATTTTACTTCAAAAGATCAGTGTGACAAAGCGCTACTATTGCTGGTATAATCACTTTCTTTTGGGGGGGATGCTAATAGAGACTGGGTTTCTTGTCTTCACAGCCCCTACTGAGCCTTTGCTGTGCAAATTTGCTGATGGAGGGCAAAAGAAGCGCCAGAATCAAAGCAAATACACACAGAATGGAAGGCCGTGGCCTAGAGAAGGAGAGGTAAGTGACACGCAGCAATTACTTCCCTGGGGTTTGGCAGAAGTAAGCTGCAGACCTTAAGGTCTACCTTTCAGGAACATGAAGAAATTGCACCAAAAATGCACTAGTTTCAAGCAGGAAAAACTGTGTAAGCATGGGGGAGAGGGAGGCTTATAGTAACATACAGAGTGTAAAGTCACAGCAACAGACAATTTCAGAGCTTAGTGTGGAGTTTTGTGTACCCTTGTGTTGGGAACAGTAATGTTAAATGTAGTGATTCTATAGAATCAGTGGGCAGGCGAGAGTGCAGGAGCTCAGTAAGTGCTGAGTTGAGATAAAGTGGAAGGTTGGAATGACCTTAGAGAATGGTGTAACAAATATAAGCAAATGTGAGGCTGGAGACTGTGCTTTTCACCTATCTCTGCTGACTTGGATTGCTCAGACACAATGTAGTGTTGCTGAGAGAATATGATGAATGTCTACACCAGTTAGTATGTAATTTCTAACACAAGTACCTGTAACCAATTGCAGTTTAATACAATGTGTGGCCTTCTGATGAAAGGTCTAGAAACACATGTTTGGAATGCAAGAAATGGATTGGATTGGCTTCCATTAAGCATCACCCCATCTCTTCTGATGCCTGTGGCATTGAAGCCCGTGGCACCCTTGTCTCACTGTGAGCACTCTGCAGCCAGATCTGAGCCCAGTGTTCTCGTACTGGTGTGCCATCAATAGAATCATAGGATCATAGAATCAACCAGGTTGGAAGAGACCTCCAAGATTATCCAGTCCAACCTATCACCCAGCCCTAACCAATCAACCAGACCATGGCACTAAGTGCCTCATCCAGGCTTTTCTTGAAGACCCCCAGGGACGGTGCCTCCACCACCTCCCTGGGCAGCCCATTCCAATGCCAATCACTCTCTCTGTGAAGAACTTCTTCCTAATATCCAGCCTATACCTACCCTGGCACAACTTGAGACTGTGTCCCCTTGTTCTATACTCATGGCTTACCTTGTATAAGCTCCAAATGAATTTATACTTAAGCAACTCAACAGTTATTTCCTCCAGCAATTCCTGTTGTTAAAATATCTTTGGGGAGTACCTAGGTTATTAGAAAAGGGAGAGATGCACTTGCACATTGAAACGTACAGTCTGTATCAAAGTGTTGCCAGAGCTTATCTCAGTTGGGTTCTTCATCCTGTAGAAGTCGCAATAGTTTACAGTAGCCTCAGCTTCATCATGTACATAAAGTTAAAAAAGAAGGAACTCTAGCAGTTGCAAAGTCTGCCACTGGATGTGGGAATGCAACGCGAGAAGGAATAATAACAAGCAGACTGAGCATTCTGACCTTGGTTCCCACAGCTGCAGGATACCTTATCTGGGGAAAGGATAGATAAGTAGGTGTCTGGTTAATGAGAAAAACAAGGCATAATGTATGTAAAAGACTGGGTGGTTCTTGCCTGGGTTATGCTAACATGTAGGTGTGTGCTCTATGCTCAAGTCTATATAAACGGAGTCAGAATGATTAGTAAAGGTCTCTGGTAAGGTTCATGTGGAATCCATGTGGCATTGCTCCAATCATCACAGTATCCCAGTATCATCAGGGTTGGAAGAGACCTCACAGATCATCAAGTCCAACCCTTTACCACAGAGCTCAAGGCCAGACCATGGCACCAAGTGCCACGTCCAGTCCTGCCTTGAACAGCTCCAGGGACGGCGACTCCACCACCTCCCCGGGCAGCCCATTCCAGTGTCCAATGACTCTCTCAGTGAAGAACTTTCTCCTCACCTCCAGCCTAAATCTCCCCTGGCGCAGCCTGAGGCTGTGTCCTCTTGTTCTGGTGCTGGCCACCTGAGAGAAGAGAGCAACCTCCTCCTGGCCACAGCCACCCTTCAGGTAGTTGTCTGTGTGGCGTTGTCCGTTTGACCTCCTGCAAAGGCAGCAACTGGACCTTCCTCCCTGTGTGCTTGCACATGAAGTGACTCCAAATACTCTTCTTGAATGTAATTTTTTGATAAAGGCACTTGAATACAGGAGGTAGATCTGGTCAGGGTATCTTATGCATGGTTATAGCTACAAGGGTTGATGGACTTATTTCTATTCTAGACTTTGGAAAAAGAAGTTTGTTGATCAGTCATGACTTGGTATGGACTTTTCTGTGTCAGTTTTGGTTTTTCTTTCTTTCCCCCCACCCCTTTTGTGTGTGTGTGTGTGTGCATGAGCTTTGCTATATTTACTTTGATTTTACAAAGCAAATGAACAAGAAAACTTATTTAATGTTTCTAAATTATTTTTTTCCAGAGAGCTTCTGCATTTTTGCAACTACTTTTATTTTGCCAGCCGATACCTTTCAGACCACTACCTTATGACATATATACTCTAGGACAATTGATGAGCTCCTAAAGCAAAGAGAAAGACCTATTGAAAGCATAGAAATTTTTCCTTCCAGCAGGGTGGTTATTGTACACTGTTCCAAAATATTTGTGGGATGGAAGTGACAGTGTGACAGCCACATTTGCAACAAGACAGTGAAGAAGTCTTCAAAGGTTCGTTGCAGCCTGTTATGCTGTGTGTCTGTTGTGGAGGGGGCAAATTAATTGGTGAGAAAGGATATTCTATAAAAGTATATAATTTATTGGCTTCAATATTCTGAACTCTTGCCACCCCCAACCACTGAATTTTAATGTTAATATTTATTCTTACACGGTTATGGAAGACATTCTAGGAATAACTTCAAACAGTAACAGAAGATCATGTTGAGATGGTGCTAGAGGGTAGTCATATTCAGATTCTGTCTGTAAAACATTTGACTTAATTTACCCCTAAATCCCAATTGACAAGTCTAGAGGTAGGTGATATATCTGCAAAAGTTCAGTAACTGAAGATGCATCTGGGAAATAGAAACCAGCTTCAAATTGTGTTCAGATTGAACGAAGAGCTGCAACTTAAAATTTACAACATAATCTTTATTGCAGATTTACTGAAATTTTTGGCTTTTCAGAAATAAAATCTCTTGATATGCATATTAAAGAGCAGCTTTACTTGAAATGTATCTGGTAAAAAGGGATAAAACTCACATAAAATCTAAAACCAAATTAAATTCCTTGCATCTGCCCCAAATTTCTTATTGTTTACATTTAATATTCTGAACTCTCACCACCCCCAACCACTGAATTGTAATATTAATATTTGTTCTACATGGTTATGGAAGACATTCTAGGAATAACACCAAACAGAATTTGTCAGTAACTAGCAAACATTCAAACTATAAACAGAGAGAGGAATTTCCCCACAGCCAAATGCCACTTAGGGTCAATATGCTGATTGCCCAGTAGATGGGCCCAAGCTCTTTCTGCTCTATGGCAGAAGGCAGTAGAGGATTACAGAGGCATTAAAGCATTTATTCACAAATTCTTATTAATTATCAAGCACCCTCTGGGGCTACATCACAGCCTATACAAGTGTCCAATCTTCAGGAACTCTGCCTGTGGACTTTGAGGCTGGAATCCTCCCAGCTTCAGGGGAAAGGACAGTCTCTGTCCTTGTTCTCCTGGCTTCTTCTGGCAGGACCTCAGGTGCAGAGGCAGGATGTCATGCAGTCTCAACAGGATGTTGCATTGACCACACAGGCCAATCATGTGCAGACAAGCCAGGGTCTGCTTCTGGTAACTCATGACAGTGGAGTTTAGCAGACAGTGATAAGGCAGCGGGCGTGCAATAGAGTGCATGGCTGCATGGGTGACTGAGCTCCACAGAGAATAGTAGCAAGCAGTGAAGCAAGCAGACAGGCAAGCATTAGAGTGAGCAATAGAGGTGAGCATGTTGTTTGTCTGTGTACTCCTATTTATCAAATATGGGCCAAGATTAATGGCTTCTTGGCCACCAGAATGACCAATCAGCTTGGCAGTTAACCAAAGCATACCATAATAGGCAAGATCCACAAGCCTGCTCCCTGCCAAATATGAGAAGAGCACAGGCCTTGCACCTGGTGGGCCATAAGCTAGGTGCGTGGGCTTATACAACCACAATACACAACCTGGGTCCTGGGCAGTCCAGGCTTTATGGCACCAGGCCTATTGTGTCTGCTTATGTGTTCACCTCTGGTGTGGGCAGAAAAACATGTCCAGGCAAGACAAAGCCTGTATAAGCCTATTTTGGGCCTATGGTCCCTCCATGACAGTGTCTGAGAAACTGGAGACATATTCTCAGCAGCTGTATGGTTTGCCATGTTAAAAGATCTACTGAGGAACAAGTGTCCCAAGAATTACTTCAAGCAGTAGACTCAGAGCTTAAAAAATGAAGGTCAGTATAGGGGAGACAATAACCCCTCTATAAGGTCAACAATTGATATTTTAAAGACTTCTAAAGCTCTGTTTGAATCATAGATGCCATCATAGCTATTTTCTCCACTGTTCTATACTTCCTTTAGTTCAAATCAATAAACAAAGTACATAAAGCCAAAGCAAACGAGCTACCATTATAGCTATGGCCTTGCAAAAGCAGCTTGTTTTCAGCATACATAGTTTATTTACTGCTAGTGGAGTGGCTTATAGTAAGCAAAGTTATATCCCTGCGATGTAGAGGCAGGATGTGTTTGGCATGTTTATAGTATCAATATTTAAAAGCTAATTTGCAGGAGACATCATTCCTTATTGTTGTCAGGTTAGCTGCAGAGCTCTTGTTACATATACTTGGTGTTCCCCAAGGATCAGTACTGGGCCCAGTCCTGTTCAATCTCTTTATTGATGATCTGGATGAGGGCATTGAGTCCAGCATCAGTAAGTTTGCAGATGACACCAAGCTAGGAGCAGGTGTGGAGCTGTTGGAAGGTAGGAGAGCCCTGCAGAGGGACCTGGACAGGCTGGATGGGTGGGCAGAGGCCAATGGGATGAGATTTAACAAGGCCAAGGGCAGGGTTCTACACTTTGGCCACAACAACCCCAAGCAGCGCTATAGGCTGTGGACTGAGTGGCTGGAGAGCAGCCAGGAGGAAAGGGACCTGGGGGTACTGATAGATAGTAAGCTGAAGATGAGCCAGCAGTGTGCCCAGGTGGCCAAGAGAGCCAATGGCATCCTGGCCTGCATCAGGAGCAGTGTGGCCACTAGGACAAGGGAGGTTATTCTGCCCCTGTACTCTGCACTGGTCAGGCCACCCCTTGAGTACTGTGTCCAGTTCTGGGCCCTTCAATTCAAGAAAGGTTTTGAGGTGCTGGAACATGTCCAGAGAAGGGCAACAAAGCTGGTGAGGGGCCTGGAGCACAAATCCTATGAGGAGAGGTTGAGGGAGCTGGGGGTGTGCAGCCTGGAGAAGAGGAGGCTCAGGGGTGATCTTATTACTGTCTACAACTACCTGAAGGGGCATTGTAGCCAGGTGGGGGTTGGGCTCTGCTGCCAGGCAACCAGCAATAGAACAAGGGGACACAGTCTCAAGTTGTGCCAGGGTAGGTCTAGGCTGGATATTAGGAGGAAGTTGTTGGCAGAGAGAGTGATTGGCATTGGAATGGGCTGCCCAGAGAGGTGGTGGAGGCACCGTCCCTGGGGGTCTTCAAGAAAAGACTGGATGAGGCACTTAGTGCCATGGTCTGGTTGACTGGATAGGGCTGGGTGCTAGGTTGGACTGGATGATCTTGGAGGTCTCTTCCAACCTGGTTGATTCTATGATTCTATGATTCTACTTTACAAATCATATATAGCTGCAGACTCAGAAATTTCTATTTCAGGCTAGAGATGTTTTCTTAGATTTGTTCTGTTTACTGCCACCTTACTGCACTTGGGATATTCACTACTCAGAGCATCAAAGAAGGCATGTTTTCTCTTAGGGTCACTCATTTATTAGATTTCTTCTCCACTGTTGTTAATTTTCTCCTTTACCACATAAAATCTTTCCATGTAATCACTCTCATATTTAATGCACAGTAGGGTTTTTCTAACTCTTTGCCCTTTAATGATCTTACTGTAATCACAATTGTCTTGGGTTCAAATGCAAGTTCCCAGAGACTCTAATAAATTTAATAGACCCAATGACAATTTATAGAATTTATAGAGTGCCCTCCCCTCTTCCCCCTCCTTTTCCAAAAAGACAGGGAGAGAGAGAAAGGAAAGCACACCCAAATAAATCAATCTCACTCGATTTGGAAGTAAAAAAGGAAAAGTTTAACAATAACTTAGAAAAGGTATTGGAGGTAGGGGAGTTTACAAAGGATAAGGAAGGGAAAACAGCAAAATACAAACAGGGATGGATACAACCCGAGCAATGTGATGGTGTCTCTGCCTCGTGGCTGCCACGTGGTGTGCTGGTATGCAGTGTGAGTGTGTGGGTCAAGAGGTAGCGAAGGAAAAAGAGGATGAAACAGGAAACTCCTCTGTCTTTTATACCACAGGAAGTGGGGGGAGTGGGCTAACCATCACCTGGAGTGTGGCCCACCCCTGGGGAGGGGCCAAGACCCCTAGGGTCAGGTTCAGGATTACTCCCCCAGGAGTGTTAACCCTGTACAACAATGGACCTTTCACTTGTTCCCTGAGTAGCAGCACTTGGGTAACCTTGCTACAATTTCTGCTATCAACTTTGATTTCTTTTGACGTGAGCAGGTAATGAGTAGGAAAAACTAATTTATGTATGACCAGTGTCATAGTTCTGATTGCAAACAGCATCTGGAAATATTCCCTGCCTCTCTGCTTATTCTCTTGTTCTCTTCCCCAAAGAAAAACATTAAAAATTTGTCCAAGAGATTACTCTCTCAGCATTCCAACCCTGGACAAATCCTGTGGTATATAGACCAAGATGTATTTGACTGTTGTTCAGATAAGCCTTTGCATTCTTGAAGACTTATGTGATGGTTTGGGTGTTCCCCACCCCCCAACACTTATGAAAATCACCCAGACTGGACTCAGCCACCCTGGAAAATTGAATGAAGCTTTATGTTTACAGCTTAGCACAATACACAAGCAGGTATTTACAATCTATACAGCTATAGACAGAAATAGACAAGTTAAAGGTAATACAGAAACACAACAGCCCTCCCAGAAACCAGAGCCCCCAGGAGGGGCTCCCAACCACCCTTCCACCTTCTCCCCACCCCTCTACCTTACCTCAGACTTTGCCTTACGTTCAAGGTGAGTTTGGAGAGTTGGCCAGGGGGGTTAGGATGCAGATAAATTAGACAGCAAGTAAAGTTAGAGAGAGAAGTTCATGCAGCCCCAGAGCCCAGAGAGCAACTCTGTTATCGATATTTGTGTTCTTGTTCTTATCCATCTCAGCAAGCCTATGAGTGCAGCAGACATCAGCATTGTTTCCTTTTCACAGCCTGTAATCTTATTCTTCTCACCAAAATCACCCAGCTAGGCTCAAACCAGCACAACTTACATGAAGGGCATTTCTAAAACTTCTGAGGATTAACTAGCATAAACACTGAGTGTGCTCAAGGATTAGTGCTCATTCAGGCAGCCCTCAGAGAAATGGCACTAACACTTCTGGCACTGGCTTCAAATTGGAGCATGCAAAGTAGGCAGACAGCCATGCTTGGTACCCTGCTGTAGGAAGGAAATGGCAAGAGGTTTAGGAGGGAGGAGAGGCTTTGCTGCAGTGTTACTTCTGGCCAAGCTGTTCTCAGAGGTTTTGCTCTCTTGTATAGAGAGCTTCTGCAGAATTTTGTAAGAGAGAATGATGGGGTTTGGTAAAGTTTTCAAGCTGTGCTGCAGAATGTAGTAGAAAATGTTATTCCAGTCATGCATTTTTGTGCATCGCTTCGTGACCAAATAGAAATACTTTGGCTGGCTTTTAAATTGGCTTGCTATTAAGTCATGTATTTAGGAGCACACTGAATTTCTCTAGGGCTTTTCAGGGTTTTTTGGAGTTTGGAGATTTGAGGGTTTTGTTTGTGGGTTTGTTGGTGGGTTTTGGGCAGGGTTTTTTTGGTACTTGATTATTTGTCCAGTTGTAACTAGAGGAAAATGCCTGACCTTGGATAGCACTTTCTAGTCCTTACCATTCCACTTTTGTTTGAAGCCTCAGGAAATACTCAGCAGATTTACTGAGCCATGTGAAGGTTTGTGATGGCTGACCAGTTCTGGACTAAGGAGCAAGGCTGTCATATTAGTATCTAACATACAGGTGCAATAAACGTGCAGCGAAACCTGCAGGTGTTAGAAATAGAAGTTGAATTCTGCCCTAATAACTGACACCATTTCTGTGCCAAGTTCCTTTTTGTTTCTTAACTCTAGCTCTTTCTGAGACACAGTAGTTTCAACTAGCACTCAGTTCTGGAACTTCCCCTGAGAAGATCATGTTGAGATGGTGCTAGAGGGTAGTCATATTCAGATTCTGTCTGTAAAATATTTGACTTAATTTACCCCTAAATCCCAACTGACAAGTCTAGAGGTAGGTGATATATCTGCAAAAGTTCAGTAACTGAAGATGCATCTGGGGAATAAAAACCAGCTTCAAATTGTGTTCAGATTGAATGAAGAGCTGCAACTTAAAATTTACAACATAATCTTTATTGCAGATTTACTGAAATTTTTGGCTTTTCAGAAATAAAATCTCCTGATATGCAATTTAAAGAGCAGCTTTACTTGAAAGGTATCTGGTAAAAAGGGATAAACCTCACATAAAATCTAAAACCAAATTAAATTCCTTGCATCTGCCCCAAATTTCTTATTGTTTACATTCAATATTCTGAACTCTCACCACCCCCAACCACTGAATTTTAATATTAATATTTGTTCTACATAGTTATGGAAGACATTCTAGGAATAACACCAAACAGAACTAGTCAATAACTAGCAAACATTCAAACTATAAACAGAGAGGGGAAATTTCCCTGTGGTCAAATGCTGCTTGGGGTCAATATGCTGCTTGCCCAGCAGATGGGCCCAAGCTCTTTCTGCTCTATGGCAGAAGGCAGTAGAGAATTACAGAGGCATTAAAGCATTTATTCACAAATTCTTATTAATTATCAATCACCCTCTGGGGCTACATCACAGCCTATATAAAGTATCCAATCTTCAGGAACTCTGCCTGTGGACTTTGAGGCTGGAATCCTCCCGGCTTCAGGGCAAAGGATTCAATCTCTGTCCTTGTTCTCCTGGCTTCTTCTGGATGCTCTGTGTGTATGTCCAGGGGTTCTTCGGCAGGACCTTAGTTGCAGAGGCAGATGCTGTGCAGTCTCAGCACGGTGTCACGCTGACCACACAGGCTGATCGCATGCAGACGATCCAGGGTCTGCTCCTCGTGACTTCGCGGCAGTGGAGTTTAGCAGGCAATAATAAGGCAGCAGGCGTTCAATAGGGTGCACGGCTGCACAGGAGACTGAGCTCCGTAAAGAAAGGCAGTCTAGTCCTGGTAACTCACCACAGTGGAGGGCAGGTGTGCACAGCTGTCTGGGAGCCCATGGGAGATTCTGCAGGTGAGCAGTCAGGCAGGCAAGCAGGCATAAGCAAAGGGCAGAAGGTAAGAGCACGTTGTTTACCTGTGTACCCCTATTTATCAAATATGGGCTGACATTAATGGCTCTTTGGACACCAAAATGACCAATCAGCTTGGCAGTTAGCCAAAAGCATACCATAATAGGCAAAAGCCACAGGCCTGGACCTTCCAAATATGGGGATCACACGGGCCTAGCACTCAGTGGGCCATAAGCTGGGCACATGGGCTTATACGACCACATTATACAACCAGGGGCCCTGGGCAGGTCAGACTTTTTGGCACCAGGTTTGTTATGCCCCTTTGTGTTCATTTATGTGTTTACCTCTGATGTGGGCAGAAAAACATATCCAGGCAAGGCAAGGCATGTATAAGCCTAATTGGGTCTATAAGCCCTCCACGACAGGCTAACGTTTTTGTTTTCAAATAGACCAAAGGTTAACCTCCATATCCTTCCCCTCTTTCCCTTCCCCCTTTCCCCCTTTTTGCTTCTGTTTTCTCTCAACATCAGTTGGTGAAATATGTAAACATGGGTTCAATTCTCTCTTCAAAAGTTATGCCATAGCCATTTGGGAATGTTGCTTTTATTGTTTCTCTTTTTACCCCCTACTCATTAGAGTTTTGTTTAATGCAAACAGTAATTCAGACAGGAAAACATATAGTAGGAAATTTGAGAGACTTCCTGATTTCCTTGTAAAGTCAGTACAAGTGAAGGGCTGAAGCAGTTGATTCTGATGTCAATCATCCCTTCTTTACCAGCAGCAGGCATTTGGAAATGATTAATAAATCTGTACCAGGCCCATTTATAACTCAGACTTAGATTTCTTTTTGTGCTTCCAAGGTGATAGGTACTACCTAATAGTGGGTAGTGGCTGGGTTGGAGGGCAGAAGGGCTCTGCAGCGGGACCTTGACTGCCTGGACAGATGGGCAGAGTCCAAGGGGATGGGGTTCAATAGCTCCAAGTGCAGGGTGCTGCACTTTGGCCACAGCAACCCCATGCAGAGATACAGGCTGGGGTCGGAGTGGCTGGAGAGCAATCAGACAGAGAGGGATCTGGGGGTGCTGATTGATACCCACCTGAACATGAGCCAGCAGTGTGCCCAGGTGGCCAAGAGAGCAAGTGGCATCCTGGCCTGCATCAGGAATGGTGTGGCCAGCAGGAGCAGGGAGGTCATTCTGCCCCTGTACTCTGCACTGGTTAGACCACACCTTGAGTCCTGTGTTCAGTTCTGGGCCCCCCAGTTTAGGAGGGACATTGAGATGCTTGAGCATGTCCAGAGAAGGGCAACGAGGCTGGGGAGAGGCCTTGAGCACAGCCCTACGAGGAGAGGCTGAGGGAGCTGGGATTGGTTAGCCTGGAGAAGAGGAGGCTCAGGGCAGACCTTATTGCTGTCTGCAACTACCTGGAGGGTGGTTGTGGCCAGGAGGAGGTTGCTCTCTTCTCTCAGGTGGCCAGCACCAGAACAAGAGGACACAGCCTCAGGCTGTGCCAGGGGAGATTTAGGCTGGAGGTGAGGAGAAAGTTCTTCCCTGAGAGAGTCATTGGACACTGGAATGGGCTGCCCGGGGAGGTGGTGGAGTCGCCGTCCCTGGAGCTGTTCAAGGCAGGACTGGACGTGGCACTTGGTGCCATGGTCTGGCCTTGAGCTCTGTGGTAAAGGGTTGGACTTGATGATCTGTGCGGTCTCTTCCAACCTTGGTGATACTGGGATACTGTGTGATGCTGTAATTGTATTCCATAATCGTCTGTGTCTAGGACTGATGCATTTTATACCTAGACAAACACTTTTTTGCTTTACTACTGGAGGCAATTTCCAAGCCTGTCCAGAAGCACAGTAGTACTCTCATTTATAAACCACAAACAAAGATACTTTGAATATATTTAGTTTGCATGTAAGTCAGACACTGCTCAGAATTTTGCATCATGTTTAGCAGAGAGAATTGGACCTGAAGAGAAACTTCCTCAGAGGGATAGAATCATAGAATCAACCAGGTTGGAAGAGACCTCCAAGATCATCCAGTCCAACCTAGCACCTAGTCCTAGCCAATCAACCAGACCATGGCACTAAGTGCCTCAGCCATTTTTTTCTTTAACATGAGTCTTTTCTTGACAGCAACTCCACCACCTCCCTGGGCAGCCCATTGCAATGCCAATCACTCTCTCTGGCAAGAACTTCCTCTTAACATCCATCCTAGACCTCCCCCTGGCACAACTTGAGATAAAGTATAAGGGCAAAAGGTGACTGGCAAACAGGTGAAAAGATAAAGAGCAATGAGTTAAAAGTTCTCTTGGACACAAGATGTTGTCATTGTGAGCAGTGCTTTTAAGAAAGTGCCTAGATGACACAAATACAAATGACCTGTTTAAACACTCGGAGTTTGAGCTTCTACAGCATAGAAAAAGACTTTATATAGTGACCTACAGGACATCACTCTCCTCAAACTCAGGAATTTGAAAAGGGGCCATTATTACTCATAACAAAGCCATGAGATCATAGCAGTGGAATTTGGAGGAACATGCAACTTGAAGAAAATCTCTGGGGCAAATGGCATGACATTTTCTCTCCACAGAAGGAAGTCCTAATGCCAAAATCAAGACTAAGAAAACTAATTTTGGAGAGCAGATACAGTCCTGATTCTACTTTAGCTAAACCATGGCCCTTATTATGAGTAAAAACATCTCTTGGAAATGCTCCATTTCTTTCCTATGCAGCTCTCTATATAAAATACACTTTTAAATTCTCAGTTTCTCCTTTTGTGAAAGGGAAATGTGATTTTACTCTGAATTAAATGCAGAATTACTATAATAATGTGGAATATTTCTAACAGAAATGTTTAGATGATCAAAGCAAAGAACTTTGCAAAGTTGACCTTACTGATGACTGAGCTTCTTTTATTAAATCAGTGTTTTAAACTAGTCTCATTTGGTTGGTTTCTTCCCCTTGCTCGCTCTTCCTTCTTCAAGGAGTTTCAGTCAAAGTATCTGCTGTCAGGACAGAAGAGATCCTTGTGCTGCGATGCCTGGCAGGTATTAGTGGTGGTACAGAAACAAGTACAGGAATTTCAGTGTTGAAACTTCAAGTGATTCCACTGCAGTAGCCAAGAGCACACCCATTCCCAAAGGCCAGCAGTCCTCCAGCATGAAAGGATGAGGGGATGGGTCAGTGGTGATGGTGAAGAGAGACTAAGCTTCTGATCCAACTCCCACTTTGATTCAATGCAGATATCCCTTGAGTTCTAGGGTACAACTTTATTTTTCCAGATCTCTACTTAAAGACAAATCCAAGAAGCCACCTTCTTAGCAAACCCACTACATCAACATTTTCCACCCCTTTTTCATTTGTAGACCTCTCTATTTTTTTTCCAATGGGGCTGCAGTCTGCTGTGCAATAAGAAATCATGTGAGGACATGTTCTGGAAGATCCATGTCCTGGCTTGCCCAGGCATGATCCTATGGTCCCCTTCCCTCTGCTGGGGCAGGGGGAAGCAGAGCACAGGGAGAAGACAAAAGGCTTGGAGACAGCCACTTTCAGGGTCCAAGACTTGCCCAGACTTGTTCTTCCCAAAGAAGGGAAAGCAAGCTCCTGACTTCACCTAATACAGTCAGTTTTGGCAAAGAGCCCTTCTGATTGGTGAGTCTCTGTGGCCAAAGGAGCCATTGCCTTTGGGCAAATAATAAATGGGCTTTTGCCATATGGCTTTTGGCTTTTGCTTTTGCCTGCTCTGCCCTGCTGCATTATGCTCTGCTCTGCCTGCAATGGCTCTCAAGACACTGACAGAACTCCTTCAAGTGTTTGAGTACACTGATACTCAAAGTGTTTGAGTGTCTGATACTACTTTGTGAGTCAATATTCAAAGCCTCTTTGTAAGAAATTCTGTAAGTAGCTTCTATTGTGCCTTCTGCCTTAACAGCAGAAAGGAGCCTCTCAAGTCCCTGGAGGGCAACAGATATAATTGAAACCAAGAACCTCTTTGCAGTTTTGAGTTTAATGGTTGCATTTGCTAGTTATTTCTTAAGTGTCCTAGGTTGCCTGTTCCCTGTGTGTATAAATATCCAAACCCTGCATTTCAAACATTGTAAATAAGTGTTCTGGTGAGATTTAATGTTCATAAACAATTTTCATAGTTGTTAACAGTCTTTCCTGGATATCAAAATTAATATTGATTATTAATTTTACATAATTTGTATCAGGACAGCAGACCTGCTTTCTAGAGATAATGTGGAAGATTCACTTCTGGGGAAAAGGCTAAGATTTCTGTAGTGGGTGTAAGAGGCAAGAGTTGGTATGTGTTTGATCAGAAGTTCCAACAGGCTGATAATCACCAGGTTACTAAAGATAAGATCTGGGGGGGAAGCAGGGCTTGTAAGTATGGACATGAGCAGTAGGCAAAGATGGTATCTAACAGATTCCAAAGCAAAGGAGGAGCTCTGCTCTCCTTGGTTCTGCCTTTTGGGATGTCCTAGCCATATGTCACAGAATTCTGAACCCATCTATAGCAAGAGCCCAGGGAGCTGGGTTAGAGCAGCACCAGTCTGACCACCATGATGCTGCAGTTCCTGCTGGGGACACCTACCTTAAGAGGATAAGTGCCTGCCAGCTCTGTGATCTGTGCATGTCAGCAGTGCTGCTGGTCAGCTGGGTAGGGTGAGCATAAGCTGCTCTTTGATCAATAGAGTTACTCAGCATTCCTTGTCATAGACCTTTAACTCTCTGACTTTAGTATTTGAGCTCTAAGCACGGTAGTTTCCAGTATACCTTTCTCTTTGTGGTTTTACTATTTGAGCTATAATCAAGTGTTGAAACTGTACCCTGAGTGGGGTATCCATGTGTGAGAGTGTTCCCTGGTCCCCAGAGAGCTCACTGGAACAGCAGGTTGATGCTATTTTGAATTTTTGCCTGCAAAGTGGAAAAGCTGTATACACTGAAAGCAAGTGGTGATATGTTGGTGAAGCTACTGAAAGCTGCTTCCCAGCTACACGGAAGACATCATCCAACTTAAAATGTTTTGGAGAAGAGGAGGCTCAGGGCAGACCTCATTGCTGTCTACAACTAGCTGAAGGGAGGTTGTAGCCAGGTGGGGTTGTTCTCTTCTGCCAGGCACCCAGGGACAGAACAAGAGGACACAGCCTCAAGCTGTGCCAGGGCAGGTTCAGGATGCATGTTAGGAAGAAATTCTTCACAGAGTGATTGGTATTGAAGAATGGGCTGCCCGGGGAGGTGGTGGAGCCACTAGTCCTGGAAGTGTTTAAAAGGAGGCTGGATGAGGCACTTAGTGCCATGGGTTAGTTAATTAGAAGGCTTAGGTGATAGGTTGGACTCGATGGTCCTAGAGGTCTTTTCTGACCTGGTTGATTCTGTGATTCTTTGGTCGTTTCTAGGTGTTTGTATTTTCTGGAACAGATACTGGGCTGGTGAATGTTGTTCTTCTGAGAGTTCACAGAGATTTGGAAGAGAATAAACTCACTTTATTACACATGATACTGAAGGTGTGATCTGTTTTAAAATTATCACTCCTCAGCTTAATAATTTCTTTGAGAGACTTGCAAATCAAATTTACATAAGGAAGGCAAATGCAGTAGCTTAAGAATATTTTTGATGAGCTGAATGTGCTCATTTATGTCCAAATCATAACAAAGAAAGGGGGGGGGGGAGGGGGAAGAAGCAGAGCACCTTGTCTTTGCTTATGGATTTTTTTTTTTACAATGGAGTGTTGAAAAGAGGCCCAGGGGAGCCCTTGTCCTCCAAAGGCCCTGATGAGATACACCCAAGAGTGCTGAGAGAACTGCCTGATGTTGCTCTGCCACTCTGCCATTTTTGCTAAATTGTGGCAGACAGGAGAGGTGCCTGAGGACTGGAGGAGAGCCAATAGCACTCCAGTCTTCAGAGAACAAGAAAGAAACAGGTTCCAGGTAACTATAGACCAGGCAGCCTCACCTCCATCCATGGAAAAACCATGGAACAGCTCGTTCAGGAGGTTATCTCTAGGCACTTCAAGAGAAGAAGGTTATCAGGAGTAGTCACCATGGATTTACCAAGGGGCAGTGATGCTTGACTAACCTGATCGCATTCTGTGATGCTGTAACCAAATTGGTAGATGCAGGAAGACTGCTCAGAGAGGTTGTGCAATCTGCTTCTCTGGAAACTTTCAAGACTCATCTGGATGCTTTCCTGTGCAACCTGATGTAGATTCTATCGTCCTGCTCTGGCAGGGGTATTGGACTTGATGATCTGTGGAGGTCTCTTCCAATTCACACACAGTATCACACAGTATCACACAGTATCACACACACAGTATCATCAGGGTTGGAAGAGACCTCACAGATCATCAAGTCCAACCCTTTACCACAGAGCTCAAGGCCAGACCATGGCACCAAGTGCCATGTCCAGTCCTGCCTTGAACAGCCCCAGGGACGGCGACTCCACCACCTCCCCGGGCAGCCCATTCCAGTGTCCAATGACTCTCTCAGTGAAAAACTTTCTCCTCACCTCCAGCCTAAATCTCCCCTGGCACAGCTTGAGGCTGTGTCCTCTCGTTCTGGTGCTGGCCACCTGAGAGAAGAGAGCAACCTCCTCCTGGCCACAACCTCCCCTCAGGTAGTTGTAGACAGCAATAAGGTCACCCCTGAGCCTCCTCTTCTCCAGGCTAACCAATCCCAGCTCCCTCAGCCTCTCCTCGTAGGGCTGTGCTCAAGGCCTCTCCCCAGCCTCGTTGCCCTTCTCTGGACACGCTCAAGCATCTCAATGTCCTTCCTAAACTGGGGGGCCCAGAACTGAACACAGCACTCAAGGTGTGGTCTAACCAGTGCCGAGTACAGGGGCAGAATGACCTCCCTGCTCCTGCTGGCCACACCATTCCTGATGCAGGCCAGGATGCCACTGGCTCTCTTGGCCACCTGGGCACACTGCTGGCTCATGTTCAGGTGGGTATCAATCAGCACCCACAGATCCCTCTCTGTCTGGCTGCTCTCCAGCCACTCCGACCCCAGCCTGTGTCTCTGCATGGGGTTGTTGTGGCCAAAGTGCAGCACCCTGCACTTGGAGCTATTGAACCCCATCCCCTTGGACTCTGCCCATATGTCCAGGCGGTCAAGGTCCCGCTGCAGAGCCCTTCTGCCTTCCAACTCAGTCACATCTGCCCCCAGCTTGGTGTCATTCCTAACATCCTGTGATCCTGGGTCACTGTGATCCAGTGTCCCTTAGTCCTGGTACTAATAATATATAATGGGTGCCATGCTAATACATCAAGATTGGAGTCTGTGCAGTTTGCTTGCACACACCCCCAGGTCTGGGGTATGATGGGGTTAGAGGGCAAGTTGAAAGTCTGTGTGTGGCCAAGTGCTTAAATGTCTGTGCAGCAAGTAACTGAAAGTGATGTCAATCTGTTTAAGGCCTCATGTGGATGCTGAGCATTGTTAGGGTTCCAGTGGAAGAGCTGCTGCAATTTAGTCTTTCTTTATGTAAAAGAAACTAAAATAAGGGCAATTGTTCACTTTCCCTTCTTTCCAGCCCTCCTTCCCTGGTTACCACTTTGTCCCCAGGTCACACTATAGGATATAGTGAGTTCTGATCCAGATGGCTCTAAAGAGACAGGAAACTGCATCTCAACATGAGAATTTTTTTTTCCCTGTGGAGGTGCTGGAGCACTGTAACAGGCTGCCTAGAGAGGTTGTGGAGTCTCCTCTAGAGATCTTCCAAACCTGCATGGATGTGTGTGACCTGGCCTAAGCAGTCCTGCTTTGCAGAGGAGGTTGGACTCAGTGACCTCTGGAGGTCCCGTCCAACTCCTAGCATTCTGTTAGTCTGTGATTCTGTGACTGTTAGGTCTAGAAACTCACTTATTTAGAGAGCTTGGATCTCTTCTCTCCCAAGAGGTGAAAAGGGATTTTTTTTCTTAGTCTTGAGCAGATGGGATGAGATGTTAAACTGTCAACAACTTGATTTAAGTAGAGTATCTTAAGATTTGGGTTTTGGTTTTTTTTGGTTGGTTGGTTGAGGTTTTTTTGTTTGGTTTAGGTTTTTTTTTAATTCTTAGAACTAATTTTTCTGTCCCTTTAGGGTTTGTGTATACTGTTGAAATTGTCTTTAGAATCATAGAATCAGTCAGGGTTGGAAGGGACCACAAGGAGCAGCCAGTTCCAACCCCCCTGTCATGCCCAGGGACATCCTACCCTAGAGCAGGCTGCCCACAGCCTCATCCAGCCTGACCTTAAACACCTCCAGCCATGGGGCCTCAACCACCTCCCTGGGCAACCCATTCCAGCCTCTCACCACTCTCATGATGAACAATTTCTTCACGTCCAGTGAACCTCTCCACCTCCAGCTTTGCTCTATTCCTCCCAGTCCTATCACCCCCTGAGAGCCTCAAAAGTCCCTCCCCAATTCTTTTCTAGCCCACTTCAGATACTGAAAGGCCACAAGAAGGTCACCTCTGACCCTCTTCTTCTCCAGACTGAACAGCCCTGACTCAGTCTGTCACAGCAGAGCTGCTGCAGCCCTTTGAGCATCCTCGTGGCCCTTCCCTGGACACGCTCCAGCATCTCCACATCCTTCTTGTGGAGCAAGAGAGAGCAGCATAAAAAAGCAGTAACAATTTTTACAAGTGTTAAAAAGAGAAAGGAAAATAAGAGAAGATTTTTCCTTTAAAATGTATTGCAGACAAAATGTGTGCATGGCATTAAAGTTTTATTGTCTCTCTTTTGGGATGAACTCTACATATTTCTATTAGTAATTAATGCAACCTTACCAGACAATATAGTCTGTTGAGAATGTGTAAGACAGGGAGAGTGATTGCCATTGGAATGGGCTGCCCAGAGAGGTGGTGGAGTTGCTGTGCCTGGAGGTGTTGAAGCCAAGCCTGGCTGGGGCACTTAGTGCCATGGTCTGGTTGACTGGATAGGGCTGGGTGCTAGGTTGGCCTGGCTGAGCTTGGAGGTCTCTTCCAGCCTAGTTGATTCTATGATTCTATGACACGAGTATCTAAAAAGAGGTTAAGTAGATCATCTACTTATGATCTTCTAAGCTAATTTTTGTATCAAATGAGATCAATCTGAATTTAATTCTGTACATTTTTAAACTTCCCTTTTTTTTTCTTTAATAATGAATGCATTTTAAAACAACATCCCTGTGTCCTCAGCCTTGAGTCTCCTGAATTGACTTTAGCTTGTGAAGTGGTGCATATTTAATTAAAACAATGGCATTTGCAATAAGTGAAGGATGTATCCTAGCATCTGCTTAAAAGAATAAGGAGAAAAATATACACATGTAATAGTGATGTACTTTGGTTTTGCTGTATAAGGTAGCAAGAAGTTATTTTTGGCCTCTGGAAACTTGGACTTCCTCTTAGACCACTGTGCAGCTGCCAGGCTCACCTGGCTCTTCCAGGAGCTTTGCCTGGACTCATCATTAGAGCATTTATCCTGGCTGCTCATCTGCCTGCATGGGAGCCTGCCAAGCCCAAATGCTTTCCTGACCTGTCTGAGCAGCCATCTGGAAGGGGGCAGACATTATCACTTGAGAGTACTTTGGTACATGGGTGCAGGGGTGTTAAGAGCTCCCACTAGGAGTGCAGAGCCTGCCACATGGTTGGTGAAGCACCTGTCCTTGAAGCAAATGCTGTCTGAGGCTTGCATGTAGGATTGGTAACATTAACAGAAAGAAATACAGTGCTTGGAATAAAAGTGCCAGAGTTGTTTTTTGGCTTCTTCCAAAAGGAGAGCAGCACCTTGAGTAGTGGAGGTACTTTCCTCTCTGCTTCCAGTCCCACATAAATGTCTTCCCATCTGCTGATAGTGTCTGACATTGCCAAGTATTTCCTCAGGTGGAAAAAACAAGTAAGGAAGGCAAAAATAGGAAGCAAATGCATTAGGAGACTGTCAGTTTGAAAAAATCTGATTCTGCTCAGAGGGCCTAGATTGCCACCTTGGAGTGTAAGGTGGAGTGGGAAATTCAGTCTTCAGTGCTGGTCTCTCCCTGCCTTTCCTGTGGTACCTGTGAAGGTGGCAGTGGTGACAGTTGTTAATGGGACAGTGGTTTGAGACTGCCAAATCCGTTTGCACAGGTCACATCTGCTTGGTGGTGAATGACAGATGAAAAGCTCTTTGTAGCCCATTAAGAAGTGATTTTATTCTCCAGATCTCTGAAGCCTTTTTAAAGCCCTGTTTATAAGATTAAGTATATTTTTCTTCTTTTCTTTTTTAAATGCTGGGTGGCAGCAGTTGAAGAGCTAATGCTGTACTCAGATTCTACATTGTAAACAAGAGAGACAAACTTTATGGATGTTCATTTGATGATCTGCATGAGGCTATTGAGTCCAGCATCAGTAAGTTTGCAGATGGCACCAAGTTAGGAGCAGCTGTGGATCTGTTGAAGGGTAGGGGAGCTCTGCAGGGGGACCTGGACAGGCTGGATGGGTGGGCAGAGGCCATTGGGATGAGATTGAACAAGGCCAAGTGCAGGGTTCTACACTTTGGCCACAACAATCCCAAGCAGCACTACAGGCTGGGGCCAGAGTGGCTGAGAGCAGCCAGGAAGAAAGGGATGTGGGGGTGCTGGGAGAGAGGAGCTGAAGATGAGGCAGCAGTGTACCCAGGTGGGCAGGATGGCCAATGGCATCCTGGGCTGGCTCAGGAGCAGTGTGGCCAGCAGGACAAGGGAGGTTCTTCTACCCCTGTACTGGTCTGGAGTGCAGCCCTATGAGGAGAGGCTGAGGGAGCTGGGGGTGTGCAGCCTGCAGAAGAGGAGGCTCAGGGCAGAGCTCATTGCTGTCTACAACTACCTGCAGGGAGGCTGTAGCCAGGTTGGTCTGTTCTGCCAGACAACCAGCAACAGAAGAAGGAGACAGTCTCAAGTTGTGGCAGGGGAGGTCTAGGGTGGATGTTAGGAGGAAGTTGTTGGCAGAGAGAGTGATTGGCATTGGAATGGGCTGCCCAGGGAGGTGGTGGAGTCGCCGTCCCTGGAGGTGTTGAAGGAAAGCCTGGATGAGGCACTTAGTGCCATGGTCTGGTTGATTGGATAGGTCTGGGTGCTAGGTTGGCCTGGATGATCTTGAAGTTTTCTTCCAACCTGGTTAATGCTGTGATTCTTTAATTCTGTTCTATTTGAATATAGACTGAATGAGCAGGGCATTGGTTGTTAAAAGCCTAATGATGATAAAGCCTGTATCATTCATTGGTCTGCCAATAAGTATAATAAGCCAATATATAAACAATTTTGCTGCCTTGGCTTTTGGCCCCTGGCTGTGTTCCTGTTCCTTCACCTCTCTGACTCCTCCACACTAACCTTTTCCAGATAACACATGAGCCTTGCTGTTTTTTCTGTCTGGGAGTAGAGAAGGAGGTGGCATTGGCTCCTTCAGGGCTTTTTCTTTGTCCAGAGGGGAAGATTTGATTTCTGTATTGTTTCTAAATTGTGTATAATTGTAAATACCTGTCAATATATTTTGTGTGTGTGCTTGGAAATGTAGCTTGCTGTGAAGTACAGCTTTATCTTGCTTCCAAACCTTCTGAGCTGGTCTGGTAAATTTCAGTTTTTGGGTGTGAGTGTGGGGGGGAATTTCCTAACCCACCAGGCTGTCATTTTGCTTAGTGTTCTGCCACGCAGCCCACTTTGTTTCTTGTCTCACGGTAAATGCAAGTGACAGCCACACAGATAGCAGATAGCTGGGATCATAAAGGGTGTGGCCTTCGTGGGAAAGAGGAGGCCTCTTACTGAGATGCTCTCAGAAAGTTGGCTTGAGAATATTTACCAACTACCTGTCTCAGAGGCAGCAGCAGGATTTGGCCCTGTCTTGCTGTAATGAGCCAAGGGGTGGAACATGCACCGACCACGCTGATATTGGTGCAACAAGCCCAGCACTTGCCCTGAATGGTATGGAAAGATGACAACCAACATACTGCACAGATCTGTTTGTCAGAGATCTCTCAAGCAGGAGAGGTCACCAATCTGTCCACGCTGTGTTGGGCCATCAGATCTGCCCTGGAGAAAGGAGATTTCCATCCAAGCTGCATTCAGTTTCATTCATATTGGCTTAGAATATGTTTAATGTCTCTCACCTCCTTTTTTTTTCCCCCTCTTTTTATTTTCTTCCCCAGTCATAGTAAAAATCTGTTTTCCTTCCTTATGTGCAGGCTGGCATGGCTTTGACTTACGACCCAGCAGCTGCCATACAGAACGGGTAAGCAGTGCAAGTTTTCTTATGCCTTCTGAAATATTGTTTGGAATGCTATCTTCCCTTTTCTCTTTCTGTGGTACAATTTATTCAGCAGCAAATTCTCTCAGTCATATTTTTGCCTGAAGCATGTAATGCTACGTTGTCAAGTTCTTCTGTTGGTTTCTCTCCTGTTTTTATGCTCTCTTGTTTGTAATATCCATTTAAATGAGAAGTTGTTTTCCCTCATAGAATCATAGAATCATAGAATCAACCAGGTTGGAAGAGACCTCCAAGATCATCCAGTCCAACCTATCACCCAGCCCTAGCCAGTCAACTAGACCATGGCACTGAGTGCCTCATCCAGTCTTTTCTTGAAGACCCCCAGGGACGGTGCCTCCACCACCTCCCTGGGCAGCCCATTCCAATGCCAATCACTCTCTCTGTGAAGAACTTCTTCCTAACATCCAGCCTATACCTACCCTGGCACAACTGGAGACCGTGTCCCCTTGTTCTGTTGCTGGTTACCTGGGAGAAGAGGCCACCCCCCACCTGGCTACAATGCCCCTTCAGGTAGTTGTAGACAGTAATAAGATCACCCCTGAGCCTCCTCTTCTCCAGGCTAAACACCCCCAGCTCCCTCAACCTCTCCTCATAGGATTTGTGCTCCAGGCCCCTCACCAGCTTTGTTGCCCTTCTCTGGACATGTTCCAGCACCTCAACATCTTTCTTGAATTGAGGGGCCCAGAACTGGACACAGTACTCAAGGTGTGGCCTGACCAGTGCTGAGTACAGGGGAAGAATAACCTCCCTTGTCCTAGTGGCCACACTGCTCCTGATGCAGGCCAGGATGCCATTGGCTCTCTTGGCCACCTGGGCACACTGCTGCCTCATCTTCAGCTTACTATCTATCAGTACCCCCAGGTCCCTTTCCTCCTGGCTGCTCTCCAGCCACTCAGTCCCCGGCCTGTAGCACTGCTTGGGGTTGTTGTGGCCGAAGTGCAGAACCCTGCACTTGGCCTTGTTCAATCTCATCCCATTGGCCTCTGCCCACCCATCCAGCCTGTCCAGGTCCCTCTGCAGGGCTCTCCTACCTTCCAACAGATCAACACCTGCTCCTAGCTTGGTGTCATCTGCAAACTTACTGATGCTGGACTCAATGCCCTCGTCCAGATCATCAATAAAGATATTGAACAGGACTGGGCCCAGCACTGATCCTTGGGGATCACCACTTGTGACTGGCTGCCAACTGGATGTGGCACCATTCACCACCACTCTCTGAGCTCTGCCATCCAGCCAGTTCTTGACCCAGCACAGAGTGAATCTGTCCAAACCATGATCTGCCAGCTTGGCTAGGAGCTTCTTGTGGCAGACAGCGTCAAAGGCTTTGCTGAAGTCCAAGTAGACTACATCCACAGCCTTCCCCACATTCACCAGGCAGGAACCTGATCATAAAAGGAGATCAGGTTGGTGAGGCAGGACCTGCCCTTCCATCTCTGTTGAGCAAATGTTAGTGTATGTCTTTTTCAGTCATGAAGTGGAAACCAGAGAAAATTCCCTTTGTTAAAATAATCAGTGAAGATTCCAACATGTTTTGGATAGCAGAGCAGTTACTTCATCTGGGATTCTCTCTGCAGGCCAGTTGGCTTCCATGCCACTGTCTGAATGAAACAGAATCATAGCATGTTGGGTGTTGGATGGGACCTCAGTTTCAACCCCCCTGCTTAGAAATGCTGAACAGGGAGAATGCCTTAAATCAGTGTGGAAGC
Organism: Pogoniulus pusillus; assembly: GCF_015220805.1. Taxonomy (NCBI): domain Eukaryota; kingdom Metazoa; phylum Chordata; class Aves; order Piciformes; family Lybiidae; genus Pogoniulus; species Pogoniulus pusillus. The sequence goes on from NC_087295.1 coordinate 14,407,032, forward strand.
AGATGGGATTTTTAGGGGTAAAACTCTGAGCAACACTCTTCATTTCTCAGCTACCATTTGCAGACACAAAGACTTGTAACTTCATTTGAAGTTAGATCACTGCATTATTTACCTGTGTGGTTACATTGCCAGGAATTCCATGAGCTCTCCTTTCAGACAGGGCAACATTAATCTGCAGAGAAGCAGGAGGTTCAGCTCTGAACTCTTCGGCAGTAGCTCTTTCATCAGTGAAATGTTTGATATGATTATTAAATACTCCCATATGTGTTCTCTGGCCGAAGGGATGAGTGGATTGATATAGATGAGAATGAGTTTATTTGTTATTGTTTTCTCAAATATTCCTTAAGGCACTGCTAATTGAAGTGTTAACATTCCCGGGAGTTTGGCTTTTAAAATAAATCATAGACTCATAGAATCAACCAGGTTGGAAGAGACCTCCAACATCATCCAGTCCAACCTAGCACCCAGCCCTAGCCAGTCAACCAGACCATGGCACTAAGTGCCTCATCCAGGCTTTGCTTCAACACCTCCAGGGATGGTGCCTCCACCACCTCCCTGGGCAGCCCATTCCAATGCCAATCACTCTCTCTGCCAACAACTTCCTCCTAACATCCAGCCTAGACCTGCCCTGGCACAGCTTGAGACTGTGTCCCCTTGTTCTGTTGCTGGGTGTCTGGCAGAAGAGCCCAACCCCACCTGGCTGCAGCCTCCCTTGAGGTCGTTATAGACAGCAATGAGGTCTGCCCTGAGCCCCCAGCTCCCTCAACCTCTCCTCACAGGGCTGTGTTCCAGGCCCCTCACCAGCTTTGTTGCCCTTCTCTGGACACCTTCCAGCACTTCAACATCTCTCTTGAATTAAGAAGGCCAGAACTGGATGCAGCACTCAAGGTGTGGCCTAACAAGTGCTGAGCACAGGGGCAGAATAACCTCTCTTGTCCTGCTGGCCACACTGTTCCTGATGCAGGCCAGGATGCCATTGGCTGTCTTGGCCACCTGGGCACACTGCTGGCTCATCTTCAGCTCCTCTCTACCAGCACCCCCAGGTCCCTCTCTTCCTGGCTGCTCTCAGCCACTCAGTCCCCAGCCTGTAGCACTGCTTGGGGTTGTTGTGGCCAAAGTGTAGAACCCTGCACTTAGCCTTGTTCAATCAGCCATAATGGTTAGTATATTTTGCTTAATTACCCTTAACAAGCAGTAGCTCTGTAAAATTCGTGGCAGTTCCATGTTTTGGTAGAAGCAGCCAAGCTAGAGCAACTCAGAAAAAAAGAGGAGGCTTGCAGAGAATTTCAGAATCCTCCAGTTCTTTTCATGTGTTCTGACCTCCAAAATGAGTCCTTTTTATTGAACACACTTTTCATCTGTCTATAGTCTATAAATAAAACCATCACCAGTCCATAGTCTACCAGTATTTCATCCAGATAACTGGCTTTGGTTTGAAATTAATTCCTGCATGCCAGTTGCATTAATGTCTTGCAAACTTATTTTACTTCAGGAATATTTCTTTAAGTTCTGAATGTTTTCTCAGAATAAGACATTGTTGGTATTGAAAAGTGCCAATACTGCTCACCTATTCAGGCTGCTCAGATGGCTTGGTCATGCAAATATTTGAGCACAGTGTTACTGATCACTGGGAAAAGAAATAGTGGCCATTGGAGAATTTCAGCTCCTTTTATTTCTAAAGCATGAAGCGAACTACATCACTACTGTCTCTCTAAGAGTGACAGTTAATTACTGCTTTGATATACCTCTTCTTTCTAAAGTGTCAAAATATTTTCTGTTCATCAAGGCAAAACCATTTCATGTGCTTATGGTGAGACTTTGATTGCATACAATCTCATGAGGAGAAGCTCGTGTGGAAAAAAAATCACAGCATCACAGAATGTTAAGAATTAGAAGGGACCCCCAGAGATCATTCAGTCCAACCCTTCTGCCAAAGGAGGATCACCCAGGACAGGCTTTCAAGGAATGCCTCCAAGAGGGTTTTGAAAGTCTCTAGAGGAGACTCCATAGAATCATAGAATCAACCAGGTTGGAAGAGACCTCCAAGATCATCCACTCCAACCTATCACCCTGCCCTATCCAATCAACCAGACCATGGCACTAAGTGCCTCATCCAGGCTTTGCTTGAACACACCCAGGGACGGTGCCTCCACCACCTCCCTGGGCAGCCCATTCCAATGCCAATCACTCTCTCTGTGAAGAACTTCTTCCTAACATCCAGCTTAGACCTACCCTGGCACAACTTGAGACTGTGTCCCCTTGTTCTATTGCTGGTTGCCTGGGAGAAGAGGCCACCCCCCACCTGGCCACAATGCCGCTTCAGGTAGTTGTAGACAGTAATAAGATCACCCCTGAGCCTCCTCTTCTCCAAGCTAAACAGGTCCAGCTCCCTCAACCTCTCCTCATAGGATTTGTGCTCCAGGCCCCTCACCAGCTTTGTTGACCTTCTCTGGACACCTTCCAGCACCTCAACATCCTTCTTGAATTGAGGGGCCCAGAACTGGACACAGTACTCAAGGTGTGGCCTGACCAGTGCTGAGTACAGGGAAAGAATAACCTCCCTTGTCCTAGTGGCCACACTGTTCCTGATGCAGGCCAGGATGCCATTGGCTCTCTTGGCCACCTGGGCACACTGCTGGCTCATCTTCAGCTTACTATCAGTACCCCATGAACAATTACACAGCTGTTTTTCCATCCTTTGATTGTATCTTTAAAATAACTCTCACCTGAGGATCACCAGGACCCTTTTTTTAGCTGCCAGAGCATGCACTTAATATTCCCTCCATATCCTTTAGTTACAAGTTTGTACTGTTTTTCATGAGCCTGTTTACTTAGAAGTACAATAAAAAATACCTCTTGGGGCTGGTTTTAGCTAAGTCTGGAAGAACCATGGCTCTTTGCTTGTAAAATGTGCAGAGGCAATTTGTTGCTCACTGTCACGAGGCACAGCTATCATAGCAAGTTGTGGCCATGATGAAAGACACCTGAAGGCTCTTACACTCAAGGAAGTTACACAGCTTAGCTTGATCATCAGCAAAGAGACAGTTGGCAAACACATTGCTCTTTCTAATGATCTCTTTCTGTTGATGCACTGTATCCACCCTGTGGGTAAAATGCTGCATAATACTTTGATGGTAGGATAGACCAAGCTGTAAAGGATTTCATGGAGCAATGTCAGTCAAAGGTCTTGTCATGGAAGGCCAAAATAGGCCTAATACATAATCCCATGGTCCCCTTCCCTCTGCTGGGGCAGGGGGAAGCAGAGCACAAGGAGAAGATAAAAGGCTTGGAGACAGCCACGTTCAGGGTCCAAGATTTGCACAGACTTGTTCTTCCCAAAGAAGGGAAAGCAAGCTCCTGACTTCACCTGATACAGTCAGGTTTGGCAAAGAGCCCTTCTGATTAGTGAAACGCTGTGGCCAAAGCAGCCATTGCATTCGGGCGAACAATAAGTAAGCTTTTGCCATGTGTCTGTGCTGATTTTTGCCTGCTCTGCCCTGCTGCATTACGCTCTGCTTTGCCTGCAACGACTCTCAAGGCACCAACAGAACTCCCTTCAAGGGTTTGGGTACTGTCTGATACTATTTTGTGAGTAAATATTCAAAGCCTCTTTAATTCTGTAACCAGATTCTATTTTGCCTTCTGCCTTTGTAGCAGGAAGGAGCCTCTCGAGTCCCCTGGGGGGCAAGCAGTATAATTGAAACTAAGAACCTCTTTGAAGTTTTGAGTTTAGTGTTTGCATTTGTTAGTTATTTCTTCAGTGTTCTAGGTTGCCTGTTCCCTGCGTATATAAATGTACAAACTGTGAGCTTTGACCCTTGTAAATAAGTGTTCTGGTGAGGTTTAATGTTATCAAACCCTTTCATAGTTAGTAATAATCTTCACCTGGATATAAAAATTAATATAGATTATTAATTTTGGATAATTTGTAGCAGGTCTGTAAAATAAAGACCAGTAACTTGTTGCAGTGAAACAGTCAGGCTAAGGAGATGTTGTTGATCCTGCACACAACTCAGGACTTTTTGATGTGCTGTGATGGGTACAATTCCTTCAGTTGATGCCCACCAGCACGGATCTTAGTGAACTGAAGTTGGAGATGGGAAATGTAAAGATATCCAACCCCAGGTGAAAGTGTAGGTAGACATTACTAATAAAACTTTAAAAGAAAGATTGAATACACCTGCTGATGCTTAACAGAGCTCTTTATAGAGTTGATAGATGCATTTTGATGCATGTAAGTTGCTAAGTCCACCTAAGATGATGTGAGGGTGTATAGGATTGACCCTCCAGGGGGAGTAAGCTTGAACCTGACCCTGGGTGGTCTTGACCCCTCTCCAGGGGTGGGTGTGAACACTATCAGGTGATGGTTAGCTCACTCCCCCTTCCTGTCTAAAGATCCATAAAAGCAGGGGGACTTCCTGTTTCTCTGTGCTCCCTGCTTCCCAGCATCACCATCCTGTTCCTGGTTCTCTTTGTTTTACCACATGACCATCACCATCAAAACTGGGTTGTATTAATACATTTTGTATTTGCTCCCCCTTCCCTATACCCTTTGTAACTTCCCTACCCCAGATACCTTTTTAAATTACTGCTAAACTTTTCTTTTTTAACTTCCAAATGGAGTGAGATTAATTTATCTGGATGTACTGACCTTTCCTCTCTCTACATCTAATCCCTTTCCTTTGGGAAAGAAAGGGGAAGAAGGAAGGGCACTCTATAAAAAATTGGGTTTGTTTCTATCCAATTTATTTGAGTCTCTGGAAATTTAAATTAGAACCAGGACAGAGGGACAGAAGCCTACTAGAGAGAGATGTCTCTGCAGGTGTCAGAGAATGGTATTTAAAATCTGCAATTCCATAAGAGATGTGGGTTAGATTGGTTTTTGACTTGGGGCATAATCAAACCTTAGGGAAGAATATGTTGTCCAGATGAAAAGATAGGTTCTCACTGGTAATGATATAATACTGTGATTTTTATTACTGCATAATTGCCTTGAAATCTATCACAGGAGTAAAACAAAAGAGAGAGAGAGGCTTTCACTAAAACTAGATAAGACTTCTTTCCTACTCATGCAGTCCAACCCCCCTGACAGAGCAGGATCTCCTATACCAGATCACACAGGAATACATCCAGGCAGGTTTTTAATACCTCCAGAGAGGGAGACTCCACAACCCCACTGGGCAGCCTGCTCCAGTGTTCTATCACCCTTACAGGGAAAAAAGTCCTCCTCATGTGTAAATGAAACTTCCTATGCCTCAGCTCCCACCCAGTGCCCCTTGTCCAGGCACTGGACATCACCCAGCAGAGTCTGACTCCATCCTTCTGGCACTCACCCTTTATGTATTTATAAACATTGATGAGGTCACCTCTCAGTCTCCACTTCTCCCAGCAGCACAGCCCCAGCTTCCTCAGGCTCTCCTCGTAACAGAGATGTTCCACTCCCCTCAGCATCTTTGTGGCTCTGTGATGGACTCTCCTAAGCAGTTCTATGTCCCTCTTGAACTGGGGCACCCAGGACTGGACACAGTACTCCAGATGCAGCCTCACCAGGGCAGTGCAGAGGGGCAGGAGAACCTTTATGCTTTAGATCTGTGCTACCTATTTGTTTGTTCCACTGAGTTCCTTACACTGCCGAGGCAGCTGGTAATGACTGTAAACATTCCTCTACTGCTCATGTGGCTGCTTTTGATGAGTTTCTAGAATAATGCTGCACAACTGACTTGGGCAAGATGCACTTCTATAGGATTTTGGAATCAGAAGTGGATGATCAGGCACATGTTTTAATCTCATCACAGTCTCAAACTGCACCGGGGCAGGTTTAGGCTGGACATTAGGAAGAAATTCTTCACAGAGTGACTGCCCATTGGAATGGGCTGCCTGGGGAGGTGGTGGAGTCACCATCCCTGGAGGTGTTTAAAAGAGGCTGGACAAGGCACTTAGTGCCATGATTTAGTTAAATAGGAGGATTAGGTGATAGGTTGGACTTGATGATCCTAGTGGTCTTTTCCAACCTGGTTAATTCTGTGATTCTGTGATAGATAATTTTGTCTGAGTCTGTTACTACATAAAGCTTGATTCTCCATTTCATTATATTGGTTTTATGCTCATGTAACTCTAAGCATCCAATGGACTTGCATCAGGATAAAACATGATACCAAGCTGGGGGCATGACACCAAGCTGGGGGCAGATGTCACTGAGTTGGAAGGCAGAAGGGCTCTGCAGTGGGACCTTGACTGCCTGGACAGATGGGCAGAGTCCAATGAGATGATGATGTTCAATAGCTCCAAGTGCAGGGTGCTGCACTTTGGCCACAACAACCCCATGGAGAGATACAGGCTAGGGTCGGAGTGGCTGGAGAGCAGCCAGACAGAGAGGGATCTGGGGGTGCTGATTGATACCTGCCTGAACATGAGCCAGCAGTGTGCCCAGGTGGCCAAGAGAGCCAGTGGCATCCTGGCCTGCATCAGGAATGGTGTGGTCAGCAGGAGCAGGGAGGTCATTCTGCCCCTGTACTCTGCACTGGTTAGACCACACCTTGAGTGCTGTGTTCAGTTCTGGGCCCCCCAGTTTAGGAGGGACATTGAGATGCTTGAGCATGTCCAGAGAAGGGCAATGAGGCTGGGGAGAGGCCTTGAGCACAGCCCTACGAGGAGAGGCTGAGGGAGCTGGGATTGGTTAGCCTGGAGAAGAGGAGGCTCAGGGGAGACCTTATTGCTGTCTACAACTACCTGAGGGGAGGTTGTGGCCAGGAGGAGGTTGCTCTCTTCTCTCAGGTGGCCAGCACCAGAACAAGAGGACACAGCCTCAAGCTGTGCCAGGGGAAATTTAGGCTGGAGGTGAGGAGAAAGTTCTTCCCTGAGAGAGTCATTGGACACTGGAATGGGCTGCCCGGGGAGGTGGTGGAGTCGCCGTCCCTGGGGCACTTCAAGGCAAGGTTGGACGTGGCACTTGGTGCCATGGTCTGGCCTTGAGCTCTGTGGTAAAGGGTTGGACTTGATGATCTGTGAGGTCTTTTCCAACCTTGGTGATACTGGGATACTGGGATACTGTGAAAACTGGTATAATGGAGTGGAGGATCCGTCCAATAGTGTACCACAGCATTACAGTGTGAGTTACTGAGGATGTGGTAGCCACCCACTTCAGCAGACAAGCTCTTATTCCCCCACCAATCTCTCTGTGCTTTTCTTGCTTGGTAATCAGCCTTTTCTGACTTGCATTTACAAGCATACTCAGGTTTTATTTTGGGGAGCAGTGTGCCTGTTAGAATCATAGAATCATAGAATCAACCAGGTTGGAAGCGACCCCCAAGATCATCCAGTCCAACCTAGCACCCAGCCCTAACCAATCAACCAGACCATGGCACTAAGTGCCTCAGCCAGGCTTTTCTTGAAGACCCCCAGGGACGGTGCCTCCACCACCTCCCTGGGCAGCCCATTCCAATGCCAATCACTCTCTCTGTGAAGAACTTCTTCCTAATATCCAGCCTAGACCTACCCTGGCACAACTTGAGACTGTGTCCCCTTGTTCTATTGCTGGTTGCCTGGGAGAAGAGGCCACCCCCCACCTGGCTACAATGCCCCTTCAGGTAGTTGTAGACAGTAATAAGATCACCCCTGAGCCTCCTCTTCTCCAGGCTAAACAGGCCCAGCTCCCTCAACCTCTCCTCATGGGGTTTGTGCTCCAGGCCCCTCACCAGCTTTGTTGCCCTTCTCTGGACATCTTCCAGCACCTCAACATCTTTCTTGAATTGAGGGGCCCAGAACTGGACACAGCACTCAAGGTGTGGCCTGACCAGTGCTGAGTACAGGGGAAGAATAACCTCCCTTGTCCTACTGGCCACACTGTTCCTTATGCAGGCCAGGATGCTATTGGCTCTCTTGGCCACCTGGACACACTGCTGCCTCATCTTCAGCTTACTATCTATCAGTACCCCCAGGTCCCTTTCCTCCTGGCTGCTCTCCAGCCACTCAGTCCCCAGCCTGTAGTGCTGCTTGGGGTTGTTGTGGCCAAAGTGCAGAACCCTGCCCTTGGCCTTGTTCAATCTCATCCCATTGGCCTCTGCCCACCCATCCAGCCTGGCCAGGTCCCTCTGTTGTTATCGCACTATTGATCTTTTACTTTGTGTTAGCAATACTGCTTCAGTGCTTTAATGTACTCGTACAAAGAACAAAGCAGAGCTCTTGTACTTGCACTGTGAGAATGCTTATCTAAAGCGTTCCTGAGGCTTGAGTCCTTTTGGCTGTTTGATTAAGATTGCTGTGCATCAATATCCAATCTCGTGTCTGGGGGGCTGTGCTGTGCATTTGCTGGCCAGTGGGCTCAATATTCAGATAGGTTTTTTTTCAGCTCAAACATCTGACTGCATGGCTTTGTGCAACAGAAAATCGCTGCCTTGCTAATGCTTGGTAACACTCTGCCATTAGGGGAGCCCCAGGATACTATTTATGAATCTAACTTTGTCAGTACTGCCCGCAGGCACAAGGCACAGGCAAATGGTGTTTATTGCAGTGCAAATAGGATCTTGCTCTGTGCAGATTCTGTGTGTGGAAGCTTGCACATTCCCCATAGGATGGGAACCATATGGATCTTTATTTTTTTGGCAGGGAAATAGCAAGCAGACGCTGCAGTCCCCAACTGGAAGAGGAGGGGTTCTGTAGGAGGGCAGGATGTGCTTTGTCTGCTTTTACAGCATTGCCTGTGTGTGCCTGATGAGGTATTGGAACCGTAGTTCTTCTTAACAACTCTCCAAAACATTTTCTTTTGAGCTCTTTGTGCAACCCTCTTCAGGAACATCCAGGAACGTCTTTTTGCCTCCTAGTGATGAGTTTTCCCTATGCTTATGGAATCTAGGCATGTTGAAAACAGATGGCTTTAGCACAAGGACAACATTGGTTTTGCTTCACCCCCAGCACTTCCCTTTCTTTGCTTTTACTTCTGGTATTGTGATTGCAGCTGAGGAGCAGGGACACTGTTTTGTGTCTGCAAAAGCCTGTACAAGGATACAAATTGCATTTGTGCAAATGCAAGTGAGCCTTTTGGAGACCTCTGTCAAGGTCCAGAGAACAGAGATTAACAATAGCTCTGTCCAGAGGAGCAAGATCTGTTCTTATGGATTTCCGTGTTGTGAAATTAAGGCACAAATGAGACCAGAGATCACCACAAAGCTATTTATTAAAGGACAAAGTTGGACAAAACAGAGGGAGAGAGAGAGAAGAGAGAGAGAGAGAGAGATAAAGAGAATGCTGGAGAAGAAGAGAAGAAGCAGGGAAGGAAAAGAGCTGTGATCATATTACCCTCAGTCGCAGATGGGGGGAGAGAGAGAGATGGGTGCGTGGCCCAGGGATGATCTTCTGTGGAGTTCATCAGGGGTTCTTCTGGTGGTGGTGCAGCTCTGGTGGTCTGGTGGAGGTCTGCCCTTGGTAGTCTGGTGGAAGTGCACACCTGGTAGTCTGGTGGAAGTGCACACCTGGTAGTCTGGTGGCAGTGCACACCTGGTAGTCTGGTGGCAGTGCACCCTTGCTGCTCTGGTGGCAGTGCACCCTTTGGCAGGCATTCCTCCTGCCTTTTGTGCAGCTCTCTGCTCGGTGTCCAGCTGCAGCTCCCCAAGAAATCTCCCTGTGTGCTCTCATGCGTTCACAGGAGCCCAGCACCACCGGGGGGAGGGCCTCTGCCCCCTCCCTGGCTGTACCTGTCCATACCCTGAATGCACAGAAGCCTTTTCTCTTCGGGGTAGCTGAGATAAGGTGTAGGCATCCTGGGCATTCCAGCCAGGCTGAGGGCCAGGAGTTTCCAAGGTGTTGTCTGTTGATTTGCATCCCTGAGCTTTCAGCCAAGCTCTGAGTCTGAGTCCTGGAAGTTAACAAAGGCAACCCTTATCTTTGTTGGTTAGGGAGAGAGGATGCAATCTTTGTCTTTGTTGATGAACAAGAGAGAGGATTTAGATTCTCACAACCTCTCCTTAGGTCAGTGTCCTGGGTTGTGCTTAACCTGCTGCTGGTGTTCAATTCCATGCTGCTGTCAGGCCAGCTTCAAAATTAAAGTGCTGTCTGAAGCAAAGTGTCATTGGGCCTGAAATTCAGAGTGTAACATGAGAGGCCTCCTGTTCTGTTTGCTGCTTTTGGGTTCCAGGTTTGTGGGTGTCAGTCTCTTCCACCGGGTGGGTGGTGGAATGGGGAGGAGTGGAGGTTCAGTAGCTCTCTGGCTGCTGCCTTTTTGCATTTTGCTGCACTTCTGCTGCATATAGACTAAGGTAATTTTGCATTGTATTATCTCCTTTTTCTCATTAAAGCTCTTTATCTCAACCCGAGCTTTTTGTGTTTGTCCCTCCTGACTTCTGTGTTGGAGGGGGAAAAGGCTGTTAACCCATTACAGTCAACAACCACAAAGCCTACAGCTCTCAAAGCACAGTACCAGATACTGTACTTTTTAATGCCAGGAAACTTGGGGACATAAGATTTAAAATGAATCAAGGTCAGTAAAATTCACATCTCTTCTCTCTCTCCTTTCTGGTGTACATCTTACGACAACTTAGTTAAAACACACTTCTTCCTCTTCATTTCACCTCTCCCTGAGCTGAAAGAAAAGAAAAGAAGAGAAAAGAAAAGAGAAGAGAAGAGAAGAGAAGAGAAGAGAAGAGAAGAGAAGAGAAGAGAAGAGAAGAGAAGAGAAGAGAAGAGAAGAGAAGAGAAGAGAAGAGAAAAGAAAAGAAAAGAAAAGAAAAGAAAAGAAAAGAAAAGAAAAGAAAAGAAAAGAAAAGAAAAGAAAAGAAAAGAAAAGAAAAGAAAAGAAAAGAAAAGAAAAGAAAAGAAAAGAAAAGAAAAGAAAATGCCTGAGAGTGAATGTCAAGATTAGCAGCTGTAGATCTTGTAGGCTGTTATTACATTTTTGCTTCTCTTGTCTTTTAGTAGGTTCCCAGCTTGTCACTTAGGCCAGTTACATATTAGGGCATTAGCCTATTTGTATGTAAGGGGAATTTGGAGAGGTGCCTCTGTGTCATATTGGTGAGAAGATGTCAAGTCCTGTTTGTGAGCAGATCCCACCAGGGCAGTGCATGGCTGCAATTCTGTGCAAGGTTGGGCATCCACATGCCTACAAAGGACTTTCCTTGAGTCTATCCCCAGCAAGGACAGCCCTATCCTCAACATATCACTGTGCTTCACCTGTGTCAGAGATACCTATGACTTGTTTCTTAGATCCCCCACAGTAGCAGAAAGAGAGGCCTTTGTCTCTGGTAGGGGATCCCTGATTGCAAAATATCAAAATATTTGACCTGCAGGCTCTTACAGTGACTAAAATTGTTAGACTTGATTTGTTGTTGTTAAAATTTAAATATATGAACTGGATTTTCTCACATTGTCATTTGCTGCATCAGATTTTCTTCCTTTCTCTTCTTTGATGCCCTGGGGGAAGACTTCTCACAATATAGGTGACTATTCTGATAATGTGTTTGATTTGATACCTATTTGGTGATATACTGCAACAGATCATAGAATTGACCAGGTTGGAATAGACCTCCAAGATCATCCAGTTGAACCTAACACCCAGCCCTAGCCAATCAACCAGACCATGGCACTAAGTGCCACCAGGGACAGCGATTCCACCTCCTCCCTGGGCAGCCCATTCCAATGCCAATCACTCTCTCTGCCAACAACTTCCTCCTAACATCCAGCATAGACCTCCCCTGACACAACTTGAAACACTGTCCCCCTGTTCTCTTGCTGGTTGCCTGGCAGCAGAGACCAACCTCACCTGGCTACAGCCTCCCTTCACGTAGCTGTAGACAGTAGTGAGGTTTGCCCTGAGCCTCCTCTTCTGCAGGCTGCACACCCCCAGCTCCCTCAGCCTCTCCTCACAGGGTTTGTGCTCCAGGCCCCTCACCAGCTTTGGCGCCCTCCTGTGGACACCTTCCAGCATCTCAACATCTCTCTTGAATTGAGGAGCCCAGAACTGGACACAGCACTCAAGGCATGGCCTGACCAGTGCTCAGTACAGGGGCAGAATAACCTCCCTTGTCCTGCTGGCCACACTGCTCCTGATCCAGCCCAGGATGCCATTTGCTCTCCTGCCCACCTGGGCACACTGCTGGCTCGTCTTCATCTCCTCTCTACCAGCACCTCCAGGTCCCTCTCTGCCTGTCTGCTCTCCAGGGACTCTGTCCCCAGCCTGTAGTGCTGCTTGGAGTTGTGGCCAAAGTGTAGAACCCTGAACTTGGCCTTGTTCAATCTCAACCCATTGGCCTCTGCCCACCCATCCAGCCTGGCCAGGTCCCTCTGCAGGGCTCTCCTACCCTCCAAGAGATCCACACCTGCTCCTAGCTTGGTGTCATCTGCAAACTTACTGATGTTGGACTCAATGCCCTGTTCCAAATCATCAATAAAGTTATTGAACAGCTAAATGGTATTGGCAGGGCTGTTGGAAGGGTTGTATTTTTCTCCTTACCGTTGTGTATATCCCAGAAGCTTATGTGCTATTCAGATAACTCCCTAAGCTAATAGTGAAATGGTTAGCTGCCTGTCAAGTTCTTGGCTCAGCACACAATATCTGTAAATTTGTTAGTACTTTCTGGGATTTATTGGACAGTTTATTCTGAGGGGTCAGCACTGCTTCCAAATGACAAGCTGTTTCTCCCTGCACTTGTCTTCATACGCAGGATAAGCGCAGCATCCGTGTCAGGCTGGTGGACAACATAATGACAGAATGAACAAGGATGTGTTGCTTTCTCAAAAGAGATTCTATGCTAGCCTTCCCTGTGAGGGGTTTCTATGTACTTCTGTACATTATATACTTTACCTACATAGTCATTTCCATCAGTCTGCCATTGAATGTTTTCATAGAATCACAGAATGTTAAGTCTTGGAAGGGACCTCCAAAGATCATCTGGTCCAACCCCCTGCCAGAGCAGGATCGCCTGGACCAGGTCACACTGGGATGCATCCAGATGGTTCTTGAATACCTCCAGAGAGGGACACTCCACAACCCCCCTGGGGAGCTGATTCCAGTGCTCTGTTACCGTCACAGGGAAAAAATTCTTCCTCAGGCTCACATGGAACCTCCTATGCCTCAACTTTCACCCATTGCCCCTTGTCCTGTCGCTGGGCATCATTGAGAATAGGCTGGCTCCAGCCTCCTGGCACTCACCCCTTGTATATTTATAAACATGAATGAAGTCTCCCCTTAGTCATCTCCTCTCCAAGCTAAGAAGCCCCAGCTCCCTCAAGCTCTCCTCGTAAAGAAGACATTCAGTTCCCTTAATCATTCCATTTTTGTGTACATCCACTGCATGTAGCATTCCTTAATACGTCCATGTATCAACAGCACAGCTAAAGTGATCTTGGAGAAGACCCCTGTAAGAGGACTTGGAAAATGCATGAGTGCCATAGAAGGACCCAGCTAGTGCTGCAGTTCTTCTGCAACGTTTTATGAACAATATTTGGTAGAAGCAGTGAGATAAAAATGCCTCTAAGTTCTCATAATAGGATATAGATATATATGGGCAAACCCAGAGGTTTAAAATAGTCTCTGTGTAAGCATTGAAAGGGCAGATAAATGCTCCTAAAATAGCCATGTGTTTCTATTAAGCAAAACATCACTCAGATGCCACCTGCTGCTTTTGGCATTTAAAAATCTGATTTGGAATAGAAAGAACAAATGATTGCTTCTCTGTCTCTCTCCTCTCTTAATTTTGGATGTTTCCATCCCATTGGTTGGATGAAGTCAGTGGTGATTTGAGCTTGCACCCAGAATGAATGCAGCCAGTCTGAACTAGGCTGATTAGTACTAAAGCCATGATGCCAGGGTGATCAGGAAATAAAGCACTTGTTTAAATACAAGCAGTGATTTTTTTGTTTCAGGGTGCTCATGGAAAGCTGCTGTTGATTGCCTCAGCATAAGGAGGAAAAAAAAAAGGCAGGGAGTGTAACTCACTTCTCTGCTAAAGAGGGACTGTATGTGCAAAATCTGTTACTTGTAAGACTGGTGCACACCATATGAGAAGGATCTGCATGAGGTTTAAGTTAGATGAGGATACTGCACAGGAGAGTTTCTGAGTGTAAAACATCAGCATTTTGACAGCAGTAAGACCACAAACAGTAATTTTTAAAAGCTATTTTATTCTTCTGGTTTACAGTTAAAACCAAAAGAAAACAAAAAAGGCCAAATGCAAAAAATCTTTACAAGTATTCATGTCCACACAATCCACCAGTAGTAATATTTTCCAGGTGCTAATTTTATTGATAATCATTAACTGACAGGGAGGGAGAGAAGGAATATGACATTTATGACTATCAACCAAGAGATAGTGCAACTTTGCTTCATAGCTGATTTAGTTGGGGCAATTAATGAGGCAGGAATCCTGTAATTATTTTTCTTTCTAGAAAGCCTCACCCACAACTATATACAAATTAGATAACTTCTGGGTTCTAATTTGTTCAGGAAAGGATTCTTATTGGCAATATAGTAATTTAAGCATAAGAAAAAATGGGAAGAGTTTAGCCACAAAATGGCTTTGCCTCACTTACAAATAGGCAGCCTGGAGCCCTAGGGCAGGTCTGTGCTACTCACTGTGGTGGAGTAGAAATTTTAAGCTAGTCCCTGGCTCCTTTGTGGCAGTGTTGGAACTGCTCAGCTGTTGAGAGGCTTCTAGATTTTCCCAGGGTGCTGGGAAAGAGGCAGACTATCTTTGACCTGATCCTGGTTCCTCTTGGCATGGAGGTTTGCAGAGGTGCAGGCAGCATCTCTTGCAGATGTGCAGAGAGCACCGTGGCAGTGACACTTCTTGCCATGTCATGAGGCACTTAAATGCCTTCTCCTGGGAAACTTGAAGCACTTAAATTTCCAGGTAGTTCAAGCCCAAAACATCAGGGCTAAGCTGGTCTGAAGGACGTGGCAGAGCAGAACATGCTTTCCAAGGTCAGTGAGACAGAAGCAGCTCCGTAAGGCAGAAGCAGCAAGGCAGAGGCAGCACAACTGCCTGCAACTTAGTTCCATTTGCATTATTTGCCTGAGTGCAAAGGCTCTTTTGGCCACAGGGATTCACCAATCAAAATGGCATTTGCAAACCTAACCATTAGATGAACCCAGGGCTTGCTTGCCCAACACCACAGTATCACAGTATCATCAGGGTTGGAAGAGACCTCACAGATCATCAAATCCAACCCTTTACCACAGAGCTGAAGGCTAGATCATGGCACCAAGTGCCACATCCAACCTTGCCTTGAACAGTGCCAGGGACGGCGACTCCACCACCTCCCCGGGCAGCCCATTCCGGGCAGCCCATTCCAGTGTCCAACAAGTACCTAAACACCTGTGGGTCCCTGTTTATCACTTTGGGAGGGGACATAATAGCCCAAGCCTTTGTTTTCCTCCTGCCCTTGCTTCCCCCATCAGCAGAATGGTAGGGCAAGCCGGGACATCTATTAGCCTTCCAGGACAATAGCATGCAACAGTGGAAGTAAAACCCACTTTTAAGTGCTGCCTGGGACATTTAGCCTGTAATTCCTAACACATTTCACCAGGAGGTGGGCTTTTCACTCTCTGCCTAAGTTAATGTGAAAATTTCAATAAGAGGCTGTGTAGCCATCCCTTAATAAAATAATTCAGGCATGTATATGGAATGTGTTATTCTCAGCACTGCAGCATTACGATCCAAAAGCAGTACTGCATGTGAGAATCAAGGCAGTAATATTGCCTTGGATATCACGTTCCTTCCACTAGCTAGCAGTCTGTAAAATCAGCTGTCGCTGCATTGCAGATAATTATGTTGTGTATTGTGCAGTTCTATATTTGTGCTAGTTCAAGTGAAAAAAAGAAGCAAAGGCTTTGGGTAAACATTCCTCCTCCTTTCCATTTTTGAGATTCGTTCAGTGGAGCCATCGCATCTTCTTTATTGCAGCTTTGGAAATAGATGGGCAGAATTACCTGTGTAGACTTTGTCTTTGCTCTGGAGGCAGTAAATTAGTTAGTCAGAGTCTAGCAGCCAAGAGGTTCCAAAAAAACCTTGCTTTTTTTCTTTGTTTGCAGATTTTATTCCTCCCCGTACAGTATTCCAACCAACCGCATGATTCCACAGACATCAATCACGCCATTCATTGCTGCTTCCCCTGTCTCTACATATCAGGTACGTCAGAGTCATGCATGTCTGCTATGGTTACCAGTTAATGATGTGGATGTGGATGAAGGCAGAGTGTATACCACAGAAAGCTGTGTAAGTGCCTCCACTCTTGACTCACCCTTTTACCAAAAGACTCTCTAGCAGTATTTGTGTATCATGTGGCATAGGGTATATGTGTGTCCTGCGTTCTTTACACCAGCAGTGGAAGCCACTGTGATTTTCTATTTCAGCCAGCTTCTCTAGCAAACAGCATTTGGCTTCATTGCCACTTGACAACAGCAGAGGCTTAACATTCTTGTTGGAGTGTTTTGTCATTTTGCCTCCACTTCATTGGCCAAAAGATTTTTTTTTAAGGCATTTAAAAATAATTTATCTTGACCACATCATAATTTGACCTTTGGATCTCAGTTATATTTGCTGCAATAACAGCAGCCTTTAAAGTTCTTGTTCTTACTAATATACCCCCGATAAGGCAAGTTACTTGAGGATAACTGTCCTCTTAGCCTTCTTTTGACTCCACAATTTACTTGAGAATAACTGTCCTCTTAGCCTTCTTTTGACTCCACAATTTACTTGAGGATAACTGTCCTCTTAGCATTCTTTTGTCTCCACAATTTACTCGAGGGTAACTGTGCTCTTAACCTTCTTTTGTCTCCACAATTTACTTGAGGATAACTGACCTCATAGCCTTCTTTTTGTCTCCACAATTTAGTCGAGGATAACTGTCCTTGTAGCTTTCTTTTATCTCCAACACATTTTGTCATTCAGAGTTTCTCTTTTCAGCACATCCCACACAGATCTCCACTGGGGAATTATTGCTGTGTTCTTGCTTTCTGAGATGGAAGTCAAACCCAGGTGGTCTGGTTTTATTGTTAGCCATTCTCTGGGAACATGTCACTTCATTCCGAAGCTGGTCACTGCCTGCACATTTTTCCATTTCAGTTCTTTCTATCCTGTAGCATCAGTGCTCTTCCAGTCCTGAGTCCTACCTGAGATAAGCTGCCCAAACTTGCAAAGCTGAAGGGTGGGTTGTTCTTAACATTAGGCTTGGTGTATTGGGTGGGGGTGTTGGAGATGGAATGATACTGCTTTTGGTTAATTGCAGGACATTGCACTGACACTTGTATTTTAAGCTCTATCTTCAAAGGTACATAATTCTATGAAGCTTCTGTGACTTTTGTGTTATTTAATTTTAGATGGCTGTGTGGCACTTGCCACAGAAAAGTTCTTTGGTGTGATCAAGTCAGTAAATTTCTGTAAAAGGTGACACCAAATAACTGTCAGTGCCAGGGGCATACAAGTGCAGCTCACATGCACTTTTCTCAGTAGCAAAGCTGGCTTAAGAGTCATGTACCTTACCATTTGCTTAGGCCACCAAACCACTTATTCCTGTAGGTGCTGCACTGTTCACAGTTGCTCATTTCTCCCTTGAACCATACCATCACTTCATGGTTTGATGCACTTGCACCAAAAACTGTTTAGCTGCAGATGTTTCCTTTAGACACACGGTGTCGGTCACCACATGTCAGCCGCGGACGCTTCCGTCAGGAACGTGCTGCAGGTCACCACCTGTTTAGCGAGGGACACCACATGGACTCCACATGATTCAATGTGAATCCCACCAGAGACCTTATTGTTCATTCTGACTCCATTTATATAGTCTTGAGCACAGAGCACACAGCTACACATTAGCATCATCTAGGCAAGAACAACCCAGTCTTTTACATACATCACGCCTTGTTTTTCTCACTACCCAGGTGTCCACTGTCTCTTTTCTCCCCCACAGAAGGCATCCTGAAGCTGTGGGAACCAAGGTTGAAATGCTTACAGACTGGCCATTATTATTTCTTCTCACATTGCATTCCCACAAAAGAACTTTTTTTTTTCCCCACCCCATATCATTCTCTGTAGGTAGTGTAAGCCAACAGTCCTTTTGCCTGGCACAGAGAGGGTGCTGCAATGATCCAAGAGTGGAAGTGAGGAAGAGCAAAAAGTTTTGGGAACTCTTAACATTTTCACTAGTGCAGGTTCACATCAGAAAATGATGCAGCATAGGTGTGTATGCGTTTGTGGGCACTGGTTTTAATTCTAGTTTCACTGAACTTGCCTTTGAAAAAAAAGATCTACTTTGATAAACTTCAGCAAGTGTTGAAGTACAGTTATCCAACTAATTCTCACCACCTCCTTCACAAACAAAATCACAGGACTCTGAAGATTTGGCACCTTATAGCTTTCTCCTAGTCATCCCTGCTCATGCTCAGTCTGAGATGCTGCAAGCCCATCACTGTGACTGGGTGGTGAGGTGCTGCTGAGTTTGCAGCACAGCTATAGCTTTTGTGTACTTCCTCTGTGCAGACTGAGGCAAGAGAAAGCTAGGATATGCAATCTTTCTGCTTGAATCTGTGTTGTCATAGCATGTGGGCCATTCACAATTAGTACAAGACAGAGTTGTGGCTCAGAGGTGACACCACAAATGTGCAAGCACTCCATCTCCACTGGTAAAAATGGTATATCCATGGTATCTGTAACATATCAGAACAGCAAAGACTTTACATACAGAGTTGTAGTAGGAATGGACCCCATGATGTCCAAGGCAAGAGCTGATCCTGGGATGGGGCAGGAATATCTAGAGCCAGCTTTGCCATGGAAGTTTTCAGTTAGAATAAGCTTTTAAAAGTCTGAATTAGACCTGCAGTTCTTACTGGAAATGGAATAAATCTTTCTGAAATCTTTGGAAATCTTTTGAAAGTTCACACAGATACTTTTGAAAAGGAACTTGGAACATTTTGTGTCTCCTGCACTGTTGGTTGAATGAGATGCTTGTAATTATAGTGATAGGTGAAAGCAAACAGAAAACATGAAAGAACTGGGCAACACAGCCTATCAAAGTCTGCTTTGTCAAATAAAACTGTGTAGGTGATACAAGTGGTGCAATCACTCAGATTTCTGACTATGGTAGAAAACATCAAATGAAATTTGGAAGTTGTTTCCCTTTTTTTTTTTTGAGGACTTTCTGAAGCATAAATTAATTTTATCTTGAGTGATATAAGTCTTTAGCCAAAATTAGCTCTGCAGTTCTAATAGAAAAAGTATTTTCAAGTAATTATTTTAATTCTGTTCTAAATTTTTCTGTGCTAATTAAAAGTATTTGATACACAGGTCCAGAGTACTTCATGGATGCCTCATCCACCATATGTTATGCAACCAACAGTAAGTGTATACTTGCTTATATCCAACTGAAACTGCTTGTGTTGTAGCCTCATTCTGCTTGTCAGACACATTAAAGTCCTAGGTCATGTAAGAGCAGCCAGCTGCTACCTTTGACAAGAGTTCTCCCTTGTAAAGATTCTGCTTATTTATGGAGCACCATGTAGTGAAAAGTGGAGAATAGATATGTTTTCTAGTAGCACTGATTGTAAGAGGATAACAAGCTCTAGAGCATTGCTTCAGAAGCTTTGATTCAGGGACTGCAAGATAACTACATTCCTCCATACTTTGAATTTCCAGGATCAAAACATCTCTCCTTTATATGCTTATCCATCAAAGGAGTCCTTTGCAGTTGTATATGCATTCAAGGATCCTCATTAGTGGTCTCAGTAATGCATTTCAAGTATTGAAAAATGGTAAAGCACAGCTTCACAGAGTCTCTGCCAAGTCTGAATCTGCTTTATGTTTTGACCAGTTAACACCTTTGGTTTTTTTCTGCCCTAAGTAAATGACCACCTTTCATAAGTTTGTAACTACCACTTAAAGCTGCATTACACTTCTACCAACATTCATCAGAAGCAGTGCAGGTGATTTTTTTTTGTTCACCTCACAGAAAATCATTGATGCACTTTGCCTAAACATTAGCAGTAGAAGAAAATCCCCATTTTAGTTTCATTTCCTGCCTTTGAACAGTTTCTCAGGCATGGATCCACTTAACAGTATCATTAATCTAAATTGTAATGTTTACCCCACATCAGCATCAATGCACTGATTTGTATGAGAAGGGTAAAATTGAAATGGTGTGTAGTTCAGAGTTGTTTGTTAGTCCTATGTATGTTCAAAGAGTTTGACTTCATAAAAGAGTAACCTTTGGTGGGAGTTAGCTGTACAGCAATGTGTATATAATAACCCTACATTTAGTAGCAGAGGACTCTCACCCTAATCATAGAATCATAGAACCATAGCATCAAACAGGTTGGAAGAGACCTCCAAGATCATCCAGGCCAACCTAGCACCCAACCCTAGCCAGTCAACCAGACCATGGCACTAAGTGCCTCATCCAGGCTTCTCTTGAAGACATCCAGGGACAGTGACTCCACCACCTCCCTGGGCAGCCCATTCCAATGCCAGTCACTCTCTCTGACAACAACTTCCTCCTAACATCCAGACTAGACCTCCCCCAGCACAACTTGAGACTGTGTCCCCTTGTTCTATTGCTGGTTGCCTGGCAGAAGAGCCCAACCCCACCTGGCTACAGCCTCCCTTCAGGGAGTTGTAGACAGCAATGAGGTCTGCCTTGAGCCTCCTCTTCTGCAGGCTGCACACCCCCAGCTCCCTCAGCTTCTCCTCACAGGGCTGTGCTCCAGGCCCCTCACCAGCTTCATTGCCCTTCTCTGGGCACCTTCCAGTATCTCAACATCTCTCTTGAATTGGGGAGCCCAGAACTGGACACAGGACTCAAGGTGTGGCCTGAGCAGTGCTGAGTACAGGGGCAGAATAACCTCCCTTGTCCTGCTGGCCATACAGTTCCTGATCCAGCCCAGGATGCCATTGGCTCTCTTGCCCACCTGGGCACACTACTCCTTTTCCAGCTATAGCCTCTGCGGTATGTTGGCCTGTCAGACTTATTTGCTTATTTATTTCCCTTTATGTGTTGGTTTCAGCCATATCTTCCTGATGTGTGCATTCTTTATCCATTTACTTGGTAGATTGAAAAATGCCAAACATCAGAACACTAAAATATTATATCTCTAATTCCTTCTGTAGCTTTTAAACTAGAACCAGATAAACCTCTGACTTTTATACACGTTAACATATATATTGTCTGGAAAATATTTTGTATATTGCTTTCCATTTCCCAGCCTTGTTTGTCTTACTACTTTTGTGATCTTCTTAAAAGCAATGTGATGAATTATGGAAAATTAATAATCTGTATTAATTCTGATATCCAGGTGAAGATTGTTAATAACTATGAAAACTGTTTATTAACATTAAAACTTGGCAGAAAACTTATTCACAAGGTTCAAAACACACAGGAAAACAAAACTAGAGCACTTCTTAAATTGGCAAACACAAACATTATACTGGAAGAGAAGATTCTTGTGGTTAATTACACTGCTTAGATACTAGATGGACACAGGAAGCACCTTTCTGCTTATAGCAGAAGGCAATTAGTTAGTTACAAGAGGCTTTAAGTATTTAGTCACAAAATAGTATCAGACAGTACCCAAAGCACAAGGAGGGGCTGCTATCAATGGTCTCAAAGCTGTCAGAGGCTTTGGAGTTTCCCAGGCTCTTATCTCAGGAAGCTGGAAGTCTATTGCATAGTCTCTGACCTGGTTCCTCCTGACTCTGCAGAAGCCTTGCAGAGGTGCAGGCAGGATGCAATCCCATGTGCAGTCTTGGCACAATGTCATGCTGGCTGTGCAGGCTGATCACATGTAGACATTTAGAGCCTGTTCCTGGTAAACAGCATGCAATGAGGCAGCAGCAGCAGCACTGTGCTACTTGCTCATCCCCTTTCATCAATACAGCCTGAGACTGATAGGGTTTTGGACATAGATTAGCCAATCAGAATGGCACTATTCCAAGCTTGACCAAGCTTGACCTGAAGTCAGGGCTTTCATTTTCCTTTCCTGTGGTTGCTCCCCCCAGCACAGAAGGAGGAGGAGCAGGGGAACATGTCTGGACAAGCCAGAGTCCTTAGACTCAGTGGCTCCAGGTTCTTTGTCCTCTTTCTCATGGTTGCTTCTCCCTACAGCAGAAGGGAGGAGAGCAGAAAAAACTGCCTGGGCAAGCCAGGACATGGATAAGCCCATTTTTGGCACATGTCCAGTCAAGCACTCTGCTGTTATCACAATTTCCACAGGATGTTCCCCATAAATTTTAGCCTCCATATCATAGCTTTATGCCAATCAACAACTGCAAATACAATTTTAAAACAATGTTTATTTTTTATTGGAGTGATTTTTGCTATCCTTATCCTGACAGCCATAGAAAATGAATACCAAGTAGGTTCAGGTAGCATGACTATTTCACAATGAAAGAAGGTGTTGTGGGCAAAGCACTACAGGCTAGGGAAAGAGCGGCTGGAGAGCAATCAGACAGGGAGGGATCTGGGGGTACTGGTAGCTGAAGATGAGCCAGCAGTGTGCCCAGGTGGCCAAGAGAGCCAGTGGCATCCTGGCCTGCATCAAGAATGGTGTGGTCAGCAGGAGCAGGGAGGTCATTCTGCCCCTGTATCTGCTCTGGTTAGACCACACCTTGAGTACTGTGTTCAGTTCTGGGCCCCTCAATTTAAGAAGGACATTGAGATGCTTGAGCATGTCCAGAGAAGTGCAACGAGGCTGGGGAGAGGCCTTGAGCACAACCCTACGAGGAGAGGCTGAGGGAACCTAGACAAGAGTAGGCTCAGGGGTGACCTCATTGCTGTCTACAACTACCTGAAGGGAGGCTGTAGCTAGGTGGAGTTGGTCTCTTCTGCCATGCAGACTGCAACAGAACAAGGTGACAGTCTCAAGTTATGGCAGGGGAGGTCTAAGCTGGATGTTAGGAGGAAGTTCTTTACAGAAAGAGTGATTGGCTGCCCAGGGAGGTGGTTCCCTGGAGATGTTGAAGCAAAGCCTGGCTGAGGCACTTAGTGCCATGGTCTGGTGGATTGGCTAGAGCTGGGTGCTGGATTGGACTGGATGATCTTGGAGGTCTCTTCCAACCTGGTTGATTCTATGATTCTGTGAACCAATGCTATCAAAGCATAGTGCTCACTCATCCCTACTTTAAACAAGTTTTCTGTTTCATTACTGCTTCAGGGTAAGTATAGATGGATAGCAATGACAGAACAAAACCATAAATGGGATAAAGTTATTCTGAGCATTTAGAAGATTTACCATATTAGTGTTTTTTTTTCCTGTAGTCTCTGAAGACTGTCCTGATGGTTCAGGACAAACTTTGAAAAACATGTTTAAAGTCAACAATTCACATGTAGATAATCTTCATATTTATTTATTCAGACACTTGTGTAAAGTCTTTTTGACTCAAGCATTTGTTACAAATAATGCATGTACTCCTCCTCTCTAAAAGAGATTTTTTTCAGTGAAGCAACAGAAATACTCTACCCTAATACTGTACTGCACACTGATTTTACACCTACCCTCTTTTATTTGCAAGCTCTCTGCCATGAGCAATCACTTGGTATGCACAAATAGAAATTCTTGTTAGTGTGGAATAGTTTTGGCAAACAGGACAAATATGTCACTGGCAGCATGAAGGGTTCAAGTAGAGCACCATAGGGAGAAAACCTAACACTGATAATGATAAAGTGCATTGGGGAGAACTCTTCTGGACCTTTCTCAAGCTCTTACAGCCCCTTTAGAGAGGTCACTGTCTTAACAAATGGCCTTGTTGTTTTTTGCTGTCTTCCTTCCTCTGATGCATGGTTGAATGTAGTTTGTCTGTCTTTAAAAGCAACAACAAAAATGCCTGTTTCATAGGCAGTGTAAAAGCCCTACTTTGGTGAGAAGCAGGCTAAAGAGTCCAGACTGTTGCCTTTTAATTGTTGTGCATGAATGTTCCATAAAAATTACAAACTGTCCAACTGAAATATCTCATTTTTCATGTTCTCACTGGCGACTCTGTTGGTTTGGATAATGCCCAAAGGACCACAGCAGTTTCAGTACTTTGACTCTGCAGCCTTGAACAAAGAAGCTCCTTGTGCTTCATTTGGTGTCCCTCTCCCGAGATGCTGTCCTTACCTCCTGTTTGTGCTCTACTATTTTAGCAAATAGACTGCATCTTGCACTTGCCTGCTTGAATGAGAGGCCTGGAGCACAGCCCTGTGAGGAGAGGCTGAGGGAGCTGGGGGTGTGCAGCCTGCAGAAGAGGAGGCTTAGGGCAGACCTCATTGCTGTCTGCAGCTACCTGAAGGGACATTATAGCCAGGTGGGGTTGGGCTCTTCTGCCAGGCAACCAGCAATAGAACAAGGGGACACAGTCTCAAGCTGTGCCAGGGCAGGTCTAGGCTGGATGTTAGGAGGAAGTTGTTGGCAGAGAGGGCGATTGGCATTGGAATGGGCTGCCCAGGGAGGTGATGGAGTTGCTGTCCCTGGAGGTGTTGAAGCAAAGCCTGACTGAGGCACTTAGTGCCATGGTCTGGTTGATTGTCTAGGGCTGGGTGTTAGGTTGGCCTGGATGATGTTGGAGGTCTCTTCCAACCTGGTTGATTCTATGATTCTATGGCTTTTACTAGATGTTGGGAAAAGGCTGATGGAACTGGGGCCTGTCTTGGCCAATACTTCATAAGGATACCGTGCTGGTTTGAGACTAATTGAAATGTTTTACTGAGGGAAATGAAATCCTTAGCTGTGAAGAGAAAGAAGAAAAACATCATGTGCCCTGTATCATGATTCTTCTGCTGAGAAACTCAACTCGTCACAATGTAGATAAGCCACACACACTGCTCCGCTCTCACTTTGGGCTGTGCCTTCTTTCTGGTGGTCTGCTCTCTGTGGCTGACTCTGCCTTTAACTCTCTAACTCTTTTCCCTCTAACCTCCTTGCTGTCTTTTTTTTCACCTCTCACCTCAGGTCTCCAGATTTATCACATGAGATCTATGTGGGTTGATCTGGTTATTTCTGAAGGGAGGGAAAGATGGAGGGGGAAGGGGGTTTGGGTTGAGAACCCTCCTGGTGACTTTGATTGTTTCTGGGAGGGGGTTTGTGTTTCTGTGTTACTTTTAATTTGTATACAACTGTATATAGTTGTGTATATCTGAATGCATATTGTGCTAAGCTGTAAGCATAGCTTCATTCCTTAATTTCCAGCTGTCTGAGTCTAGCCTGGGTGATTTTCTTAAGTGGTGGGGGGGCAGAGAACTCCCAAACCATTACAGATACTATTAACATTTAGGGGGGTTCCTGTTAAAATAAGCCTCTCCTGGTTGCAAAGGGAAATACTGTATCAGATTCTTAACTTTGCTTAAGAATATTGAATGGCATAGGTGTGAAAGAGTGAGAAAGAGGAGACAATCCTGCCTGCAGCAATAAGTTGAAGGAGACTCTGGCACCTTCCTAATCCCTAGAACAAACACATTCCATAAAACCATTGTATTATGCAAGTGTATTCAAGGACCACTTTATGTAAGCAGGGGAAACTACCTCATCTCTATATATTTATGATTACATCATGATTTATCTGGTATGAGACTCATGTGAAAATTACTATAGTGTACTTCAAGGACTCAGTGACCAGTTGTTAAAACTCAGGCTTCCTACAATATCCAGGAGCCATGCTATCTAATCCCTTCCAAAACTTGATTAAATGATTCCATTTTTGCCTCTCAATAATCCTATTGGGAGGCTTGTTTCAGGATGTCTTAATTTCCAGCCCAAGGGTACTGCTCTTCATTTTTCATCCACTTTTTCTCAGTCAAACATTCCTCCCTATCTTCAGTAACCATTCTGCCTTCTGGATTTTCACCACATTAATTTATATACCAAAATCTCAGCAGATGTCATAGTTTTAGTCCATCCAGCTGGCAAAATATCACCATGGCTGCTTGATCACTCATAAGCCCCTCTAGTGGGATGTGGAGGAGGAAATACAACAAAAGCCTCAAAGGTCAAGACAAAGACAAGGAGAGCTCACTCATCAATTATGGTCACAAGCAAAAGACAAACTCATCGGTGCAGTGGGAGCAGGGAGTGGGGCTTGTGGGCAGTCCCAGCCCATCTGCAGTTCTTTCTGCCACTCCTTCCTCTTCAGAGGGAAGATTCCTCACAGTGCTCATCTGCCACAAAGAGAACTGACACAGCCCTGCACGAACTTCTACAGACAACATAGGTCTCTTCTTTGGGCCAAAATCCTCCCAGTGATGAGCTGCTGCTGTGCAAGCCTCTCTCAGACCTTCTTCAGGAGCAGTCCCCTACTCTAGTATAGAGTCCTCCACAGGCTGCAGGCATGATTCTGCTCCACAATGGATCTCTAAGGGCTGCAAGGGCTCAGCCTGCCATCTCACCATGGTTAGAAGATAACTCCAGCATGCCTCCCCACCTTCTTCCTCACTGACTTCAGTATCTTTGTGGTCATCTTGCTCATGTCCCACTCTTCTCAAAAACAAAAGAAGCCCCAAAAGAAAAGAACTTCTTCAACAGCTTTTCCCCTCTTAAACATCAGAGGCCTAATTGTCTATGCCTTGGCCAGTGGTGGGTCTGACTTGGAGCTGGGAGAGCTTCTTCAAACTTCTTACAGACTGCCTTCTCCAAAACCTCAGCAGACACAAACTCAGCACACCTGCGTCTTTGTTTCCTAACTATGTCAGCAGAGAATCATAGAGCAGTTTATGTTGGAAGGGACCTCAAAGCTCAGCCAGTTCCAACCCCTGTCATAGGCAGTGATACCTCCCACTTGAACAGGTTGCCCAAGGCCTCATCTAACCTGGTCTTGAGCACTTCCAGGGAGGGAGCAGCCACAACCTCCCTGGGCAACCTGTGCCAATGTCTCACCACCCTCACTGTGAGGACCCCTTTCCTGTAAAGGGTCCTGTAAAGAACCCTTTCCAAACATCCAGTTTGAATCTCCCCTCTGCCAGTTTAAACCCATTACTCCTTGTCCTGTCATTACAAGACCTTGTCAGTAGTCACTCCCCAGCCTTCCTCTAAGTCCCCTTAAGAGATTGGAAGACCACTATGAGGTCTCCTCGAAGCCTTCTCATCTCCAGGCTGGAGAGTCCCAACTCTTGTCCTCAACATCACCATGCATTTGCAGTAACATAGAGATTTTGAACCTCTGGCTGCCATAATGACCTTTCTTTGGCTCAGTTCCACTTTGAATGTATGTTCATAGGACAGCCAGTGCCCAGAGGATTCCATCCTTTAGTACAGCAGCATAGAATCTTCTTTCTCTTTGCTGAGAGTGCTTTGCTGCATTGCAAAGTAACATCTTCCTTCCCTTGCTAATGCAGTCAGACTAATTAACTGAGCTACTTAGGTTTTCTGATTCTCCAGGTTTCCAGAAAATACTCCTAGCTTATGAAAGAAACCACATTTTTAGCCCAATTATCTTCATGGATTTCTACCTCTGGTAAAAAGTAGTTCAACCTGCTGCTTTACTGAATTTCATAGAATCATAGAACCAGTCAGGGTTGGAAGGGACCACAAGGAGCAGACAGTTTTAACCTCCCTGCCATGCCCAGGGACACCCTACCCTAGAGCAGGCTGCACACAGCCTCAGCCAGCCTGGCCTCAAACACCTCCAGCCATGGGGCCTCAACCACCTCCCTGGGCAGCCCATTCCAGCCTCTCACCACTCTCATCCTCAACAACTTCCTCCTCATGTCCACTCTGAATCTCCCCACCTCTAGCTGTGCTCCATTCCCCCCAGTCCTGTCAATCCCTGACAGCCTCAAAAGTCCCTCCCCAGCTTTTTTGTAGCCCCCTTCAGATCCTGGAAGGTCACAAGAAGGTCACCTGGGAGCCTCCTCTGCTCCAGCCTGCACAGCCCCAACTCTTTCAGTCTGTGCTCACAGCAGAGCTGCTGCAGCCTCTGAGCATCCTCCTGGCCCTGCTCTGGACACACTCCAGCACATTCACATCCTTCTCTTAATGGGGGCTCCAGAACTGGATGCAGTGAATTCACCTCATAACTCTGTATGGCCCCCACTATTCAAGGGCATTATTCAAGTAATGGAACGAGAAGAGTGCTTCTGGAGTTTTCAGTGGCTCTCCCAATAAGGCAGTATAGCTTGTCTTCTAGCACAGCTTCTTGCCATTTCCTCTTTGTAAGGTCTTTGTCATTACCAGAGTTTAGTAATTCCTGGTGTGGGACTACCTGAAAAACTTCATTGACCTTAGGGAGCTTAAATCTGCTGCATGTCCTTTGTCTAGAAAAATAGGTGATTTTGTTTGAGGCAATAGGTTAGCTAGCTCCTGCCTTGGGTTTGTCTGTGTTCTCTCCTCACTGCTGGCTGTGGCCACAGAAGCTGTGCTTACGTGTGCCAGCTCTTCCTTAGCTCTGCAGTAGAGATGATCCAGTCCTGATTCCTTATTTCCCTTGTACCCACACCTTGAGTTCAGAGACTTCTCTGGGCTTTCTCGTATCCTTTGACTGTATTTGTTCCTGTGCCCAAGCTCTCATTCTCAGGAAGCTGCCTTTGATTATCTGATGACTCATGTGGGAAATTCTGTTGTGGCTACTTCTGAAGTACTTTTAATGTGTAGCACATTCTCACAGCATGGAGGTCCTAGCTCTGGATTCAGTCCTTATTTTTCATTTATCTATGTGAGAAACCTTTTGTCAGGTGTTTGAATATCATTTGCAGAGTCTCAGACATACTTTTAGTGAATCATACTTCTGGCCCTTTCCCTTTCCCTTTCCCATTCTTTTCCCTCTCCTCTCCTCTCCTCTCCTCTCCTCTCCTCTCCTCTCCTCTCCTCTCCTCTCCTCTCCTCTCCTCTCCTCTCCTCTCCTCTCCTCTCCTCTCCTCTCCTCTCCTCTCCTCTCCTCTCCTCTCCTCTCCTCTCCTCTCCTCTCCTCTCCTCTCCTCTCCTCTCCTCTCCTCTCCTCTCCTCTCCTCTCCTCTCCTCTCCTCTCCTCTCCTCTCCTCTCCTCTCCTCTCCTCTCCTCTCCTCTCCTCTCCTCTCCTCTCCTCTCCTCTCCTCTCCTCTCCTCTCCTCTCCTCTCCTCTCCTCTCCTCTCCTCTCCTCTCCTCTCCTCTCCTCTCCTCTCCTCTCCTCTCCTCTCCTTTTTCCTGACTCTCTTTCTTTTTCTTTTTCTTTTTCTCTTTTTCTTTTCCTTTTCCTTTTCCTTTTCCTTTTCCTTTTCCTTTTCCTTTTCCTTTTCCTTTTCCTTTTCCTTTTCCTTTTCCTTTTCCTTTTCCTTTTCCTTTTCCTTTTTCATTTTGCTTGCCTTTCCTTTTTCCTGGCCCTTTTTCTTTTTCTTTTTCTTTTTCTTTTTCTTTTTCTTTTTCTTTTTCTTTTTCTTTTTCTTTTTCTTTTTCTTTTTCTTTTTCTTTTTTTTTTCTTTCCTTTTCATTTTCATTTTTCCTCTCCTCTCCTCTCCTCTCCTCTCCTCTCCTCTCCTCTCCTCTCCTCTCCTCTCCTCTCCTCTCCTCTCCTCTCCTCTCTTTTCCTTTCCTTTTCCTTTTCCCTTTCATTTTTCCTTCCCTTCCCTTCCCTTCCCTTCCCTTCCCTTCCCTTCCCTTCCCTTCCCTTCCCTTCCCTTCCCTTCCCTTCCCTTCCCTTCCCTTCCCTTCCCTTCCCTTTTTTTTTCTTTTTCTTTTCCTCTCCTCTCCTTTCCTTTTGCTCTCCTCTCCTCTCTTCATAATTTTTATTCCTTCTGTGTTCACTCCAGATACTGAGGTGTCTGAGTAAGTGGCTGACTAATTAACACCTCCTCAGTTGTAACCAGTGAAGCATCTTAATAATGTAATTAGTTTTGAATTATTTTTGCAGAGATGGTTTGTGCTGGTTTGAGGCTAACTGGAATATTTTAGTGAGGGAAATTAGATGCTAGGCTGTGAAAAGGAAACAGTGCTGATGTCAGCTGCACTCATAGGCTTGCTGAGATGTTTGAAAACAGGAACACAAAACGTAGATAAGACAGAGTGGGAGAGTCAGTGTGTGTGTGTGTGTGTGTCTCTGTCATGGGGGGTGTCCTAGGCTGCTTCTGTGTAACTATTCCTACTGCTTTCTAACCCCCCTTGCTGATCCTCCAAACTCACCTTGCATGTAAGGTATGCTCTGGGATAATTAGAAGGATGGGAAGAAGGTGGAAGGGTGGTTGGGAGCCTCTCCTGGGCACTTTGGTTTCTGGGAGGGCTGTTATGTTTCTGGATTACCTTTAACTTGGTCTATTTCTGTCTGCAGCTGTAACTATTGTAACTCTCTGCTTGTATATTGTGCTAAGCTGTGAATATAAAGCTTCATTCCTTAACTTCCAGCTCAGCTGAATCTAGTCTGGGTGATTTCTTAAGAGCAGGGAGGAGAGTGTGTGTAACTACCAAACCTTTACATAGTGCTAAGAGGTTTTTTTATATCAATGTGTAAATGGAAACAGTGATTTGCCATTGTGGAACTTAGAAACATCCATAATGTCCTAAGTAACAGCTTATTACTGAATGTAGTTGGGTCTGACAGTATTTACCACTCATCTTGTACTCTCTTAGATAAAAAGCTTCCTTCTCAGTTCAAATGTTTTTATAAAGAATGTGATACTGACCTCAGCTTTGCAATACAGAGGCAAATCTAGATCAAATCATGTGTGTCCTTCCTAAATTGACTTCAGTTCCACTGAAGTGGAGTGGTTGCTTAATTAGTTTTCAGGTTGTAACCTCGTGGCTATCTTTTCCTCTCAAACTGGTGTCAATTTGGAGTAAATCCATTTTAAGTCCAGGCATTCAACAGTGTGTGTGCCAAAATGCTGCTTGTTGTCTGCAACCTTGTCAAGAGCGTGGTTTCAACCTCTTTCTCACATGACTGCAAAAACAAATAGAGAGATACAGGAGCATAAACACTGAATGTTCTTTGACTGTTCTGTAGCAGACTGATGACTGAGTTGTGTAACGCAGTGACAGAGGCACAGAGGCTGAAGAATTCGGAAGGAGTGCCTGCCAAGTTGTTATGTAGTGAAGCCACTGAATGGTTGCTTTTTTGACTACATGCAAGAGCCTGCATTTTTTACAGTATCCCAGTATCACCAAGGTTGGAAGAGACCTCACAGATCATCAAGTCCAACCCTTTACCACAGAGCTCAAGGCCAGACCATGGCACCAAGTGCCACGTCCAGTCCTGCCTTGAACAGCTCCAGGGACAGCGACTCCACCACCTCCCCGGGCAGCCCATTCCAGTGTCCAATGACTCTCTCAGGGAAGAACTTTCTCCTCACCTCCAGCCTAAATTTCCCCTGGCACAGCCTGAGGCTGTGTCCTCTTCTTCTGGTGCTGGCCACCTGAGAGAAGAGAGCAACCTCCTCCTGGCCACATCCACCCCTCAGGTAGTTGCAGACAGCAATAAGATCTCCCCTGAGCCTTCTCTTCTCCAGGCTAACCAATCCCAGCTCCCTCAGCCTCTCCTCGTAGGGCTGTGCTCAAGGCCTCTCCCCAGCCACGTCGCCCTTCTCTGGACACGCTCAAGCATCTCAATGTCCTTCTTAAATTGAAGGGCCCAGAACTGAACACAGTCAAGCATCTCAATTTCCTTCTTAAATTGAAGGGCCCAGAACTGGACACAGTCGAGCTTCTCAATGTCCTTCTTAAATTGAGGGGCCCAGAACTGGACACATTTCTTATCAAATGGCCTATTGTTAAAAGGAATTTGGAAATTAGGAGTTGAAATTTCACTTCTAACGGTGGTCTGAATGCAATTTGTTACTTCTTACTACTTACAGCCTTGAGTGTACCTAGTTAAAAGATGTCTGCTGAACAGCATTCCCACTCGGTGCCTTTTAAATAAGTTAACTGGGAGGTTTTGTAGCACTGGAGCCCTGTTACCCAGCTGAGGCCCCTGTCTCTAAATTCCATCTCAATTCTCAGGTGTAGCCTTTCACCACTGTGCTTTTCAGAGTGGAAGTTGCTGTTTCCTCTCTGTGCTGCGAACTGCGCACCCATCCCAAAGCAGGAAGACAATTGGGTTCCTCATCATCAGGTGTCTACTTCTGCCTCAGTAAAAAGCTGTGTAACTCATGGAGAAAAATTATGTTCAGAGTCTTCATCCAGGGCCTAGTCTGGGATAATTTAGATGACTTCTTTGGTTCCAAACTGAGGGTCACAGAGTTGACACCCTGCTACTGATCTTCATGGTGGGACAAGAGAGTTACATATGATTCCCACAGCAAACAGCCTGCTTTCAAACAGCCTTCTGTGCTTTTCCAGAATGGCAATCTGCAAATCATTATGCACCCCTTTCTTGCCCAATCCACACAGGATGTGAGACTTTTAGCTCTCAGCTTGATAGCCTCCCTCTTTGGTGTGATCAACAAAAATCTCCTGCTTGCCGTTCTGGAAATTGCCCATCTATCTGCTACTCTAGCCAGGAGGGTGGGTGTCACAGTCACAGATGTCCTACATCTGACAAGGATCAGGCTAGAGTCACATTTTATGTTGGTAGGTAGAGGGGGAGACCTGCCATTGTAAATCTGGCCCATAAACACTGCTGCAGCTGTTCCTGGCTAACCCTGGCTTCCAGTGGGCCAGGAGCAGCAGCAGTGTTTGCTCAGGTTAGTGCACTCCATCACTGCCATTTCTTGCCTAAGGTGTACTTGTTTTAAATAAGGATGAGGTGTTCAGTGCAACTGTAATTTCCTGGCACTTGTCATCAGGGAGAGGAGAAGGTGGACATTTCATAGAACCATAGAATCACGAGGGATGGAAAAGTCCTTTAAGATCATTGAGTCCAACCATAAAACAGCTACCATGACTGCTAAACCATGTTCTGAAGGACCACATCTACACACTTCTTGAACACCTCCAGGGATGGCAACTCCACCACCTCCCTGAGCAGTCTGTTCCCATGCTTCATCACTCTATCAGCAAAGAATTTTTTTCCTAATACCCAATCTAAACCTTCCCTGGCACAAATTAAGCCCATTCCATCTCGTCTTACTGCTAGTTGCTTGGGAGAAGAGACAAACGTAAACTTCACTAAAACCTCCTTTCAGGTAGCTGTAGAGAGCAGTAAGATCTCTCCACAGCCTTCTCCATAACAAACAACCTCAGCTCCTTCAGCTGCTTCTCATATGACAAGCCCTTCAAACCCCTCATCAGCCTCGTTGGTCTTCTCTGGACATGCTCCAGGACCTCAGTGTCTTCCCTATATTGTGGCAGACAGAACTGAACATAGCACTCAAGCTGGGGCCTCGCTGGTGCCAAGTAGAGGGGCACAGTCGCTTTCCTACTCTCACTGGACACACTGTTTTTGACACAGGCCAGGAAGCTTTTTGGCCACTTGGGCACACTGCTGGCTTGTGTTCAGCCACCCATTCACCAACACCCCAAAATCCTTTTCCACCACTCTTACACTCGGCAGGAGCAGTCTGAGTGTTTCTGAGAGATAGGCAGGTATCATAGTATCATAGTATCATCAGGGTTGGAAGAGACCTCACAGATCATCAAGTCCAACCCTTTACCACAGAGCTCAAGGCCAGACCATGGCACCAAGTGCCACGTCCAATCCTGCCTTGAACAGCTCCAGGGACGGCGACTCCACCACCTCCCCGGGCAGCCCATTCCAGTGTCCAATGACTCTCTCAGGGAAGAACTTTCTCCTCACCTCCAGCCTAAATCGCCCCTGGCACAGCCTGAGGCTGTGTCCTCTCGTTCTGGTGCTGGCCACCTGAGAGAAGAGAGCAACCTCCTCCTGGCCACAACCTCCCCTCAGGTAGTTGTAGACAGCAATAAGGTCTCCCCTGAGCCTTCTCTTCTCCAGGCTAACCAATCCCAGCTCCCTCAGCCTCTCCTCGTAGAGCTGTGCTCAAGGCCTCTCCCCAGCCTCGTTGCCCTTCTCTGGACATGCTCAAGCATCTCAGCATCCCTTTTAAACTGGGGGGCCCAGAACTGAACACAGTACTCAAGGTGAGGTCTAACCAGTGCAGAGTACAGGGGCAGAATGACCTCCCTGCTCCTGCTGGCCACACCATTCCTGTGTGTGGAAGCAGCAAAGATATATCAACTGTCTTGGTAACTCCCACTCCAAGTTAGCTCTGTCATTCTCCAGGAAAAACACTGGAATAACAAGAATCTGCATGTTGGAGATGCAAACAAATATGATCAGAAAGAGACCATGGCTATTCACCAGGGCTCACCCACTCGAAACTCTGACCTGTATCAGTGGCAGACAGATATGCATGGCATATAAAGCACTGGGAAGAATGATAAACCTCATTGCTGCCTACAACTACCTGAAGGGAGGCTGTAGCCAGGTAGGGTTGGTCTCTTCTGCCAGGCAAGCAGCAACAGAACAAGAGGACACAGTCTTAAGTTGTGTTAGGATGAAGTTGTTAGCAGAGAGAGTGATTGGCATTGGAATGGGCTGCCCGGGGAGGTGGTGGAGTCACCATCCCTGGAGGTCTTCAAGAAAAGCCTGGCTAGGGCACTTAGTGCCATGGTCTTGTTGGTTGGCTAGGGCTGGGTGCTAGATTGGACAGTATGAGCTTGCAGGTCTCTTCCAACCTGGCTGATTCTATGATTCTATGTATCTGTTCTGATGATTGATATAAAGCTCTAATTTTCCTGCAGGTTTTCAAAGGCTTCTGAAAAGTTTCTGAAATATTCCAGTAGTTGATGTTGTGCAATACTGAAAACCCTTCCAATCTGTGTGAGTGAATACAGCCATAGCTGCTTCTTAAAACCTACATTAACTACAGGTGGATAATTCCAGCTCCGCAAGGAGTTTTTGGTCACTTAGTTTCTCAGTTCAGTGGATCTGCAATTGAATCATTTCCTCCTAATGGGTGACTTGACTAAGTAATTTGAAAGTAATTAGCAAACCCAGAAGGATCTGATATTGAAATGTATTATCAGCTCATCAGGAGCAACTTACTTCCTGTGGGCAATGGCAGTCAACTTCTCCAGAAATTCTGAAGGCAACTTGTTGCCACTTCTAAGAGAGCTAATTAAGAAATGGCTGCACCAGCCCACGCACATTTTGAGGTGTGATGAAGTGATCCCAGATGACTGCAAAAGCATTTCCAGAAAATCTATTCTGTTTTTTTTTTTTCCAGCATTGGGTGTTTTATTTGGTCACTTTTCAGGAAAGCAGTAATTGACTTCTTGCAAACCAGTTTTTATTCACTGATACGTTTTAATCTCCATGCACAGCTATTAATGGGATCTGCTTCCACTCCAGAGCAATTCTGATTGATTTTATTTCTGCTTCAGAAATATATTACAGGAGACCCCCAATGGATCAAAGTGCTCAGTGTGTTGAGATGAACTGGCCTCATGCTCTTTGCAGCTTCTAATGGGAGCTTGGTACATTGAGAGAAGCGGTGATTGATTGCCTGGTGCTCAGGCTAATTGCTATGGCACTGAGTTAGTCGGGTCCTTCAAATCACACATGACATTGCTCCAGTGCCTTTTAATATCGACTGGGAACCTTATACTATAAAAGCAGCATGTTTTGGAGGAGGCTTCCAGAGCTGAGTGAATCTTCTTTCAGCATCAGTTACATTTTTTTCCAGAAGCAGCTTTGTGCCTGGAGTAGCATTACTCCTCCAATGGAAATCTTTTAAAAGGATGTTCTCAGGTCTGTTTATTTTGTTATGGATTTGGATGTGGTCACTGAGATCCTGTGAGATCAGAGGAATGGAATGAAAGTGGCCGCAGATGACACTTGAGCTATTTCCACAGCTGGGTGCACAGCAGCCAGAGGAGGAGGTCCTCTGCAGATGAATTAGTTCGTTGAAGTACATGATATAAAACATCTGTTGCAATAAGAACAAACTAAAACAATGTGCCTTTGAAGGCTGGGATTTGTTGGGAGCTGCTTGTAAGGGTGCCAAATGAGGCAGTTGTCAGCAAGGAAACATTTCAGGTTTGCCCTTGAGTGAACTAAAGCAAAACTACACAATACAAAGATCTAAATTCGGTCAAGAAAAAGACCTTATTTTCACTAAGTTTGTTACTCTGATTCCTCACATGACAATGGGAAAGGAGAAAGTCATAGAATCATAGAATCATAGAATCAACCAGGTTGGAAGAGACCTCCAAGATCATCCAGTCCAACCTAGCACCCAGCCCTATCCAGTCAACCAGACCATGGCACTAAGTGCCTCATCCAGGCTTTTCTTGAAGACCCCCAGGGACGGTGCCTCCACCACCTCCCTGGGCAGCCCATTCCAATGCCAATCACTCTCTCTGTGAAGAACTTCTTCCTAATATCCAGCCTATACCTACCCTGGCACAACTTGAGACTGTGTCCCCTTGTTCTATTGCTGGTTACCTGGGAGAAGAGGCCAACCCCCACCTGGCTACAATGCCCCTTCAGGTAGTTGTAGACAGTAATAAGATCACCCCTGAGCCTCCTCTTCTCCAGGCTAAACAGGCCCAGCTCCCTCAACCTCTCCTCATAGGATTTGTGCTCCAGGCCCCTCACCAGCTTTGTTGCCCTTCTCTGGACATGTTCCAGCACCTCAATATCTTTCTTGAATTGAGGGGCCCAAAACTGGACACAGTACTCAAGGTGTGGCCTGACCAGTGCTGAGTACAGGGGCAGAATAACCTCCCTTGTCCTACTGGCCACACTGTTCCTGATGCAGGCCAGGATGCCATTGGCTCTCTTGGCCACCTGGGCACACTGCTGCCTCATCTTCAGCTTACTATCTATCAGTACCCCCAGGTCCCTTTCCTCCTGGCTGCTCTCCAGCCACTCAGTCCCCAGCCTGTAGTGCTGCTTGGAGTTTCTGTGGCCAAAGTGCAGAACCCTGCACTTGGCCTTGTTCAATCTCATCCCATTGGCCTCTGCCCACCCATCCAGCCTGGCCAGGTCCCTCTGCAGGGCTCTCCTACCTTCCAACAGATCAACACCTGCTCCTAGCTTGGTGTCATCTGCAAACTTACTGATGCTGGACTCAATGCCCTCGTCCAGATCATCAATAAAGCTATTGAACAGGACTGGGCCCAGCACTGATCCTTGGGGAACACCACCAGTGACAGCTGCCAACTGGATGTGGCACCATTCACCACCACTCTCTGAGCTCTGCCATCCAGCCAGTTCTTGATCCAGCACAGAGTGAATCTGTCCTTCTGTACCAAGTGTTTTTTATACACTAACCCACTTCTAATACAATGATACCATTCCAACTGAGCGGCTGGGTAAAACTTAGAAGCTACACTGGTACAACAATGTCAGCTGTTCCCCACACTGCTTTGTTGCCAGCTGTCCTGAAGTGCAATAGATGTTTTCATTGTCACTGCCACCTGATGGCAAATCAGGCATTTGAAGTGGTCTAGCTCTGAGGGGTCACTTACAACTCCTAGCCAGAAGTAAACCTTTTGCATCTCCTTAATAAACAGAACAATTCCAAATGTTTCCACCCCGTTTTACTCTAACAAGGCAGTTACTTTTGGTTGCCTCTGATTGTTTTTCTCACAGTTGAGATGATGAGGAGGTAGGAATTCTAGAATAAATAAACATGCTGTGGGTATGAAGGCTGAAGACAGATCAGTTGAGCACAAGTATCTATCTCTCATTACAAGGCAGTATTGTTCTTGGAGACTCCTTAAAGAAAATGCAGTACTTCTAGCACAGTATTTTAGCCGTGGTAGGGAAGAATTTAGAATACCAAAGCACTGGTTCCTCCCTCTAGCTGATAAAAGTGGTAGATGAGAACTGTATCTGGTGTGCATGATAGGAGAAGACCAAAGCATGCTTGCAAAGAGGGTTGGTGCCTGAGCTTTGTGTGCACATAAGGTAGAAAACAGAAATAAACAGAAGCTAATTGTTTAGATCAAGGTAAGGATATATGATTTTAGATCTAGAGATCCTTTAGGCCTTTCACTGATGATGGCTGGCTGTGTCTGCACAAGGTAGCTGTGTTGTACTTTAAAGGCTCAGCAACCAACTTGGGAGTTCCTGTGGGTCTCAGGATTTCAGATAGGTACTGGGAGAGGGCACCTTTTCTGGATGTCCTTCATCTGTGGTCTAGTTGTGGGTGTCAGGAGAGGTGAGAAGCTGCTGGGGAAGCAAAGTTAAACCATATTCTTTTTTAGTTCAAGTGTTTCTAGCTTATGCTTTCCCAATGAGCAGTGCCAGTTGTGTAGATAGTCATAGTTTATTATAGCTGTACAAGACAATTATGTTACTCATACTTTTATTTCCTAATATTCTTTGATCTCATACACATCAAAGATGTAAAATTTTAGTCTTGTTGATAATCAGCTAGAAAGCAAATATGTATTCTGTCAGTACAGAGGATACAAGCATAAGAAAATGTCCTGGGGGAGTCCAGATTGTAGTCTGATTTTTTTTTTCTTCCTCATCAGATTTTTATTTCCATTTTAGTGCTTGCTTCAGACGTGAAATAAATGTACTGGAAGTAAACTTTGCCATTGTGTAGTTCATTCAGCTTTTTAAGCCACATAGTCACTCAGTATGGATGCTCAGTTGAGGAGAAGCAGATCAGAACATCAAATACAAGAGTATGTTAATGTCTCCCAAACTTACAACCCCCTGCAGACCAAAGTTTCATGCTTACTGGCTGTTAGTGTTAAGCAAACTAAGGCTAATGTTGTGCACAGTTACAGTTGGATTTACCTGTTACGGTCAGAGGCTTTGTTCCTTACCCTGTGATTCATGCTCCAATCAAGGACAGCAAATGAGTCCATGTAAATTGTTTGGCTTTGCACTTCTTCAGAGCTGTCTTTCTGCAATAATAAAGTGCAGAGAGATTGTTTTACAGTTTCTACAGTGAATCTCTGCACGGGTGCTTTGTACCTTCAGCTGCTGGATTTAGAGATTGCAGTGTATCCAAGGCACTGATCCCTTGCCCTGCTTTGCACAGAGATCATTATCTTTGGACATTTCTTTACTGACCAGAGCTTTCTTAGTAATAATTCATGGTAACATTTTGGTCTAAGGAATGTGCTCATTGTGCATAAGAAGTATTTATTAGATTATTTCATACTGGAAGTTGTTTATGGTAGTATTTATTGTGGTATTTTCTGGTACTAATACTACTATCGAGGAAGTTCTGTTTTGTGGGTTTTCAGCCCTCTGTCACTGCAAGTGATTATAAATTACAGAATCACAGAATGTCAGGGGCTGGAAGGGACCTCCAAAGCTCATCCAGTCCAACCCCGCTACCAGAGCAGAATCACCCAGAGCAGATCACACAGAAACACATCCAGGAGGGGGTTGAATATCTCCAGCAAGGGAGACTCCACAACTCCCCTGGGCAGCCTGTCCCAGGGCTCTGTCACCCTCACAGGGAAAAAAATTCCTTCTCATGTTTCAATGAAACTTCCTCTGCCTCAGCTCTCACCCAATGCCCCTTGGCCTGTGATCAGGCATCACCCAGCAGAGCCTGGCTCCAACCTCCTGGCACTCACCTGCACACATTGATCACCATTGCTGAGGTCACCTCTCAGGCTCCTCCTCTCCCAGCAGCACAGCCCCAGCTCCCTCAGGCTCTCCTCCTAACAGAGCTGTTCCATTCCCTTCGGCATCTTTGTGGCTCTGTGCTGGACTCTCTCAAGCAGTTCCATGTCCCTCTCGAACTAGGGGACCCAAATAGGTTGAATTCATATTGGATGTATTACTGGACTTGTTGCCTTCCTGTTTCCAGGCTGGTTGTCCTTATCTTTATTAATATCCTCAGCTTCTAGAGAGATGTGTGTCTTGGCATAACAGTGTTTTGTTTCTTGATGAAACAAGTAGGCTGCCTGCATGGCAAGTTCTACAGAAAATAAACCAACACTGCATTTAAAATCAGGTTGTCAAAAAAAAAAATCATTGAATTACAGTTTAAATCTGAAAACAAGAGCAAATTCATCTCTTCTTGGGAATGGTAACTGATGTCAATAGAATCACAGAATCAGTCAGGGTTGGAAGGGACCACAAGGAACAGACAGTTCCAATCCCCCCTGCCATGCCCAGGGACACCCTACCCTAGAGCAGGCTGCACACAGCCTCAGCCAGCCTGGCCTCAAACACCTCCAGCCATGGGGCCTCAACCACCTCCCTGGGCAACCCATTCCAGCCTCTCACCACTCTCATGCTCAACAACTTCCTCCTCATATCCAGTCTGAACCTACCCACCTCCAGCTTTGCTCCATTCCACTCAGTTCTGTCACTCCCTGATATCCTGAAAAGTCCCTTCCCAGCTTTTTTGTAGCCCCCTTCAGATCCTGGAA
This sequence comes from Pogoniulus pusillus, assembly GCF_015220805.1. Taxonomy (NCBI): domain Eukaryota; kingdom Metazoa; phylum Chordata; class Aves; order Piciformes; family Lybiidae; genus Pogoniulus; species Pogoniulus pusillus. The sequence continues at coordinate 14,447,187 of NC_087295.1, forward strand.
GGCCACAAGAAGGTCCCCTGGGAGCCTCCTCTGCTCCAGACTGCACAGCCCCAACTCTTTCAGTCTGTGCTCACAGCAGAGCTGCTGCAGGCTCTGAGCATCCTCCTGGCCCTTCTCTGCACACACTCCAGCATCTCCACAGCCTTCTTGTCATAGGGGTTCCAGAACTGGATGCAGTACTCCAGGTGGGGTCTCAGCAGAGCAGAGCAGAGGGAGAGAATCCCCTCCTTGGCCCTGCTGGCCACATTTCTCCTGCTGCAGCCCAGGCTCTGGTTGGCTTTCTGGGCTGCAAGTGCACACTGCTGGCTCATGTTGTTTGTGGGATAAAAATCTCTAGGATATTTGTGTAGTAATGTGCAGTGCATGATAATGTACAGTTTGGCTTTGGACTCTGAGGCTTAAAACAGCAAGAAATCCTGGGAGCATTCAAGTCAGTGACAAAACTATGACTGATTTCAGTGGGGCCAGGATTTCAGGCCAAATTTTGTCAGATTCACTAAACCCAAGATCTGTGTATTACTGTGGTTGTTGGGTTGCAGACATTTTAACCATGGAAATTGCAAATGGCTTCTGCTAAATGCTTGCACTTATCTAGTTCCAATTTTATGCTTCAAGCTTGTGCATTCTGCATTACTTCCCTGCGTTGGAGCTGCGTGATAGTGTCCAGCCTAGAGCCACAAAGATGCTGAAGGGAACAGAACATCTCTCTTATGAGGAGAGCCTGAGGGATCTGGGGCTGTGCTGCTGGGAGAAGAGGAGGCTGAGAGGTTGTCATGGTTTTTAAAGATAGCAGACAGAAACTGAGCTCTCGAATGACATTGGAGAAAAAATACAGAATTATATTTGGAGATAAATGCAGAGAGAGGCATTGCAAACAATTACCATATCCCTGGCAAACCCCCTGGATTTTTTCCCAACCCCAAAAAAATAAATCTATACTCCCCAGTGCTCCAATCCTCTCCCCCTCCATTGCCCCCCCCCAATGCCTCTGCCATCCAATAGGCCTAAACAAGCCTCTGGGGGAGCCAAAACAGGCATACTGCTTACATGGCACTAAGTGCCCCAGCCAGGCTTGGCTTCAACACCTCCAGCCACAGCGACTCCACCACCTCCCTGGGCAGCCCATTCCAATGCCAATCACTCTCTCTGACAACAACTTCCTCCTAACATCCAGCCTAGACCTGCCCTGGCACAGCTTGAGACTGTGTCCCCTTGGTCTGTTGCTGCTTGCCTGGCAGAAGAGACCAACCCCACCTGGCTACAGCCTCCCTTGAGGTCGTTATAGACAGCAATGAGGTCACCTCTGAACCTCCTCTTCTGCAGGCTAAAACTGGATGTGCCTGGGTGCTAGGTTGGACTGGATGATCTTGGAAGTCTCTTCTGGCCTGGTTGATTCTATGTTTCTATGTTCTTCCCAATAAAGTGGCTCCTGCCAGACACAGGGCAGGAGGAGGAGGGAAGGAGAGCGAGCTGGTCTTGTTGTGAGTTTGTAAAGAGATAGCAGAATTATGGGATTGCATAACAATCTTCTAGTCCCCAGAAGACTTTTTAACCCTGTAGTCTCAGCCTGGGACAGAGGTGACCTCAGCAATGGTTATCAATATGTGCAGGTGAGTGCCAGGAGGCTGCAGCCAGGCTCTGCTGGGTGGTGCCTGATCACAGGCCAAGGGGCACTGGGTGGAAGCTGAGGCAGAGGAAGTTTCACTGCAACATGAAGAGGAATTTTTTCCCTGTGAGGGTGACAGAGCCCTGGCACAGGCTGCCCAGGGGGGTTGTGGAGTCTCCCTCGCTGGAGATATTCAACCCCCTCCTGGATGTGTTTCTGTGTGATCTGCTCTGGGTGATTCTGCTCTGGCAGGGGGGTTGGACTGGATGAGCTTTGGAGGTCCCTTCCAGCCCCTGACACTCTGTGATTCTGTAATTTATAATCACTTGCAGTGAGGGAGGGCTGAAAATCCACAAACCAGAGCCTTTCATGACACTTGAGTTCCTCGATAGTAGTATTAGTACCAGAAAATACCACAGTAAATGCTACCATAAACCACTGCATGTACTTTTCACTCCCACAAACACATTTTCTGTGTGCCTGGAAAAGCCACTGCAAGAACAGCAATATGGCTGACAAGAGGCTGATCTCTGCTGGGCTTTATCAGGACGTCTGCTCTTAGTTATGTTGTGTCTTTTGATATTAAAAAGAAAGCAAAGGTTTGTTTGGCTTTCAGAGGAAGGGAGTTCAAGTGGAATGAAGAGTCACAAGCATGCTGTGTGCATAGTGCAGGCCTCAAGTCTCTGTCACTGTGGACTTAATTAAAGTGCTCTTTTTTCTGTCCACACAACTGAACATGAGCCAGCTGTGTCTGAACATGAGCCAGCAGTGTGCCCAGGTGGCCAAGAGAGCCAGTGGCATCCTGGCCTGCATCAGGAATGGTGTGGCCAGCAGGAGCAGGGAGGTCATTCTGCCCCTGTACTCTGCACTGGTTAGACCACACCTTGAGTGCTGTGTTCAGTTCTGGGCCCCCCAGTTTAGGAGGGACATTGAGATGCTTGAGCGTGTCCAGAGAAGGGCAACGAGGCTGGGGAGAGGCCTTGAGCACAGCCCTACGAGGAGAGGCTGAGGGAGCTGGGATTGGTTAGCCTGGAGAAGAGGAGGCTCAGGGGAGACCTTATTGCTGTCTGCAACTACCTGAGGGGAGGTTGTGGCCAGGAGGAGGTTGCTCTCTTCTCTCAGGTGGCCAGCACCAGAACAAGAGGACACAGCCTCAGGCTGCGCCAGGGGAGATTTAGGCTGGAGGTGAGGAGAAAGTTCTTCCCTGAGAGAGTCATTGGACACTGGAATGGGCTGCCCGGGGAGGTGGTGGAGTCGCCGTCCCTGGAGCTGTTCAAGGCAAGGTTGGACATGGCACTTGGTGCCATGGTCTGGCCTTGAGCTCTGTGGTAAAGGGTTGGACTTGATGATCTGTGAGGTCTCTTCCAACCCTGATGATACTGGGATACTGTGTGTGATACTTCTTCTACACAAATATAGAGCTGATGCATCCCAATTTGTTTTCCCACTTACACTTTCAAAAGTTTTAAGAAAAACACCCTTTTGCTTCTGGCCAATGGCTTTAAAATTAGTCACTTATTTCAACAAAAAGAATTCTTTTCAGTTCTCCTACTTATATCAAAGTCTTACACTAGCTTCAGCTTCTCAGCCCACTCCCACACAGGCAGGAGGAAAAGCTAAACCCGAAATCCACATTATCAAGATAAAAGATAAAGCAGACTTCTCACGCTTAACAGTGCCTGATTAGCTGCAAAACCTCACTCTTTTTCTCCAGGGATTTCAACACAGCAAAATAGTCACAGAGTTACAACTTCAAAGTTTTAGCCAGGAGGCTAGAGAGAGCCCACAAGCAGCTTCCCCCTCCCCTGTGCAGAGTAGGTAGGAGGAAACAACCCACAGATCACAGAATCATTGAATCAACCAGATTGGAAGAGACCTCCAAGATCAGCCAGGCCAACCTAGCACCCAGCCCTAGCCTATCAACCAGACCATGGCACTAAGTGCCCCCTTCAGGCTTTTCCTCAACATCTCCAGGGATGCTGACTGCACCACCTGCCTGGGCAGCTCATTCCAATGCCAATCACTCTCTCTGACAACAACTTCCTCCTAACATCCAGCCTAGACCTCCCCTGGCACAACTTGAGACTGTGTCCCCTTGTTCTGTTGCTGGTTGCCCAGTGGAAGAGCCGAGCCCCACCTGGATACAACCTCCCTTCAGGTAGCTGCAGACAGCAATGAGGTCTGCCCTGAGCCTCCTCTGCTGCAGGCTGCACACCCCCAGCTCCCTCAGCCTCTCCTCACAGGGCTGTGCTCCAGGCCTCTCACCAGCTTTGTTGCCCTTCTCTGGACACCTTGCAGTATCTCAACATCTCTCTTGAATTGAGGAGCCCAGAACTGGACACAGCACTCAAGGTGTGGCCTCTGCTTCTTTCCTTAAAGCAATTGCTGAATACACTGAAAGCTACAGTGCAGAGTGACAAACAAGACATAAAAGAAACGGTGACACTTAATAATTTAAACCCACAGTTACAGCCAATGAGCATGAAAAAGCACTCAAAGGCCAACCTCTCTGTTCAGCAAAGCAGTACCACATTCACAAGCACACCCCGAAACAGCGACTGTGAGAGAGAGCATCCTCATTTTGTACCTGTTTATCAAAGGCATCCTTCTAAAATTTAAAACATGGTTCACTGGGACCTTGCTTTATGGAGCTAAGGGGAAGTGTAGGCTTGTTTGAATCTGGAACCTGACTTAATAAGGGATGGCAAAGAGCTCAGGTCCAGCCAGCATGGGTTTAGGGAGGGCAGATCCTGCCTCTCCAACCTGATCTCCTTCTATGATCAGGTGACCTGCTTGGTGGATGTGGGGAGGCCTGTGGATGTGGTCTGTCTGGACTTCAGCAAGGCCTTTGACACTGTCCCCCACAGCAAACTGCTGGCTAAGCTGTCTGCCCATGGCTTGGATGGCAACACTCTGTGCTGGGTTAGGAACTGGCTGGAGGGCTGGACCCAGAGAGTGGTGGTGAATGGTGCCACATCCAGCTGGCAGCTGTCACTAGTGGTGTCCCTCAGGGATCAGTGCTGGGCCCCATCCTCTTTAACATCTTCATAGATGATCTGGATGAGGGCATGGAGTCAGTCATCAGCAAGTTTGCAGATGACACCAAGCTGGGGGCAGATGTGGCTGGGTTGGAGGGCAGAAGGGCTCTGCAGCGGGACCTTGACCGCCTGCACAGATGGGCAGAGTCCAAGGGGATGGCTTCAATAGCTCCAAGTGCAGGGTGCTGCACTTTGGCCACAGCAACCCCATGCAGAGATACAGGCTGGGGTGGGAGTGGCTGAGAGCAGCCAGACAGAGAGGGATCTGTGGGTGCTGATTGATACCCACCTGAACATGAGCCAGCAGTGTGCCCAGGTGGCCAAGAGAGCCAGTGGCATCCTGGCCTGCATCAGGAATGGTGTGGCCAGCAGGAGCAGGGAGGTCATTCTGCCCCTGTACTCTGCACTGGTTAGACCACACCTCGAGTACTGTGTTCAGCTCTGGGGCCCCAAGTTTAGGAGGGACATTGAGATGCTTGAGCGTGTCCAGAGAAGGGCAACGAGGCTGGGGAGAGGCCTTGAGCACAGCCCTACGAGGAGAGGCTGAGGGAGCTGGGATTGGTTAGCCTGGAGAAGAGGAGGCTCAGGGCAGACCTTATTGCTGTCTACAACTACCTGAGGGGAGGTTGTGGCCAGGAGGAGGTTGCTCTCTTCTCTCAGGTGGCCAGCACCAGAACAAGAGGACACAGCCTCCGGCTGTGCCAGGGGAGATTTAGGCTGGAGGTGAGGAGAAAGTTCTTCCCTGAGAGAGTCATTGGACACTGGAATGGGCTGCCCGGGGAGGTGGTGGAGTCGCTGTCCCTGGAGCTGTTCAAGGCAGGACTGGACGTGGCACTTGGTGCCATGGTCTGGCCTTGAGCTCTGTGGTAAAGGGTTGGACTTGATGATCTGTGAGGTCTCTTCCAACCCTGATGATACTGGGATGCTGTGATACTGTGACTCCCAGGAGGTAGATTGTCCATAGATGTGTTTGTGCTCGGGGGACCCGCGCCAGAGCATTCAAAAAGATTCCTAGGGGGTGCTGAGGGCTATGGCACAGGTGGTTTTTCTGCTTCCATTTTTGGATGGAAAGGAGAGGTAGCTGCGGTAGCAGCCTTACCATCTTGCTTTTATTGTACTAACAAGTCAGTTAAGAGCTGCCACTTTGTGAACAAAGATGTTACAGTGAAGTCGCCATGCATAGCCCTGTCTGTGAGGGCACCTCCCCCTTTTTGCCAAGTCTCTGAAGAGAAGGCATTTTCCCATGTACAACCTTCTGCGTTTTCATGCACATAGGCATGCTAAGAGCAGAGAAATCCTTAGCTCATCATATGTTGGAAGGTAGGAGAGCCCTGCAGAGAGACCTGGACAGGCTGGATGGGTGGGCAGAGGCCAATGGGATGAGATTGAACAAGGCCAAGGGCAGGGTTCTGCACTTTGGCCACAACAACCCCAAGCAGCACTACAGGCTGGGGACTGAGTGGCTGGAGAGCAGCCAGGAGGAAAGGGACCTGGGGGTACTGATAGATAGTAAGCTGAAGATGAGGCAGCAGTGTACCCAGGTGGCCAAGAGAGCCAATGGCATCCTGGGCTGGCTCAGGAGCAGTGTGGCCAGCAGGACAAGGGAGGTTATTCTGCCCCTGTACTCAGCACTGGTCAGGCCACACCTTGAGTACTGTGTCCAGTTCTGGGCCCCTCAATTCAAGAGAGATGTTGAGGTGCTGGAACATGTCCAGAGAAGGGCAACAAAGCTGGTGAGGGGCCTGGAGCACAAATCCTATGAGGAGAGGTTGAGGGAGCTGAAGGTGTGCAGCCTGCAGAAGAGGAGGCTCAGGGGTGATCTTATTACTGTCTACAACTACCTGAAGGGGCATTCTAGCCAGGTGGGGGGTGGCCTCTTCTGCCAGGCAACCAGCAATAGAACAAGGGGACACAGTCTCAAGTTGTGCCAGGGTAGGTATAGGCTGGATATTAGGAAGAAGTTCTTCACAGAGAGAGTGATTTCCCATTGGAATGGGCTGCCCAGGGAGGTGGTGGAGGCACCGTGCCTGGATGTCTTCAAGAAAAACCTGGATGAGGCACTTAGTGCCATGGTCTGGTTGATTGGCTAGGGCTGGGTGCTAGGTTGGACTGGATGATCTTGGAGGTCTCTTCCAACCTGGCTGATTCTATGAATCTATGATTCTATGTGATACCCCTTCTTTTCAAAATAGGTTTAAAAACATTCAAGAGAGCATTATCTTCTTTGGTGGCATGCTGACCCACAATACTATCATTCCCAGATGCTCATCTCTCTCTTGGCGTACTGTGGAGGCATTGATAAGTGTCACACAACAAACAGCACTCTGGTCTGCTGTATTCTTCTCAGCTTAGCTGGGCTTTGCCACTGGCTGCTCTCCCTCTGTGGTTTTCTAAGACCCTTATCACATCAGGGGTCAGCATTCCTGGCACAGGCTCCCCAGGGTCCTCAGGCAAAGGCACTTTACTCTAAGTCTGTCCATGCGACAGTTAGTGCATTGTGGCACATTGTGATTGGTCCATTACAAAACAGAGGTGCTCAAGCGAGCTAACTAAACTATCCACTGCTCCCCACATTCCTTTCATTCCTAGTGCCTGTATCTTATCTTCCATCTAACTGAAACATGCTAGTCCCCATAGAAAAGAACCTTAACAATCCTTGAACTGCCCTTTCTTGGCTCACCCCTAGGACCTCCTAAATTAGTGTTGATTGCAATGGTAGTTTGATTTCTAGGTGCCAGAGAAAATAGAACAGACACAAAGATTTTTCCCAGGGAAAAAAAACAAAACAACAGAGTACCTCTACAGTATTCAAATATCTGAAGGATATTTGGCTCTCAACAATGTTACCCTGAGGCAAGCCAGCAACAATGCACTGGGACATCCAAGGGAATGAAGGGGGATTGGCACAAGAGGGTAACAGGGCCAGCGCAGCTGAAGTGCCTCTATGTGAATGTGCACAGCTTGGGCAATAAATAACATGATCTGGTGGTCAATGTGCTGCTGGAAACCCATGCCATAGTGGCTGTTACTGACACTTGGTGGAGTGACTCCCATGACTGGAATGTAGGGATAGATGGATACAAGTTCTTTAGGAAGGACAGGCAGAGTGGGAGGGGAGAAGGTGTTGCCCTCTACATCAGTGACCAGTTGGAATCAATGGAGCTCCATCTGAGGAAGAATGATGAGCTGCTTGGGAACATATGGGTTAAGATTAAAGAGAAAACAGGGGAAGGTAATGTTAAAGCAGATGAAGCCCTCCACAAACAAATAGAGGTGGCTTGGCTTCATGTTCACAAAACTTGGTCCTCATGGAGGATTTCAGACCACTCCTGTCATCTGCTGGAGGAACAACACAGCAAAGCATCAGCAATCCAGGATGTTCCTGGAGTGCATAAATGACAACATCCTCCTCCAAATGGTAGAGGAACCAATAAGAAAAGCTGATATGCTGGACCTTGTTCTCACCAACAGAGAAGGGCTGGAGACCAGTGTGAGGCCCAGGAATAACCTTGGCTGCAGTGACCATGAAATGATAGAATTTAAGATCCTCTGGGCAACTATGAGGTTTTATTCCAAGCTTACAACCCTGGACTTTAGGCATGCAGACTTTGACCAATTCAGGGATCTGATGGCCAAAGTACTGTGGGGCAAAGCCTTGGATGGAAAAAGAGACCAGGACAGCTGGTCAGTGTTCAAGGATGACATTTTCTGTGTCCAGGACCAAAATATACCAACAAAGAAGAAGGCTGGAAAGAATGCCAGGAGACCTGCCTGGATGAGTAAGGAGCCCCTGGACACAATGGCACACACAAAGAGAGCCTACAAAGACTGGAAGAAAGTGTGCCTTTACTTATTTAATGTGGTTACCTTTTAAGTACATGTTCCACATGCATACTGCCATCAGCTTTACCAGCTCCTTGTGCAGCAGGGACAGAAATTTTGGATAAGGAAGGTTTTGCAGCTGTGGTTTCACTAGATTGTGCTTATATTAACAAAGAATGGGAAACTGCACAGGTGTCATTGATGGCATCATCCAAGGATGATGGAGTTGTCCAGGTGCAGCAAAAGCTGTGTACTGGTGGCAGTTGTACAGCCTAGTGCAAGCTGTGATTGCTCAGATTAGAGTCTGAAAAAACACAGTAAACATTTGTAAAGGCACAGGCTGGGAGGTGACTGCTGGAGAGCAGCACTGTGGAGAGGGACCTGGGGGTCCTGGTGGCTAACAAGTTACCCATGGCACAGCAATGTGCCCTGGTGGCCAAGAAGGCCAATGGCATCCTGGGGTGTATTAGGCAGAGTGTGTCCAGCAGATCAAGGGAGGTTCTCCTCTCCCTCTGCTCTGCCCTGCTGAGACCTCATCTTGAATACTGCATTCAGTTTTGAGCTCCCCAGTTGAAGAAGGACAGGGATCTGCTGGAGAGGGTCCAGCAGAGGGCTAGGAGGATGATGAGGGACTGGAGACCATGGCTGATGAGGAGAGGCTGAGGGACCTGGGGCTGCTTAGTCTGGAGAAGAGAAGACTGAGAGGGGATTTTAATAAATGTTTATAAGTATCTGAGGGCTGCCAGGAGGGGGGGACAGGCTCTGCTTACTGCTCCCTGAGATAAGACAAGCAGCAATGGGTGTAAACTACAGCAAAAGAGGTTCTGCTTCAACACAAGGGGGAACTTGTTGCCTGGAAGGGTCCCAGAGCACTGGCACAGGCTGCCCAGAGAGGTTGTGGAGTTTCCTTCTCTGGAGACTTCCAAGGCCTGTCTGGATGTGTTCCTCTGTGATCTGTGCTAGATTGTGTTGTCCTGCTGTGGCAGGGGGGTTGGACTCGATGATTTCCTTGGGTCCCTTCCCACTCCTGACATCTGTGAGCCTGTGAGTGAGGCCTAAGCTCACCTTACTTTTAATGACAGAACATAAGCCAAGAAGGCACTACTGAAAGTGTCTCAGTCTTGATCTTGAGATCTCTTATCAAGCTGGCACTGCTCAGTAGCCAACCTGAACCCAGTCGAAGGACAATTCTCAATATAGAATGAAGTAGGTTTCACCCATAGCCTCCCCCTGGGGGTTGAATGCAAACTCTAAGCCCCCCTCCTTTGCTGCAGGAGCCCTTCCTTTATATAGTGGGCATGGCACCAGCGTAGCATCCAATACCCACTGGCTACTGCAGCTGCCTGTCACAGCTGTGTCCCCTCCCAGTTGAGAAGGAGCCATGTGCCCGCTGAACCCCAGACAAATGGTTTTCCTTCTGTTACTCTGTGAGAGAAGGCTTTGTTTAACATAACAGATTACAAATCTAACAGAACATGACAGAGAGACAAATTTCTGTATCTGTCCTCTCTAATAAGGACACTTCTCTGTGTTTCAAGACCAGAATGAATCACTGTGATGTAGGATTGAGTTGATACATAACATGAACTGTGGCTTCATACAGGATTTCCCTCATCTGTCAACTTCATGTCTGAAATCTATTGTTGAATGAAAGCAGAGATACAGGCTGGGGTCGGAGTGGCTGGAGAGCAGCCAGACAGAGAGGGATCTGGGGGTACTGATTGATCCCCGCCTGAACATGAGCCAGCAGTGTGCCCAGGTGGCCAAGAGAGCCAGTGGCATCCTGGCCTGCATCAGGAATGGTGTGGTCAGCAGGAGCAGGGAGGTCATTCTGCCCCTGTACTCTGCACTGGTCAGACCACACCTCGAGTACTGTGTTCAGTTCTGGGCCCCCCAGTTTAGGAGGGACATTGAGATGCTTGAGTGTGTCCAGAGAAGGGCAACGAGGCTGGGGAGAGGCCTTGAGCACAGCCCTACAAGGAGAGGCTGAGGGAGCTGGGATTGGTTAGCCTGGAGAAGAGGAGGCTCAGGGGTGACCTTATTGCTGTCTACAACTACCTGAAGGGTGGCTGTGGTCAGGAGGAGGTTGCTCTCTTCTCTCAGGTGGCCAGCTCCAGAACAAGAGGACACAGCCTCAGGCTGCGCCAGGGGAAATTTCGGCTCGAGGTGAGGAGAAAGTTCTTCCCTGAGAGAGTCATTGGACACTGGAATGGGCTGCCCGGGGAGGTGGTGGAGTCACCGTCCCTGGGGCAGTTCAAGGCAAGGTTGGATGTGGCACTTGGTGCCATGGTCTAGCCTTGGGCACTGTGGTAAAGGGTTGGACTTGATGATCTGTGAGGTCTCTTCCAACCTTGGTGATACTGTGTGATACTGTGATCATATATTTAGAAAAGAGTCTTACCCACTCAGAGTTCCATTTCTTGTGTCTTTTGCTATCTGTCTTCCCTAAGAGTTAGGATAAGAAGGAATCCTGAGGAGCACCTCTCCTGTGAGGAGAGACTGAAGGAGTTGGGGCTGTTCAGTCTGGAGAGGAGAAGGCTCTGACCTTACTGTGACCTCTCAGTATCTTAAGGGAGCCTACAAGAAAGCTGGGGAGGGACTTCTTAGGATGTCAGGAAGTGATGGGACAGGGGGAAATGAACAGATCTAAAAATGGGTAGATTCAGACTGGATGTAAGGAAGAAGTTCTTCAGTGTGAGGGTGGTGAGACCCTGGAAGGGGTTGCCCAGGGATGTAGTGGAAGCCTCATCCCTGGAGGTGTTTAAGGCCAGGCTGTATGAGGACAGCCTGATCTAGTGTGAGGTGTCCCTGCCCATGGCACGGCGGTTGGAAGTAGATGATCCTTGTGGTCCCTTCCAACCCCGACTGATTCTATGATTCTGTATTACTGGCCCTCATCAGCCTTACAAAACTTTTAAATTTGGAAAATGAAGAGGGAAAGGAGATATTTTCTTCACTTTTATATCTTTAATCTTTGCAAATGAACTTCAGGTGTTGATCTGTTGGAAGGTAGGAGAGCCCTGCAGAGGGACCTGGCCAGGCTGGATGGGTGGGCAGAGGCCAATGGGATGAGATTGAACAAGGCCAAGGGCAGGGTTCTGCACTTTGGCCACAACAACCCCAAGCAGCACTACAGGCTGGGGACTGAGTGGCTGAGAGCAGCCAGGAGGAAAGGGACCTGGGGGGTACTGATAGATAGTAGCTGAAGATGAGGCAGCAGTGTGCCCAGGTGGCCAAGAGAGCCAATGGCATCCTGGCCTGCATCAGGAACAGTGTAGCCAGCAGGACAAGGGAGGTTATTCTTCCCCTGTACTCAGCACTGGTCAGACCACACCTTGAGTACTGTGTCCAGTTCTGGGCCCCTCAATTCAAGAAAGATGTTGAGGTGCTGGAAGGTGTCCAGAGAAGGGCAACAAAGCTGGTGAGGGGCCTGGAGCACAAATCCTATGAGGAGAGGTTGAGGGAGCTGGGGGTGTGCAGCCTGCAGAAGAGGAGGCTCAGGGGTGATCTTATTACTGTCTACAACTACCTGAAGGGGCATTGTAGCCAGGTGGGGTTGGGCTCTTCTGCCAGGCAACCAGCAATAGAACAAGGGGACACAGTCTCAAGTTGTGCCAGGGTAGGTCTAGGCTGGATATTAGGAAGAAGTTCTTCACAGAGAGAGTGATTGGCATTGGAATGGGCTGCCCAGGGAGGTGGTGGAGGCACCGTCCCTGGGGGTCTTCAAGAAAAGACTGGATGAGGCACTTAGTGCCATGGTCTGGTTGACTGGATAGGGCTGGGTGCTAGGTTGGACTGGATGATCTTGGAGGTCTCTTCCAACCTGGTTGATTCTATGATTCTATGATTCACAAAAAGGAATTTAGATGCAGCAGATGAAAGTGCTCCATAGTGTGCTCTCAGGGAGGATGGATGTTGAGCTTATAGCTGCATTCCAGAGTAATGCAGCAACATCAGTCTCAGCATTTCAAGGTGTCTCACTGTGCTACTCAGTTGGATACCTACTTACATGGCAGTTTCTGTGGCAGCATGGCTCTGAGAGTGCAGCCCAGGTTTGAGCTTAGCTTTAATGCTCAAGAATTACTTTGACTCAACAGCAGACTGTGAGCAACTGTACGAAACATTCTTACTTGTATTGGCCATCAAGAATACATTCTGGTTTGCAAGAGTCTTTTTGACCTTGCATGAAGGCATCCTGGTATCTACCCATCCCTTGATCATTCTTTCCAGTGTCTTCTCAAGGATTATTGATCTTGCAGAGAAGCACTCTGCTGTCTGCCCCCTTAGTGCCTCTCCTTCACGCTTCATTCAGTAACTCTATGTGCTAGTTTGAAGCAGGCTAGAATGTTTTGGTGAGAAGGATTAGATTACAGGCTGTGGAAGGCAAACAATGGTGATGTCTGCTGCACTCACAGCCTTGCTGAGATGTATAGGAACAAGAATAAAAACATTAGATAACCACTCTTGCTTGGGCTGCTGGCTGAGCTGCATCTCTCTAACCTCACCCACCAATTTTGGTACTAATCCACTTTGCTTCCTGAACCTCTGACCAAACCTCCATTCTTCCTTGGGACTGGGGTAAGGTTGAGAGGGGTAGGGGGAAAGTGAAGGGGTGGTTGAGAGCCCCTCTTGGGCCCTCAGGTTTCTGGGAGGGCTGTTGTGTCTCTGTATTACCTTTTGCCTTGTCTATGTCTGTCTATAACTGTATATACTGTAACTCTCTGCTTGTATATTGTGCCAGCTGTAAATATAAGCTTCATTCAATTTCCAGAGCTGGCTGAGTCTAGGCTGGGTGATTTCTGAAGTGTGGGGGGGAGGAGAACACCCAAACCATCACACACCACCTCACTTCTTTTCTGACAGCTGTAGATACTTCCATCTAAGTCTGGTTGTGGTTAGGTCCTTCCCACGTTGTGATGTTAACGCACAGACAGTCAGATCAGCTGCTTCTGACTCTGTCATTTTGTCATCTTACCTCTGCTGGATACAGAGGGTTATATTACCAACCTACTTCTCTGTTTCTTTTTTTCTCTGGTTGGTAGTCAGTTCCTCAACTTGTCTGATGTCTCTCAATGTCAATGTTTCTCCTCCTAATGAGTGGATCTTTTCTTCCAGCACAGCTGCAAGATTTCAGCTCACACAGCACAAACCCCTCCTGGTTTTAAGCAGGCAATAAAACACAGCATATCTGTCACAGATCACAGCTGCTGTTCTGTCACTGGCCACTGTAGTGTTGAGTTTAGAAGTGTATGCAGAAGAAGCATCACAGAAATTTCCTTCCCAAACACAGTTAGCCATTTTCCATGCTCAGCAAATTACTACATTTAGCCAGAAGAGCAGGAATTGACGGCAGGCTATGTACTTGATCTGATCAGATCTCTGTTGTCATGACTTCATGGAGACAGATGTGGCTGTCTCACCTTGCCTGGAAGGCTTGACACCCAGGGAGAACCAGGGTCCTACCACATTAAACATGCCATGTGTGCTATCATGCCATCGATCTGCTCTGTTCCTCCACATCCAAGCAGAAGCTCTGGAGGCAAATACTGCTTTTAGGCTTTTCCTCTTGCATTCTGAGCATGTTTCCCTGAGCAAAATAAAGCAAGTGTTTTCAGCCAGTAACACAAGCTATTCTCATTTATCACATGTTGCTCATAAATAAGAAGTTACAAACCTGTCACTGTTGCTTTAAGGTACTTTTGGCAGAGCAAATCTTGCACTGAGAGTTTCAGGCAATAAAAAATATGCACTGCTGAAAAAACAGTGTGGAGTGAGTGAGTGAAATAGCAATAACAATATCATTTCTGAAATGCAGTTGTGAGTGCACATATATCTGTGTGTGTGTATATATACACACACACACACATATGTATACATATATATATATGCACCTCACATATATGTATATATGCACATATACATATATATTGGACTGCTAAGGATGCAAATATGACATCCTTTTTGAAAGGTTCAGGTAAGGCAGGGAAGTAAAAATTTAGACTAAACACTGATGCTGGCTCACATTTAAATTGTTGTGATGGTTTAGGTGTTCTCTGCCCCCCCCTCCCCTTATGAAATCACCCAGATTAGACTCAGCTGAGCTGGAAATGAGAATGAAGCTTTATATTCACAGTTTAGAATCATAGGATCATGGAATCAACCAGGTTGGAAGAGACCTCCAAGATCATCCAGTCCAACCTAGCACCCAGCCCTATCCAGTCAACCAGACCATGGCACTAAGTGCCTCATCCAGTCTTTTCTTGAAGACATCCAGGCACGGTGCCTCCACCACCTCCCTGGGCAGCCCATTCCAATGCCAATCACTCTCTCTGACAACAACTTCCTCCTAACATCCAGCCTAGACCTCACTTGAGACTGTCCCCTCTTGTTCTGTTTCTGGTTGCCTGGCAGAAGAGCCCAACCCCACCTGGCTACAGCCTCCCTTCAGGTAGCTGCAGACAGCAATGAGCTCTGCCCTGAGCCTCCTCTGCTGCAGGCTGCACCCCCCCAGCTCCCTCAGCCTCTCCTCACAGGGCTGTACTCCAGGCCCCTCCCCAGCCTTGCTGCCCTTCTCTGGACACTTTGCAGCGCCTCAACATCTCTCTTGAATTGATGAGCCCAGAACTGGACACAGCACTCAAGGTGTGGCCTGACCAGTGCTGAGCACAGGGGAAGAATAACCTCCCTTGTCTACACCATTCCTGAGCCAGCCCAGGATGCCATTGGCTCTCCTGCCCACCTGGGCACACTGCTGGCTCATCTTCAGCTACTCTCTACCAGCACCCCCAGCTCCCTCTCTGCCTGGCTGCTCTCAGCCACTCAGTCCCCAGCCTGTTGTGCTGCTTGGGGTTGTTGTGGCCAAAGTGTAGGACCCTGCACTTGGCCTTGTTCAATCTCATCCCATTGGCCTCTGCCCACCCATCCAGCCTGGCCAGGTCCTTCCAACAGCTAGCTGCTCCTAGCTTGGTGTCATCTGCAAACTTACTGATGCTGGACTCAATCCCCTGGTCCAGATCATCAATAAAGATATTGAACAGGACTGTGCCCAGCACTGATCCCTGGGGCACACCACCAGTGCCAGCTGCCAACTGGATGTGGCACCATTCACCACCACTCTCTGGGCCCAGCCTTCCAGACACTTCTTGACTCATATCAGAGTGAATCTGTCCAAGCCATGAGCTGCCAGCTGTGCCAGGAGCTTGTTGGGGCAGACAGTGTCAGGAATTCTGAGAATGAAATAAAGATTTCTTTTCAGCAGTGGTGCCAAGGTTTTAAAGTCTGAGCTTATTTTGATGTGGAATGAAAATCCCTTTGTGTATTTTTTCTGAAATCTGGCAGTGGAAAGAACAAGAGAAAAATTTGTTCTTTATTTTCTAGGACAGCCTCTGTGTTTCCTGTCTTCTAGGGATGCTAAGCCTTGTGTGTGCATTCTGAGGGTGCTTTTGTTATTGAATGTGTTTCTTGACAGAGCAAAAGCAGTGTTATGTGGATTAGATTTATAATGCCAGCATACAGACAAAAGCACTGTAAAACTGAAGAGTAGGAAGAAAGCAAAAGAAATGTGACTTCTTCCCCTGTAGCATACGTTAGAAGAATGTGCAAGAGCTTTCTGTGGCCTTTCTGCCTCACTATAGCAGGTCTTTTACTAACTTCTGGAGGCTCCTTCCTGGTACCAGCAAAATTGCTCTCATTTATTCAGACATAATGCCAGTTATTTTATTTCATTCGTGGGGCAAGTTGGAGAAGGGTATGAAAACTACTGTTTCTCTTTCAATCTAGTGAGAGCACATTGGCTTGTGCTCCAGCCTGAATGTAGAGACAGTATCACAGTATCACCAAGGTTGGAAGAGACCTCACAGATCATCAAGTCCAACCCTTTAGCACAGAGCTCAAGGCCAGACCATGGCACCAAGTGCCACGTCCAACCTTGCCTTGAACTGCAAAGATTTAGCATGGAGCTCTCAAACTCTGCTTTAGAGCAATTCAGCAATTCAGACATGTTTTCACAAATACTGCCCCTTTGTTCAGTGGATTTTCTCTTGAGATGTTATTTCTATTGAAGAGATTTAGGTCACCATGCAAATAGCGTTTTAGGCACTGGCAACTTTTTGTTTGCAAGAGAAATGCTTCCTCTTTCCTTAAAAGTGATTTTACATTACTGTCTTTTCAGGTCTGATAGGAACATAAAATAGAATCAGAGAGTGGTTTAGGTTGGAAGGGACTTCAAAGATCATCCAGTTCCAACCTCCCACCGTAGGCAGGAACACCTCCCACTAGAAGAGGTCACTCAAGGCCTATACACAGATAATGTCACAGATGTAATCCCTGATGCAATGCATTGATAAACCAGTACCAACCTCATTCCAAGTAATCATAGAATCATAGAATCAACCAGGTTGGAAGAGACCTCCAAGATCATCCAGGTCAACCTAGCACCCAGCTCTATCCAGTCAACCAGACCATGGCACTAATTGCCTCATCCAGGCTTTTCTTGAAGACCCCCAGGGACGGTGACTCCACCACCTCCCTGAGCAGCCCATTCCAATGCCAATCACCCTCTCTGCCAACAACTTCCTCCTAACATCCAGCCTAGACCTCCCCTGGCACAGCTTGAGACTGTGTCCCCTTGTTCTATTGCTGATTGCCTGGGAGAAGAGACCACCCCCCACCTGGCTACAATGTCGCTTCAGGTAGTTGTAGACAGCAATGAGGTCTGTCCTGAGCCTCCTCTTCTGCAGGCTGCACACCCCCAGCTACCTCAGCCTCTCCTCACAGGGCTGTGTTCCAGGCCCCTCACCAGCTTTGTTGCCCTTCTCTGGACACCTTCCAGCACCTCAACATCTCTCTTGAATTGAGGGGCCCAGAGCTGGACACAGCACTCAAGGTGTGGCCTGACCAGTGCTGAGTACAAGGGAAGAATAACCTCCCTTGTCCTGCTGGCCACACTGCTCCTGATGCTTTATTTGTGCACACAGTTACTGATAAAAAACTCTTTCTGTTGCATCAGCTGCATTTCCCTTATCTCTTTATGTTGCCATTTCTGTTCTTAATCTGCCCTGATGAGGCCTCATCTGAAATAATGTGTCCAGCTCCAGACTTCCCAGTTCAAGAAGGTGTTAGGAGTTATGCAAAATTAATAATCAATATTAATTTTGATGTCCAGGTGAAGATTATTAATAACTATGACAATTGTTTATGAACATTAAAGCTCACCAGAACACTTCTTTACAGTGTTTGAAATGCAGAGTTTGGATACTTGCACACACAGGGAACAGGCAAAACTAGAACACTGTAAGAAATAACTAGCAAGAGCAAACATTAAACCTAGAACTGGAAAGAAGTTTTTAGTTTCAATTATACTGCTTGCCCCCCAGGGGACTCGAGAGGCTCCTTCCTGCTGCTAAGGCAGAAGGCACAATAAATCTAGTTACAGAATTTCTTAGAGAAGGGTTTTGAATATTTACTCACAAAATAGTATCAGGCAGTACCCAAACCCTTGAAGGGAGTTATCTTGGTGCCTTGAGAGTCGTTGCAGGCAAAGCAGAGCATAATGTGGCAGGGCAGAGCAGGCAAAAAGCAGCACAGGCACATGGCAAAAGCCTATTTATCGTTTATCTGAATGCAGTGGCTCTTTGGCCACAGAGACTCACCAATCAGAAGGGCTTTTTGCCAAACCTGACTGTATTAGGTGAAGTCAGGAGCTTGCTTTCCCTTCTTTGGGAAGAGCAAGTCTGGGCAAGTCTTGGACCCTGAACATGGCTGTCTCCAAGCCTTTTGTCTTCTCCATGCATTCTGCTTCTCCTCTCCATCAGAGAGAAGGAGCCATGAGATCACGTCTGGGCAAGCTAGGACATGGATCTTCCATGACAGAAGGACAGGGAGCTACTGGAAATTTTCTAAGGTGATTAGGGGACTGGAACATCTGCCCTGTGAGGGAAGACTGAGGAAGATGGGCCTCTTTAGCCTGGAGGAGAGGAGACTGAGGGGGGATGTCAATAATAAATATCTAACCAGCAAGTGTCAGGCGGGTGGAGCCAGACTCTTCTCAGCGGTGCCCAGTGACAGGACAAGGGGCAATGAACACAAGCTGAAACAGAGGAGGCTCCATGTAAACAGAATGGGAAAAATCTTCACTTTGAGGGTGATAGGGAACTGAAACAGGCTGCTCAGATTCTGGAGTCTCCTTCTCTAGAAGCATTCAAAACCTGCCTACATGTGTTCCTGGGTGATTTACTCTAGGTAATGCTGCTCTAGCATGGGCGTCAAACCAGGTGATTTACAGAGTTCCCTTCCAACCCCTACCACCCTGTGCTTCAGTGGTATCTTTTTAACCAGCATTTCAACCTGGGGACAGGACATGTGGTTAACAGGAACAAGGACAGTGTGAAAGAAACTATCAAACCCTTGGCTGTTGTTGTAGGTAAGGTACTACATTCAGAAGGATCACTTCTATTACCTGGTGAGGGGCCTGGAGCACAGCCCTGTGAGGAGAGGCTGAGGGAGCTGGGGGTGTGCAGCCTGCAGAAGAGGAGGCTCAGGGCAGAGCTCATTGCTGTCTGCAGCTACCTGAAGGGAGGCTGTAGCCAGGTGGGGTTGGTCTCTTCTCCCAGGCAATCAGCAACAGTGGTGGAGTCGCCGTCCCTGGGACACTTCAAGGCAAGGTTGGACGTGGCACTTGGTGCCATGGTCTAGCCTTAAGCTGTGTGGTAAAGGGTTGGACTTGATGATCTGTGAGGTCTCTTCCAACCCTGATGATACTGTGATAACAGAAGAAGGGGACACAGCCTCAAGCTGTGCCAGGGCAGGTCTAGGCTGGATGTTAGGAGGAGGTTGTTGGCAGAGAGAGTGATTGGTATTGGAATGGGCTGCCCAGGGAGGTGGTGGAGTCGTTGTCCCTGGAGGTGTTGGAGCAAAGCCTGGCTGGGGCACTTAGTGCCATGGTGTAATTGATTGGCTAGGGCTGGGTGCTAGCTTGACCTGGATGATCTTGGAGGTCTCTTCCAACCTGCTTGATTCTATGATTCTATGTTTCTATTCTATTCTTTATTTACCACACCACATTTGGATTTTTAATACTGTAAGACCCCCTTTGGAGTAGTAACTCTTTTGGACCTATGTCATATACTTCCAGCTGAGGAAAGAATCTCACAAACATGCAGGAAAAAAACTGAGAAAGGGGAAGCATTGCTTTGAGAAGATTCACTAAGTTATGAAGGGGCCAAGTAAGAACCTGAATTTGTGCCAGAGAGTAGAAATACTACAGTAGTTGTGGTTTATTACTTGCTGCAGAAACAGAACTCATTGGGATAAAGTCTGTTGCAAAGTTTGCTCATTCTAAAGCAAAAGCTGCTTAATTTTATGCAGGGCCTGGGGTTCCTGCTCACTCTACTTCATTTTTGGCAAGGTTCTAAATTCAATATTTGTATTAAATTGAATCAAATCCTAAGATTTGCAGAATATACATCATTAACTGATGTTTGCTCATCTTCATCACTGTACTCAAGTCCTGATTTAATCTATCCTTAGCTAGTAAATACCAAAGTGATTGGTGTCTTTTCATTGAGAAAGAGAAAATAACTTTCCTTTGGTTTTGAAATATGATTGGATTTTTTGGGATATCAACAAGGGTTCCCAGCAGAGTTGATGAGAGAGGGCAGAGAGGGTTTCATACCTAGCTTTACTATTCCTGCGATAATCATGAATCATAGAATCATTCAGTCATAGAATGGTTTAGATTGGAAGGGACCTAAAGGATCATCCAGTTCCAATCCCCTGCCATAGGCAGGGACTCCTCCCACTAGAACAGGTCACTCAAGGCCTCATCCAGCCTGGCCTTCAATACCTCCAGGCAGGGAGCAGCCACAGCCTCCCTGGGCAACCTGTGCCAGGGTCTCACCACCCTCACTGCAAAGAACCCTTCCCTCACATCTACTTTGAATCTCCCCTCTGCCAGTTCAAACCCATTCCCGCTTGTCCTGTCATTGCAAGACCTTATCAATAGACCCTCCACAGCTTTCCTGTAGCCCCTTTCAGACACTGGAAGGCCACTATAAGGTTTCCTGGAAGCCTTCTCTTCTCCAAGCTGCAGAGCCCCAACTCTTGTAGCCTGTCCTCATAGCAGAGCTGCTCCAGCCCTCTGATCATTTTCATGGCCCTCCTCTGGACTTGCTCCAACAGTTTGATGCCCTTGTGTTGGGAGCTCCAGAGCTGTTAGAATGTTTGTCCTTCTGATAGTTGTCAGCCCTTGGCTAGGCTCACTTCTGAGAAGAGGATTCTATTTTTCCTGCTGCCTGTAAGAAGCAGGGCAGGTAGATGAGACAAGCTGATTTAGACAGCACAGTAAATCAATAGAAATGTGGTGGTTATCTATTAAGTATGCAGAGAGAGTGCATTTATCTGAAAAGAAAAAACAGTACTGCATGCTGGAGTGGGTTTGTATTAATCCTTGGTAGACATGTTTGTCTGATAAGGAAGGGCATCCTTCCAGCTTAGTGAAACTGCAAGAAATAACATGTTCTTGATAACACAAAGACATTCATTTGGTAGGAGGTAATAACTTTTCAGATGGAATGGCCTGGTGTTTATAGGACTGCATAGTCTGTCTGTAAACACATTTGAACAGAAAGTTCTCTACTCTAATCTTTACTGGCTTTGTATGGGCCAATATTTACAAAATGGAGCTTGTAATTATACTCAACTTGTTAAAGCTTACTAAATAAAGTAAAAGTAAACTGTAAAATAAGCAAATGCTTATTGCCAGCTTTAAAAACTATTTATTCAGCTGGTGTGTGTGCCCTGGGTCAAAGATCAGTACTGGAACACTAGACTAAGACAGAAGCCTTTAATACAGTTCGTTATTCTAGAAAGCTGGGACTAAGTAATCCTTCCTCCCACTGGCCCCCAAGCACATCTATGAAGTAGTGAACTCTCTGTTCCTAAAGCCCCTCTAATACGCATTCTATTTCTGATGTCACTTTCCCACCCTTCAGGCACATAAGGTGACATGCCATTACATAAACTTATTTCTGCTTGTTGGCAAGTGCTTCATAGAATCATAGAGTCATAGAATCAACCAGGCTGGAAGAGACCTCAAGATCATCCAGTCCAACCTAGCACCCAGCCCTATCCATTCAACCAGACCATGGCACTAAGTGCCTCATCCAGGCTTTGCTTGAACACCTCCAGGGATGGTGACTTCACCACCTCCAGGCTGTATTTAGTGTCCTTCCTGTGATTTCAGTTTGCTGCCATACAGGGGTTGTGCAGTGTGGGTAGCTGATAAAATCAGTCTTGTTTCTTTGAAAGTGATAGAGGAAAAAATATTTTCAATTAAATATATTCACTTCCATGCATGGAAATTATGGCTGTAGATCTAAGAGCACTTTAAAACAGAAAGAACTTTAAAACAAAGATCACATTGGGTGATTCTGTGCTCCACAACCTCCCTGGGCACCCTGTGCCAGTGTCTCACCACCCTCACTCCAAAGAACCCTTTCCTAACATCTAGCTTAAATCTCTCCTTTGCCGGGTTAAACCCATTACCCCTTGTCCTGTCATTACCAGACCTTGTCAGCAGTCCCTCCCCAGCCTTCCCATAGGCTCCCTTCAGATACTGGAAAGTCACTATAAGGTCTCCTTGAAGCCTTCTCTTCTCCAGGCTGCAGAGCTCCAAATCTCTCAGCCTGTCCTCATAGCAGAGCTACTGAAACCCTCTGAGCATCTTCATGGCCTCGACTGGACTGGTTCCAACAGTTCCATGTCCTTCTTGTGTTGAGGGCTCCAGAACCACACACAGGACTCCAGGTGGGATCTCAGGAGAGCAGAGTAAAGGGGCAGAATCCTCTCATCATTGGACCTTGGGGAGTGGGAGAACAAAAATCAAGGGATATGAATGGCAAAGAAGCTTTCTCCAAGGCTTTTTTGTTGTATGTTTTGTTTCATTTGTTGCCAAGGTTTTGCACTTGATTCAGTTCATATGTTGTTTATTATTAATATCTTTGTTTTATCATGCAGGAAAAAAATGCTTTGAAACACCATGTAAATGTGTTCTAAATGGGTGTCACTACCAAACTCACTGTCAGTAGCCAGACTGACTTAATCACCTATTGTGATGGTTTGGGTGTTCCCCACCCCCCCACACTTAAGAAAATCACCCAGACTAGATTCAGCCCAGCTGGAAATTGAATGAAGCTTTATATTCACAGCTTAGCACAAGATACAAGCAGATAGCTACAGTCTATACAGCTATAGACAGAAATATACAGGTTAAAAGTGATGGCAGAAACACAGCAGCCCTCCCAGAAACCAGAGCCCCCAGGAGGGGCTTCCACCTTCTTCCCACCCCTCTACCTTACCCTAGACTGCCTTCTGTTCAAGGAGAGTTTGGAGAGTCAGCCAGGGGGGTTAGGAAGCAGAAGGATTAGTTAGCAAGTTAGGGAGAGAAGCACATGCAGCCCCAGAGCCCAAGAGCAAGTTGCTTAACTATGTTTGTGTTCCTGTTAGGTTAGAGAGAAGTTCATGCAGCCCAAGGAGCCAGAGAGTGACTCTGTTATCTAAATTTATGTTCTTGTTCTTATCCATCTCAGCAAGCCTATGAGCGCAGCAGCCATCAGCATTGTTTCCTTTTCACAGCCTAGAATCTAATCCTTCTCACCAAAGTATCTCAGCTAGGCTCAAACCAGCACACCTAAAAAATGTCTTGAATAAGGGTTCTTGGTTCAGACTGGAAAAATCCAAGAGGACTGCCATAATAGATTGAAGATCTATTATGATGGAAGCCAGTGACATATGTGTTCTGTCTGTGAGATTGCTTTGTATGGGCTATGGAAAAGCAGCAATGGCAGGCATTTTGCAGTGTACAGTGGCATTCATCATAGGAAGAACATATGCATTTGTTTGTCAGAAGCAGTGAAGTGAAAAATAGTGCTTAATTGGAACTGACATAAAATGGCCTCATTAGGAGCACAAATAATGGGTAGCTTGGTTGCCAACAGGAACAAAACATATTTCTTCTGACAGATATATTCGTCTCTTTTAAGCTTCATGCCAAGTTTTCAGCCAGCTTCACTCATTTAGAGCATGCCATTGAGCAAAAACTTGAAGTATAAATGCTGTGTGTTTGTAGGGTGCTGTGATAACACCAACAATGGACCACACTATGTCAATGCAGCCAGCAAGCATGATGGGCCCTCTGACCCAGCAAATGAACCACCTTTCCTTGGGCACAACAGGAACGGTAAGATCAGACATTCTACTTCCTATACTGCTTACTGAGTTTCTCAAGGTAATGTATTGCTCTTGGGATTTCAGCGCTTCACTTTTTTGCTGGTTAATATTGCTGTGTTTTACTTTGGTTTTTCCTCTGTATCCATAAATCTTTGGCCCTGACCAGGCAAGCAGAACAAAGTGTTTTTGATCATGACCCAGGCATATGCAAACCATATGCTGCTATGTGGCGGAGGGGGATTCTGCCACCTACGCCAATTGTGGTGGAGGGGAGAGATTAATTAATGCAAGAGGATAATTATAAAAATATATATATATATATTTATTAGCTTCCAATATTTCAACTCTTGCCACCCCCAACCACTGAACTTTATTATTAATATTCTTACATGGTTATGAAAACATTCTAGGATATCTATCTACAGAAACTTATTAATAACTAGCAAACTTTGAAACTATTAACAGAGAGAGAGTTTTCCCCACGGCTTAATGCCACTTGGGGTCATATACTACTTGCCCAGCAAAGGTGAGCTGAAAGCTGTTTTCTGCTTTATGGTAGAGGTAACAGAAATTACAGAGGCATTCAAGTATTTACTCACAATTCTGATTAATCAGCAACCACCCTCCAGGGCTACATCACAGCCTTTATGAATGTCCAATTCTCCAGGGTCTCTGCCTGTGGACTTTGAGGCTGGAATCCTCTGGCTTCAGGGGAAATGGCAGTCTCTGACCTTATGCTGCTGGCTCCTTCTGGATGCTCTGTCCAGGGAATTCGTAGGCAGGCACTCCAGGTGCAGAGGCAGGATTCTGTGCAGTCTGAGCATGGGTCTAATGCTGGTTACTCAGGCCAATCGAATGCAGACAAGTGGGTCTGCTCCTGGCAACCCATGGCAATGTGCACACCAGGCACTCATACAAAGGCAGGCATAAAGCTGCAAGGCAGTACACAGGCAGGCAGGCAGGGAAGCAAGCATGTGGTGGAGCCACAAGTAATGTGGGGCAGGCTGCACGTGAGCCTGTGCACCCCTATTGATTAACTGTGGGCTGAGAGTCAATGGTCTCATTGGCCACTCGAATGACCAATCAGGTTGGCAATCAGCCAAACCTCACCATCCTAGGCAAAACCCACAGGCCTGGACTCCAAATATGGGAATCATGGGGGCCCAGCACCAGGCAGGCACGAGCTGGGCACGTGGGGGCTTACACAATCAGGTGTCCTGGGCAACTGACTTTATGGCCCCAGTCTGTTGTGCCCCTTTGTGCTCGTTTACCCCTGGTGCAGGCAGAGAGACATGTCCAGGCAGAGCAGGCATAAATCAGTCTGCTTTTGAGCCTACAGGCCCTCCACAACATCCTATTGCTATACCACACAAACATGTGTCTACAAACATGTTTCTAAAACCATCTTAATGTCAGTATCAGATATGACAGAACAGAAATAGCAAGGAAGTATTAGTAGTAAAACAGTAGGTCAACAAACCCTACTCTGTACTTAGCAAGAATTATCTGTAGTAATTCTCATGTAAACATGAAGTACTCCATGGTCAGTCTGGCTTCTACTCAGAGCCTGTTTGCTTGTCAATCTAGGAGGTTTTACACCACTGGGAAATGGGCATTCTGGCTTCATGGTAGGATCTGCTCCTTGCTTCCACACTGTAGCAGACAACCACGCATAGTTTGATCCAGGTTCAGAAACAGGACTGTGGATTAAGCTCAGCTGTGTTCCCAGTAGATTCTACTTGAACATGCATGTTTCAACAATAGTTTTCTCTTTAAGCTGCACATGTCAGGTTCAAATAACTCCCCTAGAGTCGGAGAAAGGCAAAATTACTCCTAACAAGGATCATTAAAATTCTCTGAGAAGTCCCTACACACAATATGTGCTGATATGAAGGGTGGATGTATGCTCACCACATGCACATGTATGTCTTTATTAAAATGCAGGCATAAACACTGCACTTTTATGTCTTTAGCACACATTATGTAGTAATTATATGAAAGATCTATTATGCACTGGGTTTTCTTTACTACTTGATATTAACCTATAGAACACAGCTTTCCAACTTTATTTTACTTGTTTAAGGAACTGAATCAAGTTACATCTGCACAAAGGTATTTACCCCACTGTATTGGGACTTCTCTTTCTGATACTCTTATCTTCCTGTCCACATCTAGTGGGTGTAATTCTAACTCCATTGCCTCTTCACCTTGAAAAAGATACTGGTGGTTTGTTGTTTATTCCTGCTATTTTAAATGTTTGTAATGGTTTGGGTGTTCCCTGCCCCCCCACACTTTAGAAATCACCCAGACTAGTCTCAGCCGTCTCTGGGAATACAAATGAAGCTATTTATTTACAGCAGCACAATATACAAGCAGATAGTTACAGTATAGACAGTTATAGACAGAAATAGACAAGGTAAAAGGTAATACAGAAACACAACAGCCCTGCCAGAAACCTGAGTGCCCAGAAGAAAAATTTGAGTGCAATGCCTCCCAGGAGGGGCTCTCAACCACCCCTGCACCTTCCCCCTGCCCCTCTCAACCTTACCCCAGTCCTAAGGAAGAATGGAGGATCTGCCAAAAGGTTAAGAAGCAAAGTGGGTTAGGCCAAATGGAAGGTGAGGTTAGGGAGATGCAGCTCAGTCAGCAGCCCAAGGCAGAGTGAGTGAAAAATGGCAAGAGTGTTATCTAATGTTTTCATTTCTTCTTCCCAAACTCCTCAGCGAGACTTCTGAGTGCAGTAGGCATCACCACCGTTTTCCTTTCACAGCCTATGATCTAGTTCTTCTCACCAAAACATTCTACCCTGCTTCAAACTAGCACAGTGTTTCATCCACCAACTCGAGAACAACTAGGAATTATATCCGAGAATTCCTATCAATGTTGTCCCCCTCTAAACATATGAAATTGAAGGAAGTAGTAGGACCAGTGAGAATTTCTGCATGTGTGATTGCTGTGGTTCAGAAATGTGATTAAGAATGAATTCTGGCTGCTATGCAGCTTCCATAATTTTTTCCTTCTGGCTGTCATTTTCCTGACTCTTACATTGTCTTTGGCACTCATTTTCTCACGAACTTAATGTAAACTAGAAACTTCTCTTCTGAATTGAGACCACTGTTACAATGCTTATAGTAACAAATCCATTTGAGGGGGCAGAAAAGGGACTCTGAAAGTCAATGAGTGTTCTAGTGCATGGTAATAATATCTTGAATCTATTTCCCTGCAACTGAAAGAAAGTCTTGCCTGCCTTAGCCCTTTACACAGTCTTATCTTTCAAGGTTACAGCATTCCCTGATAACTTCTTAGAATGCATTCAGTGTATGCCATATAGAATCATAGAAACAACCAGGTTGGAAGAGACCTCCAAGCTCATCCAGTCCAACCTATCACTCATCCCTATCCAATCAACCAGACCATGGAACTAAGTGCCCCAGCCAGGCTTTTTTTTAACACCTTCAGGGATGGTGACTGCACCACCTTCCTCTGCAGCCTATTCCAATGCCAATCACTCTCTCTGCCAACAACTTCCTCCTAACATCCAGCCTAGACCTGCCCTGGAACAACTTGAGACTGTGTCCCCTAGTTCTGTTGCTGCTTACCTGGCAGAAGAGACCAACCCCACCTGGCTATAGCCTCTCTTCAGGTAGTTGTAGACAGCAATGAGCTCTGCCCTGAGCCTCCTCTTCTCCAAGCTAAACAACCCCAGCTCCCTCAGCATCTCCTCATAGGATTTGTGTTCCAGGCCTCTCATCAACTTTGTCACCCTTATCTGGACACCTTCCAGCTAAGATCTCCCTTTTCCTACTTCATACTTCAGCTGGCATTTCCTTCTCCCTACACATCTGATTAACGTCTCAAAATTCAGCTGCCTTTTTGAGGAGGTGGATCTCCGATAATGACAATTGAAAGCCTTCCCTGTTTACACCTAGGAGGTGTTGCTGCACCTGTTGTTGTCCCAGACCTCAGAGTGGGGCAGAACTTAAAAGAGGAAAAAAAAAACCCAAACAAAGAAAAAATCCTAACTAGACAAAAGAATGATTTATTTAAAGGCCAAATGAGGGAAGTCTTCCAAATACTAATTTTGGGGGTTAACAAAACTGAAGTCAACCAGTCCAAAAGAAACATTTAGTTTTATGTCTACTATCTTTAAAACTCCTAAGTCATTCACAGAAAACTAAAAAGGCAAGAAAGAGTAAATGATTAATAGGTGTCACAATATCCGTTCATAGATCTGTGTATCAGAAATTAATAGTTATGAATTATGAATATTAGTTTTCATTATTAATATTAAAGATCAGGGAAATTCCACAGTATCACAGTATCACAGTATCATCAGGGTTGGAAGAGACCTCACAGATCATCAAGTCCAACCCTTTACCACAGAGCTCAAGGCCAGACCATGGCACCAAGTGCCACGTCCAGTCCTGCCTTGAACAGCTCCAGGGACGGCGACTCCACCACCTCCCCGGGCAGCCCATTCCAGTGTCCAATGACTCTGTCAGGGAAAAACTTTCTCTTCACCTCCAGCCTAAATTTCCCTTGGTGCAGCCTGAGACTGTGTCCTCTTGTTCTGGTGCTGGCCACCTGAGAGAAGAGAGCAACCTCCTCCTGGCCACAACCTCCCCTCAGGTAGTTGCAGACAGCAATAAGGTCACCCCTGAGCCTCCTCTTCTCCAGGCTAACCAATCCCAGCTCCCTCAGCCTCTCCTCGTAGGGCTGTGCTCAAGGCCTCTCCCCAGCCTCGTCGCCCTTCTCTGGACACGCTCAAGCATCTCAATGTCCCTCCTAAACTGGGGGGCCCAGAACTGAACACAGTACTCCAGGTGTGGTCTAACCAGTGCAGAGTACAGGGGCAGAATGACCTCCCTGCTTCTGCTGGCCACACCATTCCTGATGCAGGCCAGGATGCCACTGGCTCTCTTGGCCACCTGGGCACACTGCTGGCTCATGTTCAGGTGGGTATCAATCAGCACCCCCAGATCCCTCTCTGTCTGGCTGCTCTCCAGCCACTCCGACCCCAGCCTGTATCTCTGCATGGGGTTGCTGTGGCCAAAGTGCAGCACCCTGCACTTGGAGCTATTGAATGCCATCCCCTTGGACTCTGCCCATCTGTCCAGGCGGTCAAGGTCCCGCTGCAGAGCCCTTCTGCCTTCCAACTCAGTCACATCTGCCCCCAGCTTGGTGTCATCTGCACACTTGCTGATGACTGACTCCATGCCCTCATCCAGATCATCTATGAAGATGTTAAAGAGGATGGGGCCCAGCACTGATCCCTGAGGGACACCACTAGTGACAGCTGCCAGCTGGATGTGGCACCATTCACCACCACTCTCTGGGCTCAGCCCTCCAGCCAGTTCCTAACCCAGCACAGAGTGTTGCCATCCAAGCCATGGGCTGACAGCTTAGCCAGCAGTTTGCTGTGGGGGACAGTGTCAAAGGCCTTGCTGAAGTCCAGATAGACCACATCCACAGGCCTCCCCACAGCCACCAAGTGTGTCACCTGATTATAGAAGGAGATTCTTTGGATTTTGAGTTAGCAGGAAGCAACTGCCCAGAATTAAACAGTTTAACCAATCAGAACTTGGGAAATAGGAAGGAGAGAACAGGAAGAATTCTAACTATGCCTCTGGAGTCTTGGCAGATGCACTCACGACTCTTTTGGTCCCTGAGTAAGTCTCCTGTATCAAAGACACTTTCAAACTCGCGATAGTGATCCCAGGGTAGCATATAAAACATTTCAGGCAGAGGGAGAAAGAGGCTGCTGAGCTGGCTGGTGTTAGGTGCAACACACGGCCGCCTTTACCGAGCCCCAGCCGAAGAGAGGCAGGATGGCTGAGGCAGACAAGGCAGGTGCAGAAAGGCAGAGTTTCTAACTCATCCCCCTGTAAACACTTCAGTTTGAAAATCAAACTGGCCAGTTGGCACTAGCACCATTGTTGTGGCCAATGAATTGAAAGCTTCCTGCCCCCTTTGATCACACAGGCATGGTGAGAGCAGCACAAGACACCTGACATGTGGTGCTAAGCTTCCTAGCCCTCAAGGGCTCATCTGGCTCAACTTCCCAGGGATTTGCCCCTGCAACAGAAGGAGGACAGCAAGGGTTAAACCAGCCTGGCAGGATTAATGCCCTACCAGGACAATCTGAAATGACACTCTAATAGTTACCCTACACAAGATTTCTCTTTGGTAAGAACACCTTCAGCACCATATTCAGTTAAGATCCTCATGCAAGCAGAATAGTAATGGAGGTCACAATGAATTTCTCATGTAAGAAGTTAAAGGAAGAACCTCAGAATTTCACAGGATCACAGATGTTAGGGGTTGGAAGGGACCTCCAGACTTTATCAAGTCCAAGTCCCCTGCCAGAACAGGACCATACAATATAGCTTAGGTCACACAGGAACACATCCAGACAGGCCTTGAAAAGCTCCAGAGAAGGAGACTCCACAACCTCTTTGGGCAGCCTGTGCCAGTGCTCTGGGACCCTTAGAATAAAGAAGTTCTTCCTCATGTTGAGGTGGACCTTCCTGTGCTGCAGCTTATATCCATTGCCCCTTGTCCTAATCAGCCTGCCAGTAGCAGCTCTGTTGGACAGATCCATCCTGACAGGAAACTGAAACTTCCTAACATGTTCTGTAAAAATATAACATGAAAAAATGGGGGGAAATGGCCAAGGAAGTTCTAAAGGAGATGTACAAAACATGAGCCAGCAGTGTGCCCAGGTGGCCAAGAGAGCCAGTGGCATCCTGGCCTGCATCAGGAATGGTGTGGCCAGCAGGAGCAGGGAGGTCATTCTGCCCCTGTACTCTGCACTGGTTAGACCACACCTTGAGTGCTGTGTTCAGTTCTGGGCCCCCCAGTTTAGGAGGGACATTGAGATGCTTGAGCGTGTCCAGAGAAGGGCAACGAGGCTGGGGAGAGGCCTTGAGCACAGCCCTACGAGGAGAGGCTGAGGGAGCTGGGATTGGTTAGCCTGGAGAAGAGGAGGCTCAGGGCAGACCTCATTGCTGTCTACAACTACCTGATGGGTGGTTGTGGCCAGGAGGAGGTTGCTCTCTTCTCTCAGGTGGCCAGCACCAGAACAAGAGGACACAGCCTCAGGCTGTGCCAAGGGAGATTTAGGCTGGAGGTGAGGAGAAAGTTCTTCACTGAGAGAGTCATTGGGCACTGGAATGGGCTGCCCGGGGAGGTGGTGGAGTCGCCGTCCCTGGAGCTGTTCAAGGCAGGACTGGACGTGGCACTTGGTGCCATGGTCTGGCCTTGAGCTCTGTGGTAAAGGGTTGGACTTGATGATCTGTGAGGTCTCTTCCAACCTTGGTGATACTGTGACACTGTGATACTGTGATAATCTACACATTTCTGTTATGATTATATGGTTTAATTTTATCCTTAGAGCTGTGCAATAGGCTGCCATAGAGTCACGTTTTTTTAAGCCATCAAGCCAAAAAGCCACAAACAATTCTGCTTGATGTTGGCTGTTAATCTGTCCCAAATCAATTTAACAGCTTGCAATATGCAAAGCAGTTTTTATTTTAAAGGCCTTTTGTAGGTTCACTTACATAGACAAACCATTTTCCTAATTATCATAACATGTTTTTCTCACTTAGAATCATAGAATCAACCAGGTTGGAAGAGACCTCCAAGATCACCCAGTCC
Organism: Pogoniulus pusillus; assembly: GCF_015220805.1. Lineage (NCBI taxonomy): Eukaryota > Metazoa > Chordata > Aves > Piciformes > Lybiidae > Pogoniulus > Pogoniulus pusillus. The sequence continues at coordinate 14,478,534 of NC_087295.1, forward strand.
AACCTCCTGTCCCCTCATCATCCTCATAGCCCTCTGCTGGACTCTTTCCAGCAGATCCCTGTCCCTTTTAAACTGGGGAGCCCAAAACTGAACACAGCATTCAAGATGAGGTCTCAGCAGGGCAGAGTAGAGGGGGAGGAGAATGCTTCAGATCTTGTGGGAATTACTCTGCCTTTTGATGCTCCCTGAAAGATTAAAATACCCTGTCCAAGCTGAAGCCATTGCAGAGGGAAGACCATTCCCAGGGGAGCACTTGTTAGCCTTTCAGTGCAGCAAGTCACCTGAGTAAGGCTGACCTCTGGCCCGTTCCTGCCTTGACACTAGAAACCAAATTTGAGTTTCAGTTTCTCAGCCCTGAATCTTAGTGGAAGTTCAAGGGGCAGCTGCCCCCATCCCTGCCTGCACTTGATCATTTAGTCACTAGCACAGGAGGGGCATTTCTGGCTAAGTGCTGGCAGCTAGGAACATCGAATCCAGCTGCCCAAAGAGAGCAGTTTTCCTACAGCCTCACTCACAGGCAGCTGCCTTCCCCTTGGGAAGCCTTCAGTCATTGGCCCCAGAAAGCACAAAGGATTTTGTTTAGGAAACCATTTGCCATGAATAGGAAGGAGAAGTTTCCTTTCTCTTCAAAACCCTCAAATAATTCATGTTTTATGAGTTATTTTAGTATCTTCTGGAAGCCCTCTCACTGATTTTCTAATACTGAATTGTCTGCATAAAATCTGACATTCCTGCTATACTAAGCACTCCTCAATCAGGAGGATGCACTAAGCCTATCGAGATGCCAGGTGAAAAGGCACACTGCAAATCCATCATTTCTGGATTTCATTGCCTGCCTCAAGAACACAGACAACTGCAGCAAACATTCCAGGCCAAAGAGTGGTATAAAGTGCCTGAGGAAGAGAGCCATTTGTGGCAGGGCAACACAATATTTCAGTGCTGTGAGAGAACTGTGAGTGCATTTGCATCTCCCAGTTTCTGTGCTTTGTGTTTCATCTAACAAGAACATAATTCCTGTCTGCCTTTATGAAGATGAAATTGTTTTCTGCCAGTTGGCATTACTGGTAAGTTGAAAGGCAAGTGTGCTGCTCCCATCACCTCCTCAAATCTTCCTATAGTATGGAGTCAAGGAGAACATCTGCCAGAAGAGCAATTTCTGACACATTTCTATGTGACATGGACAGAGGCATTGAGTGCAGCCTCAGCAAGTTTGCTGATGACACCAAGCTGTGTGTTGCAGCAGACAGGCTGGAAGGCAGGATTGTCATCCAGAGACCTTAACAGGCTGCAGAGGTGGGCACAAGCCAAGCTCAAGAGGTTCAACAAAACCAAATGCAAGGTCCTGCATCTGGGTCGAGGCAATGCCAAGCACAAATCCAGGCTGGGCAGTGAGTGGCTGGAGAGCAGCCCTGAGGAGAGGGACTTGGGGGTGCTGGTGGAGGAGAAGCTCAACAGGAGCCAGCAGTGTGCACTTGCAGCCCAGAAAGCCAAGCAGAGCTGCATCAGGAGAAGTGTGGCCAGCAGGGCCAGGGAGGTGATTCTCCCCCTCTCCTCTCCTCTCCTCTCCTCTCCTCTCCTCTCCTCTCCTCTCCTCTCCTCTCCTCTCCTCTCCTCTCCTCTCCTCTCCTCTCCTCTCCTCTCCTCTGCTCTGCTCTGCTCTGCCCTGCTCTGCTGAGACCCCACCTGGAGTACTGCATCCAGTTCTGGAGCCCCTGGGACAAGAGGGATGTGGAGATGCTGGAGAGTGTCCAGAGCAGGGCCAGGAGGATGCTCAGAGGCTGCAGCAGCTCTGCTGTGAGCACAAACTGAAAGAGTTGGGGCTGTTCAGTCTGCAGCCTAGAGGAGGCTCCCAGGTGACCTTCTTGTGGCCTTCCAGGATCTGAAGGGGGCTACAGAAAAGCTGGGGAGGGACTTTTGAGACTGTCAGGTAGTGACTGGACTGGGGGGAACGGAGCAAAGCTGGAGGTGGGGAGAGTGAGAGTGGATGTGAGGAGGAAGTTGTTGAGCATGAGAGTGGTGAGAGGCTGGAATGGGTTGCCCAGGGAGGTTGGTTGAGGCCCCATGGCTGGAGGTGTTTAAGGCCAGGCTGGCTGAGGCTGTGTGCAGCCTGCTCTAGGGTAGGGTGCCCCTGGGCATGGCAGGGGGGTTGGAACTGGCTGATCTTGTGGTCCTTTCCAACCCTGACTGATTCTATGATTCTATTCTGTGTTTTTCATACTTACCTCTTCACTCCAGAGGAACAGAAAGCATTTGCATAGGAGTGCTGACTGTGGGCAAATAAGCAAAGAAAACCTAAACTTAAATTATGTCAAGACTACAATAAAAAGGTGATGACTGAATGTTCTGCTGAGGCTGACAATCCAGCCTCAGCTCCTACAATTGTATTAAAGTTAGATTTTTATGCCAGGAGGCATAATGTGAAGACAGACAAATGATTTTAACCTTGAAATTTTAATTTTGTTTACTCATTTATTATTATTTATTACAGCAAGTGTGGGGTTGGTTTTTTTTTTTTCCCTATGTAATATTCATCTACAATTAGTCTGCTATCAAAGAAAGTACCATAGAGGAAGCACAGAGTGGGTGAGTCTCCACGGGTAGCTTTGAAAGAGCAGCATTGCTGTGTGTTTAATAATGTATGAAGGCTGGAATGGTTCCATCATCAGCCTGTCATTCAGCATGTTTCTGATACAGCCATTGATCTGACATCTGTTCCTTGGTTTAATAAAGTTGTGATTGATGTTGAGTGAATGTAATACAAAAACTTTTAGCCATAGAAAAACTGAGCAGTCTGATCACTGCTTTCAGTCCCTGCTTCTCTGCTCTCTTTTACTGCTGTACTTCAAGTTTGGCTGTCAGCAGCAATAATCCACCTCTTCAGTGGGAAGGTTTGCTCTATTCTGTCTCCTCTGCTGCTCTTTCCTGAAGAGTCTTTTCTATTCTGCCCTTTATTGGTCTGGGTTTTTCTTCCCTCCCTGCTGTTGGCATCAGTTTCAAATACTGCTTGGCTTCCACTTTCATCAAACAGCTCGAGGTAGCCTTTGTTGGTCCTCAGTGGCAGATTTTGAACCATACCAATGGGAGAGGGAGTAGATTTATTTTTTTTTACTGGTACTTCTAGCTCAAATCTTCAGCTTAATTGTTCTTAATACATGCAGAGGATTCACTCAGCTTTCAGTTTCCAATCTGGAGACACAGCAGGCAACTTAGAAAATAAGCTCACCATTGGACTTTTAAAGCAAAACAAAGCAGAAGTAGTTTAATTGTTCCAGATAACTCTGTATTAAAAGCGTGGCCAGAGGAACTGCATTGGTTGTAGTTCTGCTGAGACTGTAAACCACCCTGACTCAATTTATCCAGTGACAGTATCACCAGAAATCTCTCAGTGGAGTAACAGGCTCCTTACAGGGGTACATCAGTCTTATCTTTCACTTGGCTAGTTTTTTTTCCATTGCCAGCAGAGCTTGGTGGTATCTCCAGAACCCTTCAATGGAACAACAAGCTTGTTAAAAGTTCTTTATCTTTTCCTTCCTTTGGCTACTCCATGGTCACCAGCCATTTAAAATGTCACCTAAAGGTCTCAGCAGAATAACTGCTTTGTTAGGTAGGGCTGGTTTTGTCTTGTTTTGTTTGCAATTCTGCTTGCACAAAGTAGAGTTACATAGAACTGAAACATTGCTGAGTTCCCCTGATCATAGAATCATAAAATCAAGCAGGTTGGAAGAGACCTCCAAGCTCATCCAGTCCAACCTAGCACCCAGCCCTAGCCAGTCAACCAGACCATGGCACTAAGTGCCTCATCCAGGCTTGGCTTCAACACCTCCAGGGATGGTGCCTCCACCACCTCCCTGGGCAGCCCATTCCAATGCCAATCACTCTCTCTGCCAACAACTTCCTCCAAACATCCTGCCTGTACTTCCCCCGGCACAACTTGAGACCTCATAGTGGCCTTCCAGTACCTGAAAGGGGCCACAGGAAGGCTGGGAAGGGACTATTGACAAGGTCTTGTAATGACAGGATGAGAGGTAATGGGTTTAAAGTGGCAGAGGAGAGATTCAAACTTGATGTGAGGAAAGGGTTCTTTGCAGTGAGGGTGGTGAGACACTGGCACAGGTTGCCTAGGGAGGTTGTGGAGCACAGAAGCACCCAATGTGATCTTTGATCACATTGGGTGCTTCTGTGCTCCACAACCTCCCTGGAGGTGTTCCAGGCCAGGTTGGATGAGGCCTTGAGCAACCTGTTCTAGTGGGAGGTGTCCCTGCCCAGGGCAGGAGGTTGGAACTGGCTGAGCTTTGAAATCCCTTCCAACCTAAACCATTCTATGGCTCTCTGTACATGTGGAAGAGGTACAGCATGACTCACATGCTCACTGCAGCAGCACCCAGCTAATTGCAGTAAATGTTAGTATTGTAGGAACTTCAGATCCTCGTTCAAAAAGCACTCTCTGGTTCTAGTTGTATTTCACTGGCTCCCTAGACAGTTACAGCAGCAAAGTTGCTTTGCAGTCTTGTGTCTTTCACATTATCAGGTTGTGGTGGTTTGGCACTGGCTGGAGACCAAATGCCCACCAAAGCTGCTTCTTAAATGGACAGGGGAGAGGGGAAAATACAACAAAAGCCAGTGGTAAGATAGAAGCAATTTAATGATAACAATAAGCAGAGCAATAGATTGCATGGAAAGCAAAAACAAAGAGAGATGTTGGTCTCTACTGCCCACCAGCAAGGACGACGTTCGGTCTCGGGGAAGCAGGGCTCTCTGTGCCTGGAGGACAGACACTATGAATGAATCCCCAGGCTTCCTTCTTTCACTCTGTTCTTATCTCCAAGCTGCTGTCACATAGCATTGTTATGGAACGGAGTTTAGGGGAATTTATGGGGAATAACATGCGAGGCTGATTTATAAAGGAAAGTGAAAAGGTTTATTACTAAAACACTAGAAATCCCCTTCCCCAAACTTAATTATAACTATCCCACCTAAGTCCTTGGCTCGTGGTTGCAGATTAAAACAGAAAATGGCAAAAATGAAGAGAGTCTGGGATTTTTAACAAAGTTCTTTGAGTCTTGAGAGCTTATTCAGTCCCTAAATAAAACGTTTGTCAGTTACTCACTGTCCAAATGCAGTTCAGAAGAGTTTCAAAGTATTTATGAATTTCAGGCGCATTGTCCCAGCCTCCTGCAGGTCCAGGCTGAGCGCAGCGAATCCATATTCACCCAAGGCCCAGTCCCTTGACCTGGCCTGACACGTCTCATTAGTCTAGAACCTTCCTAAGCCTTTCCCAACCAGGCCTGAATTGCACAGGCCTCAAATGCCCCCTCCCTACCACACCTCTCTACCCCTATACCAAAAGCATTTGTGAAGCAGCTTGGCAGCTCCAGGCCCAATCAGGCCACTCCATACCCACCTGGCAGCTTTGCCAAGATCAGCAACCAAGCCTCATTCCTCCACAGGAGATAAGAACCTGGGAGGGGAGAGACAAGGGAAAAGGGAAGATATTGACTTTGCAACCAGCTTTAGAGGGAAGCAGGCTTATGGGCAGAAACACAAAGATTGCACTTTGTGGCACCTCTCCTGGATATTCTAGCTCCTGGAGGTCTGCAGCCTGGTGGTTCTTAAGGGTAGCACCAGCCTCAAACTGGCACAAAGATCTTTCTGAGATGAACAGGTCTCTGCCTGGATTGCAGTGCTGCTCCTGTCCTGCTTACCTGCCTGTGCAGGCTCAGGGCTGCCTGTGCAACATCTGTTCTCTTTCGCATGAGTGGAGCAGAGGAATCAGAAGAGTTCACCCAAAACTCTTGTTAGGACCTGCATAGAACTGCCTTTAGAAAAGCAAAGGGTGAATGCGTTTCAGTTTGGTCGCTGCAGATGCTCTCTCTCAGCTGTGGTTCTCATTTTGTTTTCAACACTGTATGTGGCATCCTGTTTAATATCCTTATTGATGAACTGGATGAGAGGACTGAGTACACTATCAGGGAGTTTGCAGACTACACCAAGTTGGGAGTGAGTGTGGATCTGTTAGAGGGCAGGAGGGCTCTGCAGGGGGACCTGGACAGGCTGCACAGATGGGCACAGTCATTGGACGCCAGGAGTTTTAAAAAGGCCAGGTGCAGGGTTCTGTACTTTGGCCACAACAACCTCATGGAGTGCCACAGACTGGGGACAGAGAGGCTGGAGAGCAGCCAGGCAGAGAGGGACCTGGGGGTGTTGGTAGAGAGTAGCTGAAGATGAGGCAGCAGTGTGCCCAGGTGGGCAGCAGAGCCAACAGCATCCTGGCCTGGATCAGGAATAATGTGGCCAACAGGACAAGGGAGGTTCTTCTGCCCCTGTGCTCAGCACTGCTCAGGCCACCCCTTGAGTGCTGTGTCCAGTTCTGGGCTCCTCAATTCAAGAGGTGCTGGAAGGTGTCCAGAGAAGGGCAGCAAGGCTGGGGAGAGGCCTGGAGCACAGCCCTGTGAGGAGAGGCTGAGGGAGCTGGGGGTGTTTGGCCTGCAGCAGAGGAGGCTCAGGGCAGAGCTCGTTGCTGTCTGCAACTACCTGAAGGGAGGCTGTAGCCAGGTGGGGTTGGGCTCTTCTGCCAGGCAAGCAGCAACAGAACAAGGGGACACAGTCTCAAGCTGTGCCAGGGGAGGTCTAGGCTGGATGTTAGGAGGAAGTTGTTGGCAGAGAGAGTGATTGGCATTGGAATGGGCTGCCCAGGGAGGTGGTGGAGTTGCTGTCCCTGGAGGTGTTGAAGCAAAGCCTGGCTGAGGCACTTAGTGCCATGGTCTGGTTGATTTGGTAGGGCTGGGTGCTAGGTTGGGCTGGATGATCTTGGAGGTCTCTTCCAGCCTGGTTGATTCTGTGATTCTATGGTACATCTTTTTGGTTGGTCTCTTTTAAGATGAACAGCTCACTGGTCTGCTTTTTCTGTTTTGGTTTGGTTCTTTTCTGGTTGAAGTGTTTTTTAAGTGTGTACTGCTGCAAAACTTTCCTTAAAGCAAATCGTTGCTGGGACTTTTTTTCTTTCCCATTTTCCCTTTCTCCAGCTTTGCCTTTCCTTGTCTTGAATTTGCCTCTAGGACAAGACTTACCTGTGTTTTTGAGCTGGATGCAGTTTCACAGCTCCTTTGGTCTGCTCATACTCCAGGAAAGCAGAGATCAGCCTGCTGGTATGGTAATGCTTGTGAGGGACACAGTAATACATTGCTTGGATGAGAGCTGACAGGGCTCTGAGAAATATGACAGTACCTCTGCCCTTGATCTGGCTTCCTATTTTAAAGTTTTCATTTTGATAATTACATCCTACCCAGACAGCAGCCATAGTCATTGATCATACTAATATCATTATTACTGATTCCCCTAAGTCATCTTTTAAAGACCGTTTCTATGCTTCCTTTCCTTCCTATATCTTTTTTCCTTTGCAGTCACAGGATAAGCCTTTTTCTGTCTATTTTTCATCTGATTGATTAGAAATGCCACAGACTTCCTTTACGTATGGCCTGGCAATATACACATCACATTTCTTGCCTTAGGATCTTAATCAGAACAAGTAATGGCCTTTAGCTTTTGTCATTAGCGAAATTGAAAAGCACCATACCCAATCCATTAGAAATGCAGCACTGTAAGCTGAGCTTCTAGAAAAGTGGCTGTGTGCCAGCAGGCATGGACTGAGCTTACCTTGAAGGGTTTTCAATTTAGAAAAAAAGAAGAAGGGGGGGAAATAAAAAAAAAAAAGGTCACCCTTTCTGTCTGGCAAGGAAATGGTTTGCGCTGTAACTTATCATGCCTGTCTGTCAAGCATTTTGCTGTTGCTCTTTAAGTGCTGTTTGGACAGCTCTGTCCTATAGAGGGCATTTATAAGGAGGAAATATGGCTGTTTGTACATGTGTTAATGTCTTCCCCAATATTGATCCCTGTCATGCATTATTCCACTTGTATTCCATCTCCTATCAGAATCAGAGAGAGGGGAGGAAGTTGGGAAAATTTTGTGTACTTTTACTTTGCTTTTTAGTTTTTACACAGAATTTGTTAAGCCAAAAGGAGGTAACAAGGACAGCCATGAGGTCTATTAAGCATTTAGCTGAGACTGCTTTTGTTGTGTTCTTTAGCCCTTTCCAAAGCTATTTGCAATCACTGCACTAGGAGCGAGAACAAGACAGATTAGGAGGGCTTTTTTCCCCACTGAAGTGAATTGCTTTCACTTGGCCTGGACTTTGTCAGCCCTGAAAATTAATAGAATTCATGCAGCAGTACTGTCCTGAGTTGTAAGAGGTGTCTTCCTTTCCCATGGTTGCTTCCTCCAACAGCGGAAGGGAGGGAGAGCAGAAAACATGTCTGGGCAAGCCAGGAAATGTTTAGGGCTACTCTGGCCTCCCACAACAACCCTCCCGCAGGTCTAAGTCTTGCTGAATGGCAGCACAACCCTCTGGTGTGGCAGCTACTGCATTCAGCTTTGTGTCATCAGCAAACTTGCTGCCAGTGCACTCTGTGCCCTCATCCAGGTCATTGATCAATATATTGAACAGAACCAGTCCCAGTACTGACCCCTGAGGGACTTCCCTGGTTACAAACCTCCAACTGGACTCCATCCCATTGACCACAACTCTCTGACTTCTTTAATTCAACCAGTTCCCAATCCACCTGACTCCCTGATCACCCAGACCACACTGCCTCAGTTTAGCTGTGAGGATACTGTGGCAGACAGTGTCAAATGCTTTACTGAAATCAAGATAAAGCACATCCACTGCTCTACCATCATCTGTCCACCTGGTTATGGCCTCATCAAAGGCCATCAGGTTGGTCAAACATGACTGCCTCTTGGTAAAACCATGTTCACTGCTCCTAATGACCCTCTTGTCCCAGATATGCCTATGAACAGTGGTGAGGGTAAGCAGCTCCATTACCTTTCTGGGGATGGAGGTGAGGCTGACAGGTCTATAGTTACCTGGATATTCCTTCTTACCCTTTTTCACATTAGGGGTGATATTTGCCTTCCTCCAGTCCCCAGGCACCTTTCCAGTCCACAATGACTTACTGAAGATGATGGCTACTGGTCTGGCAATGACCTGTGCCAGTTTCCCTCAACACCTGCAGTCTCTGATCTCAGAGATCCTCCCAGAGCCATTAATTACCTTACTCAGAGTCACACTGTAATATTCATACTCAATCATACTATTAGTAGGGCATTTACACGAATCTTAAGGGGACCTTTCTCCCCTGAAAGCTGAAAAAAGGAAGCTCTCACAAAACTGCTTACTGCTGCAACCTTCTCTGCTCTGTAAGCCAAGCTAACGAGCAGGCAGATATATTGAAACATTTAAAGTCACCACTTTGTATGTAAATGAGAAACAATGTTTTGTAGTGCAGTATTTTAAAACATAGTACTTTAAATCTGTTGAAGTTGCCACCAGCTATTAAAGGTCAGTCTAAAGGTGTCTCTATTATAGGAACCCTTTCTAAATGTGAATATGGCTGATCTTTTTGCCCAAGTTAGAGATAGAAAGATGACCAAGCAATATCAATGGTTCTCAGCTCTTGAGAAAACATCTTATGATTTTTTCTTCTCATTCTGATCAATCTTTTAAAAGCTCAAAACAAAAGAGACAAATTACAGTATCACAGTATCCCAGTATCATCAGGGTTGGAAGAGACCTCACAGATCATCAAGTCCAACCCTTTACCACAGAGCTCAAGGCCAGACCATGGCACCAAGTGCCACGTCCAGTCCTGCCTTGAACAGCTCCAGGGACGACGACTCCACCACCTCCCCGGGCAGCCCATTCCAGTGCCCAATGACTCTCTCAGGGAAGAACTTTCTCCTCACCTCCAGCCTAAATCTCCCCTGGTGCAGCCTGAGGCTGTGTCCTCTCGTTCTGGTGCTGGCCACCTGAGAGAAGAGAGCAACCTCCTCCTGGCCACAACCTCCCCTTGGGTAGTTGTAGACAGCAATGAGGTCTCCCCTGAGCCTCCTCTTCTCCAGGCTAACCAATCCCAGCTCCCTCAGCCTCTCCTCGTAGGGCTGTGCTCAAGGCCTCTCCCCAGCCTCGTTGCCCTTCTCTGGACACGCTCAAGCATCTCAATGTCCCTCCTAAACTGGGGGGCCCAGAACTGAACACAGCACTCAAGGTGAGGTCTAACCAGTGCAGAGTACAGGGGCAGAATGACCTCCCTGCTCCTGCTGGCCACACCATTCCTGATGCAGGCCAGGATGCCACTGGCCCTCTTGGCCACCTGGGCACACTGCTGGCTCATGTTCAGGTGGGTATCAATCAGCACCCCCAGATCCCTCTCTGTCTGGCTGCTCTCCAGCCACTCCGACCCCAGCCTATATCTCTGCATGGGGTTGCTGTGGCCAAAGTGCAGCACCCTGCACTTGGAGCTATTGAATGCCATCCCCTTGGGCTCTGCCCATCTGTCCAGGTGGTCAAGGTCCTGCTGCAGAGCCCTTCTGCCCTCCAACCCAGCCACATCTGCCCCCAGCTTAGTGTCATCTGCAAACTTGCTGATGACTGACTCCATGCCCTCATCCAGGTCATCTATGAAGATGTTAAAGAGGATTGGGCCCAGCACTGATCCCTGAGGGACACCACTAGTGACAGCTGCCAGCTGGATGTGGCACCATTCACCACCACTCTCTGGGTCCGGCCCTCCAGCCAGTTCCTCCCATGAGCCAGAAATTCTGAAGAAAAATTATGTTTTAGAAACAAATGGTTCATGATTTTTCCAACACAAAATATTCTCCACAGGATCTTGACAGTTGCCAACTGGTTTAAGCATCCCTCTTGGTTGATGCAAAGCACCTCCAGGATTTAAAGCTGTAGGAAAGCCTCACTGTGTCTGATGGCTTGAGCAGGCTTCTAGATCTCCTAATGAGTCAGCTTACAGGTCTGTTTGCTGAGGACCAGATTAGTCCTGGGAGCCAAGTCAAAAAGAAAGGGAAATGTTACTTTGGACAGGCAACTTGGTAAGACTGTCCTGGATTAAAATGCAGGGCACTAGCTCAAAGATTGAACAGGAACTGCAAGTTCCCTGAGTGTGTAGGAAGAGGCAGTGATGTTCCAGAGCTTTACCAAGACACAGATGCGAGTGGAGTTCTTGGGATTTGCCAACTCACAGCTCAACCACTCCAAAACTGTTGAGCAATCTGGAGGAGCAGAGTGTGTGTTTTGCAGGATGTCTTGCCACACATGCTTGTCAGAAGACTGCTTTTCCTTGCAGCCTTAGGCATAAGGGCCAAGCATTTCCCAGAGGTAGACAGTTCTTCTGTTAACAGTTTTATCCATACGGTATGATCATTTCCACACAGTAGTCAGCTCCTATTTTAGACTCTTCAAATTCATGGAGATTTAGTAGAAGACACACATGCCTCCAGAAAGCAATTAGTTCTTCATATTAATAATGGCTTAATGTGCCTGTGTGTTGAGTTTCACTGACACATTTGTTTATTTATTTATGCTGAAACTACTAAAATGTGCAGATGAGATTTTCTTCACCTTACTAGAAGCCATTCATTAAGCACTAATTTATAGAATTGTTTTCAGAAGGAAATTCCTAAGAATTTCCAATCAAGAGGGAGTGCAGATAATTTTTGTATCAGAAAAAGTAGCTATAAATCTGCTGCATCATCTTCACCTGGGAGAAGAGACCAACTTCACATGGCTACAACCTCCCTTCAGGCAGAATCGTAGAATCAAGCAGGTTGGAAGAGACCTCCAAGCTCATCCAGTCCAACCTAGCACCCAGCCCTAGCCAGTCATCTAGACCATGGCACTAACTGCCTCATCCAGTCCTTTCTGCAACACCTCCAGGGACAGTGACTCCACCACCTCCCTGGGCAGCCCATTCCAATGCCAATCACTCTCTCTGCCAACAACTTCCTCCTAACATCCAGCAATATTACACTGTGTCAAAAAACTCCACATCTTCTATTTTCATATTCTTTAATTGGGAAAAAATAAGATTAATAACAGTCATTGAATAGAATCAACATCATAGAATCAACCAGGTTGGAAGACATCTCCAAGATCATGCAGTCCAACCTAGCACCTAGCCCTAGCCAGTCATCTAGACCATGGCATTGAGTGCCTCATCCAGTAATTACAGAATTGAGCTTCTAGGTAGCAAAAGATATTTAAAGTAAATTACTGTGGTGGCTGAATATTGTATTTCTCCTCTGGAGAAGAGGAGGCTCAGGGCAGAGCTCATTGCTGTCTGCAACTACCTGAAGGGAGGCTGTAGCTAGGTGGGGTTGGTCTCTTCTGCCAGGCAACCAGCAGCAGAACAAGGGGACACAGTCTCAGGTTGTGCCAGGGGAGATCTAGGCTGGATGTTAGGAGGAAGTTGTTGTCAGAGAGAGTGATTGGCATTGGAATGGGCTGCCCAGGGAGGTGGTGGAGTCACCGTCCCTGGAGGTGTTCAAGAGGAGACTGGATGAGGCACTTAGTGCCATGGTCTGGTTGATTGGCTAGGGCTGGGTGCTAGGTTGGCCTGGATGATCTTGGGGATCTCTTCCAATCTGGTTGATTCTATGATTCTGTGATTCTATATCTTCATGCCAGGCTGTGGGATACGAGGACAGAGAAAGACACTGATCTGTTTTATTGGTGAACAGGATATATTCTAATGAAAACATGGATGGTGAAATGCAGGGGGAATAAGCAATGGTTTTATTCTGCATTTCATGAACGTTATAAACTGAAGAGAGATGTAACTTTTGTGCATTGCAGGAAAAGAGATTTAGAAGTAGGAGTGTGTGTTTCCTTAATTAGAAATACATAAATAAATGGAAGGAATCCATCAGACAGTCCAATTTCCTTCCGTTTTTCATGTAATGGAAATGGGTTTAGTGTAATTCTGTTAGCGATGCAGTGTCTAGACTTCTCAGATGGTTTAAAACCAGCTCAAACAAACACTGGCATTCATTCTGAGAATCCTAAAAAGCTAAGTCTTTATCACTGTGCTCAGGCAGTGTTACATAACCTCAAGTAGTCACTGCAGACCTCAAGTAGTCACTGCAGACCAGACTCATGGATTTTCTTTGATTCACATAAGATGTCCCATTTCATTTCTTTCATCAGGCTGCTGCACTGTAAATGCATACAAGGTTGCTGCAATTTGGTTCTTACCTTGAAAGTCTCTGTTCACTCTCTGGAGCATAGGATCATAGAGTTGTGGAATCATAGAATACCAGGTCAGAACGGACCCCTGGGATCATCTGCAGTTCAAGGCAAGGTTGGACGTGGCACTTGGTGCCATGGTCTAGCCTTGAGCTCTGTGGTAAAGGGTTGCACTTGATGATCTGTGAGGTCTCTTCCAACCTTGGTGATACTGTGATAGTGTGATCTGGTCCAACCTTTCTTGGCAAAAGCACAGTCTAGATGAGGTGGGCCAGCACCTTGTCCAGCTGAATCCTAAATTTGTCCAATGCTGGGGAATCCAACACTTCCCTGTGGAGATTATTCCAATGGCAGACTGTTATGAACAGTACTGATGATGTGAGATGGTATTTTCCAAAATGAATATTGTTCATTAATTTTGATATTCAGAACTCTGCCACCCACCCAGTGATTTTTAATAGTATCAGGTTCTTTGCAGTGGTCATAAAAACATTAACAAGGCCAAGTGCAGGGTTCTGCACTTTGGCTACAGCAACTCCAAGCAGTACTACAGGCTGGGGACAGAGTGGCTGAGAACAGCCAGGCAGAGAGGGACCTGGGGGTACTGGTAGAGAATAGGCTGAAGATAAGCCAGCAGCATGCCCAGGTGGCCAAGAGAGCCAATGGCATCCTGTCCAGGATCAGAAACAGTGTGGCCAGCAGGAAAGGGAGGTTCTTCTTCCCCTGTACTCAGCACTGGTCGGGCCACACCTTGAGTGCTGTGTCCAGTTCTGGGCTCCTCAATTCAAGAGAGATGTTGAGATGCTGGAAGGTGTCCACAGGAGGACGCCAAAGCTGGTGAGGGGCCTGGAGCACAAACCCTATGAGGAGAGGCTGAGGGAGCTGGGGGGGTGCAGCCTGCAGAAGAGGAGGCTCAGGGCAGACCTCATTGCTGTCTACAACTACCTGAAGGGAGACTGTAGCCAGGTGGGGTTGGTCTCTTCTGCCAGGCAACCAGCAGTAGAACAAGGGGGGACAGTCTCAAGCTGTGCTAGGGGAGGTCTAGGCTGGATGTTAGGAGGAAGTTGTTGTCAGAGAGAGTGATTGGCATTGGAATGGGCTGCCCAGGGAGGTGGTGGAGTCACCATCCCTGGAGGTGTTCAAGAAAAGCCTGGATGAGGCACTTAGTGCCGTGATCTTGTTGACTGGATAGAGCTGGGTGCTAGGTTGGGCTGGATGATCTTGGAGGTCTCTTCCAACCTGGTTGATTCTATGATTCTATATGCAAGCAGAGAAGAATTGGCTACTCTTACCTCTTGTAAGGTATGTAGCAAACTTAAATAAAAAAGCCTCTGACTATGTGATTATAGCTTCTTATGGTCTCTTTCCAGACTCAGGAGTTCTTCATCAGTGTTTTTTAGCTCCTTTACTATCTGCACTAGACAGGTAGCCAGGACTTAAGTGTGATTCTCCTGAGCATTTTTTGGTTAGGTTTTCAAAGATAGTTTTGGGCTGCAGGCAATTTTTAGCTGCCCATTTGTTGTGCAAGTTAATAATTGCTTCTGAATCATGAATATTAATTTCTACATGGATACTATTTTTTATTACTAATATTAAAAAAATTGGGAAAATTCTCTGAGATTCTTTGGATTTTTCAGTTGACAGGAAGTAGTTACACAGAATTGTAGCTTAAACAGACAGAATTTAGGAACTGGCTGGAGGGCTGAGCCCAGAGAGTGGTGGTGAATGGTGCCACATCCAGCTGGCAGCTGTCACTAGTGGTGTCCCTCAGGGATCAGTGCTGGGCCCCATCCTCTTTAACATCTTCATAGATGATCTGGATGAGGGCATGGAGTCAGTCATCAGCAAGTGTGCAGAGGACACCAAGCTGGGGGCAGATGTGACTGAGTTGGAGGGCAGAAGGGCTCTGCAGCAGGACCTTGACCGCCTGGACAGATGGGCAGAGTCCAAGGGGATGGCTTCAATAGCTCCAAGTGCAGGGTGCTGCACTTTGGCCACAGCAACCCCATGCAGAGATACAGGCTGGGGTCGGAGTGGCTGGAGAGCAGCCAGACAGAGAGGGATCTGGGGGTGCTGATTGATACCCACCTGAACATGAGCCAGCAGTGTGCCCAGGTGGCCAAGAGAGCCAGTGGCATCCTGGCCTGCATCAGGAATGGTGTGGCCAGCAGGAGCAGGGAGGTCATTCTGCCCCTGTACTCTGCACTGGTTAGACCACACCTTGAGTGCTGTGTTCAGTTCTGGGCCCCCCAGTTTAGGAGGGACATTGAGATGCTTGAGCGTGTCCAGAGAAGGGCGACGAGGCTGGGGAGAGGCCTTGAGCACAGCCCTACGAGGAGAGGCTGAGGGAGCTGGGATTGGTTAGCCTGGAGAAGAGGAGGCTCAGGGGAGACCTCATTGCTGTCTACAACTACCCAAGGGGAGGTTGTGGCCAGGAGGAGGTTGCTCTCTTCTCTCAGGTGGCCAGCACCAGCACAGGAGGACACAGCCTCAGGCTGTGCCAGGGGAGATTTAGGCTGGAGGTGAGGAGAAAGTTCTTCCCTGAGAGAGTCATTGGACACTGGAATGGGCTGCCCGGGGAGGTGGTGGAGTCGCTGTCCCTGGGGCTGTTCAAGGCAAGGTTGGACGTGGCACTTGGTGCCATGGTCTGGCCTTGAGCTGTGTGGTAAAGGGTTGGACTTGATGATCTGTGAGGTCTCTTCCAACCCTGATGATACTGGGATACTGTGATACAATGAAGGCGTTTATTTGGTCCTCGATATATCTCTGGGCAAGCCAGGACATGTTTAGGCCTGTTTTGGCCTTTTACAACACTGACTGGCAGGAAGATGGATGAAATAAGGAAAGTGATCTTTGGCTCTTGCCACAGACACACGTATAAGCAAAGTGAAACAGCAGAAAACCACATTTGCACGTTGGTTTTATGAAGTCCTCCTCTTCATTTCTTGCTTGTTGCTCCACGTCCTTAGTAAGCCTACTAACTCTGAGTAAGTGTTGTTCAAGGTTTCCAAATACACATCAAACTTCTGTGTTAATATCTTATTTTGTAAATTCTTTTTGATTTTCTTTATACCAAGAAACTTAACTCTACATTGGTCAGGTTTCCAACTGTTGTCACTCTGCAACATCTCACAGTGTTAACTGTGGCCAAGAGAGTTAATGTGTGCTCAGTAGCCACCTTCTAGTCACAGCTATGTTTTTCCATAGGCACCTATGCCTAGAAATAGAACTGTATTTTGGGGTGTTTCTTGTACCTTCTGTTAATGATGACATTCAGAATTGGCACAGCATGGCCAAAGTCTGCTGTGGCATAAATGAAATAGATCTTGCAAGAGGCACTTGCTCTTTCAGGCACTGTGCTGCTTGAAATTCAGTAACTAACAGCTCACGTAAAAGCTCTGCGCTTTGTATCTCAGCTCTTAGGCTTTTGCCTGCCTCTTCATTAACCTGAGCCAAAGAAAGGCAGGCCTGAGGCTTACTAGGGCAAATAGATATTACCTGTGCCATGGTCTCAATGTAAAAGCTCCTGCAAATTTCCTGCAGGTCACTCGTCCTCACTTTTGATGGATGAAACATATTACCTAATGCAACGTGCTCCCTCATTCTGCCTGCTGCAGACATCTGCCTTCCTCCTATTCTTTTCCTCACCATGCCTGTCACCTTTATGAGTTAGTGTTTCCTGCAGGGTTAACAGCAGTCTTGCTAGAGTCAGTCTGGGATACCTCACTGCTTGCACACCTGCCAGAACTGATGTTGTTCTGTGGATTAAACATGGTCCTTCTCACAGTTTCATTTTGTCACCTCTACCCACTCTCTCACTCATTTGTTACTTCATTTTATTTCATAGAATCATAGAATCAGTCAGGTTGGAAGAGAGCTCCAAGCTCATGCAGTCCAACCTAGCACCCAGCCCTGGCCAATCAACCAGACCATGGCACTGAGTGCCCCAGCCAGGCTTGGCTTCAATACCCCCAGGGGCAGCGACTCCACCACCTCCCTGGGCAGCCCATTCCAATGGCAAACCACTCTCTCTGTGATTTAACTCATTGTAGTCAATTTAACTCATTGTAGTCATGGAGAGCCGTGAGAGGAAAACAGAAGTGTAAGTGTCTGTTACCACTCTCTCCTTTCCTAGCTATTTATTTTTGTTCACATTTGTAAGCCATTTGTGAAAGGCAAAAAGAAAAATTAGATGTGAGTGGAATTGTTAATGTATTATGTAGGCTAAATTGGTGCCCTGATAGAGTGCAGTCTAAATGAAGCAATCAGGCATTGTCAAGCATGCATTATATTTTGATAGCAGGTTTGCACACAAATTAAGAGCACAGTGCCAGCAGCAATGTCTCTTTTTTCTTTCTTTCTGTAGTAGAAATGATCAGCTTTCAAAGGATCAGAGCCCCAGAAAAGCTCCCTTTCACCCTCCAGCTCTATCTCAGTGCCTCTAGATACTGTCAGAAATAAGCAGCTTCTACTTTTAGACCAACAAAGCCTGTGTAGCTGTGGAAGAATGGAGGGTTTTCTTCTGCCTTACACATACTTTGTTGAAAGACTGATCACATTACAGCTCAAAAAATCTTTAATCCTGATGGAAAAGTATGACAAAGAAAATGGGTTTGTATTTTTCAGGTTCTGTCATTTCAGTTCCTACAACACTAACATTTACTGCAGTTAGCTGGGTGCTGCTGCAGTGAGCATGTGAGTCATGCTGTACCTCTTCCACATGTACAGAGAGCCATAGAATGGTTTAGGTTGGAAGGGACTTCAAAGCTCAGCCAGTTCCAACCTCCTGCCCTGGGCAGGGACACCTCCCACTAGAACAGGTTGCTCAAGGCCTCATCCAGCCTGGCCTGGAACACCTCCAGGGAGGTTGTGGAGCACAGAAGCACCCAATGTGATCTTTGATCTTTGATCACATTGGGTGCTTCTGTGCTCCACAACCTCCCTGGGCAACCTGTGCCAGTGTCTCACCACCCTCACTGCAAACAACCCTTTCCTCACATCAAGTTTGAATCTCTCCTCTGCCACTTTAAACCCATTACCCTCATCCTGTCATTACAAGACCTTGTCAGTAGTCCCTCCCCAGACTTCTTGTAGCCCCCTGCAGATACTGGAAGGCCACTATAAGGTCTCAAGTTGTGCTGGGAGAAGTATATGCTGGATGTTTGGAGGAAGTTCTTCACAGAGAGAGTGATTGGCATTGGAATGGGCTGCCCAGGGAGGTGGTGGAGTCACCGTTCCTGGAGGTGTTCAGGAGGAGACTGGATGAGGCACTTAGTGCCATGGTCTGGTTGACTGGCTAGGGCTGGGTGCTAGGTTGGACTGGATGATGTTGGAGGTCTCTTCCAACCTGCTTGATTCTATGATTCTAATGTTTGATTCTATGATTCTCCTGGAAGCCTTCTCTTCTCCAGGCTGCACAGCCCCAACTCTTGTAGCCTGTCCTCATAGCAGAGCTGCTGCAGCCCTTTGAGCGTCTTCATGGACTGACTCCAACAGTTCCATGTCCTTCTTGTGTTGGGGGCTCCAGAACTGCACACAGGACTTCAGGTAGGGTCTGACGAGAGCAAAGGGACAGAATCAATTCCCTCACCCTGCTGGCCACGCTGCTCTTGCTGCAGCCCAGCACACAGTTGGTGCATAAGGAACTTGATGAGTGTGATTCATGAAGAAAATAAATGTCAGTGATGGTCTTGTGCCAGAGGTATTGTCTTTCTTTTCCATCTGCCTGCTTCCAAGTTACGTTGGTTTCCTGAGGTAGATGAGTAACCATATGCAGACTATAAACATCTGTAAGACCTGTGATCCCCATGGAGCTGCATCACTACAGACTCTGTCAGCTAAGAGATGTGCTTAGAGCAGAATCTTCATCCTGGGTGGGCTTGAGTAAGGGAGATAAAAAAATCTTTAACTTTTCTTCTGAAGCTCCCAGTTCTCTCTGCAGCTCTTTCGCACCTTCTAACGTGGACATTCTCACCCCTGCACACCCAGAACACACTCTTTTAGAGAACAGATAGGCAAACCGTCTGGGAGACCCAGGGAGAGACACAGGCTCCAGTAGGCTCAGTTTGTGCTGTGCATAGAAGCTAATGAAAAGCAGTGTTCAGGAAGCTTTCTGCTAACAAGCAACTGTGAACACTCACAACAACAAATTCAGCTCTTGCATTATCCAAAGCAATTGATGGGAGTACTGAAACAGACATTGTGCCTTAGCACTGTGTAATCTTTAATGTACTTATCCTGAGAGAGAAGAAAATTAGTAGTATGTAGTTGACAAAGGAAAGGAATCCATGCAAACCTCATTGAACTAATGCCAGCAACAAAAATTAATTGGTCAAGGTGTCCAGCTGGAGAAAGGTGACAAGTGGTGCCCCTCAAAGGTCTGTGTGGGCACCAACATCTTCATTGGTATAGACAGTGAGATTTAGTGCACCCTCAGTAAGTTTGCAGATGGTACCAAGCTGAGAGGTGCAGTTGATAAGACTGAAGGATGGGATACCATCCAGAGGGACCTGGACAGGCTGCAGAGCTGGGCTGAGGAGAATCTCATGAGGTTCAAAAAGGCAAAATGCAAGGTCTAGCACCTAGACTGGGACAGCCCTCAATATTGATACAGGCTGGGGAGTGATGAAATTGAGAGCAGTCCTGCAGAAAAGAGCTTGGGGGTACTGCTGGATGAGAAGCTAGACACAAGCCAACAGTGTGCACTTGCAACCCAGAAGGTCAGTGACATCCTAGGCTGTTTAAAAGAAGAGTGGTCAGCAGGTTGAGAGAGGTGATTCTACCACTCTGCTCTGGTGAGACCTCACCTGATGTGCTGTGTCCAGCTCCGGAGCCCCCAACACAAGATAGACATGGACCTGCTGGAGTAGATGCAGAGGAGGGGCACCAAGGTGATCAGAGGGCTGGAGCACTTGTGAAGGCAGGCTGAAAGAATTTGGGCTGTTCAGCCCAGAGAAGGCTCCAGGGAGACCTTGCAGCTACATTTCAAGATCTGAAGGGAACCGATGGGAAGGAGGATGAGAGGCAGTGGTTTCAAACTGGATCAGGCTAGATTTAGGTTGGGCATAAGGAAGAAAAGCAAGTCATTGTGAAGAGCAAGGGAAAGCAGATGCAGAGAAACTTGGCCCGATAAAGATACACAAACACTGAGAATACTTTAATGTCTTTGCTCAAGTGAAGAGAGGCACTGTGGGGTTTAGTAACAATCAGAGAATCACAGAATCAGTCAGGGCTGGAAGGGACCACAAGGAGCAGCCAGTTCCAACCTCCCTGCCATGCCCAGGGACACCCTACCCTAGAGCAGGCTGCACACAGCCTCAGCCAGCCTGGCCTCAAACACCTCCAGCCATGGGGCCTCAACCACCTCCCTGGGCAACCCATTCCAGCCTCTCACCACTCTCATGCTCAACAACTTCCTCCTCACCTCCAGCCTGACTCCCCTCACCTCCATCTTCGCTCCATTCCCCCCACTCCTGCCACTCCCTGGGAGCCTAAAAAGTCCCTCCTCAGCTTTTTTGTAGCCCCCTCCAGATCCTGGAAGGCCACAAGAAGGTCACCTGGGAGCCTCCTCTGCTCCAGCCTGCACAGCCCCAACTCTTTCAGTCTGTGCTCACAGCAGAGCTGCTGCAGCCTCTGAGCATCCTCCTGGCCCTGCTCTGGACACTCTCCAGCATCTCCACATCCCTCTTGTCATAGTGGCTCCAGAACTGGATGTAGTACTGCAGGTGGGGTCTCAGCAGAGCAGAGCAGAGGGGGAGAATCCCCTCCCTGGCCCTGCTGGTGACACTTCTCCTGCTGCAGCCCAGGCTCTGCTTGGCTCTCTGGGCTGCAAGTGCACACTGCTGGCTCAGCATTGCAGTGTTTTTCAATGTAATATGCTGCTCATGTTTCAAGCACACATTCTGCATCATTTAGGTTACTCACCTTTACAAAATGATTTAACAGAAGTATTTCTTCATTTAAACTCTACTTGATTTAGGACTTCAGAATTTAGCTGTGGGCTTTCTAAATGTGACATTCTCATACCCTGAGGCCCTTCTCAAGCATTGCTGCAGATTTTGCTCCTCGCTATGCCATTTCATATTGCATGTTTGTGACAGGCATGTCAAACTCTCTGCTTTGTTTGGAATGGAGGTGTGATCTTATGTAAATTTCACTACAGACAGCAGAATATAATCTTGCAAGTTCTCCCTAGCTCTGCCAGGAAGCAAAACTATATTTAACTCATTTTAAAATTCATCAAATACACTCTAGACTGGTTCAGATCTTCAGTGTGTCTTGGAAGATAACACGCAGTGGAAGTGTCTTAGAGTCAGTTGTAGGATTGGGTTATCACAGAATGGTTTAGGCTGGAAGGGACCCCAAAGCTCCAGCTCCAACCCTCTGCCATAGGCAGGGAAACCTCCCACTAGAACAGGTTGCTCAAGGCCTCATCCAACCTGGCCTTGAACACCTTCAGGGAGGGAGCAGCCACAACCTCCCTGGACAACCTGTGCCAGTGTCTCACCACCCTCACTGCAAACAACCCTTTCCTAACATCTAGTTTGAATCTCTCCTCTGCCAGTTTAAACCCATTACCCCTGTCATGACAAGACCTTGTCAATAGTCCCTCCCCAGCCTTCCTGTAGCCTCCTTGAGATACTGGAAGGCCACTCCAAGGTCTTCTCAGAGCCTTCTCTTCTCCAGCCCCAACGCTTGCAGCCTGTCCTCATAGCAGAGCTGCTGCAGTCCTCTGAGCATCTTGGTGGCCTCCTCTGGACTGGCTCCAACAGTTCCATGTCCTTCTTGTGTTGGGGTCTCCAGAACTGCACACAGGACTCCAGGTGGGGTCTCAGAAGAGCAGAGAGGTTGTGGATCACAGGATGCCATTGGCTCTGCTGCCCACCTGGGCATACTGCTGGCTCATGTTCAGCTACTATCTACCAGCACCCCCAGGTCCTTCTCTGCCTGGCTGCTCTCCAGCCACTCTGTCCTCAGCCTGTAGTGCTGCTTGGGGTTGTTGTGGCCAAAGTGCCACACTTAGCCTTATTAAATCCCATCCCATTGGCTTCTGCCCATCCATCCAGCCTGGCAAGGTCACATCTCTATTAATTTTCTTTTGTAAGTACAAATAGGAGTCTTCACATTTTAGAAGTCACATGAACAATCTGAACATTGCTGTTACCTATGTTCAGATATGCCCTGATTGTGTGAGGTTTTAAATAGCCATGGTAATTCACCATTGTATAGCTGTGATAATTCCTACCATTGTCTGAAATCCTTAATTGAAAGATAAAATAGACTACACACAACCCAAACCCTCTGAACAGGACAATGAAACAGTTTCATGCTTCTAATGTGGATTTCTTGATCGTGGTTTTCTAATGTTTGTTTGCCTTTGGTTTGTTCTAGTACATGACTGCTGCTGCACCTATGCAAGGGACCTACATTCCCCAGTACACTCCTGTGCCTCCAACAGCTGTCCCTATTGAAGTAAGTTAATCTCCATCCATGAAAGTAGAGTGAAGGAGTAGCAGAAGTCTTATCTATTATGCCTCCTTGCATCTGTTGTTTCAAAGGGAGCTAAAATTACATCATGGAATGATGACTGGAAGCTTCCAGCTTTCAAAATTAGGATTGCACATTTCCTTTCCTTTTTTTTTTTCTTTCTCCCTCTTTTTTTCCCTTTCTCCCTCTTTTTTTTCCCCCAACCCTCCCTCCTAACCCCTCCTTCCTTTTTTTTTTTTAATTATATTTTTGCTTTCTCCTTTTACAAATTATTTTCAAGGGCTTTTGTTTTGCATTTGTTTTGTTGTACAGCAGGACATGGAGTAAAACATCAGTGTTTTTGACTATTTTTTTCCCCATGTACTTGGGAGGGAGATGGGAAGAGACAGGAAAACAAACCCAGCAGGCAGACCACGAACCCAAAAGAGATTCCAAGAAGAGAAGATTGCAAGAGGGTTTCATGCAGTCCTTAGCAAGTATAGGTAATTGATGAAACATTTAGCCACCAGAAAAAGTGATTGAGCAATGGAAACCTTCCTCTTGTATATACAGACGTGGAGGATGCTGCACTGACTGAGTGCTTTTCATCCTTGAGGAAGGCTTCGCTCCCTCCCTCCTTGGGGCTGAGTCATGCTGATGACAGTCTAATGAGTAAGTATTTACTCAACCCTATAGACCACAAGCTGCTGGGAGAGTGTCAGCTTGGCCTCCAATTCTATGAGCCTCTGAACACAGCAAGAGGAGAGAGCTTTGGCATCCCCTTGCCTGTGTGCTTCTCTTTGACACCACATTCTTTTGTGAGTGACTTCTGCCCTGCTCTGAGGCGGCACGAGGAATGCCAGGGTCTCTGTGTTCTGTATTCTTCTGTGTGGACTTTGGAGTCTGTGCTATCACTGCCCTGTGCTTTGAGGGTGCTGAGTTAGTGATCCTGTTAGCATGGCTCCCTCAGCAGTCCAGTGGGTTCAGCCTGGTTTTTCCCCTTTCTTTACAATTGCTGAGATTCCCAGCTGAGGTCCCACAGGAAAGGCTGCTACTGTTCTGTCATACCAACCTGCTCATGTTTTTGTCCTTTTTCTGCCTCAGGAAATTTTTCTTCTAAGCCTTGTTAGTTTATGAATGAGCCATGGGGGCCTCTTTTCTGTTGCCATTCTTAGGTATTAAAGTAGACAAATACAAATATGAATTAAAAAGAGATCAGGAGATGGAGGGAGGGCAGCTCATGCAGCAGGACTCTGCTGAGCACTGCAAATGGGAAATCAGTTCTTCCCAACCCCTCCTCCCCATCACCCATTGGTATTTTCATGCTTGCTGAAGTGACATGTTGATGGCATTATCTAAGACAATAGTCAAAATATTGTTTGAGTATATAGCCCATCTTCCTTTGATCCAATGATTGCTATTAATGTTTATCTGTATTCATATAGTGTCATGAAGCAGGACCCTACTATGCTGCATGCTCCACAAGCAGAGACAAAAAAAATACACTCTCTGCTGCACAGAGCTTACAGTCTCGAGATGGACAAAAGTAGAAGGATAAAGACAAGGAATTAGACAGAATAAGATAAAAATGAGAGTCTGTTAAGCAACAGGTATGAAGAGTTTCTGGAAAATGAAGCATAATTTAAAACAAACTACTTGTTGTCTACACAAGACTGAGGAAAAAACCCCAAACCCTAAAACCAAACAAAAAACCAACCAACCAACCAAAAAAAAACCCCAAACAAAACCAACAACAATAAAAGAAACAAACAAACAACTCAAAAACCAAACCCCAAGTGCTTTGTGCTCCCTCTTCTGGCTCTGTTGTGTGGGGTACAATTGTCTGAAGAGCCCTTGTAGTGTTATTCATATGACCAACACACCACAGTAAAAAACACAGCTTACTTTTAAAGGGTAAAAATAGGGTAAGGAATAGTATAAAATGCTAAATTCATATGTGTCATCTTTAGTGTTGTTACCTACTTTTTGGAAGGGAGAGGAGCAAAAAGTGACTCCATTGGAGCTTTGACTTGTGGGATAAAAGTCTTCAGGGTGAAGTAAATTTGGTTTTTGAAGAGAATAAGCAGAAGAGTACAGTAAGGTGCCTAAAATACAGTTGGAAGTGCAGTAAAGCAAAGAGCAGTGAGCCTAGATTCTGCCTTTATCGTGTTGCAAACCAAAGAAAATCAATGTGAGCTCACTGAAGTTCTGGTAGGTAAGTGGCAACTCACTGAAGTTCTGGTAGGTAAGTGGCAATCAGAAGAACCATACACAGGTTAATAAAAAACACAGCTAAAATGCAGACTCCACTCAAGTCACAAATTTTGCCTCTGGCTTTCAGCAGGCAGGGAGCTGCCCTCAAAGGTGGAGCTGTTTTCTGCTGCAGCCTGTGAGAGCAAAGTGCTACAGAGCCTGGAATGCTAAGGAAGCTTCTTTTTGCTGCGTTAGCTCTCTTAGAACAGTGGGGTTTGTTGCGTTAGCATGAGGTCCCACTATCTCAAACTCCTGACCTCTAGAGAAACACAGGTATGATGAGCTGGTGCTGAGCTCCTTTATGCTCGCTGCAGTGAGTAGAATTAGTAAGAATTTCATGTTCTCGTTTGATTCTCTAGGGTGTTGTTGCTGATGCTTCTCCACAGACGGTAGCATCTTCATCACAGGAAGCCAGTGGCCAACAGCAACAGATGGCAGTGGAAACGTCCAGTGAACACGCGCCTGCGTATTCTTACCAACAGTCTAAGTAAGTAGGCGTGCACTTTGTAGCCAGGAGGTTGTTCTTTCTTGATTCTAGTGAGCCAAATTGTCATCCCCTTTTCAGCAATATGAATTTTGAGTAGCTTTGATAAGGCTCACAGGATGTTAGGGGTTGGAAGGGACCTCCAAGGGTCATTGTGTACAAGCCCCCTGCCAAAGCAGGACCATATAATCTGGCTTAGGTCACACAGGAATGCATACAGGCAGGTCTTGAGAGTCTGCAGAGAAGCTGACTCCACAGCCTCTCTGGGAAGCCTGTGCCAGTGCTCAGAGACTCTTACAGTAAAGAAGTTCTTCCTCATGTTAGAGCAGAACTTCCTGTGCTGGAGATTGTAGCCAGATGGAGGTTGGTCTCTTCTCCCAGACAACCACCAATAGAACAAGGGGACTCAGTCTCAAGTTGAGCCGGGGGAAGTACAGGCTGGATGTTAGGAAGAAGTTCTTCACAGAGAGAGTGATTGGCATTGGAATGGGCTGCCCAGGGAGGTGGTGGAGTTGTTGCCATCCCTGGAGGTGTTCAAGAAAAGACTGGATGAGGCACTTAGTGCCATGGTCTGGTTGACTGGCTAGGTTGGACTGGATGATCTTGGAGGTCTCTTCCAACCTGGTTGATTCAATGATTCTATGATTGTCCCTTTTCCTACCACGGGTGCAAGTGAGCAGAGGCTGTCCCTTCCTTCTTGACACCCAGACCTCAGGTATCTATATACATTTAGTACATCCTCTCTTAGTCTTCTCCTCTCCAGAATTCTGGATACATAGCAGTTTAATTAGCAAAAGGGTTTGGCTAGAGGCCTTGCCTTGGCAAAGTGTGCTTGAGTTCCTGCCTGCAGTGATGTGCACATCTACTCTGCTGCTTTTCTAGGCTCAGAAGGATTTCAACAATTGTAATGATGGGCTAAAGCAGCAGCTGACATGAGAGGTTAAAAAGGGGGCTGAAATTTTGCAGTGGTGAAAATATTGGCACAGTGCACACGTAAAGGTTTATTTCTTAAAATGCAGTGAATGAAGCACTATAAATTACCCTGAGTTGGTATTTGTGACTGCAAAACTGGTGCTGTACCAGCACTGAGCCAGCAGGATCTGAAAATAAAGTAAGGAGGGATAATAAAGGGATGAGGAGAAGCAGTGCTCTGTCTTACTCCTGTCCTCTCCTTCCTTTCTTTGCTTGCCATGGAATGTCTTGGAAACCTCAAAATGTATACACTGGCAGCTGGACAGAGAACTTTAAAGACTCTCTTTATCTTTACAATAAACCTCAAACACTCCTGCCCTTACCACAATAGGACCTCTTCGCAGAGATGGAAGGTTACTCGCTGACGAGCTACTGATCAGTGTTGCACAGACTCTAGGAAGGAGCCCCAACCTAGGCCTTAATTTACAAAAGCATATTGAACAGCAGTATTCAGCAGGAAAAGAGAGAGGTACACTTCATTATCTTGGAGAAGGAAACAGACAAATTGGCAGACAAGAAATACATTGGATATGTCATCCAATGCATGACATTGTACGTTGTAGAACTATAAGATATCATAGAATCATAGAATCAAGCAGGCTGGAAGAGACCTCCAAGCTCATCCAGTCCAACCTAGCACCCAGCCCTAGCCAATCAACCAGACCATGGCACTAAGTGCCCCAGCCAGGCTTGGCTTCAACACCTCCAGAGACTCCACCACCTCCCTGGGCAGCCCATTCCAATGCCAATCACTCTCTTTGTGAAGAACTTCCTCCTTGCATCCAGCCTACACCTGCCCTGGCACAACCTGAGACTGTGTCCCCTTGTTCCGTTGCTGATTGCCTGGCAGAAGAGACCAACCCCACCTGGCTACAGTCTCCTTTCAGGAAATTTTAGTCAGCAATGAGGTCTGCCCTGAGCCTCCTCTTCTGCAGGCTGCACACCCCCAGCTCCCTCAGCCTCTCCTCACAGGGCTGTGCTCCAGGCCCCTCACCAGCCTTGCTGCCCTTCTCTGGACACCTTCCAGCACCTCAACATCTCTCTTGAATTGAGGAGCCCAGAACTGGACACAGCACTCAAGGTGTGGCCTGAGCAGTGCTGAGCACAGGGGCAGAATAACCTCCCTTGT
This sequence comes from Pogoniulus pusillus, assembly GCF_015220805.1. Classification (NCBI taxonomy): domain Eukaryota; kingdom Metazoa; phylum Chordata; class Aves; order Piciformes; family Lybiidae; genus Pogoniulus; species Pogoniulus pusillus. The sequence goes on from NC_087295.1 coordinate 14,505,928, forward strand.
CCTGCTGGCCACACTGCTCCTGATGCAGGCCAGGATGCCATTGGCTGTCTTGGCCACCTGGGCACACTGCTGCCTCATCTTCAGCTCCTCTCTCCCAGCACCCCCAGCTCCCTCTCTGCCTGGCTGCTCTCAGCCACTCTGTCCCCAGACTGCAGCACTGCTTTGGATTATTGTAGTGAAAGTGCAGAACCCTGCACTTGGCCTTGTTCAGTCTCATCCCATTGCCCTCTTCCCACCCATCCAGCCTGATGATGATGATGATGTACAGGAAATATTAGAATAATACCAATGTGTTAAATACTTCAGTTTTGACCTCTGAAAGTGGGAGATGCTTTGATTTGTCTGATGTATGACTAACAAATTGTTTCAGGTCACATAATGTCTCTTTCTTGACCACCATAAAACGCAGCACTGGAATAGGCTCTCAAGGAGTGGGTTGAATCCCCAGCCCAGGAGGTGTTTCAAAGACACAGAGATGGGGTGCTGAGAGAAAGGTTTAGCACAGACTTGGTAGAGTCTAATCCCCTCTCTGATCTTAAAGGTCTTTTCCAACCAAAATGGCTCTATGATTCTAAGTCTTCAAGCAGAAGGACTTTGGTTCAGGAGCCCTTGTAAGGTATCTATGAGCAGCAGCTTCTGCCTTTTTTTTTTTCCCAGAGAGGAGGAAACTACACTACAATTCCTTATTTATTGACATGGATGATCTATTTCTTGCCAGTGTGGTGAATTCCCACTGTCTCTGAGAATGAGATCCCTCATCTTTCCTTGTCAGCTCCTGCCCTGTTGCAATGATGGATACATTTTTGATGGCACAGGCATATAAATTCAGAGAAATTTCTTTCTTTTCTAATTACAGAGCCAGATCCAGCACATATTTTTTTTATTATTATGATTATTTCAGGATTTTTTTCTGAAGTGTGCCTTCTATTTCTGTCTACCAGTTGCAGGCAGAAATGCAGTGTGCAAAGCTGTAGAAACAACCCAAAACATACACAACCTTTGTCTTTGAAAAAAATCCAAACCTCTTCTGCCAGAACATTTCAGTAACCTGTCATAGGGAAGATATTTTATCATTAAAATGCAATGTTATCAATCTGCTCTTTGAAAGACACAGTCATCAGTGGCAAGCATCTTACCCAATGTACAACAGCTGTTTTCAAAGCAGTATGAGAGGAAGTGATTAACATGACTGGGCAATGATTTTGTCAGAGATAGGCAGGCACTAAAGATTTAGTTCATGGGGGTTAATCAGCCAGGACAAAGGTTATAACAGTGTACTTTGTTATAGGTCTTTTCTTTGCCACCAGCATAAAATTGCAGGCAACACACAAGAGGCAAGATACTCAAGATGAACTGGGCAGTATAAGGACTCACAGGATCACAGGCTTACAGGAGACTCACAGGATCACAGGCTCACAGGATGTCAGGGGTTGGAAGGGACCCAAAAAATTCATTGAGTCCAATCCCCCTGCCAGAGCAGGGCCACACAGTCTAGCTCAGGGTCACACAGGAATACATCCAGACAGGCCTTGAAAGGCTCCAGAGAAGGAGACTCCACATCCTCCCTGGGCAGCCTGTGCCAGTGCTCTGGGACCCTTACAGTCAAGGAGTTCCCTGTTGTGCTGAGCTGGAACCTCCTGTGCTGCAGCTTCCATCCACTGCTCCTTGTCCTATCCCAGGCAGCAGTGAGCAGAGCCTGTCCCCACTCCTGACCTCCAGCCCTCAGATATTTATAAACATTGATTAAATCCCCTCTCAGTCTTCTCTTCTCCAGACTAAGCAGCTCCAGGTCCCTCAGCCTCTCCTCATCAGGCAGTGCTCCAGTCCCCTCATCATCCTCCTGGCCCTCTGCTTGACCCTCTCCAGCAGATCCCTGTCCCTCTTCAACTGGGCAGCCCAAAACTGAACACAGTATTCAAGATGAGGTCTCAGCGGGGCAGAGTAGAGGGGCAGGAGAACCTCCCTTGATGTGCTGGACACACTCTGCTTAATACACCCCAGGATCCCATTGGCCTTCTTGGTCACAAGGGCACATTGCTGTGCCATGGATGCTCTCCACCAGCACCCCCAGGTCCCTCTCCCCAGGGCTGCTCTCCATCAGTCACCTCCCAGCCTGTCCCAGTGCAGTTTATTATTCCTCCCCAGATGCAGGACTCTGCACTTGTCCCTGTTGAACCTCATCTGATTCCTCTGTGCCCAGCTCTGTCTGCCCAGGTCTCTCTGGATGGCCGCACAGCCTGCAGCTGTATCAGCCAAACCTCCCAGTTTGGTGTCAGCAGCAAACTTGCTGAGCAGACTCTCTGTACTTTCTTTGTAAGTGAAAATAAACCACAAGACTTAAAAGTTAAATACCACATTTTTAGCAGCATCCACATTCTTTCATTTAGTATGCTGGCTTAAGGATCCCACCCATAGATAGTCAGGAGTGGTAACTTCATGTCGAAAATCTGGCCACCTATTATTGTGTATCAATGTAGGAGAAAGAGGCTTTGGTTTCTGAGCACAGAGCATCACTAACTGAGGAAACTACCTTGACTATTTTAGACCCAGACTTCTTTTTTTTCCTTGTAAAACTTTAATTCTGCACATAAAAAGTGTGAGATTTATGAAGTGGAGATATCCTGATTTAAATATGAGAAAATGAGAATCATAGAACCAGTCAGGGTTGGAAGGGACCACAGGCATCATCTAGGTCCAACCCCCCGTGCCATGCCCAGGGACACCCTGTCCTAGATCAGGCTGGCCACAGCCCTCATGCAGCCTGGCCTTAAACACCTTCAGGGATGAGGCCTCAACCAACTCCCTGAGCAACCCATTTGTGATGGTTTGGGTGTTCCCTGCCTCCCCACACTTAAGAAAATCACCCAAACTAGACTCAGCGGCTCTGGAAATTGAATGAAGCTTTATAGTTACAGCTTAGCACAGTATACAAGCAGATAGAATCATAAAATAGAATCATAGAATCAAGCAGGTTGGAAGAGACCTCCAAGATCATCCAGTCCAACCTAGCACCCAGCCCTAGCCAGTCAACCAGACCATGGCACAAAGTGCCTCAGCCAGGCTCTTCTTCAACATCTCCAGGGACGACAACTCCACCACCTCCCTGGGCAGCCCATTCCAATGCCAATCACTCTCTCTGCCAACAACTTCCTCCTATAGACAGAAATAGACGAGGTAAAAGGTAATACAGAAACACAGCAGCCCTCCCAGAAACCTGAGTGCCCAGGAGGGGCTCACAACCACCCATCCACTTTCTTCCCTCCCCTCTGCCTTACCCAAGATGTTGCCTTAGGCCCAAGGAAGATTGGAGAGTCGGCCAGAGGGATTAGGAAGCAGGTGGATTAGTCACACAGACGGCAGGTTAGGTTAGAGAGAAGTGCAACTCACAAAGCCCAGAGAGCAACTCTGTTATCTGTGTTTATGTTCTTGTTCTTACACATCTCAGCAAGCCTATGAGTGCAGTAGACATCAGCATTGTTTCATTTTCACAGCCTGTAATCTAATTCTTCTCACCAAAACATTGTAGCTAGCTTCAAACCAGCACACCATTCCAGCCTCTCACCACTCTCATGCTCAACAACTTCCTCCTCACGTCCAGGCTGAACCTACCCATCCCAGCTTTGCTCCATCCCCCCTAGTCCTGTCACTCCCTGATATCCTGAAAAGTCCCTCCCCAGCTTTTTTGTAGCCCACTTCAGACACTAGCAGGCCACAAGAAGGTCACCTGGGAGCTTCCTCTTCTCCAGACTCAACAGCCCCAACTCTTTCAGTCTGTGCTCACAGCAGAGCTGCTGCAGCCCTCTGAGCATCCTCCTGGCCCTTCTCTGGACACACTCCAGCACATCCATATCCCTCTTGTCCCAGAGGCTCCAGAATTGGATGCATTACATTTTTCTGGAGCATTTTGTGGGCAAACCCAGTGCCAGGTTAGATTAGAGAGGATGTGCTATGAGCCTTCAGTGGAATTGGTCTTTTGTGGTGGCCACTTGACCCAGTAAAACTTCAGGAGGTGAACATCTAACTGGAGTATTCTTACTGGAATTTGTGCACAGAAAATGCTAACAAAATAATCATAGAATCGTAGAATGTCAGGGGCTGGAAGGGAACTCAAAGATCATCTGGCTCAGACCAGATGCAGATCACCTAGAGCAGATCACACAGGAATGCATTCAGAGGGTTCTTGAACATCTTCAGAGAGGGAGATTCCACAGCCTCCCTGGGCAGCCTGTTCCAGTGCTCTGGCACCCTCACAGGGAAAAAAATTCTTTCTTAGGGCCACATAGAATCTCCTACACCTCCTCTTCCACCCATTGCTCCAGCTTCCTGGCACTCACCCTGCACATATTTCTAAACATGAACGAGGTCACCTCTTAGTTGCTGATTTAGTTGAGGCAATTAATGAGGTAGGAATTACAAAATATGTAGGTAATTTCCTTTCCAGAAAGCCCCACCCACAACTGTATGCAAATCAGTTAAATCTGAGTTCTAATTTGGTCAGGAAAATCTTCCTAAGGATGCTTATGGGAAATTAATTCATTTAGGAGAACCAGAAGATTGGGAAAATTTAGCCACAAAATGGCTTTGCCTCACTTACAAATAGGCAGCCTGGAGCCCTAGGGCAGGTCTGTGCTACTCACTGCGGTGGAGTAGAAATTTCAAGCTAGTCCCTGGCTCCTTTGTGGCAGTGTTGGAACTGTTCAGCCCTTGAGAGGCTTCTAGATCTTCCCAGGGTGCTGGGAAAGAGGCAGACTATCTCTGACCTGATCCTGGTTCCTCTTGGCACAGAGGTTTGCAGAGGTGCAGGCAGCATCTCTTGTGGATGTGCAGAGAGCACCATGGCAGTGAAACTTCTTGCTATGTCGTGAGGCACTTAAATGCCTTCTCCTGGGAAACTTGAAGCACTTAAATTTCCAGGTAGTTCAAGCCCAAAACAGCAGGGCTAAGCTGGTCTGATGCACGAGGCAGCGCAGAACACGTCCAAGAGCAGTGAGGCAGAGGCAGCTCTGCAAGGCAGAGGCAGTAGGGCAGAGGCAGCAGCACAACTGCTTGCAACTTAGTTCCATTTGCATTATTTGCCTGAGTACAAAGGCTCTTTTGGCCACAGAGATTGACCAATCAAAATGGCATTTGCCAAACTGACCATATTAGGTGAACCCAGGGCTTGCTCACCCTTATTTGGGCAAGACACCAACAAGTACCTAAACACCTGTGGGTCCCTGTTTATCACTTTGGGAGGGGACATAGTGGCCCAAGCTTTTGTTTTCCTCCTGCCCTTGCTTCCTACATCAGCAGAAGGGTGGGGCAAGCCAGAACATCTAATAGGCCTATTAGTCTTCCAGGACAGTCCTTTCCTCTCCAGGTTCCAAGCCCCAACTCCTTCAGGCTCTCCTCATAAGGAAGATGTTCAACTTCCTTAATCACTTTTGTGGCTCTGCTCTGGACTCTCTCAAGTTGTCACTTTCCACATACATCTTTTACTACATTCAAAATACTGATTTCAGGCTTCCTGCAATGAAAAAGTCATTTGATAAACTGATATTTAAAAGTTCAAGTCAGCTCTATATTTACCATCCCAGAAAAACAGTCCTGTGGCAAAAGTTGTGCCATCAACATTTTCCACGATTGAACTCCTACTACTGAAATGAAACTAAAACTGAGCAAGATAAATGTATTAATGCTTGCAAAAGGAAAGGTGATGGATTTTCTGGTGTTCAACTTTGGCTGGAAAGAAAGATTTTTTTTCACATGCCTGTAGGAAAAGCAATAGTTAGTCCTTGCTGATAGCCTTACCCATGAAAGTATTTACACCTGGATTTTACGTCTCCTCAAAGGTCACGTGTAGTCTTCCTAAGTTTGATGTGACTTATCTTTAAATGCCAAACAAACCTCAAAAATACAAAATGAGAATTATCTTCTGTAAGAGAAGGGTCGATAGTTTAACATTCTCTGAGCTAAATTTAGAAAGACTTGACGCTGTGTGATCAAAGATTATGTTTTTCCAGTTAATATTGCTTTTAATGTTCCTGTTAGGCTAGTCCTAACTGTCTCATTAAGCAGGCTTCTCCACAGTCCAACTGTTCTTGCCATCAGAAATTGTGTCCCTTTTAGCAAACTGGATGCATTCCTTCAGTGTAATTTTATCTTTTGTTTTTTTAGTATTATCCAAAACAAACAGTGCCACTTATTATTATGAAAATATTGTATTTCTCTTATTGTATTACTCTTGAAATATTTACACAGTGCTAAGACATGTATTAATCTCATTTCAATGCAGTTAGACTGCTCATTAAGCATAGTATTAACAAGAGTAAATTCATCTGCTTAGGATGTATTAATGTTCCCAGAGCAGGAGTTCCCTTTTTCTGCCTGACTCTTTTCAGCTCAGTGGCGGTATCGTATTTAAACAGCTGTGAAGTGAGTTTAGCTTGGATAGCTTTTAAAGGGAATTGGGTGGAGAAAAAAGGAGAGGAGCATATTTCAAAGTTGTGTTGACTTAATGACCACTTCAATTCAATTGTTTTTGCAGACAATAAACAAGACTGAAGAATGTCGGTCTGAAATCTTTGCCTTGAATGGAGAAACTTCCCTGAACAAGAAGTTGGCTTCCTATTTGCACAGGCGTCAAATGAATGCTTTTGGGTTTTTTTCTTCCCCCCTCTATCCTTCCCGACGAAAACAAAACAGTATTTTTATGTGCTGTGCAAATGGCTCCCATCTAGTCTGACCATTTGGGGTTTGCCTTTTTCTTTTTATTTTTCTTTTTTAATTGAAAGGAAAAAAAACCCAAAGGAGAAATACTGGGTTGACATTACAGTGGAATGAACATTTGGATTCAGAACTTACCTGGAGGCGTAGCTAGATTAGTTGTTTGGGTTTTTTTTTTCCAACAGAAAAACTGATGATGTCAAGAGGGAGCAAGTTGCAATGAAAACCAATTGTCTTCCTCAAAAATTAAGCTACTCTTTATATCTCCTTTTATTTTTTTTTTCTTCTTTTAAATCTAGAGTGGGTTTCTTTTTTTGTTTTGTTTTGTTTGTTGTTTGGTTTTTTTGTGTTGGCTTGTTGTTTTTCTTTAAAGAAATGTTTAGGTAAGGTTTATCTTGAATCTTAATTGCCTTAATTTTAAGGACGTCAAAGGCTCTCAAGGCAAGCTGTCAACGCCTTGTTAGAAAACCTGAGAATGAATTGAAACTGCTCACACCAGTGCTGGTGCAGAAGTTGACTAGACTGAGTTTTTGGGGTGAACAAAAGAATAAACTGTACAGTTTAAAAGAAAATGAATTTCTTCTTTCGAAGAAGAGTTGACGATAAATGGAACCGCGGCAACGGGAAGGCTCGGAAAAACGCTGGGACTTTCATGAACTCCGTCTTGAGTGTTGACAGAAAAGAATTCTAGAAGGATAAAGCATTTTACAGTAAAGTTATTGAATTGAGAGGAAAAAAAATTGCTGCATTGTAGAGAATGCGGGGTTTTTTTCTTGCAGAATGCAGAGTTTTTTATTTCCGCAGCGTGACCGCTAGCGAAGGCAGTAGTGCTTTTTATCTGCAGTCTTTTTTATGAGCTTTAAGAAGTTTTTAGTCTGCTTTGCTTGTCACATTGCAAAAACCTAGCTTAAGAGCATTCAAAAAGAAAAAAAAAAAAAAAAGAAAGAAAAAAAACTTAAGTAGATAGGAGCTTATGGTCAAAAAAAGTGCAAAAAAAAAAAAAAAAAGCAATAGATAGAAGAAATTGTTGACAATTTCTGTAGTCTTTCCTAGTTGTGAACAAATGCAGCCTATGGATGGCCTATTTTATACCAAAGATGAAGTGACACCCTAACGCAGTCCAGAAGATGAGGTTGTTTCCTTTATTTCTAATCTTTATTTGACCTACATGGCCGGACCAGTTCTTACTTTCTTGTTTGTTTAAACTATCTTCCACTGGTGTTTTACATACTGCACGTGTTGAGAGTGGAAATTGCAGGACAGTTGGTGTTAGACGCCCGCTGATGGTGTGCTTTGTAGAACATCCCAAAGCAAGAGGATTGCCGACTCATCTGTCTAGGTGGGCTTTAATTTTGATGACTTTTTCTGTTCAATTGCCTGATCTTTGGTATTTCTACTGAAACAGTCTTCCTTCTGAATTCTGACATGCCGCCAATTCATTTCTTCACCTCAGTCTTTGTCGCCGTCCCGCATGCAGCATAACCACCTTCAGTCTGCGTTTGTTTCCCAGCGATGTGTTGGTATTGCCAGATAAGGGCAAAAGAAAGCAAATTTGATCTTTTTTCTCATTCTAGCTCTCCCTTGCAAGTTGAAAACGATGTAGCGTGGTCATGCAGGCAGGAAGTTAAAAGTTACTCTTCTCTGCTGTGATTTCTCTTGTCTTAATATGTGGACTGACAATCAGTAACTGATGTGATTAGGCAAGAAGAAAAAGAGACTAAATTAAAATCCACTGAAATCCTCTTTAGGAATTACAGTTATTTTCCATAGAGAATCAGAGAATCACACAATGTCAGGGGTTGGAAGGGACCTCCAAAGCTCATCCAGTCCAACCCCCCTGCCAGAGCAGGATCACCTAGACCAGATCACACAGGAACACATCCAGGGGGATTTTGAATATCTCCAGAGAGGGAAACTCCACAACCCCCCTGGGCAGCCTGTTCCAGTGTTCTGTCACCCACATCTTTATTATGGCCCTTACATTTTCCAAACACACTTAAAAAGGTGAGAAGCAAGTCAAAAGATGATTTTTTTTCCCCTTAAGGAGGCAAGGAAAGCAGCAGCATTTAAATATATGCATGCATCTCTATGTAAAAATGAAACCAAACATTCTGAAATGTTCCTCCATCCAGAAGAGGAGGCTTCACCACAGGTCTTGTGATGCATCAGGGACAGGGTATCCATGCAAAATAATTAAACCTATCTATTGGATCAATCTGATTCAGCTGCCCAAGTCTAAAAAAGTAAAGAGATCTGTGTTTCCCTAACCTGACTTTTTTTGGGCAAAAAAAAAATCCACAATTATTTTTTTAAATGGATAGAACAAGGTTGTATTTTTTAACATAGTTGAGGGGGTAGAGGGCTTCCCAAGTACCTGGCTGCTAGATATGCAACACAGAAAAGAGAGAAATGGGAGTTCAAATGGTTCTTCACCATAGGAAGGGGGCCTGATTCTCCAAATAGGTGAAACTACTTTATCCAGAGTAGTTGTTTCTATTCAGCACTTCTGAAAACCAGATGATGCCAAAGTAAAAGAGCAATGACATCCACTAGAGGTTTTCTAGTCAGGAAAATAAAAAAAAGTCTCTATTTCACCTTCTGTCTCATTAACTTGTTGCTTTTTGAGAGTGGCACTTGAATGTTGTCCTTGGATAAAGGTTCCCTCTTCATTTGGAGGGCATGTGAGGAGGAAAAAATGATCTAGCCTTATTTTCCTCCTATCTATACGTACTCTCTTTCTGTCTCTCATGGAATTCTTTGTACAACTAGAAATAACCCCAGATATAAGTCAGTTAAATATGACATAAACACCTTCGTTTCTCTGTTAGTTCTAATGTGACACACCAAAAGTCTCATTTACTATCAACAATGAGGCTACAAGGTAGCTACCATGTGGCTGATGAATATCCTGAGGTACCTTCTTGTTTCTATTCAGTACTCTGCTGCTTTATTTATACATTCAGAAACATTTTTCCTTGGGTTTTTCTTTTTCAGCAAAGTTAAACAATCTCAGTGTTTTTTTATCAAGCCAGATAGGCAACATGATACCACAATGCCTGTCACTTTAAAGTGTTTTAAGTGCATTCTGTATTAGAATTGTTCCTTCTTCTATCCATTCTGTAATGGTCAATACTGTTTGAAATCAAAAGAAACAAAGCAAATAAGAAGAGGAAAGTATAGAGATCCTTAAATATAACTGATCACCTTATTGATCCCCCCCCCCCCAAAAAAAAAGTGACCTAGTACTTGAAAATCTGAATTGTAAACAATGTGAGCCTTAAGTGTAAACTGTTATAGATGATAAGGTGAGAAACAGAAAATCCTCAGAAAACAGTAACTTCTCCTGTGAAAGTGAAAAAGGAGATAAAAGGGAAGAGTGGAGGAGGAGCACACTTGCTGCGTGGGCATCATCATAGGTCAGGAATACTTGGTGGCCTGTGAAATCTAAACCTCATTTTCATTCTGTTCTGGCTAATAAAATGTTGTTGGAGGTTTATTGTTATTATCTGCTTATGTTTCTCTTTTCTGGTTATTTTTTTTCTCTTTCTTTTTTCTTTATTTGAAGACCTGCATTTTTAGAGTCAATCTCTAAGTCTGTCGTAGCAATTTAGCTTTAAATATCAGGAGGGTTTCTGAAAGGATGCAGAAACAACTCTAGAAGACTAAGGCAATGTTGCCTGCCCCAGAGGTCTGGAAGTAGCATCAAATCCATAAGTTGAACTGTGTATGTACTTTCCATCACACCTGGGTTCTCGGAAATAGTCAGATTTGGATAACCAGCTTTGGTATTTTTGCTTTTACAGAAGGGGTGTCAGGAAAATATGAACCATGGCAAGAAAATTCTGAGTACCTGAGCTTGTCACTTGCCACTGGGGAAAAGAAAAATTATGCAATGGAACTGAAGAGAGTCTGATATTTGCAGGTGCTGACCCAAGTGTAGATCAGGGCAGTGAAAAGTTTCACTGTTTCCAGTGAGGCTGCTGAGGGACTCTTCTTCCTATCTGGCTCTGCTGCTGGTTTTGTAAGCACTTTTCACCTGTGACAGTTAGGCCTCAAATTGTGAATGTCCTCTTATTGCCTTCCAGTGAAACAGACTCTTCAAATGTCTTTAGCTTGTGCTTACTTGTACAGTTCTGTTTGCCAGGAGACTGCCTTGGTTGTGTTGCTCAAGAAATCCACCACTGTGCAGAATGAGGCATACCTGAGAGCAGTTGCATCACATTGGTACAGTTCTGTTTGCCAGGAGACTGCCTTGGTTGTGTTGCTCAAGAAATCCACCACTGTGCAGAATGAGGCATACCTGAGAGCAGTTGCATCACATTGGTACAGTTCTGTTTGCCAGGAGACTGCCTTGGTTGTGTTGCTCAAGAAATCCACCACTGTGCAGAATGAGGCATACCTGAGAGCAGTTGCATCACATTGCTATCATCTTCTGATCTGGATGTATGCCCAACTGTGGAAAACAAAAGGCTGGTCATTAGAGAAGCGAGGGCTTAACCTGGCAATGGGCAATGGGCTGAAGAATTCAAATAGATTCTGACTCAAGTGAAAATCAAATAAAGGGTATTGTTTATGTATGTATGTGTACCAAAACTCAGCAAATTTGAGGAAGCCTGCATTGCAATAAAGTTTATTTTTAATATATCCTAGTATTTGGATCTATATTATGTTGTTTATGGTACTGAAGGATGAGACTGATACTATGTGTTTAAGAAGTTGCTATGTTTCATGATTTTAAGCTTGATGGTGCTCCTCATGCCACTTCATACAAGGTTGGCATGAGCAAGACAGGTTTAGACAGACTCACTGAGCTCCACCTATAGCAAGAGTCATGTTAAAGAGTGATAATATGCTTAAAGTAATGAATGCACCCTTTTTTAGTGATGTGCCCAAGTGTGGTCGTTGAAGATAGCAATGTTCAATACACACATGGTCAACATTTCCATTTAAAACTTTTAGCATGGAATTGGTCAGGATATAAAAGAAGTGCCCTAGTGAAAGCAATTTTCCTAGTCCCTCTTGGTAGACCATGTGTCCTAAGAAAGCAGTCATGGTGTGATGGAAATGCCAAAGAGAGAACAACAGAAATGGGCAATTAGTCTTTTCTAGGTAAAGACAAACGACTCTCATAAAGAAGCTTTCTTTCATTTCATTGCTGATACCCACAATCCTGCACCCACTCTTTGTCAGAAGGAGGGCTGAGTGAGCAGCAGATTTCTCCTCTCTCTCAGTGAAGCAGATTTCTAGAACCTCAGCAAGCAGCAAAGATGCAGTGTAAGGAGTTCTTTTCCCACCCAGAAAAGCAGCACCAACTTTTGCTCCCATCACCCAAGTGGGCTAGAGCGCTCCTTGCACCCTGGAGATGTATTCACCTTTGTGCCTCGAAGCAGGCAGAAGAGATCCTTTCTCTCCCTTTTGTTAACATGTTCTTTGTTAAACAGAAAATTATGAGAGAAAGGCTGGGGAAAAAATTGCCAGTGTTGGTTTATCTTCTCATGATAAGAAGAATTCCTGTGTTTAGTTCAGTTGTTGGTTTCCCAACAGTTACAGCTGAGTTTTTTCTCCATAAAAAATGTGTAATGAAGTGAAAAATGTCAGCCTCAGAAAGGGTCAGAAATCCATTTTCCCTTGTAGGGCAAAGCCTGCAAAGTGTAAGCACCTTCAGAGATCTAGATCTGTTATCCTTAAGAGAGTATCTGTCCGACATTCATTTGCTGCCTTTAAGTGTCTTTCTCTTGGATAACAGTTTTATTCATTTGGTGAAATTTACAGTTCTATTTTTAAAAGCCAAAAAAAAAATGCAGCCTAAAGAGAAGATGAAGTTTATGTAACTAAAGGAGTATTAAATATGCTGGATTCCAGCATGGAAGAAAATTCTACTGTCTTTTGGAGGCAAAGCAATCTTGTGTAAACCCAAGAAGCATACAGAATTCATATAGGAATTGTTAGCAGTTTTCCTTTTTAGAGAAGGGCAGAGTCTGTCTAAGAAAAATCAAAGCAGATTTGGAAGCAGATGAACTTCCTACCAAGAGAACATGCATCACACAAATGGGACAGAGGTTCCTCGTAGCCCTTACAGACCTCACTGTAGCCAAAATGTCAAATACAGAACCTCTGTCACACATTAAACCATGGACCTTATTTATATGGACATCTGTGTGCTGATGTCTGGGAATGTCTTTGAAAGATCTGTACTGCTATGATTTTTTTTGGGTTTCATTTTCCATTTGTACCACAATCCTCAATAGCTGCCATTTTCCCACTCCTGGGGCTTTCTGTAGATCAGTGGATGTTAGGTTTAAACTTCTGTTTTCTTTGATGAAGCTTTCAATAAAAAAATAAAGAAAAGAGCTGGGTGTCTCTGTGTTCTTGTGGCATCTTTCTGCAGAGCCTTCCCAAGGCTCTTGTGCTGAGTGCAGAGGGAGCAGAAGGCTTTGCAGCAAAGTCTGCTCCCTCTGCATCTTCACCACAGGGAAGCAAAGAACTAGAGAGACAGGAGGGCTCTGCTGCCCTGCCAGCAGCACAGCTATCCACGTGTTAGGAGGTGAACTACAGAAGAAAGTTCTTCTTGCATCAGGATTGCATGTTTAATAGCAACAGCTGTCAGCTCAGAACCTGGTAGAAGACCACAGCCTCTGTTTCTGAGGCTTAGAACTTCATAGAATTTCATAGAATCAACCAGGTTGGAAGAGACCTCCAAGCTCATCCAGTCCAACCTAGCACCCAGCCCTATCCAGTCAACCAGACCATGGCACTAAGTGCCTCATCCAGGCTTTTCTTGAACACCTCCAGGGATGGTGCCTCCACCACCTTATGTTAAAGTGTGACTTCAGGCCACATGGAAGACAGAAATTCTTTATCTACAGAATAACTAGAGCCTAAGCAGTGGTAGTGCAAGCCATACTTCATTTCAAAAGAGAGCTGGAAAGTAAATTGCCTCCTCGGCCACATCTCATGGGAAACAAGAAAGCCATTGGGCACACTTCCCTATAGCTACTTCAGTCAGCAGCTCTTGTGATGTGCATTTCTTCCCATGAGGGCCCTTTCTTTGATGAGGATGAGAGTGTGCTGCAAGTGTCCAGAAACACTCCTCTGCAGTAAAGGATCTCCATTCATGGGCTGGAAATCACTGAGTACGCCTTACCTACCAGGAATGTGTCAGAATCTTCAGCACTAGAAGTATTTTGCAGCCTTGCCTACACGCTTGTCATCCTTTCTGCCCAATATTCATGAGTGAGCTGCTCCTTCCCTCCCTCCTGCCTAATCAGGAAAGATGAAATAACAAAAGATGGAGGAAAGAAATGAAAAGGGGTTTTTTCAACCATGTCTGTTGCTGCCAGCCGTGATGGTGGTGAGAGAAGGAGAAAGGCAGGAGGCTGAAGCTACAACCTGCCAGACAGTCTGAGGGTAGCTGAGAAACATGAGGAAAGCAGCAGAAAGTGGCTTGCTTTGTCCCACCAGCAGAAATGGTGTCAAGATGTTTTATACCTGATGCTCTGGCATCAGGTTTGACCTTGTCGCTTCAAGGATTGGTTCATTTCCAACATCAAGGGAGGGGATTCTGCCCCTTGACTCTCTGCTCTTCTGAGACCCCCACCTGGAGTCCTGTGTGCAGTTCTGGAGACCCCAACACAAGAAGGACATGGAACTGTTTGAGCCAGTCCAGAGGAGGCCACCAAGATGCTCAGAAGGCTGCAGCAGCTCTGCTCTGAGGACACGCTACAAGTGTTGGGGCTGGAGAAGAGAAGGCTTTGAGGAGACCTTGAAGTGGCTTTCCAGTATCTGAAGGGGGCTACAGGAAGGCTGGGGAGGGACTATTGCCAAGGTCTTGTAATGACAGGACAGGGGGCAATGGGTTTGAACTGGCAGAGGAGAGATTCAAAGCAGATGTTAGGGAAGGGTTGTTTGCAGTGAAGGTGGTGAGACACTGGCACAGGTTGCCCAGGGAGGTTGTGGCTGCTCCCTCCCTGGAGGTGTTCAAGGCCAGGTTGGATGAGGCCTTGAGCGACCTGTTCTAGTGGGAGGTGTCCCTGCCTATGGCAGGGGGTTGGAACTGGATGAGCTTTGAGGTCCCTTCCAACCTAAACCATTCTATGATTCTAAACCACAACACCTGTGAATGCTTTCAAATAAGCAAATAGCCCTCAGAGGGGCCCCGCTTCCCACTGGGTACTGTGCAAACAGAGAAAGACATGTTCTGCTCATCTTGTGAGCTGAAGGGAAAATGATGCACTTATTCCACTGAGTGATTCCTGTATCTGCTGGATCCATAGGCAGAGCTGAGTACTCCAGGCCACAGGGTTACTGGTTACTTCTCACAGCAATAGCTGGTTATTTGTATGTAATGGCACAGAGTCTGAGACTGGTGCCATGGTCTAGCCTTGAGCTCTGTGGTGGAGGGTTGGACTTGATGATCTGTGAGGTCTCTTCCAATCCTAGTAATACTGTGATACTGTGAGACCTGATTTCCAAAATCCATTCCCCTTTTCATGTACTGATCATACTGTGAGGGCTTTGGAATGTAAACAGCTGTTTGCAGATGACAGGGTTTGGAAAATAGAAGAAACATCCACTGTGGTTTGGAAAAGTATAGGTGAAAATGCTGCCACCAAAATCATTCACCTCTGTGCAGACTCATGTGGCTTGGGTGAGAAGTCTCTTAAATAAAAAAGAAAACAAACACAAATAACTGTGTCCAGTTCTGGGCTCCTCAATTCAAGAGAGGTGTTGAGATACTGGAAGGTTTCCAGAGAAGGGCAATGAAGCTGGTGAGGGGCCTAGAGCACAAATCCTATGAGGAGAGGCTGAGGGAGCTGGGGGTGTGCAGCCTGCAGAAGAGGAGGCTCAGGGCAGAGCTCATTGCTGTAGCCAGGTGGGGTTGGGCTCTTCTGCCAGGCAAGCAGCAACAGAACAAGGGGACACAGTGTGAAGTTGTGCCAGGGCAGGTCTAGGCTGGATGTTAGGAGGAAGTTGTTGGCAGAGAGTGATTGGCATTGGAATGGGCTGCCCAGGGAGGTGGTGGAGTCACCATCCCTGGAGGTGTTGAAACCAAGCCTGGCTGGGGCACTCAGAGCCATGGTCTGGTTGATTGGCCAGGGCTGGGTGCTAGGTTGGACTGGATGAGCTTGGAGCTCTCTTCCAATCTGGTTGATTCTATGACTCTATCAAAATAGCTAACATTCCTATAGGTATTGAGCAGCCAAAATGCAGAACACCAGCAACAGCTGAGTGTGCGCTGGCAGAAGCTGGTCCAATGGGACACAATTTTACCCATGACCTCTACCTTTCTAATAAAACTCTCCTGGTCTCTTGAAATAACTGACATAAAGGTGATATTTGGAGCAAGAAATGGAACTCATTTTTCAGTTGACATATGAGAGAAGGAAAAAAAACCCAAACCAAACTAGTGTCAGTTGGTACTGTCCAAGCACATTTTGAGTAGTTAAAGTCCAGAGAAAGCAATGGAAATACCTGTGAGGTGCATTGAGAATGAATCCAGAAGGGGTGTGTGAGAAGTACCAGCTAAACAGGTCCCTGTGCTGAGTGCTACACATAGTAGGAAACCTTATGGAATTCAACCACAGAGGGAACAAGAGCAGCTTGAAAGAATCATTCGTGGAGGAACCTTGATTATGCATTTGAGCAAGGTGCAAGGACGTGGGAAAGACAGATGATTTTAGGAGGGGAAGTGTGATGCAAGTGCTTGTATAAGGTATCCTTGTACTTCTGAGGTACTGAGCAGAGATGTTATCATATATCCCCACCTGCCCCAGCTTTGAAACACATCTGATCCCATTGCTTTCTTCTGCATTGGCTGCTACAGCAGCCCTATGGGACTTGCTTTGGGTTTTGCTCTGTTACCTTATTTTGTACTCTTTCATGATGCTAGATTTCACTTCTACACCCAGTTATAAAGTTTGGAGGGTTTCTGGAGAGATTTAGTCTCACTTTGTTATTATCCTATTTTGCTATATTATAGCAACTTCAGAGGTGCACCCCACTATGCACAAAATCAGATGACATTCCAAAACCCACTGAAAGTGGAGTTATCTTGGCTCATATTTTTATGTGGGTATTTTTCAGATGGAATGCCCAAATCCCTGAGCAATTTTTCTTCTGTATCTCTCTGACTGTTCTTGAGGTCCCAGGTGAAGGTAGAGTGGTTCCCCTTTGTTAGTCCTAGTAGAGGTAGATATCTAAACTTGCAAGTCAGACACTACCAAAATCCAAAGACATATATCCTTGCCTGTTTATTGTCTAAATACTAAATACCAGCTTCTGCCAGCCCCTGCTTTGCACATTGAAGTCTGTACAGTACCTAAGAGCAAAGTTGCTGAGTGAAGATGTGCAGCAGCACCTCAGAGAAAAACTTCACTGTAATCCTATCAAACCAACCAGACCATGGCACTAAGTGCCTCAGCCAGGCTTTGCTTCAACATCTCCAGGCACAGCAACTCCACCAGCTTCCTGGGCAGCCCATTCCAATGCCAATCACTCTCTCTGACAACAACTTCCTCCTAACATCCAGCCTAGACCTCCCCTGGCACAGCTTGAGTCTGTGTCCCCTTGTTCTGTTGCTGCTTGCCTGGCATAAGAGACCAACCCCACCTGGCTACAGCCTCCCTTCAGGTAGTTGTAGACAGCAATGAGGTCTGCCCTGAGCCTCCTCTTCTGCAGGCTGCACACCCCCAGCTCCCTCAGCCTCTCCTCACAGGGCTCATAGATGGTAATGTTTCTTTGTGGACATGCAAAAAAATCACTGAGGCTAAAAAGCAACCTTCTTTCCTGCTCCCCAAAATTGAGACATCTTCCCATCTACCATCAGCTTCTTTGGTCAGATGTCAGTTCAAGCAAAGGTCCATTAATGAATTGTCTTCAAATTACCTTTTCAAGGTTTTAGGAAGGAACCAATCAGCTCCCTTGTTAGATTACAGTTCTATTTTATGCTCAGGTTTTCTTATACCCACTAAGAGCCCAGTGCCTCTCCCATCACAAGGAGAGCAGTCTCAAGAACTAGGAAGGGAACACAGGCATATTCAGAGTTTTGCAATGTGTTTCCTATCTGTTAAGACTTCAGGTTTTATAAATCTTTCCTGTTTTCCTCCTGTAACTCTTCACAACAGAACACACTGCTTTCATTTGTTAGTGACAGACCCTGTATAAATTTATGGGTCTGCATCAATAATAAGAGTCATTAATCATAGTAACAATGCACACCACAGCATCTTTCAGTCACTCACCACTAAGCTTGCTGAACTGTCCTACAAATGACCATCTTCCTCCTTAAGCAATTATTCCCAGGCTTACTTAGAAAACAAAGAACTTGGCTAGAAATAAAAATGGAAGAAAAAAGGTATTTTTCTTCCAATTCATTTGTGTGTGCCTGGGCAGAGGAAGGAGGATGGAGAAGAATCTCAGCTACAAGACGGCAGAAAGCTTGGAACAGTAGTTGCTGGGAAAGGGTTTTATTTCCATAGTACATAAAAGGTTGGTTTTGAACAGCTCCTTTTCAGTCAAAACTACAGAAAAATAAAACCCTCCTTAAGAGGTACTAAGAAGGTTCCACAAAACAGCCATTGCTTTTGTTTAGCTTCTGTTCTTCCAACACCTACAATAGCCCAAGTCAGAACTTCCCTATACCCCTTGGTTACCTAAAGAAGAGAAACAGCGGCAGGAAAACGACCTAAGGGATGAGAGAAATGAGACCACATTTGGCAATGCAGAGTGTGCCAGGGCAAGTAATATATTTAATTTACTGTCTATAAAGACAGTTAAACCACAGAAATCTTAAATTATTATCCAGGATTTTTCTTCCTCTTCATCCAGAGAAAATGCCACTGGATTGGGATGTTATTTTAATAGGGATGGGATTATTATTCATTCCTATCACCTTTCTTCCCCAGTACCTTTCCATATGCTTTATTGAGAGGGTTTGATAGCTGACAAGGAGATGAATGGAACCTTGCAAAAGCCTGAGAAGGAAATGGAGAAGTGATAGACAAGAACTGAATAGGCAAAGGGTAAAGATTCTGGGGAAAGAAAACAAAAGAAGAAGAGGAGTTGGCACACTTACCCCAGCTGCAGAAGCTAATTCTCAGCTTGTATATGGACACATATTTGTGCTTGTTCACTTATCTACTTACAGTCTTTGCTTTCCAGAGTATTTTGTTTGTGAAGCATAGAACTTTCCAGTCTTTTTAGAAAGATCCCTGATCTTTCCTCTTGGATAGGGCTAGATGGGTTGGATTGGATGATCTTGGAGTTCTCTTCCAACCTGGTTGGTTCTATGATTCTTACTCAACTGACTCGTTTCAGGATCTTAATCCTGAAAGCTGGATACATATTTGTGCTTGTTCACTTATTTACTTACAGTCTTTGCTTTCCAGAGTATTTTATTTGTGAAGCATAGATCTTTCCAGTCCTTTTTGAATCATAGAATAGAATCATAGAATCAACCAGGTTGGAAGAGACCTCCAAGATCATCCAGTCCAACCTAGCACCCAGCCCTATCCAGTCATCCACACTATAGCACTAAATGCCTCATCCAGGCTTTTCCTGAATACCTCCAGGGACAGTGACTCCACCACCTCCCTGGGCAGCCCATTCCAAAGGCAAATCACTCTCTCTGTGAAGAGATCCCTCACCTTTCCTCTTGGATAGGGCTAGATGAGTTGGATTGGATGATCTTGGAGTTCTCTTCCAACCTGGTTGGCTCTATGATTCTTACTCAACTGACTAATTTCAGGATCTTAATCCTGAAAGCTGAACACAAGCAAGTGAGCTTTGAAAGAATATGCATGAGATATAATATTGTGACTCTTACTGATGAACAATTCAACTCTTTCTTTTGTTTTCAACAGCACTCACATTTTGCTGTCTTTATTTCCACCATGGAAGCCTTAACAATGTTATGCCTGATCCTTTGTCCTCAGTCTAACACTAAATACTCAGCTGCAAATACATGATGACTGTATAAAGCAATATTCCCATGTGACAGAATTTTGCATACCCTCATGAAGAATTAGGTCTTGCTCTTACTGGGCAGACTCCCTCAGGCCTTGATCTGTTCTGACATGAGTGCTGTCCTTGCAGACAAACGTTTTCTCTTAGGAATTAACTAGTCCATATTTTTTAACTTCAAAAATTGGAAGGTTTTTTTTTAAAGCCATCCAAATGCTTCCAATAAAACTGGAGGGCTTCTTCCCTCTGCCTAAATGGCAAATATGATTGCTTATTATTGTCTAGAATCATAGAATCATAGAATCAAGCAGACTGGAAGACACCTCCAAGATCATCCATTCCAACCTAGCCCTAGCCAATCAACCAGACCATGGCACTAAGTGCCCCAGCCAGCCTTGGCTTCAACACCCCCAGGGATGGCAAATCCACCACCTCCCTGGGCAGCCCATTCCAATGCCAATCACTCTCTCTGCCAACAACTTCCTCCTAACATCCAGCCTAGACCTACCCTGGCACAACTTGAGACTGTCCCCCATTGTTCTGTTGCTGCTTGCCTGGCAGAAGAGCCCAACCCCACCTGGCTACAGCCTCCCTTCAGATAGAAGCCCATTTCTATCCCAAGAACTGACAGGAATGGAGCCAAGTCACACCTGACAAATCTGATGGTCTATCAGAAAGACATAATTGAGCTTGTATCCTTGTGAACACTTGCTCACTGTAAGAGAGATTCACTCTGAGATGGAGACATTGAAGATACTGCCAATGTTTGCTGTTCTGGGAAATCTCAGGGCTAGGGATGGAGTCAGAAATGTCAAAGAGGACTTAAATTTTTCCATAATCCATTCAAGTTTTTTGTGGTTTTAAGCACTCACCAACAACTGCTGATCCATAGTAATGAGTATGACAGGCTGGGACAGTCAAGGTAAGAAGTTTTACGTTTTGGGATAGACTGGAACTGGCTGATTCTGATGAACACTGCAGGTTCTATAAACTGTATGACCCAGATCTTCCTCCCTTCGAGCTTTTATTCATTCCTCCCTTATTTCAAGCATACCTGCACTTGTATTCAACACCAGCAGAGCTGTTGCTGACTTCGTTCCACCAGATGGCACCACAGACTGTGAGCCATAGCCACAACCTATGTGTGTGTGTGCACATACTTGTATAAATGGGTGTGCATATGAACATAGACATAGCCTGGTATTTGCTGATGCAGACTTATGGGTGCTAGACACCTACAGACCTCACCATCTTTACTAGTCTTTGATTCTATCACAGTATCCCAGTATTATCAGGGTTGGAAGAGACCTCACAGATAATCAAGTCCAACCCTTTACCACAGAGCTCAAGGCCAGACCATGGCACCAAGTGCCACGTCCAATCTTGCCTTGAACAGCCCCAGGGATGGCGACTCCACCACCTCCCCGGGCAGCCCATTCCAACTACTGCAGAAGGAGGAGAAAAACCAAACACCCTTGCACTGAGACCATGCTAGAAACTATGGCACAGGCATGGCAACAACACTGTACTATATAAAATAAAGACCATTAAAGAAAATGCAGATGATGAACTTCTATTTTCTTGCACAATTCATAGCAGCCACTTTCTTCTAAACTGCAGTACCTGCTGCCTCTTGAAGGGTCATTCCTTGGAATCCAAATTGGAAATCATTTCAATCCAACCACTCCACATTGTAGCTGGAGTGAAATCGTTTCAGTCT